>NC_133752.1:15240000-16440000 GCF_036562045.2 Rhinolophus sinicus | reverse complement strand
GTCGAGGGACAGAGGTTGCAGGTCACTAAGCTAATTTACGTTAACAATCTGAAATTGCCTAGAGCCTGTTCACTCCTCACAGGATGGCAGTGTAGCAAATTCACAAGTTCAGGCTGATGAACGGCAGTCAGAGGCTGTCAGCAGCCTTTCAATAAAACAGGACAGCTTTAGAAGTCACTTTGAAAGTCTTTACATATGTTAATAGAGGGTCACCAAGGGGGTGAGTTGGGACCATGAGGCCTGGGGGCAAGTTCAGAGAAATCCTTGTTATGGGGTCAAGTTGGGGTAACTAGGTTTTCTGTCACCTCACAAGAACCACTTTGGCTTCTACCTCAGCAGAGGGAGAAATGACTCAGCATAGATCCAATTAATTTGGTAGAAGATACATGAAAACCTTGAGGTTTATATTTTTGCCTCTCAGTATTCTAACAATTGTGCCCCAATTTTTTCAGAACCATCTCTGGAGTCTAAGACATTCATTAAGCTTCCTGCCATCTTCTTGGGTGAAGATGAAAGCAAAGATTGTTTTCCTCTATTTTTAAATTAAATGTATTGGGGTGACATTGGGTAATAACATTATATAAATTTCAAGTGTACAATTCTAGAATACATCAGCTATATATTGCATTGTGTGCTCACCACCCTTAGTCTACTCTCCATATATTTGACCTCCTTTACCCTCTTCATCTTCCCCCTCGCCCTGTTTTCCTCTATTTGAGGGGGCGGGGATTAAGGGGGGGTTGATGTGGTGTAACTGAAGTTTCTAGAAGAATTTTATCTTTGTTTCTTCCAAAAGCCTCCTTCAAATGTAACCTAGAGGTGACACTCCCCCTCCTCTCCTCTCTACCAGGGGAATATGGTGTTACTGGCTTTCACCCCTGGAAGGAGTTATCTTGCCACTTGGGAGCCATAGGCCTTCCAGGGCTGACAATAACCTGGGACAGGTCCTTCAGTCATCCAGGCGGTGGGAGAGGAGGTGGGAGGGAGGCAGGCCTGTCTGCCTCAATGCTGTTGGACCTCCCACCAGATGCTCCAGGAGCCGTCCTTATTCCTTGCCCAGCTGTCACCCACTTGTCAGTATTCTCCAGACCAAGTAGACATGGGCAACAGTGGGTAGGGGAGTGAGTTCTGTCCCTGGTAGAGTGAGCCCTTTATGGAGGGTCAGGGGGATCTCACGGAACAGCACAGAAGAACCAGTTATACCTCCAGTGACATTGCAATTGTCTCCAAACAAAAATTCCCAAATCTGACCTTCTTGTAAAATGTCATTTGCAAAAAGACAAGTACTCTATGATTCCACCCATTTGAGGTATCTAAAGTAGTGAAATTCATAGAGACAGAAAGTAGAATGGTGGTTACCAGGTGAAATGGGGAGGTGTTTAATTGGTAGAGTTTCAGTTTTAAAAGATGAAAAAGTTGTGGAGAGGTTGGGGTGGGGGTGGGGAATGAGTAGGCAGAGCACAGAAGGATGGTTAGTGACAGTACCGTGTTTGCTGTGATAATGATGATCACATGTCATTGTACATTTGTCCAAACCCACAGAATGCGCAACACCAAGAGTGAACCCTAAAGTAAACTATGGACTTGGGGTGATAATGTTGTCAGTGTCAGTTCATCAATGATAAGAAATGCACCTTTGGTGGGGAATGTAATAAATGGGGGGGGCTATGCATGTGTGGGGGCAGAGGGTATATGGGAAATCTCTGTTCCTTCCCCCGAATTTTACCGTGAACCTGATACTGCCCTAAAAAAAAAAGTAGTCTTAATTTTAAAAAATGCCCTCTCCAGAAGTTCTGGGATCTGTTTCACAGCAACGTGAATGCACTTTACACTACTGGACACTTAAAAATGGTTAAGAGGGTGATTTTATGTTATGTGTTTTTACCACAGTAAAAAATATTTTAAAGAGCCATTTAAATCTCACCTGCTCCTAAACCCAGGTGGCTTCACACAGTTAACAATAGAATATGCGGATGCATAAGTAAAGCCGGCTGTTCAGGGTGTGGACATGTGCGCACACCACACGTGGATGTGAACACAGATGCCCTGTGTGGACTGTGGGTTTGCGAGCATCCTAAAGCCAGATGGAGAACAATGGTTTGGGACCCTGGGAATCATTGCTCCTGTGTCCTAAGCGATGAGAAAGAGGATGCTCCGAGAGAGGGATGGTCTAGTTGGGCTGAGATGATGGAAGCAGGGGGAAATGGGAACCCACAGACGATTATTGCAAAGAGAAAAAAGGAAAGACCTTGCCTTTCATGAAATCACCTCGTCCTCTAGTATCCCCAAATCCACGTTTATATACAGTGCTGACCCTCTGCAGCATTTGGGGGATGCATCTACAGTGTTGGCTTCTGTGAAGACCTGGATTATTCAGATGCAAATTAATCATCATAATTCCTGGCCCTTAAATGGCACTACCTCTTGAAGGGCCTCAAAGAACTTTCCTGTTTACTGTTCCACACAAAATGCTGCTTTCTCTAGTAACACTGTGAGGTATAAACAGCCACAAAACCGACATAAAAAGAAGACATTTTAAATACAGTCACTATCACAAGTGCATTTTGGATGGGAAATGTATTTAGTTGGAGAAATTGTTATCAGCTAGGCTTCCCCTTCTTTTCTTCCTTTTTAAGCCACCATAAAAACCCAGAGTAAGTTACCATGAAAAGCTATAATAATGCTAATTTTGTTCCCATTTCCTGGCTTTTTCCACTAGACTTGAGGCTCTTTAATAGGACTTAAAACATTTTTTTTCCATTAATAATACCCTTTCTTTTGGCCTCTGCTCTTTTGAAGTTTGTATTATTATTTCCCTGTGACTGACTGCGGCATATTTGCTGTTTAAAATCAACTCCTAATGCATGAAAGCACATTCCCGAGGGCCATGCTGTCCACCCTGAAGTTTAAAAGCTTCCCAAAATGAGTGGGGATGCATCATTCTGAATGGAAACATTTGGGGCAGATTGCCCTGAAACCTCCTTGGGAACAGGCAGCTCTGAAGCATGGGGGCACATCTAAATGAGGAGGCATGCGTTTGGTCATCACACCTGGTCCTGGTAACCACCCCAGCACAAGTGGTACCCACGCATGTGGTAATTAACCATCGTGGGCAGCAATTTTCTCCACACTCCTGCCACTGGTCTCATTCCCTCCTTCTCAACATGGGAACAGCTGCTTTTTCTCCAGAAGGGGTCCCTGAGGGTCCACAGATGCTGAATTGGGGTGTCAAGGGAATCTGTGTCCTTGAAGGCTGGAGCTGAGAAATACGGGGAGCATCTGACTCAGAAGTGAGCACATGTCAACTCCCTGTAGCAACTTAGACGCCCTGAAGGACCATTACAAGTGCCTTAGACCCACATTGGGAAACAAGTTTGTGACCTTAATAAACACAGCTTTCTTGGTGGAACAAATCTAATTATTGAATGAATGAGTGAATGAGCAAATGAAAAATAAAGGAACGATTTGTATGAAGCCGCATCACAACCTTAAGAGGTAAACAGTATCCCCATTTTATAGATGAGAAAACTAAGGACTGGAGATGGTAAGTCCTTGCCAAGATTACAGAGCTGGCTTGTGGCAGAGCTAAGATCCCAATTATTTCCCTTTTCCAAAGCTTGGGATGTTCCACTTCCCCTTTCAACCTTGTGTTCCTTGGCGAAATTTCTACCTCCAAGCCCACTTGATTTGGGGGCCATCTTGGAGTATTTTTACAGCTTGGGCACCAGGAAATGAAAATAGTAAAGTGGCATGGGATAATACGAACTAATATTTATATAGTGATTACTCTGCTCCAGGCACTGTTCTAAGTCCTTTGTGTATATTAATTAATTCTATCTTCACAACCCTCCGATGAGATAAGGTTAGAATCCACCTTTGCAGATGAGGAGACTGAAGACAATATATTACTGGACAACAAGTGGCAAAGACTGGATTTGGAGCTGGGCGACGTGGCTCTGGAATTGGTGCTCACAAGCTTTGCACTGTCATCTGTGATAGAGGTAGGTGCCCTTGTAGACCCCCTCTGCCCCCTGGTCTGCACATAGGAGCTAGGGACTGAACATAGGAGCTCAGTCTCTTTTGATTACACTGGATAAGGGAGCTCCCCCTCCACCTCTCTCCAGGTGATGACTTGGAAAGAAACATCTGGGAAGTTCCTTCCTGCCTGTGCCCCCTCAGGCACGTGGGAGTGGGCCACATTGCATGCCCAGCTAGAGTGCCTACCCCAATCAGGGCCGCTTGTCTCTTATCTGTTTTACTTAAGAAGTTTCTGCGTGCATCAGTCCCAGCAGAAAAGAAATGTCACGTTTCCATGGGGTCATTGAGGAGAATTTAATGAAGATGGGCAGGGTTAATGGAAACCCACAGGGAAGATGGAGACTAAGAAAAGCGATTGTTACCCACGTCTGAGGAGGGAGAGAAAGAAAAGAGGCACTGAAGGAAAGAACCATCAGCCTGGATCACAGCCACTGCCAGCCAGTGACCTGGCAGAGAGAGAGCTGGGGGAATAAATACCTTCCTCTCTCTTCTCCATCCTTCAGTTTCCTGCTGGCTCCTCCTACTGGCTGAACCTGAGCCGACACTAGGGGCTCCATGATGCAGTCCTCAGCATCCTGGAACTCAGCGCAGCGTGAAGAAGGCTGGTATCTTAGTCCATAGGAGCTGCTATAACAAAAATAGCCATAGACACTGGGTGGCTGCAACAGCAAACATTTATTTCTCCCAGTTCTGGAGGCTGGGAAGTCCAAGATTAAGGTATCAACAGATTCGGTGTCTGGTGAAGACCCATTTCTTGGTTCCCAGACAGGCCTCTTCTCTCTGTGTCCTCACATGGCCTCAGGGGAACAAGAGAGCCCTCGGGGGTCACTTTTATAAGAGCATCAATCCCATTCGTGAGGGCTCCACTCTCAAGACCAGATCCTCTCCCAAAGGCCCCACCTCCAAATACCATCCCATTTGGGATTAGGTCTCAACATATGAATCTTGGGGGACACAAACGTTCCGTCCATTGCAGCTAGAGTATGGGTTTGGAGGAGCAAATCCAACATGCAGCACAGTCAGATCAATTCATTGGTTAAGAGCCTCCTACTATCAACAAGACAAAACAACACAAAACTTTGTAAACCATTACTCTGATCCATTCCTCTTATTTCACAGGCGAGGAAACTGGTATAGAACATAGGGTCTTGAATTGATCCCCATTGCAAACCTGAAGCCCTAGCCACCTGATTGGAAGTCCCTAATTTGTCCTCCAGAATATCCTTCTCGCTTTTTCTTGCAGACATACTTTAGAGTCACATGCTTCTCTAAACATGGGTGTTCACAACCGCTTGCTGATTTTTTTTGTGGTACGTCTCTTAAATCACCCACTATCACCCTCTGCCTGGCCACTCCGATGACTCTGAATTCACAGTTCTACTTAGTTGCATCCACGAAGGGGACTCTCCCTATCCCTCCAAGCCCCCAAATTGATTTGGCACTCAAAGTCACTGTTATATTTTATACTGAGTCTTCTGAATCAGTTCATTGAATTTTAGCTGTAGCTATATAAAATCTTCTCCAGTGAAATTATTTGGCCATATTGTGGAGGGTTCTGCCATGATCTATCAATGCCACTAACTATCAGCAATAAAAAAAAAAAAAAATCCTCCTTCTTTTCTTTTCATCGTAATGAATTTTCTAAACTCAGATTGAACCTTGGAAGATACTTTACTGGCTTTTTAATTTTTAAAAGGCAGCGTTTTGTATTTTTGTATGAAACATGCAAGACGAATGGTGGCAAATTTTAAGTATTTCCTCTGCTGTAGAAAGGTTGCTGGGGAGAGTCAGGAAAGCTCGGCTTAGATTTCTTGGGGGGAAAAATGGGTTTGGGGAAGGCTCATGGGAGTGCAGTTTGACTTAAAGACCTGTGATTTAGGGCAGGTAAGGAGGATGGAGTTTGTTAAGCAAAGAGCAGGTGTGAAAGAAAACCTGGCTGAGATTATTTCAATGCATTAATGTTCTGATAAAGGGGGAAATGCTGGCATGCTGTATCTAATGGTTGCAAAACTATATATTATTGTCTTGCCCAAGAACCTGATTTCCAGGTCAAGTAGGAAACTACTGAAACAGACTTTATAATAGCATTACAAAGTGGCTTAGGTGGAGGAAGTAGATGGCATCACAAAGAGGAAACAATTTACAGTCCAGGGAGGGAAAGCTATGTGTGCATATGAATATTTAGATACCCCAAATAGCCGTGTATTAAAAATCTAAGTCTCAAACTCTAAGAGAGCGCCTGGAATTAACATAAATGAGTTTTAAGGCAAAATCTTAGGCTGATGATGAAGCTGGAGTTAATATTAACTTGTCCCACCCCTTGTCCCACCCCTGGCTAGGATAAAGTCTCTCCGTATTCACCAGGACAGTGGGTTTTCTTAGAGAACCACTTAAAATACATATTCCCTCGTCAGGGGAAACCCCTTTAGTTAATCAACATTTTATCTTCTCACCTTCTATACAACGGGATATACAACGGCATTTTAACCAATGGAGGACAAGCACTGAAATTTTTTAAAGCCACTTTAGAAAGCACCCTTCTTATGCTGTACCATTTGCATTACTTTTGTAATTGGGGGGGAAAAACAAGATATTTTAATTGAAAAAAAAACACACATGTTATGTTTGAGTGATCAAAACGTGGAAGTAAGCAAGGAAGGCCTCATTCCTTTTGAACCCAGCTAAGGGTAGACCCCTTTAAGGACCCCTGAAGGCTGGAAGGAAGAATGCTTCCTTGTCTCTTCCTAGTATCTGGAGGTTACTGGCATCCTTGGTGTTGCGTTCTTTGTGGACGAGAGGCTTCAGCCTCTGCCTCCGTGTCACATGGCATTCTCCCTGTGTGTCTCTGGGTCTCTTCTCAAGAAGACACCAGTCAACTTGGATGTAAGGCCCACCCTCATCTAGTATGACCTCATCTTAACTAATTACATCTGCAAAGAACTTGCTTCTGAATAAGGCCACTCTCTGAGGTACTGGGTGGACATGAACACTGAGGGAGGGGGGACACTGTTTGACTCAGTCCACCCATGAAATGTAAACTCGCAGACCCCACCTTAGACCTATTGAGTCATAAACGTTGGGAGTGGAGCTCCGCACGCTGTGTTGAAATGAGACCTCCAGGGGATTCGAAGCCCTCCAAAGTGTGAGGGCCAGTGTTCTTGAAGGAGCTGCACGTGCCTCTCCCAACTTCAGCATTCAGTCCTCAGAGAAAATATGGAGATGCAAAGTTATCACTTTAAGGAGAAGGCTTTCCTGATTGGGATTAGTGCACGTGTAAGAGATCCCAGAGAGCTGCCATGTGAGGACAAAGCAAGAAGATGGCCATCTACAAACCAACGGGTAGGTTCTCACCAGACACCAAATCTGCTGGCACCTTGGTCTTGGGCTTCCCAGCCTCCACAACTGTGAGAAACACGTTTCTATTCTTTATAAGCCACCCAGTCTATAGTATTTTGTTATGCCACATTTTTATGGTATTTTGTTGTCTAGTAGCCTGAACAGACTAAGGCACTGTTTATTTTTCTTCATAGCAATTATCTCAGTAAGAAATCACACAATTATTAGTTTATTTGTCTACTGTTTATTATCTGTCTCTCTCTCTCTCTCTGGAATATAAACTTTATGAAGAAAAGGACTTTATCTTGTTCACCACATCATTCCCAGTGCTTGCAACAATCCCTGGCTTATTTTAGGACTCAATAAATATTTGTCAAGTAAATTAAAATACCAAGAACCCTAACTGATACATGAGCCCTGCGTTTCTACACAAGTCATATCTATCTTCACGGAAACATTTTCCTTTAAATCCCAACATCCATTTACATTTGCCTATTAAACCAAAGTTTAATCTCCATCGGGTTACTACGAAAACATCAGGCTCTTTGTTTTTTAATCTAGAAAATACTTTGAGTCAAGATCTGCAGTGCATTTGAAGATGACGTGGGCATTATAACCATTCACTGGATAGTGCAGGGCAATCCTGTGGGTAGGTTAATGACAAAGTACCACTTAGTTAACTATCTTCTCAGGATAGACTTCTTGAGAAGTCCTGTCTTCTCAGGATAGACTTCTTAAGCTCCTCCCACTTAAATACATGTAAGTCCCCACTTTTACAGTAGAATATCCAAGCAGGGGCTGATATTCTCTATTCATTCCTGACAGCCCACCAATTTTTCCATCAGGGCAACACGATGGAAAGCCCCATCTTTGTTAGTCATCGAAGAAGATTATTTCCTAGTTTTTTTCCTCCCAGACTCACTGACCCCACTGTGCATAAGACATGGCCAACTGGGGAATGACTTCCCCTGAAATAGGTTTCCTGTGATGTCTTTCATGCCTGGTTGGAACACAGAGTCATAATTAGAACAAGATTCCTCTCCCAGATCATTGCTCTGAGGGTTCTAAATTAGTCTGCAAGATCCCGTTTCTTGCTAAATGAATAGGGTCTTTGCCTTTCTAATTATAGACATGTGAGATGGACCACTGGCTCCCTGACACTTCCCTCTCACCACCATTTTCCCTGGTGTTTTCAGATACTCTGTCCTATACATTTCATTTTGGAAATCACATGGCTAGTTGTAATTTAAGTTTTCTAAATTTAGTCTATAGAAGGCTCACGGCCAATGGAATGGGATTATAGCTTAACCAGAAATCCACACTTAAGCAAAGGAAAGTCCTCTCTAGGGAATCTGAATTTATTTGTGGAGTTTGGGGACACAAATGAAGACCAAATAGATTTAGCAGCCACACTTCTCTATTGCAATTTAACAGTCTCTTAAGCACAAAATAAAGTGACAATATAAATAAAGTGGCTGGAATCTTTCCTCAGTATCTTACCTTAACTTCTGCTGCCTCCGTCTTGTTATACCCTAGATGTCCCCAAAGACCCCATTTTATCTTCTTGAAGACCTGTAGCTTTTTAAAGAGAAATAATCGCATATCCTAAAATGCTTCCTGATATCTCAGAAGCAATACGGCAATACAGAAAGTAGAATTGCTAAAAGATCAGATCTGTCGACGATCTTGATTAGAAAAGGTACTAGTTGTGTGCAATACCTTTCAGAAAACCTCTTATGTGCCCCGAACTGTACTTGGCACTATGGGAAATGAAGAAATGAATCAATTTTACATCCTAATCTCTGCTAATAAGGAAGCTAAAAGGACAAGCCATAATGTAGAGTTGTTCGGAGCTGCACTGCGGAAGTAAACTGGTTATGCTACAATGCTGTTGGAACACTTAGCCTTTCTGTGCCTCAGTTTCCTCACCCGTAAGTTGGAGATAATAAGAGTAGCTACCTCTGGCGTTATTAAGGGGTTTGAAATGAGTTAATACATGTAAATAGGAGAGTGGCACGTAGTAAATGATTTCTATTTTACATAGATATGGGTAGGTGTGTGTGCATGTCTGTGTGTGTATCTTTATAGAATGTAAAAAACACCTATTATAAAGGAGGGCTAACATCTAGTGCTATTAGAATTCAGAGGTAGAGACATTGTTTGAAGCTGGAGGGAACCAGGAAGGCTTTCTGGAAAAGTGGCAAAAGCAATAATACTCACCAAATATTACATTTGCTTCACCTACTTCCCTGCTCTTTTGTCAGGATCACATGATAAGTTCTGGCCAATGGGATGCACGTGGACGAGCTGGGCTTATTTGGTCTCTCCTCTCCTGCTTCAGTGAATGAGAAGCCACCCATCCCAGATGTTGCAACTACAAATTGTAGAAAGGCCATCAGCCTCGGTACCTAAGTGTTGGTGTAGAGTAGAGACACCTCCTCTGACTCAAACACACACATACAACCCCTAAAATGGATATGTAGCACGAGCCAAACAAAAACGCTAAGCCATTGGGACTTCAGGTTTAATTTGTCACTGTACTGTAACCTAACCTACCTCGACTAATACACAATTTTATATACAATGCAGGATAACCAAGAATCATGGTTTCTGCACTTTTTTCCAGAAATACTAAACCCTGTTATATTGATGAAGGTAACCCTAGATACTGTAACTAATAAACTCCAAATTGTGTAATGGCTCACACATGGTAGATATTTATTTCTTACACAAAATCCCAAAATGGTGTTCCTGATTGGTAGGTGGCTTCTCTCCATGTGACGATTCAAGGACCCAGGCTGTCTCTATCTTGTAGCTTTGTCATCTTCCAGATGTAGTTTCCAAGGTTACCGTGCTAATCTGCATCAAGCTGGCAGAAGGAGAAAGAGAATGGAGGGTCATGCACGGAGAGGTAATAGGCCAGGACTTGACGTGATATAAATCATTTCTGCTCACTTTCCATTGGCCAGAACTCAGCGATAGGCTCTCTTTTCACTGCAAACTAGGCAGGTCAATGCCATTTACTTGTGTGTCCAGAAAGGAAAGCAAAGAAGTTTGGGAAATAATAGCAGGCTCTGCCATATCTGTTATTGTTTCCCTCAACACTTTTCCTCCTGGTGTATGTCTATTAAAAGAATGAGTTAATAAACTTCTAGTTTCTCGTTCTTTCAACAGACATAGATTGAACACTTACTCTGTTCAAAGCCTACTCTTGGTGGCTGGGGTGTTTGGGATTCAGAGAAGAATGCAATGGAAAGTATCCCTTGGGGAGTTCATAATCTAGTAGAAGAAAAAAAAACATACATATGTATATGTATATATGTATATATGTGTGTATGTATGTGTGTATAATATAAGGCAGAAAATAACCAAAGCTCCAAGAAAGATTCAGATTAAAGCCTTTTGGAAGTTCGGGAGAGGGGTAGATGGGTAGGGGGTGTTATAGGCAAAACAAAGAGAGGCACAGAGGTGGATAATCAGAGAGTCTTTATGGCAGGAAGTCAGAGATTCAATTTAACTGGAGTGAAGGGTGTAAAAAAAAGAGAGAGCAAGTTTAAGTTGAAACAGTTTGTTGGGGCCCAAAGCCCTCAAACACTCACTAATCACATACGATGATGCTGCATTTCTGAGAGAGGCTATTCAATCACCTATCTGCACAGTTTCTATTTTTTCCGCATCTATTTTTCATTAAGCAGCTAACCTGCTCCCTTTCCACTTCAAATAATTATAAAGATGATTATGGAAATGATAGTTGTGGTAGTGCTAATGATTACGAGGGAGAAGAGATTTCGGAACATTTCCTAATCTACCCAGAAGTCTTTCTGTCTGGCTCTGAGAAGAACCCTTGAGATCACCCTTTTTTCATGAGCTGCCCTGTGCCGATTTCCGCTCCCTGGGAGCCTGCACGAGAAAAAGTGCAGCAGACGATGGACTTCTTTTGAGAATCAGCAGAGCAGGGCCATGGGACAGTTTGGAGAACATGGAAGTCACCAAGCAGCACCTTGAGGACAGTTCTGAATGGGACCAAACATAGTCACCAGACCATGGGACTGAAAACTCTACCCTCAGCTTTTCCAAGAAGCTGCCATAATGAAGTCAGAGCACTATGCTAATAAGGATGCTTATTTTTCACTTAAATTAGGTAGGTGAGCCAGCTAAGTGCATGACCCTAGCAACCTGGCAGATGAAGTTTAGCCCAAATTCAAGTTCATTTCAGCTGACCGTAAATGTCACCTAATGAAAGGGTGTATGCTGCCCAACCCATCACGTAGAGTGCAACTTGTGCCTCTTGTTTTTCTCCTTACTTTCTTTCCAGACTCATTTCAGCTCCCAGACACATTAGGAATGACAGGAAAACACCTCCTCTGTGAAGACTATGGCACATCTGTATTGGTTTCCTGGGACTGCCACAACAAAGTACCATAGACTTGGTGGTTGAAAACAACAGCCATTTATTCTCTCATAGTTTTGGCAGAGCGTTCAAAGCAGAAGGAACCATAATTGCAAAGGCTCTGAGATGGGAGAGTACCTGGCCAGTGCGATTAGAGCAAAGAAAGCAAGAATAAGGGCAGTGGGCCCTGACGTGAGAATCCTGGAGAGACCAGTAATGGTCAAAGTCACAGAGTGGCAGTGGTAAGGAGTCAGTGGGTTAGGTAGGAAATGCACATCCCACCCATCCTGTTGGAATTCCTAGGCATCCTTCAAAGCCATCTTGTGCCCCCTTTCCCTGATTCTGCCTCTCCCCCTTCTCTCCTCCACCACCTCCTCCTTCCTGGGCACCTGCCCCAACTACACACAGTACTAATCTTGACCTCTTTTATGCAAAACCATACAACATGCATATTTCTAGAAAAGCACCTACCATGTTGTTTTGGACACAGTAAGCATTGAGTAGTATTTCCTTCTTTATCTCTTAAAATCCTTACCACAACTTTAGGAATTTCCACTGCAAATCAAATTTGAACTGAGTTTTTAGAGAAAAACCTAGTTTATGTGCAAAGACATAAAGAGGTAATAGAACCCTTTCAAAGAATTCTCTTGCTAATGCTAAATCACAGGGAACAATGCATTTCCTGACATTTTCAGATTCCCAGATCAGAGAAAGAATATGATTGAGGGGGGAAACGGAGTGAGAATTTTATGAAGATTCTTTGATCCCCTCCTTTTTCAGACTATATCTTTATTCATGGGGCAAAGGGAAGGAATTCATGTAAAGTAAAAATCAGCTTCATGGATGGGCACAGGTGTATGTGCCTTGACTTTCTTCCAAGCCAAGTTATAGCTATAGAAACTATAGCTGTTCTGTATAAAGGATCTAAGGAACGCTAAAGGACTCCAGGGAGTACAGGAAATTTTGTGTATGCATGTGTATGTATGAGTGTGTGTGTGTGTGTGTGTGTGTGTGTGTGTGTGTCTGGAGAGAGAGAGAGAGAGAGAGAGAGAGAGAGAGAGATCATGTTTGTTGGAGATGGGAGGGAGTGGTGGATCAAGTTAACATAAGGAAATTTAAATTTAACAGATATTTGACTGCTTAGACAAATACAGAAGTAATACTTAGAGAAGGACGTCATTATATGGGAAGGGGGTTATTTGTAAGTGGAACACTTCAGGCTAGGAGAAGGTTTTAGCACCTGCTTTAATCAACCTTACAACTATTTTTACAAAGATTTACACTTATAGAAGTTTGAGTAGTTTTCTCAAGTTCCTTTCCTTCGCTTGTAGTTTGGAATTTTTCCATGTTTTTGGACGCAAATAAATGCAGCTGTTTGCTCTGTGAGAGCTATGGAAAACATATATTTATGCTGCATTTGTAATATAGAGAATGTTCAATTGAGACTGAATTTGGCTTCTTGCGTTATATTTCAACTTTTTTATCTAATAACATAAGGTCCTTCATTCATGCAAATGATGCTATTGACTCATCAGCATGGGTAGCAAAAGAACAGGAGCCAGGGCATAAAAACAACTGAATTTCAGTTCTGCTTCATCAGTAATAACCTTCCTGGATGTAGCAGATTATATTTGCCAAGGATGACCTTGAAAATCTTACATCTCGCATACTCCTTTACAATGTGACCTTGACACTTTCCCATAAGGTGGAAGACTCTACATCCCCTCCTCTAGAACCCACATAAGCTTGTGACTTCCATGTAACAAATGGAATGTGGCATACGTGAGCATGTATGATTTCTGAGTCTGAGTTACAAAAAACCGTGCAGCTTCTGTCTTGTTCACCAGAAGATTTACGTTAGGAACCAGGCTGCCAGATGAGAAGTCTGACTGTCCTGAGGCCGCCATATTGTGAGGAAGTTAAGCAGTGTGGAGTAGCCATGTATAGACACTCCAGTCAAAAGTCTAGTCTTCGAGTTCTCCTAGCCCCAGCACCAGACTGATAGAAGAAGCCTTCATATGCTCCAAACTCTCAGTTGTAGAGTCACTCCCAACCTTCAAGTATTTCCCGCTGAGGATTCAGACAGGCCAGATACAAGCGATCCTTGCTATGCCTTTTCTGAATTCCCAACCCACATAATCTCTTAGTATAGTATTTTATGCCACTAAGTTTGGAAGAAATAAGAATGGAATTCACAGCAATAGAAACAGAAAATCTGGAATCTGGAAGTGGGGGGTGGGGGGACTACTCTAACAAAAAACTGAAACAAGTGACATTAACTTTGGGACTCGGTGGCAGGTGGGTTCTGGAAGCCCCTTGTGATGGCAGTTAGAGAGAGGTGGAGGGCCTCAAGAAGAGCGCTGACGAGGGTTTAAAGCAAACTGAGGAAAATGTTATTAGGAACTGAAAGAAAGGAGATTCTTATAATGTAGTAGAGGAAATTTCAGCAAAAAATGTTTCCAGTGATAATGTATAAATGGAAAAATATATCTACATAATCCCATAAACTTGACTTCCAGGCAGAGTACTGAGGGTGCTATCTGACTTCCTCTAGTTGCCTATAACAAAATGAAAGAGGAGTGTGATAGACTGAAGAGTGAATTTCTAAGCTTTCGAGTGTAACTTGGAGGCTGTAAAAAGGTCCTAGAACAGTCTTTTCAGCCAGGAAAGGATCCCAAATTAAGAAGTGGCTTCTGAGAAAATACAAGTTCAAGATGTGGCTATAAGATCCTTTGTTTAAATCTCAGAAAGATCTAAGATGCTACCTCAGAGATTCTTCCTGAAAGATTAAAGGCCTTCTAAGGATCTTGAGTGTGTGCCTTGTAGATCCTATTCATTAAACAATAAAACTTCTAAAAATTTTGAGGCCATTGTCCCTCAATAATCACACCAGGGCCCAAGAGAGAGAAGGGCCTGACCCAAAAAGATTTGTAAGTATGGTTTTGTCTAATACAGTGGACTATATATTGATGCATAGTAACAAATATAGTTTTGTTGTTTTTGTTGTTGTTGTTGTTTTAAGGAACTATGTCAGCTTTGACTAGAAGGAACAGAGACAAGATAAAATGAAATTTTTTGGCTCCCAATTTTTTCAGGACAAGAAGTGGGGTGAAAAGTCGACTCAGTTGCATGCATGAGTCATTTCTTATGAAAAAGGATGGATAACTCAGAGGGTAGAACCAAGAACCACAAAGAAAAGCTGCTAGACAGCAGGACTAAATCTAAACCTGTGTCCAGATTTCAGAATTGCTATGAACCAGTGGCCACTGATGCCTTCTGTTTTCCCTATTTTTGAATGGGATGTTGATAGTAGTTATTCTACATCTGCCCTACTGTTGTATGCTGCTTGTATGTGCACCTCTTTAGTTTATAGATGTACAGGTCAAGAGGAATTATACTTAAGGAGATGGACTGAAAAAAAAAACACCCAAAAAACTACCCAAGGAGCTTCATCCACACTTGAGCATGACTTAAACGATGAGATTCTGGACTTACAACTGATGCCGTTATGGGTTGAAACTTTGTGTGTCTTGGGAGAGAGGTGATTCATTTTGAATGTGCAAAGGGCATTGTGGCCAGCGGCTGTGGCCACTGTCACACATTGTACTTTCCAAAGATGTCTGCCGCAATTTCTCCCATTCCACAAACTCCTCTGAATTGTAACCTTGGTACTCCTCCCATCAACAGGTGGCATCTGGACAAATTTTTGACTCACTCATGAACAGAAAAAATGTGGTAGAAATGATGTTAAATGACTTCCAGGGATAGATCCTAAAAGGCAATGTAGTTTCCACCGTGCTCACTAGAATAGTCATTCGTGCAACTGCACAGCACCACGTGAGAAATCAACACCCTGGGGCTGCCATGTTGTGAGGAAGAAAGCCACACGAAAGGACCACGTATCAACATGCTTGTCGACAGTCTTAGAGTCCTCCCAGACCACGTGTCAGGCGCGCACAAAAATGAAGCTTCAGTTAATTCCAGCCCCAGCCACTGAGTCACTCTCTGCCTTTGAATCTCTCCATCCAGACCCCACACCGCATGGAGGAGGGCAAGCTGGCCCTACTGTGCCCTTTATGAATATGTGAACATAGAATTCATGAACATGACACATTTTACACTACGAAGTTTGGGATGGTGTGTCATGCAACAATAGTAACTAGAGTCCTGGACCTCATTTTGTTTTCACATTTGTAAGATGAAAATTTTGGTCTGTATTACTTACCAGATCTTGTTTCAGTTACAAAGACTTGAAAATCTGACCTTATTACTTTGTGGCTTAGAAGCCTTTGGGTCAGACTGCTGGCTGTTCCACCATCCCAAATCTGTTTTATGTTTTATGGTCACATGGCCACCCAGCTGAGAGTATATTTCCCAGGATCCTTTGCAATGGTATGTGGCCATTTTACTGAGTTCTCACTACGGGAATATGAGTGGAAGGGACACATGCCACTTCCCTCTCACTTGTTTAGAAGGCAATTGCTGACCCTGGACTTTTTTCCTTTTCCACGAGCTGGAACACAGTTGGGCCACCAACTCAGCTTCACACTTGCACTTTATATCAGTGTCTTAGGTAAAGGGAGAACCACAACATGTAAAGAACCTAGGGCTCTGAATGACCTTGGGAGCAGGCCTGTCATGTGAAGGAAAAATTAAATTCTTTCTTTTTAAAGCCACTGTATATTTGGGTCTCTGTTACTGAAGCTTCACTTTAATCCTAATACACCCTCCAAAGGCTCCCAGTGCCATGTGACAAATTCCGACTTCCTTCACATGGTGAAGGCTCTGGTCCTCCCTCCAGCCTGGTCACCTGTCATTTCTCTCCTACTCTCTATGCCCAGGTTAAGTTGGTCTTCATGAAGTTCTTTTGATGTCATGCTTTTTTCTCTGCCTGGGTGTCACTCCTCAGCCCATCCTTTTGCCCACCTAACTTTTACACGTGTTTCAGGTCTTGCTTTAAATGACACTGAACTTACATTTCCTGTTATATGCTTTCATAGCATCCTTATATTTTTCTTTCATACCACTTACCATCTTGCTAATTAAATAATCATTTGCATAACTTTGATTTTACTTCGTCACTCTACCTTAGACACCATGGGGACAAGGCCCATGTCCTTTTTGTTTCTTGTTTTATTCCCAGAACCTAAACAGTGCCTGGTACATAGCAGGATTTAAACAGCATTTGTTGAATTTTACTAAGTGAACTTGCAAGATAGCTGACCAAGCTTTGCTGATTAGGCTTGTGGCCGCAGAAGTAAGCAAAAGATGAACTTGCCCATACGGTATCCACTTACAACCTTGGTTTCACAGATATTATGCTCACAGATCAGCTGAGCTCACTCCGCCAGGCTGTGGGCCTCCTGAGTTTGCTCCTTACAGGCCATCTTGATGTCATCAGGGACACTTCTGATAATAGAATCTCTCTCTTTAAAAAATTGGTTTATGGATGAAAAGATCCCAAGTATATAGGATGCTGAGTTTAGCAGAATTTGTATGTAAATTGGTATTTTGCTGGTGATCAATCTTGTGCTAAAAATGGAAAATCAATAAAAAAAAAAAAAGAGAGAGAGAGAGAGAATCTAAGGGGAAAAATAAGTTGTAGACATTTTTGGTCCAACGAGTTTCCAAGTCCGAGGACACTGCATCTACGACCAAGGTTACTGTCTATTTCAAAGGAGAGTGCAAGAAAAGCAGGTGACCATCTCACATACACAGAATACAGCTGAAGCTCCTGGTAAGAGAAAAGTTCTAAAAGCTAGGCTTCCCACAGCACTTCCTGGGAAAAGCCTTTGCAGTGTTTCCTAGAGACTAAGAAAGGAGTCACCATACATGAATAACAGGTCCAGGATCTCTTGGGCTGCAGAGTTCACCGAACTGCTAAAGGGATAAGAACTGACTTCATGTGCCAGGCCGTGGCTGCAGAAATAGCAGCGAGCTTAACAACATTGAAATAGCATGCAAAAGAGTAAAAATGAGTAACAAACACCTTACCTCAGTGCTTTCAATTAGATATCAAAATGATTGACACAACAGAAAGGTATGGATTGCATGGGGGTGGGGCAAACGTTGCTGAGTAGCACCAATTCAAACCACTTCTGATTGAAGCGGGGGGGGGGGGGGGCATGCCTTGGGACTGGTTAAGCATTCGATGGGAAGCTAGTGGACCCAGATCATTTATGTAGATGCCTAGTTAACTTTGTTATACACAGATGCAGGAGGTCTCATGGAAAAGAAAATAGCTATTATGGGTTGAATTGTGTTCCCCTCCCACCAAATTTATATGTTGAAATCCTAATCCCCAGTACCTCAGAATATGCCTTTATTTGGAAATAAGGTCATTGCAGATGTCATTAGTTAAGATGAGGTCATGCTGGAGTAGGGTGGGCCCCTCATCCGATATGACTGGTGTCCTTATGAAAAGGAGAAATTTGGACAGAGGCTGACACACATGGATGGAAGACAATGTGAAGAGACACAGGGAGAAAGTGGCCATCTACAAGCCATCTAGAGAAGGCTGGAACAGATCCTTCCCTCACAGCTCTCAGAAGGAGCCAACACGGCCAATTTTGGTCTCACACTTCCAGCCTCCAGAGCTATGAGACAGTACATTTCTGTTGTTTAAACCCCCCATCCTGTGGTCCTTTGTTATAGCAGCCCAGCCAGCTGACATAGTAGCAGGGCACAATAGCAGAGGGCATGGATCTCAGAGACAGGTTAGTCCTGGTCCACCCCTTGCTAGCTATGGGACTTTGGTCAAGTCGTTTAAAAACTCTTTAAATTCTCAGCTTCCTTTTCTCTCAAATACAGATAATCAGGAATGATACTCAAAATCCTTAAGAGCCCATAATGTGCGCTAAAGAGGCTGCTGAACCCATAAGTGGCCACAGGAAAGTGACTACTTTGTTCTTCAAGACTCATGCCAGTCTCGGAGGGCTAGTCAGGCACCAAGCATGTACCTGCTGAGGTGCCAGCAACACCTACACCAGGGCTCTGTCTGCTCCTTTAGGGTCTGGTCAAATCAGGCCAAGAAGACACATGAGGATGGGAGCCATGGAGGAGGAACCACTCAGGGTTCTCGGGCTAATGGGGGTTCACTGGCAGTGCACACCTGGTTCTCTCCCAGGCTGGGGTGTTTGGCTGGGGGAGAGGTATGAGGTAAGGGGCTCATTTAAGGGGCACTGAGCTGCTGTTACTTACCAGCCTGGCATTTTAATGGAAGTATTTTAATATTTCAACAATCAGTGGGCCTTCCTTACTTTTACCTGCTGAATATCAGGCCTGGGATAATTGCAGATAATCATACAGTTTTGTGAAGCTTGGATGAGACGATACATGTCAAGTGCTTAGCAAAATGCCTGGCGTTTGGCAAGTGCTCAATAATTGCTGCTTTACATTCTTATTGAGAAGAACGGTATTTAAATAGAGGTCAACAAACATTTATTAATCACCTACCATGTGCACTGGCCCAGACAATAGGAACATAGAGATGAATATGGCATAATCCCTGCCCTCAAGGAATCTATGCTTAGCAGAGCTGAGATACTCTTTTCTACTTCCCTGCTTTTCCTGCTGAAGGAAGATGGAGGGTCTTTCAGTATTCCAGTGCCTGTCATTGTTGGTTCCACCTTCCTATCCACACAAAACGTCCTCATACATCCCTTGTTTGAGTTTTTCCTCAGGGACTCGCCTATGTCATGGGGTGGCTTAAGTGATCCCTGAACTGGTAGGTTCTAAAACAAACAAATAAACAGACAAGTTTGTACTGAGGCCTGAATTCAATTGATTTTGATTCTATGGAGATGAAAAATGCCAGGCTTGGTTAGTATCTGCCCAGTATCCTTTTCCCAAACAGGGCACCAAAGGATAATTTGTGGTTAAAATCAGAATTGTTGCTATGGCAGCTTGTTTCCAAAGATAGAGACCATCACATCCTTCCCTCCTGTGTGGACATGGCTCTACTCTGTCCCCATCTAGAGGGGGAGTTTATTCTTCCACCTCGTCTGAATCTGGGCTGACTTGTGAGGCACTTTGACCAAAAGTGTGGTGGACGTGACTCTATGCCTATAGGGCAACTTCCACGGTGCTACGGTCTGAATGTTTCTGAACCCTCAAAACTCATATGTTGAGATTCTAACCCCAAGTTCGTGGTATTAGAAGGTTGGGCCTTTGGGAGGTGATTACGTCATGAATGCTCTGCCCTCATGACTTGAATTTATGTTCTTGTCAAAGAGACTCCAGAGAGCTCGTTCACCCCTACACCACGTGAGGTCACAGTGAAGAGATGGCCTTTTAGCAAGTGGGTTCTCACCAGACACTTAATCTGCCTACATCATGAGCTTGGACTTCCCAGCCTCTAAAACTGTGAACAATAAATTTCTGTTGATGTTAAGCTACCCAGTTTATGGTATTTTGTTATAGCAGCCCGAATGGACTGAGACACACTTCCGCTCCCTTGAAACACTTTCTCTTGGGCAAATCCTTTGGGAACCCAGCTGCCATGTTGTGGGAAGCCCAACATGGAGACACACGAGTAGGTGCTCCAGCTGACAGCCTCAGCTGAGTTCCCAGCATTGACAACTAGCCATGTGTGTGAGCCATCTTGGACATCCAGCCAAGTCTTCAGAGGACCACAGGTCCAGCCTCTGTCTGACTTTCACCAGGAGACTCCACATGAGAACCACCCAGCTGAGGCCAGTCAACCCACAAAACCACAAGAGACGATGACAAATTGATATTGAAGCCCCTGGTTTGGGGTGGTTTATTGAATAGTAATAAATAATCAGAATTTTGCTCTTCATGAAACTCAAATATGGTCAACTTGTAAGCATGATGAAGGAGCTAGGGAATCTGAACTTCAGGGTTCTCACCGTAGCTCTGTCCCTAACAAGCTCTGGGAACTTTATCACTCTGGGCATCTATTTCTTCTCTTGTACAAAAAAGGGGTCCAGATCGCTATGATTCCCCCTACTTCTAATACTCTATGATGTTGTTATCTCTCAGGATGATGCAAACAGCCCCCTCACTAACCTTTTGTACAGAGTTCCACCCGAAGGTAAAATTCTGCTTTAATTTCATAGAGTCACAGACATTTGTGGTCACCCAGCCTAATCTGCTCATTGTACAGATGAGGATAAGTCACAGAGACGTGAAGGTGCCCCAACTTCCATACTCGCTGTTCGGACCCACTGCTTCTTTTCCAACGTTTTTGTCCAATGACTTCTTACTTCACCTTGGAAAGGGGTCATTGCTTCCCCTTTTTCAAATGTTCTGGGATTTGGTGAGTAAATTTGCCAATGCGTGCTTTCTATGTCTTTGAAGTCTTTGATTCTGCCCTGCCTGGCTTTCCACATGGACCTGGTTTTTCTTTTTTTTGTGTTTTCCACTCCCCCCCAAAGCTTTTTCTTTTACTTTTTTATTATGATAATATATAACATAGAACTTGCCATTTTAACCACATTTTAGTGTACCAAAGAGATCTAGTTTTCAGAGTTCATTCCCAGTTCCTGAAGAAGCTGATATATGACACACCACAGCTGAAGAGGCCAGTTCTGGAACATATCTCCACCAGTGTTCAGATGCTTGGGGACTGTGGATAATAGACTGAGAACCTGGAGGACAGAGGACCGGATCTTAGCCTGGTCGTAATTCCCATGGCCTTGCTCAGTGTGTAGGACAAGCTCAAGAAGTGTTTGTTAAGTGAATAAATGACCCTGTATGATAAAAGAGAACCTCCTCAGACTTTCTTATATCACTTTAAGATTACTTTTACTGTATCATGGGAGCAAACAGGGTTAATAAACAGCAACCATTATGTCACATGTGAGCATATATGTGACTCTTTCCCCAAAGGAAAGCCACTTGGTGCAATAGCAAGGACATGATAAGCTTGTAAATACCCTTGTTGATAGTTTCTCTTTAGAAATCATGTTTACTTGCCATGTTGTGTTTCTGTTAGAGAACAAAGAGAAATTTGCCCTTTGGTGACTGAATGAGGTCACCGCATTATAATCGGTGTCACCAAGGGCTAACAATTCTGCCCCACGGATGTAATAAAAATGAGCAGATCACTGCCATCCTTTGAAATATTTGCTCAAACATACCCACAGACCAGAGCTGGGGGCTGCAACCAAACACCACTTGTCTGCCCTGAGACCAGCTGAACCACAGCCGCTCTGATCCCCACACTGTTTGGATATTGAAAGGAATTGCAGCTTTGGTGGAAAGCAAGACTATTTGTCTCTAACAGGAATGAAGGGGCAGTAAAACCCTTTGGCCTGGCTTTGTCTCTGGTGTCTTGAACCTCCTGTTTTATTGCAATTACAAGTCACAGAATAAGGCCTGGCCCAGAGAGGCTACTCCCAAACTGCAAAAGGTTCTCTTTGCTGTTGGGGTCACAGCCAGGCTGGAGAGGCTGCTACCAACTGGGAGAGGCACATCATTAGCTAAATGTCATGACCTGGTATGAGGGGGGAAGATAAAAATCAACATCCAGTGTTGTGAAGGACAGTCTAATGGACGATAAATATTTTACCAGCTCTGGCCATTTATATGGCATGCCACCTTTTCACCCTCTCTTGCAAATTGTTTTCTTTGTCCCCTCCCCAAGCCCCATTATTCTTTCATAGTGCAGAAGGAAAAACAACATTTCTGTCACTTAACTAACATATTCAGTGCACACAGCACGTCCTAGATAATGTTAATTCTCTTCTTTTTTTTCTCCCCTGCCCATCTCTACTGGATAAAAATGGTCCCCCCACCCTAAGACAAAAATCAGACAGGAGGACAATGTAGGTGATTCTATTTTAGACAGTTGTCAGACTTTTTTCCTTTTTAATAAGCTTTCCAGAGCAGCGGGGTCAGTCCCTCTCTTGGCCTGCAGGAGAGGCCAGTGGCCCCCAAGTCAGATGCTTCTATTTTCAGCTCCCCAAGTCCAGAGAGTGGTAACCTCGCCTAGCTGAGGGCCATGCAGCCGACCCGCCAGCAGTTTGGGCTTGCAGCCTCTCTATACTTCCATTTCCATAAATTTACATCAAATTTGTGCTGAATCATATCCTACCCCCCTTGCAGAAGAAATGAAATACATTATCAATAAGTACAACACATTTGAATAATCTGAGAGGTGAGTGACTTTCCCTGTCTCTTTTTCATTTAACTCCTTCCTTGGGCCACGAGTCACTCCACTCCCTCCACCAGCCCAGGTTGTCGGTCAGTCTTCCCACCCACCCCTGCGTCCAAGGTTTTCCACGTTTCTCCCCTGGTTCTTCATTTTCTGGCCTCTCATCAGGAGCCCCAGGCCCTGAATCTCCCTCTGCCTCTCCTTTCCTATTTGGCTCCCCTGGCAGATGCCCTTTACTGCTGACATCCTAGTCCCCACTCCTGGAACTCTTCCATCAGCAGAAGGAGCTGCCCCTCTGCCTCCCCTCATCCCGACCCCCTGCCCCACAATGCCCTAGCCAATCACACCCATGCCTGTGCCCCCTCAGGATGGCAATTGCAGAGCCTGGCCCACCAGGCCATCATCAGCCCCACTCAGTCATTTTGAGCACCTCCGTGGAGGTTCAGCAGGGAGTGGAACTTCCTTCCACCCCCTGCTGCCTGACTGATTGGCAGCCAGTGGGGCTGGGGGGAGCAGTGGGCAACTGATTGTTTGCTGCTGGGCAGGGAGGGTTTACTGGAGGCAGAGAGAGGGCCCAGAAGCTCAGGGGGCTAAGAGACAGAGGAAGCTCTGAGTCAGGAAGCTGGCCAGGATCCCCTGCCTGTCTGTCTGGTGTCTGGCTGCCAGCCCTGATAGAAAAACGGATGAAGCCCTTTGCAGATTGTCCCCAGGTAGGGGGAAGAGGGGAGGTTTATCTTTTCCAGAATTGAATCCAGTGGCCCAGGGGACCTCAGGTCTCAGGGCTTTGCAGGAGGCCTGACTGCAGTGCACGCTGGGACCTGCAGTCCTCTGCCCTTGGATGAAATCAAGAACAAAGGAAGGCATTTAGCAACCAGCCCATAGGGGCTTCTGGCAGGACCTGTCAAAATGCCCCCCCTTTGACAAGAGCAAGAATTAGGGACCTTGGTTCACATAGAGCTAATTAAAAAAATATATTTATCTACCACTATAAACCACAGTCATTATGAATCATTTTCTTTCCAGGCTCATCAGACTGGGTTTCTTAATTCAGGCAGGAGAAAAGTGACTGGGGAAAGGAGTAGCAATGAATATTGCCCCAGTTGTATAGTTCAGAGAAAAAAATCTCTCCTGGAGATTTGCTTCGTTTCCTTTAATGAGAACTCTGACAGTTTTGCTTGGGCAGCCAGAATTGAACTGAAAATACTGTTGGGAGAAGCTGTATCAAAAGCTTGAGGGTTTTCCCTGTGTGTCTGGGTTTGTTGGGACATGGCCAGAGCCATCCTGCAAGTCAGTAGAAAACCTGCAACTAGAGGCTCAGGTTTCTAACAAGTTCAAGTCTCCCTTTCGTTCCAATCTCTCCAGAGATTTTTTTGTTTTGTTTTGTTTTCCATCAGTATCTGCTGGTTCCATTTCTTAGATTAAGCTATTTTGTAGTTTCTACATCGAAAACCCTCTTCAACTTTTGAAAGTGAAAAGCATCACTCAGAAGCATCTAAACACTTTCTTCTAACACTATATGTGCAAATACATACATACATACATACATACATACATACATACATACCATACATAAAACTGGCCCTGGGGCTAGGAATATATATGGAAAAATTGGGTCCCTAGAGGATCTTCAGAGAGCTAAGGGGATGTGAAAACAGAGGCTCAAGCCAACATGTCAATACTTAGTGGCAAATTTAAGACAAGGGCACCTGGTTTTCACCTGGTCCAGTGCAAATGGATTGTCAGATGGAACATTTAATGTGCTGCTTTCCTCAGAGGTAGGGATCATTGGTCAGCAGTTTTATTATTATTATTTCTTTTTTTTTTTTTTAAGTTAACCATGATATAATTAGCTTTGTTTTTGTCAGCCAGGGCTGCTGTTGATGAGGTATCTAGAAGCCTTCTGGTATAGGTGCCTAAAAGCTTAAATGGCATTTAATTATTATTATTACTCAATGTCAGGCTGCATAAATGAAAAGAGATAAAAAAGAATTGCTCGCAGCAACATTGCCTTGCTTTGTGATTTCATCACATCCCACAAGTGAAGCAGGTTCGAGCTGGCACATGGGGCATGAAACCTCTAAGGAGAACCCAGGCAACAGGAGATGCTGTTTCAATTGACTTGGAAGTTTCTCCACGTGCTGAGGAGGGAAGAGGCTTGCCACTCTTTGATTCACTTCACTCCCAATTTTATTTTTAAATACCTTAATAATTGGCTGACTTACTTCAGAGAAGGAAAGCAACTAAGAGAAATGGCGTCACACAGAGAGTTGTCTTAAAGGTACATGGCTTCTAATGTAAGATCCCTTGGCTCCCAACAGCTTGCTGATAGTGTGTCCTGCTGCCTGAAATATGAGTGAAAGCTTCCAAGGAGCAGCAGTACTGAAAGCCTTAGCTAAACATGGTAACTGCAAGGGGCAGGATGCCTTCCCACCTGAATGCCAGCCGATAGCAAGGTGCAGACCAGGAGGTGGCGGAAGGCAGATGGACCAAGTTATGTCCACTCTTACAGTCTATTTCATTGACAGATCAGAATGAAACCAGATGGTTTGCCAAAGGGCAATATATTGGCAGACAGTACCTTGCTTCTTAGCATGAGACATCAGACTGTTGGGAACAAGGGCTCAATGCTGAGTTAACCCTAGACGTTCAGCTCAGGGATGACCTTCTTTCCATCTAGTTGGATTACAAAGAGAATGGATTATGTGGCCCAGCATGGTCAGAAGACCAGAAGCCTTAGCTGCATTCTAGCCCCTTCTTTTTCTCTTTTTATTTTCTAGAGCAAAACCTTGATGGTAAGGTTTACAAACCTTCAGTTCCCACAACACAGACTGGTCTGCAGTGTTATTGAACCCAAGATGAATGTAATATGTGTACACAACAGGCACAGAATAAATGTGCTAACTGGGAGATGGACTCCTTCTCATAGTTTCTGGCCTGCCAGAGTCTGTTGTAGAATCTTCTTTAGATGAGGACTCAACAAGTCATGATGCTAGGGGCTATTGCTTTTTAAGAGCTGCTAGGCAGAGTTGAGGCCATCCAGGCTCTTTATCAGCAGTGTCACCATTTATATGTTATTTGTTGATATATAGCAAACCACCCCACACATGAATGGCTTAAAGCAACAACAGTTCTGTAGCACATGATCTGTGGGTCAGAAAATTAGACAAGGCTCAGCTGGGTAGCTCTGGTCTCAGCTAGGCTCATGCATGCATCTGTGGCAGCGTGGGGGGTGGAGTGGGAGGGACTCGATGGTCTGACTCATGATATGTGGCAGTTGGCTGCTTGTTTCCCTCATCTAGCAACACTTTGCAGGCCTCCATTTCCCCATCTGACAAATGGGGATAACATCCACCTCATGGGGTTGATCTAGGATCAACAAGGGCTAAAAATAATAAATAAATGTTGGCTGTGATGCTTTCACACCTGTCAAATGGGTTCACAACTTCTTTTCAACCTACCTGCTCATCTCCACAGGCAATGTTTCTGCAGGTATGGAAAGCTCACTATTGGTGGTGGTCGGTAAGAGGATTTTAGGTGGCACAGGACAAACACCTGGAATAATATCGCCTCATGTGTGAGCCTCACCTGCCCTGTCATTTTCTTTCAGTCCTTCCTCTTCGAGGGCGTCTCAATTTGATGCTGATACCTTTCCTGACACATGCTAAACATCAAACTCAGAGCTTTTCGGCCTAGTTAGAATTCAATATCATTTTATTTTCAATTTTTACATTTGCTTTCTATTTATGACAGCTGATAATTTAAGAAGTAAATATAAGTTACTCTTAGTAGCTTGAACAGCAATGCTAAATACATCACACGTGGTTCAATCATTCAGGCATTCAACAAATCTGTGTAGAGCATGTACTATATGCCAGGCCCTGTACCTAGCGTTCATCAGAGAACAGAGCAAAGCCCCCTGCCTGGGTGCGGCTTACATTCTAGTGGCAGGAGCCTGATGGTGTTCAGGGAAAGGCTGGATTTGGGGATGTGCTTCATGAGGGGGGCACCCTGGTGCCCGCGCCCTCGCCTCCAGCCTGGAGAGCGGTAATGCTGGGGTCAGGGGTTACCTCTGGGCTGGGACCCGGGCTGCCCCTTCTCTACGAACCCGGGCGCGATCCGAGGGTCCCGGGCAGCGCGGGGCGGGCCGGGTCCGGCCCGGCTGTGGCTGCGGCCTCGGCGGCCGCGGCTCCTCCTCCCCTTCCTCCTGCGGAGGCTGACGTTGAGTCAACAGCGCGGCGGCCGCAGGAGGCGGCGGCGCAGCGGGTCGGAGGCGCCGGGCCCTCGCGGGGCCCGGGTGGAGGCGACGGCAGCAGCGCCACGGGAGGAAGAATCGGACGTGGAGAAGGGCGGCGTCCATGCAGCCCGCCCGCGCCTGTAGGAGAAGGCCATGAACAGCGACCGGACCGAGAGCGACTGGCAGGGGCTGGTGAGCGAGGTGAGGCCGAGGCGCCGGCCAGGCGGGATGGGCCGGGCCGAGCTGCCACCAGCCCCGGGCCCGCGCCCCCGGGTGGCCGAGCCAGGGCAGGGACGCGCGGGGGACGCGCACCCGGTGGCCGCGGCGCGCTGTCTCCGCGCGACCCGCCAGGTGCGCCGTTCCTCCCGCACTTTCCGGTCTATCCCGGTGCCACTTTCTTCCACGCCATATGGTGCCAGCCTTTGGGGAGGGGCCTTTCCTCAGGCAGGGCTTGGTCCTGGATTGGAGAGAGAAGCCCGGGGATCCGGGAGAAGGAGCCAAGTCCCACCTGCCTTTCTGGTCACCACTGTTTTGGAGCCAAGCGATTGGACGCCCGGTGCTGAAGCGGAAAGGTGGTGCCAGGGGGGAAATCCGGGCCCAGGGTAACACCCAGGCCAGGTGGCATTACCTGCGGCGGAGGTTTGGGTGGTGGAGATCCGGGTCCTCTGTAGCCTTCATTCATTCACTTATTCAGTTAAATGAACACGTGTTACTGCAGGCCTACTGTATGCAAGGTGGTGGGCCATTTATCAAAGGAGTGAAACACAGGTGCTCGTGTCATTCGATTTGTGGAAGCAGAGAACACCATGCCTTCCTATGTTGCTGTACGCACCCCTGGGGGCCGATTTTGGACTCCTATGCTGTTCCCTCTTCAGTCCACCCTAAGAGGTTTTTAGGCTGGTAGGGGCTGCCTGACTTCTCCAGGTGAAAGGGAGTGCTGATGTCTCCTTCTCACAGGTAGGTTGCTTGTCCTGACTTAGCAGCACCATTTGTGATGGCAGTTACCCATGTTACCTACCATCCACTAGAAATTCTTCCTTTTCTCCCTCCTGAAAATTATTTCCCACCCTCAAAGCCCACATGGGGCTTCTTTTTCTTTACTCTTGTGCACACATGCAGGGTGTAATGGTTTGCTCTCTTCCTTCCCTTGTGGGGTGTTGGAAGGGAAACCATGTACTGTTTTTCCCTTCGAATCATTTTCTGGGCCTCCAGGTCAGCCTGGTAACAGTACTGAATGTCCAGTGTGTGCAAAGCATTGTATTTCTAAAGAGGAACGAGATGGCAGCTTATCCCCTAGTTTAGTTTGTTTACTCTTGGCCTAGTAGTTGAAAGCTCCTGACTTCACAGTATTAATGATACATTATATCACAGCCTGTCCCCATTTCCTCTAACTTTCAGACTTTATGTCAAGGGACAGATTGATCCTCTGGTCATCTTTTCACTTGCCCGCTCAAAAATCATACCCAGCAGTCACGGAGGCTGGAAATGGTTCTTCATAGATGTCCCGTGTTGGACTCTGAAATAGCAGCAGAATATTCACTATACCAAAAAATACTCATCAAATGCCTATTAGGAGTCAGGTTCATTGCTAGGTACTTGTGGTTCAGTGGTGAAGAAGAGAGAACTCTTTGTGCTCTCAAAAGACTCCTGAACATATAGTATAGTTTGGGAGGGAGTCACACTAACACTAAGAGAATACTAATGAATGGAACGTGCAGGATGGAAAACCAAAGGAAGGAGGTACACTGTATAACCCAGCGGTCTCCCTGCTAGGCTGTGGGTTTTATTTGGCTCTTTGTTCCAAGGGCCTACACGCTGAGCATCATACACAGCAGGTGCCCAAAAAATGCTTGTAGAATAAGTCTGAGGTGGGTCTTTCCGGAGTTGTCTTGCCTATCCCAGCTGCGTTTCTCCAGAGGTGTGCCTTCTTTCCTTCCACAGACATTCATTAAAGGCTTAGGCTGTGGAAGACACACAGTGAGGGGCTGGGGGATGTGAAAATGAATGCAACATGCTTTCCGCCTTCACAATAGCTAGTAGCGATTTCTTGAGTCCATCTTTGATGTCAAGCATTTTCCATGGCCTCATTCTCATGGTATAAGGTAGGAACTATTACTTTACAGAGAAGGAGACTGTGTCTCAGACAGGCTAAGGAATGTGCTCAGAGCCTCACAGCTGGCGGGGGCAGAGTTGGAACCCTGGTCTGTCTTACTCTGGAGCTTGGGATCTTTGGGCCATACTTTGTATTTTAATCATCAGTTCTTCTGTCTGTATCTTCCACCAGACAGCAGGTTCTCCAAGAGAGGGGACTGTGTCTTATTCATTTCTGAATCCTCAGGAACTGAATTGTTCTCAGAATATGATCCACAGATCACCTGCATCAGAGTCTTTTGGGAGCAGAGTCACTTAGATTTGGGTCTCTCCCCAAAACTACTGTAGTGGATTGAAATCTCCCCCATGCCACAGCTAACCTCCCTTCCCCCCACCCTTGTGAATATGACCTTATTTGGATATAGGGTCTTTGTACATATAACTAAGAATCCCAGGATGAGATCATCCTGGATTTAGGGTGGGCCATAAATCTAATGACTGGTATACTTATAAGACAAATAAACATAGATTTGAGGCACAGAGATCCAAGGGAGAAGGCTATGGGAAGACCAAGATACCATATGAAGATGGAGGCAGAAATAGGAGTTATGCAGCAATAAGCCGAGGAATGCCAAGGGTTGCCAGCAGAAACCAGAAGCGGAAAGAGGCCTTGAACAGATATTGCTTCAGAACTTCCAGAAGGAACCAGTCCTGCTTACACCTGGACTTTGGTCTTCTGGCCTTCACAACTGTGAAAGAATACATTTCTGTGTTTTAAGCCACCCAGTTTGTGGTAATTTGTTACGGCAGCCACAGGAAACTAATACATGTAGGGCATAAAAATGCCTGGGGGGTTATAGCCCCAAATTTGCCTTTCTCACAAACTGTGGTTTTTCACAAACTGTGGGAATCACCCAGGTGATTCTCCGTTCTCCTGCCCACTCAGGTTTATTTAGCAGGCCAGGTGTGGACTGGGCCTGGCATGGAGAATTGTCTGGTACTCATCCTGGTGGGATTCAAGGAAGAGTGTGGTCAGTGGCCAGCGATGTTTCAAAGTGACTTTGGAAGTCAGCCCAAGGAACTGGGGAAGATGGCACCAGACAGCTAACCTAGCTGGATGGGCTTTTTGATGCTCTCACATCTATTTCTGCAGAAGTCCCGGCTTCTACCTCCTACCCTGGCTCCACCTCCATTGCCTTTCCTGCCCAGAGCCCTGTGCTCTCAATCAATCAGTTTGCTTCCTTGGTTTGCCTCTAGGAAGCAGTTTTCATTTACAACAATCCTACAGAGATCAGTTTGATTTTCATATTTTTAGTGTAACAAGCTGAAATTACAGCCTTCTCTCAGGCCCTGAAGTAAACACGGCCATGCATGTGAAAGAAGCATGCCTGGTGCTCTACTTTGGAAATTAAATGTCTGGGGAGGGGAAATGTTCTTCTTATCACCACCTGAGGTGATCTTTCAAAATCAAGGGGAAATCTTGAAATGCAGCCGTGCGGACAATCAATAACTTTTTATTTCCAAGATAAAAGTCCCGGTCATCTCTCAGTCTACTGCCCTATGATTAAGCCATGCCTAATTCAATTTCACTATTTGGGTTTTGGTTAATTAATTAGATAGCAATCACTCTCATATTCCATGAGTGTGTTATATATACAGTGGCGTGAGGTAGACAGAAGACAGTCGACCTGGGCCTCTACCCAAAGTAGAGCCACTGACTTTTGGGAGAGGTTGAATCACGTGTAGTCCAGCCTTGTGGTTAAGGGCACAGCTCTTGATTGTTGACTGAAAACGGGGTAAGTCTTGGCTCTACTCCTTTCTTAATGCAAATCATCAAAAACCCAACCCAAGTGTTTTAGCTCAGAAGGAATTTATTGGCTGATGTTGTGGGTTGAATTTTGTTCCCCCCCAAATATGTTCAAGTCTTAATTCTCTGTATTAGTGGATGTTACCTTATTTGGGTGAGGTCATTCGAGTAGGCTCCTACTTCAATGATCAGCATCCTTATAATAAGAAGAGGGAAATTTGGACACAGAAATGCACAGAGGGAAGACAGTATGAAGTCACAGAGGAAAGAAGTCCTGATGACAGAGGCAGAGATCAGAGTTATGTAGCTGAAAGGCAAGGAATGCCAAAGATCCCTGGCCACTACCAGAAACTAGGAAGAGGCAAGGAAGGATGCTCGCCTAGAGCCTTGTTAGGGAGCATGGCCCTGCTGATACCTTGACTTTGGAATTCCTACTCCCAAGAATATCAGAATATTAGTTTCTGTTGGTTCAAAATACCCTGTTTGTGGCAATTTGTTGTGGGAGCAAAAGCAAACTACTACGGCCGACGTGACTAATAATTCCAAGATGGGTTGACTTTGGGCAGAGCTGGATTCAGCACTCAGACAGATGCTTTCTCTCCATCTTTGCTTGATACCTGTCTTCAGTCTCAGCCTCCCATCCTCTCAAGTTCAAGTCCAGAGGGAAATCCAGAAACTCTTATGAAGTAGATGCCATAAAAGCCCAGGAGTTACTGCATTTGAACCCACTTAGATCATTCATCTGCCCTGGAAGAAATCATGCAGGAGTGTAGTGATCTGATTGTCTTAGGCCTTGAGTTGTGCACGGGACCCTGCATGAACCACATGGACAACAGTGGTTGGGACAGTGGAAGCTGTTTGCCAGAAAAGGGAGAATCACCACATTATGCAACTTCTCTGAGCCTCATTTTTCTCATCTTTAAATAGAATGATAAAGTACTTGTAGTTGTGAGGGTCAAAGGAAATCATACTTCTTAGTGTTCAGTTCTCCAACTGGCAAGTAAGTGTTTAGTGGCCATCAATACAATGAAAATGACCCTCAGGACACAAACGCAGGTGTTCATGGAATGAAAACGTCTTTATTTTGGCAAAACACCTTAATTTTGATGACAAATTCCCATGATAAGGGTGGTGGGAATGTAATCTGGACTGGAATCATGTCTCCCCCTTTCCCTGAATTTGTATTTAAGTTGTAGGGTGCTTAAATAGAACTCAGCCATTGACAGGGGTGATGGGGTAGAGGGTACACATCTGGTCTGCGCTGTTTTTGTTGAGTCACGATCTCCTTATTTCAGTCTAGAATCTGGTCAATGGTCACTGGAGGTCACTGTGGTGTCCTCCCTTGTTCCCCTCTCGGGCCTCTGCTGGCCCTTTGGCTGTCAGTACCATAGCCATGCTACTTTGGGTGAATGAAGAACAAGTGGATGTCGTTTTTCTTCACTGCTCTAGGCATGGGGGACTTCGTTCTAGTGCACACAGTGGGGGTAAGATCATATTCTGCTGCCCCCAAGTCACTCCTGAGCTGCGGAAAACTTTGGGAAACTGTTGGGCCATTGTCTCCATAGAGGCAACGAAAAAACAATGCACAGTAGTGAACAGTATGTCTTAGACACATATATAGGCAGTTGGTGAAGCTTGAAGTAGGAAAAAGCGTCTGAGAAGTGGAACTTGAACCGGATCCCTCCCCTTTGGTTGAAGAGGGCATGGGCCATCATGACAGGAAGCAAGTATGAACACTAGGCTGGTGGTTGGCCTTTGAGGAAATGCTCCAGATAAAGACTGAAACTAGTGGGTTCACGTATAGCAGACTTAAAGGTTGAACAGCCAGGGTAGACAAGATGGTGAACGACTTCAAGAGCAAAACAGAAGGGTGTGCTCTAAGGCAGCTGGTAATAGAGAGTCACTGAATGCTTTTGTAGCTGGAGTACAAGTCGACAAAAATACTTGAGATAGATTTGTTTCCACTGAACTCAATACTCACTGAGCCTTGTCGTCTACAAGCCTTTATTAACCATATAAAGACAAATTTGGTAACCTTGCTAGGACTCAGGGAAAGATAAGATTTTTTTCTCTCATCATCAATATTGTCAATTATTCCTGTTGCACGTGTATCATACCACTTACCATATACTTTTCTAATTAACCCTTGACTTGTCTCTCCACTGAACCCAAAAGATCTTCTTGAGAGTAGGGAACATATGTTACTAATTTGTGACCTTAGTTACTAATTTGTACCTTGCCCTTTGTATCTACTCAGTAAGTGTAGAATGTATGAATGCCTGGATGTTTGAATGAATGAAGTGGTAAGAAGATGCAGTACCAGTGGGAATAGAGAAAAAGGGATGTCTACAAGAAAGATTTTAAAGGAAGACCCTTACAGGGTTTTATAGCCAACTGGATTGGGAAGATGGAATAGAGTGAGTCCAACATGACCCTTGATTGGTGGCTAGAAAGTGGTGGTGTGAGGTGTAATGAAGGTTGCGGGGTGAGAGTCTGGTGAGAGAGAGGACACTGAGTTCCATTTAGAACTCGGCATTGTTCACAGTTTCCTGGGAGCACTTGAACTCTCATGAGGCAAGCTTAGTGCTTACTGGAAACATTTTTGATGAGCAGCTATCTTCATAAAGGCAGGCTAATTTCAGAGTAAGTCTATTAAAATTAGCATGTGGGGGAAAGTGAGCACAACTGCTATTTTTAACTAATGGGATTCATGTTCTCTCCTGTACATGGAAATTCGCATATGTGCTTCTAAAATTGACAATTTCTACTCTTATTATGCTAAAAATTAATTTACTGACTTTCACATTGAATAAAATAATTGGTTGAAGATTAGTGACTTTGGCTAGTCCCTGAATGAAAATGGCCAGAGTGAATGACATTTCTTACTCACTGCCTGGTTTCCCACCACTAAAAAGAATCATACTGGGGTTTGGGGTACCTCATGGCAGAGGACTTTGTTTAGTGAAAAGTCTGCGTCTCTCTCTGGCCCATCAGGTAAGATGGCACCATTCGTAGGGGATGCCTGGTCCCCAAGAACAGAAACCTTTGGTTGATTTTTTATTTTGAAATCTTCCCGTTTTCATTTCACCTGTTCTAATCTACTCTGTTTCCATTATCTTATGCTATTTTATTGTAGCACGTCTTAATCATGTTCAGGATATCAGATCATCTTCAAGCCAGTCTACCCTCTATACAACTAACCTATTCAGCCACCTTAAAAAGTAAAGCACTTTTCACCAGGTTCTCTTACTCAGAAGCCTTCCATGGCTCCCCATTGTTGGTATTCAAGGCCCTCCTCAAGCTGGCCTTATGACTCTTTCCTCCTCTCATAAGTTGGCTGCTCCAGCCAAACTGATCTGTCGTGCATTCTGGCATGTACCTTATTCTCATACCCCGACCACAGCCTTTATTAGTCCTTCAAGGTGGAATAGAAACCCACATCCCTCACAAAATCATCCATGACCACCCGTGCTTGGAGGGAGCCCTTCATCCTATTGCATTATGTAGCTGAGGTTCAAAGTCATTCCCACAGCGCTTAGGTGCTCCCTGAGAAAGGAAAGACCTTCCCTGGGTGGGGATCTTAACTCTGACATGAGTCAGTGAGCTCCTAAGAGAATGGACTGCGTTGGGTAGGAGACAGGAATTCTAGAATGATGAGCTTCATGCTATGGCTGAAGAGGAGTAGGACCTGAATGAGGATTCTGATATAGAATCTCAGAACCGACTCAGTGCTGGCCCATTTGCAGGGCCTTTATTTTGCTTTATTTATTTACTTTATTGCGTATCCTCATTTATGGAAAGAGACTCATGGATGTGCCTGCCCACCTATAGCTTCATTCATGGCAGACACATTGGCGGGCGGTTAGTGACACCAGGATGCATCCATCTCAGGGTTAGGTTAGTTGGGTGGCATGGGAGAGTGAAGGACAGCCCAGGGATATTTCAGTGGGACGGGATAGCAGGGGAGAAGGTCAGCCAGCGCTCAATGTACCAGACACGTATTGGGTACTATTGTGTGCAAAGCTTTGTGCATATGATAGTCGTTCTTAAGGGGTTTACAGTCCAGTGGTGATAGAAAGTAGGGAAAAGGCCACTGTGCGATGACACATTGTCATACATGCTCTGCAGAGTAAGGGAAAGTTAATTCAGATTGGGGGATTGAGGAAGCTTCTTGATGAAGTTGGCAGTTGGGCCAGGATTTCAGCAAGTGGAGATGCCTAGGAAGGGTGTTTTAGGCCGAAGGAGGGGAGATAGCAGAGGTGGCAAAATGTAGCGCTTGTCTGGGAGATCCTAAATCGTTTGGTCTCTGGTTGGTGACACATAGTAGGGCGTCAGGTGTTGTTTGTTAGGCAGGCTTGAATGCCCTGTTATCTGTATAGGGTGCTGGGGTCCTGAATGTGGCCTTCATTCTGGAGGTGACCAGTGACATGCTTGTACCCTCTGAGCAGGGCAGAAGTGGCCTGGATGCGTTGGGAAGGTAACTGATTTGCCAAGAGTGTATGTGAGGGCCTGGGTGGGCATGAGGACTGAGCAGGACACAGGAGCCTACCTGTACCTGTTCCTGTACCTGTACCTCTGTCGCCTTGCTCTCATCCACTGTCACCCCACCTGAGTCTGCCTCCCGTCTCTTCTTTGCTCCTGAAAATGCCCCTGCCTAGGTCACCTAAGACAAGCCTCTTATTTGCCGCACCTAGCGGTCTTTCTTCGGGGCTGAACATATTTGACACCTGGCTGTGCAGCCTCCGACACTCCATTCTTCTGTCCCTACACACTGGGCTTCTGCATCCCTCCATGTGGCCACTGGACATGTCCCCGAGGCACCTCACACTCAGTGTGCCCTCCCTGAAGTCATCCTCCCTCTGCCTCTGCCTTTCCTATCCCTCCTTCCCTTCTTCCATCTCATCTCAATTAACATCACTTTGATCCTTCTTCCCCACTTATCCGACCCACCAATTTAATTATTATCAGGGCCCGCATCTTCTGCTTTTGTACAAGTCCTCAAGTAAGGACTCTATGTCACCATTCCCACTATGGCACCATGGCCCAGGTTCTCATCCATGCTCCTCAGAATATTTGCAGCATCCTCTAAGATCTTTCCTCCATGCAGTTACTGGAGTTGTTGTTCCAAGCACGGAAGTGATCTACCACTCCTGTGCCTGAAGCTCTGACGGCTGCAGAGTGAACCCTGCTCCCTCTTCATCCCTGGTAACTACCCCGTATCCCTAATGTTCGCCACCTCCCCCACTCTCCATAGAACTCCTGCCTGTTACCAGATCATTCCATACCCTGAGGCATCTCGAAGCCTTTGCTTATCTCCTACTTTCAAGCCCAGCTCAAATGTCACGTCCTCCACTTGAGCCTCAAGAGGTTCAGAAGTAGATGGTATATTTCAGTTGGGAAAACGATGTGGGGGTTATTGGCAGGATAAGAAGGCAAGGTAATGTGGTTCCTGAGTATAGGGGACCCTCAGAGATGTGGGTGGTCACCAACATCTAGCACAAGGCCAGGCACATGGTACTTTGCAGGTACTTGCAGAAGGAAGGAAGTGGGGAATAAAGAGAAGGCAAGATGGAAAGAAAAACAATTCACCTTGCCATTTGCGACATTCTCTCGGAGCCAGCCCTGCTCACCTGCTGCTGTGCCCTACTTCCAGCCTCTCCCCCAGGCTGATCGTGGCCCTGAAGGACCTGGGAGTGTGTCCATACGGCTCCAGCACATGCCTGGTGTCCCGGCCAGCTTTCTGGCTCAGACTGCAGTGAGTTTAAGAAGTCATCAAACTCCAGTATTAGGTAGCTGCATGGTCTTGGGCAAACGTCCTGTCTTCTCCACTTCTCTGCACTTTAGACAATGAGGCTCAGAATATCTGCTTTGTGTCTCTCATTGAAGGAGGATAAAGTGAGATGATGGGAAAGTGTGTTTTAAAGTCCCCAACCCTGTAGTGCTGAGGTGGTGGTCCTATTCTTGCCCGGGCTGTAGGAAAACCCTCCCCAGACCTTCAGAGATGCTTCTGCAGAGGGAGGTGATGTGTCAGCTGCCAGCTGTCAAGATGATGCCATTGAAAATTCATATTGATGGGGCACAGATTGACATATCTGCTTGCTCTGCCATCTGCAGACCCCATGACCAAGGCAATATTGGAGGTGGCAGGGATGGGACTCCCTTTTTCTAGCCAGTTCCAATTTGCTTTTTAATTTGCTCCAGCCTGGTGAGTGCTGTCAGGGTCAGTCTGTAACCTTTTCTTCTTTCCCAACGGTCTTCATTGTGGCCAGACCTTCCAGCACGATTGTAGCTACTCGGTCAATTTCTGAGCACTGGCCATTCCCGCAGCCCCTTCTGCACTCCCCTCATTCACCTTCTGATTTTGTATCCCTCTGTCTCCCAGCCCTATCTCCTGCTCAAATGGTTCGGCCCCTTCCCATTCGTTACCTCTCTCTGGTCTTCAGAATCATCTGCTGACCACTCTACTTTCTTCCTTTGTTGGGTTTTGAATAAACCTCCTATTAGGCCTATGTCAAAGCTCAGGAAAAGATACAACACTTACTGGCAAAGAAGTAATAGTAATCTCTCCCCCACTGGACTCTTGCAGGTGCCTCCATCAGCCACAGGCCTTCCTGCTTCCTGTATCTCCTTGTACTTTTCCTTCCCATCCGTTACTGCCTGTTCAAGTGACTGGAAACCGTACTCTGGTCCTGACGCTTCCTGGCTCAAAGACCTCCCTGGCTCCTATTGGCTCTCACTTTGGTTCAGACTGTGTTGTCATTTAAGGCCTTTCTTACTTTCATTCTAACCAGATGTTCTAGCCTTATTTTGTATTTCTCCTTTTCACATGCCTATGCTCCTGGCAAACAGAACCACTTCCGGTCCCCATGTACCTGGCCTTTGGTCAGGTTATATCCTCTGCCTGGAGCTCTTATTCTCTAACTTCTCCTCGCTTCTTTCAAGGCTTGGTCACGACTACCTTGCCTCCTAACTGAAAGCCCCCTTGCCTTCTGCGATCCCATAGCATCTACGGTGTTTCCCCAAAAATAAGACCTAGCTGGACAATCAGCCCTAATGCGTCTTTTGCATTAAAAATTAATATAAGACCTGGTATATTATATTATGTTATATTATATTATATCCAGTCTTATGGTAAAATAAGACCGGGTCTTATATTAATTTTTGCTCCAAAAGATACATTTGAGCTGATTGTCTGGCTAGGTCTTATTGTCGGGGAAACACGGTAAGCACGCCTCTGTGACCAGCATCTTCCTGGCCGCCTGACATTGGAATTATATTCTTGTCTCGCTTCTAGCCTGGAGTTAACTCAGAGCAGGAAAGGGCTGATTCATTTGTGAATCGCCTGCTGTGCCCAGTGCAAAGTCCTGTGTGTAGTGAACAAATTTCAAAGAAATGACAAACCTATTGGGCTCTCAGTTAACACTTGAATTGAAAAACTACTGAATTAAAACAAGGACATCTTTTTTTTTTTTTGTCAGAAACCATTCTCATCCGTTTCTTTCCCCCAAAGTCCCCTTACTATATATCCATCTGATCTCACAGTTCTTCTGAGTTTCAATATATAAATTGTGATCTTTTAAAGGTAATAAGTCAAATCTCCTTTAATAAGCGCTAAGGGATTTATGAATTTACTAGAAGTCAGTTTCTCCCTCCTTCCCTTCTTTTCCTTCCTTTCTTCCAAACTGGAATTTTATTGTATTAGATATACTGCTTGAAAAGAGTTAGGCAGAAGCTGTGGGTGGGAAACCATTGGGTTATAAAGAGTTCCTTTGTATAATGGGCTCCGACGTGTGTTATGGTATGTCTGAGCATGCGCCAGCCTTTCACGCTGCTCTGGACCAGAATTTAAGTTTGCTCTGAGGAGAGCTGCCAGCCACAGTTGACTCTCATGCAAAGAAATTGTGTAATTTCTTCGGTTCCTATGGTCATCTTCTTATCACTAGAAATAATAAAAATAACTCCTTACTTCTGTTTTTCTTCCACTGATACTCAAAAGGATTTGCTATGTCCCAGGCATAGCAAAAACTTTGCTAAAAGTTGGGGTGCAAAGTCCAGCAGGATGTTGTCACTTTCCTCTGCATTCCCTAATCCAATCCTTACAACCACTTAGTCAGAATGAGCGGAGGGTCCTCATTTTATAGAAAAAGAAACTGAAATCCAGAGCCCTTCTTTATGATTATTCCGCAAGAAGCTGGTGTGTGGAGATAGGCCTTTTAACTTCAAGTTAAGTGTTTTTCCCACTGGGAGCCTTGGGTTCAGACCTTTTGCCCGCTCATATCACTCTGACCTAGCTCTAAACCCATGAACTGAACTGAAAAATGACTTTTGGGGTCTGGTTCCAGATTCCTGCCCAGACTTCAATATGGGCTGGAAGTTGAGCGAGAGTGGTGCCTGGAGACTTGCAGATGTGACCATATCTTGAAAAACTGTCAGGACACCACCTCTGCTGTTGTGGGCTGAAGGCAGGTGTGCCAGGTGACCCAGACCCATCCGAGCATGGTGAGAAAATCTAATCCTGCCAAGGATTCACCTCGCCACCTCCTCCTGTTTCACCCCCAGCACTTAGGGAGCTGTGGGTCTGCCTGTGATGGACTGAATCTGTGAATGAGGAGAGGCTTGGAAAGAAAAGTGAGTAGCTGATAAAACCTTGGGTCATGGTAGATTCAACTTTAAATATCTGAGTAATAGGCATGAATTCATTGCACCCCTAAATTTAGAAAATATAGATGCATTTAAAAGAAAAACAAAACAAAACGAAACAAACCCCAAAAACGTAATTCCAGTACTCAGAGCTGACTGCTGTTTACATTTTAGTGTATAATATTCCAGACATTTCCCATGCCTTGATTTCTAAAGCTGAGTATATCATATGCTATTTTACTTTTTCATTCGTATGACATGAAATGCATGCACGCGGTGAATGCTCGGTGTCATTTTACGTGTGCACGTACCTGCATGACCGCCAGCCAGACCAACATGTAGAACATTCCTAGATTCCCAGAAGGTTCCGATTGTCCTTTCCCAGTCAGCCCCTTTCCCAGGTAACGATTATTCTGACTTCTGTCACTGTACGCTGTTTTTATAACTTGTTCTTCTTCCTGCTCAGCAGTAAGTAGAGAATAGCTTCCATGTCACTAACTCCTCATTCTCGTCGTCATAACCATCAGTCATAAGGCAGCGTCGGATTCCATGGTATTCACAAACCATGCATTTGTTGGACTTTGAGCCTGTGACTTAGAAATACTCATGGTATTGTTCCCCACTATCAGAAAGCCCAGATGTCCGACATTAGGGGTTCTAGTTAGCTCTAGAACTAAGTAGAACTAAATAGGCTGCAGAGTCAGTGACCTTGAGGTTTTCCTGGGTCTTTTTTTGCGTGGCCTGCTTGTGTCTTCCTTGGCTTGCTCATTTCTTTGAGTGCACGTGTGACATGCTGTTTGTCCCACCGACCATGCGCTGGAAAGGGCACCTCACATCCTAGCACGCGGTACAAAGATTTTTCTAGGAGAGCAAATTCCAGGCAGCTGGTTCATCTCATTCCTCCACTTCTTTTAAAGAAATCGTTTTTAAGAGAGGAGAGAAATTCACCGGACAGCTTAAACAGCTGGGTTCAGAGAAACGTTCTTTTCAGGGGACATTAGCGGGTTAGGAAAATAACTGTTTTGGTTATTGGACTCATTCGTGAAGACACTGAGAAAAACTTCACTTGTCTCCCTGAAACACTGTCCTACTCGATGCTGAGTGGCTACGTCCTAATCATGGGGGTATTCACCACACACATCTGGGACACTTCTCCCATTTCACTCTCAGTTTAGCGCTTGGTTATTTTACTACCACTATTATTATGACCACTACTCTGATTGCTACTACTACTCTTGGTAGCGTTATTATTACTAATAGCAGTAAAGTGATTCTAATGTTTTCCCATTGATTAAGCACTTGTTGTGTGCCAGGCACAACATGAAGTATTTTTCATATAATGTTCAGTTCAGGTATGTATTTGAAGGAAAAGGGAAACCTTTTACTGAGCATTTTTTAGTGTACCAAGTCCTATACTGGATGCTTCATATATGCAATTGGTTTATTCTTCACAACAGCCTTGGGAGGCAACTAGGGTTACCACCATTTTGTAACTGTGGTCAATAGAGCTAAGAGATGATAAGCAAACGTTAAACAATATGTGAGTAATGCAAGAGCTGGGATTTGAACCCCAGGATCTTCTGATTCCAAAGCCTGTGTTTTTCCCCTCTACTACAGCCTCACTGAATGAATGAATGAATGAATGAATGAATGAATGAACCAACCAACCAACCAACCAACGTGGTACAGTGAAAGACTCATTTTTAGGAAGTGTGTATTTTGACTTATGGAGCCAGAATGAAAATATTCTTTCATTTAAATTCTATTTAATACCTTGATATAGTATTTATAGACTTTGTGTTGTGGATATCCAATGTCACCTGTCGGTAGTGCCACAGGTTTCTAACATGAACTCAGTTACATATCTTGCATTATAAGGTGCCAGCTTTCCTCAATGTCAGTTGTTTGGGCATGTTGGCATATTACTTAGGATCAATTTTAATGTAATGCCAGAAACAACAGTGGTTCAAATATGATAGACTTATCTGCATTTCTCTGTCAAGAAAAATAACTTTGGAGGTAGGCAGTTTAGGGCAGATATGGCAGCTCACAGTTTGTCAGGGATCCAGGCACCTTCAGTTTCCCTGGTCTACCACTCCATTCTAAGCGTGAGGCTTTCCATTTTGTGAACCAATATATTGCCTGAAGGAGAAAGACATAAAACAAAGTGTGCCCATCCCCCTAAGGAAACTTCCCAGAAGTTCCACAGGACACCTCTGCTTCCATCTTATTGGCCAACACTTCACATGTACGTAAGGGATCATTGCATTACCTATCTCACGGGGTCTCATTGTGAGGACCAAAATGAGCTAATGTGTGTAAAATGTCCAGCGCAGTACCTGATACACAATAAATGGTAGAGGAAGGTCTGCCGTCTGTGTTTTGACTTATGCTTCCATGGTCATATCTGGGATCTGGGTCCAGCAGGCTTGGTGGAACTTTCCCAAGGACTTGTCACTACTTAGTCTTTGTGCCGTCCCACACAAAGTGGACAGCACCCAGTCCTGAGGAATCCACGAAGATGATGCTTACGGATGATGATGATGATGATAAAGGTACCTCTCTATAAATGCCAGCTACATGCCAGTTACTGGGCTAAATACCTTGTTTCATTATCTCCATTCATCTTCTCGTAAACCCTGTGAAGTAGATACAATCATAGTCATCCTTTTGCAGATTAGGGGTCTTTGGCTCAGCAGGAGATGGATTAATTTGCTCAAGGTCATTCAGCAAGATGAGGCAGGACAGGGAATGAAATCCAGAAAGGTCAGACCCCCGTGTTCAGGGTCTTACTTGGGACATCCACTGCTTTCCCCTATCCTTGTACTTCTCTCTGCCTCTGACATTTCTTTTCTTTTTGAAGTGGTCAGCCTGGTGATATAGTCAGCACTCTGTCTTGATGCGACTATCTGTAGTGATCCTGACTATCACTGAATTTTCTTTACTGAAAAAGAAATGCCCAAACCTTGCCATTACCTGCATCAGTTGATGTCTGTGTGCCCTTCTCCAAGGAATGTTTTAAGTGTCAGGTCTTAATTCCATACTTGGAGAGGAGTAAAATGGAGCAACCTATTTTATTGTCATTTAAATGCTCTCCTGATGAACTGTGATGATCTGGAGGTAATGGTGGTGGTGGACAAAATGACTATGAAAATGACTGTCAAGGAAAACAAGTAAAATTATGCCCAATATTGTCTTGTGGTCCATTGGTGAGGTGCAGCCAGTGAGGATTTCGCCATCTTCCTTGAAAGCCATAATTAACTCAGGTCACTCACGGGAGCCTTTTGCTAACATAATCAACCCATTTGCATAGTTATCACTGAGAGAAACAGACCTGGACAGAATCCCTGCCTTAAAAAGTGTTGATAATTTAACCTGTCCTCTGAAATCTCCAGTGATTTGAATCGCCAGGATTGCACACCCACCCATGATCCAGAATGAATCTCCACCTAACTTTATGCTGTCGGGCTGAGGTCTGAACTGACAGTTCTCACTGAGGAAAATTTCTTAATAATTAGTACTGCCTGGAGTTGGTGGGAAGTAAGAATGATGAAGCTGAAGGAAGGAAATTAACGGTTCTCAGAAAAATATGAGCAAGTTGTAGAGAGAGGGCAAAACCAGCTCCCAGCCACCAGCTTCAGCTGGGGAGACCTTCATCCTGGATGTGAAATTTGGGCCCAAGAGGCCCTTTCGGAAGACTCTGTGGTTCACATCCAGAGAGAACCACTAGCTGTAATGATCATGGTTGATTAGCATCTTGGCATATGGTGGTAAGAGCTCTATTTACTTGGATAATTAAAGTGGTGATGGATTTGCACGGCTGATTTCAAGATCTCTAGTCTGCAGATGACTGCCTTTTGGGGCCGCTGGGATGGAACACCTCCTTGCTTTAGAGTATCTGCACCTGACTCAAGTATCGGAGAGATGGGAGCCCAGGAGTATTTCCACAAATGCTCCCGCTTGAGTTGACTCCTCATCTTGAGCGCTCTGGCCCTCTCATGGATTACTCACCCCAGCAGGGAGATAGTTTTCAGAAAAGCAGATCTTAGGATCTTAGTAGGAATGGCGATTGTTTTCTTTCTCTGAATAGGACCAACACAGTTCTTTTGAGTGCTATGATAATTAAGATTGGTGCTTTTAGGATTTATTGAGTACTTTTTTATTTTTTTTGTTTTGTTTTACATGCACTGTCTTATAGAATCCTTAGACTCTTCTGTGAGAGAGGCAGGACGCTGTGGCAGAAAAGGCATGGGACAAGCCTGGGAGCACATTTCACCTTTGCCACTTACAAGTTGCATGATTTTTTTTTTAAATCTCTTAGAGCCTCAGTTTCCTCATCTGTAAAAGGGAATAATAACGTTGACCTTTTGGGGTTGTGATGAAGTTTCATGATTTATATATGTGAAATACTGAATCATGTTTGAGCACTGAGTAGCCTCCAAAAATGATAATGGTTACTCATATCATCATTTATAGAAGAAGCAACTGAAGCACAGAGGGGGTGAGTGTCTTCTCCCGGCCCAGTGGTAGGGGATTGCAGTGAAACCCACATTTTACTCTAAATCCCAGATGCCACACTGTTTCTAGTAATGATGCCATTGTCTCTGTATCTCCTGAATACCTTTTGTAAAGGACGGTACAGAATCAATCCCAGTTTGGCAAAAGCAACCCTTTAAAAGTACCTCACATATGGAGTGGAAGCACAGCTACAGGTCCCCTCTGCCCCAGGGCGTTTGGGGGGCAGATCTGAGGGGTTAAGAGCTAAGAGATATGCAAGAGGGTCCTGTAGCTCATCCATAGTGGGAATTTTAGGGTCTTTTTGTAGTTTCTTTTTTGAGACAAGGGGAAGATGAGCCTCTGCAGGTTGACAGCTTTTAAAAGACAGTTTGGCCAAAAATTGTCCATGCCTCCCTGGCTTTTACTGCTACCCAGCCCTCAAGAAAAGCCCTCTGCAACTGAATCGAATTATCATGTAATGAAGTAACCAGAGAATCTATCATTACATGCCACATGTGACTGTTATATAATATGTGATTGCATATGCGAGGATTGGTGAGTGGGCTGTCGCCTGTATCCCGTGTACCCCAGGCCTCTGTCTACCTGGATGGAGAAGGGAGAGGCTCAGTGCCTGGGTAATTTTAGTGCTCCATCCTGAACATCTGATCTCTGAAACAAACCAGAACTGCACGCCCCACCATCAACATCTTGGCCCGAGGCAAGGTCAGATCAGCCTAGCTACGGGGAGACGGCAAATTCACCTTAGGCAAGCAATAGTGTTTAAAAATATGCTCTCTTCAGTGAATGAGAAGGGGGTTCCCAGCTCTTTTATGGCCAACTACAAGGCAAGCCAACCTTTCCCCCTTATGTTTCCTCCTCACCTCTATAGGCCACTCTTTGTAGTGTCAAGCCTGGGAAGATGGGGAGGAAAGGGAAAATAACAGGAGTGAAAGGATTGAAATAGATATTCAGGCAAACCTTCCTTATTCAAAACTTCATTTAACCAGGACTGTCAGTGAATTCCACATACCCCCCAGCTACTATAGTTCACATTACAAACTCTTCCAATTACCTGAAATCTCACTTAACTTAAACCTCAGCACATCCCCTGGGGCAGTCAAATAATCAAAGTTTGCCTGTCGGAAGAAATACAGGAGAGGGCAAGCCGCCATGATGACTCTGAGAAAGATTATTAAAAAAAAAAAAAAATTAGAGAATGATATTAGAATTGTTAAGTTACCAACTTGAAATTGCTGAAATGTTATCTAAAAACTACAGAGGTGAACACAGGTTTAGACAAGGGTTGCGGAAATGCTCAGGAAGCTGTACGGCTGGAGACTGGGGTAGAGACTGGCCGGAAAGGACTTCTAGGGAAGGCGCTGGTGAGTTGTGTTGCATGGTGGAGATTGCCACAGGCGAGAGGGCTTTGAAATGCACATCAGCGTGTGATTAGCCCCACGTGGCATTTGACGCTGTAGATGCCCACAGTCGGACTGGTGAGGTTAAGGATACGTGTATCTCCAAGTGACAGTCCTGTAAGCCTATCTGGAGGGGTGAAGACTTTCAAACATGAAGGTGGTGAATTGAGTCTCGTATGCCCATGTAATGTAGGGAGGTGTTCATTTTAAGCAATAAAAATGAGGTTAAATACAAATGTCATTTTGATAATTCTATAGGAACTATCCTGTGACCTCTCCATACACATTGAGTTTATGTAACTGGAATTTTCCCCCCTAAATATGACACTAAAATGGGATTTAGAGATTTAGGCTTAATAATAAATCGATGGCTATCTTACTAAAATACGTACATATACCTAGATATTACAAATATAACATATAAAAGGTACATACATATTTTCAGTTTAGTGAGAACTGAAATTCATTTATTTCTCAAATATTCATTGAGCACTCACTCTGGGTCAGGAGCTGTGCTCAGCTCTGGAGATACAAAGGTGAATGACCCCCGACTGCAAAGAGGCCTCAGGCTGTGGCGAGGCAGACAGGTGGGCAGGTGGGTGTGATGCAGTATGTGGTGGTTTAATGAAGGTGTTCCCAGAATGCCACATGGCTGCCAAGAATCAGCTCTTATTCTGCCCATGGGGTGGCAGAGGGCTTCTTAGACAGGGACTTGTGTGTTGGGTCCAGGTCAGGATAAGAAAAGAGAAAGGGAGGGAGAACAAGTGTGGGGTAGCAATGAGGTCTGCAGGGAAAGTCAGAGAGGTGAACTGCGGTCACACATTGCAGGGCTCTTGTTTGCCAATCTCCTCATGAACACATTTTTCAAGAAGAGTGGCAGGACCTAATCTATGGTTTTCAAAGGGATTGGTACCTGGACGAGACAGGTAGGGAGCCAGGAGGAGGCCGTCATGATGGTCCTGGGCAGAGATCACTGTGGGGCTTCTGGGAATGGAGGGCGTGGTTTATTTGAGGTTGGAGATGTTGCGTTGATTGTTGAATCCTGTTTACCTGGAGTTGCTTATTGGATGGGCAAGGAGGTCTTCCTGGATGGGGGAGGGAGGAGAGGGTAGGAAGATGGCAGTAACAGAGTAGAAAGTAGAGGGGGACCAGGGGAGGAAACACCTCTAAGAGTGAGTCTGAAGTTGAGCAGTTTCTCAATTATTCCTAAACATGAACCCTTCAGCCATATGGGCTTATCATCACACTGAGAAACCGTTCTGGATTAGCAAGCCATGTTCCTGCAGCGGCTAATGAGAGCCAGCCTGATCCCATCAGTAAAAGTCTCCAAGGACTTGTTTGATGCAGAGGGTCACTTGGCAGAGAGGTCCCCTCCCTGACACCCCGCTACCTTCATCTCTCTTAGCAGTTATCTGGTTGTAAAGCCATCCAAATAGTAATGTAGTATGTCAGATAGTCATTTAATTATTATGATCTTCCTTGTAGCAATTATGACTTGCTTTATTGCAGATAACAGTAAACGGGTAGATAAAAGCCACTCAGTAGTGAAAATTGTGGGTTTGGGTTCTTAAGATGATAAGCGCAAGGCTACCTTCATGGTATTTGCTAGCGGGCATGAATTAGCATCGACAAATGAGTTACGGGCTCTGCTTTAAAAATATAATTGAAACGCAATTCAAAAGAAAACTGTTTTTGAGAGGATAATAAAAATATGTCATGATAGCTAGCATACATGCCGAAGACTAGGCATATTTTATCAAGTTTATTTCATTTACGTTTCACTGATTACCCAGTCAACTTGGTGTATGGTTTGTTTCCTTTCTCCAGTTGGTAGGTGTGTACCCTACAGCAGCTGTGTAAACTTCACCACTGTCTGTGTGTTTCTGTGCGTGATCAATAGAGTCTCCAAGATCAATTAAAATAAAAGGAATTGTTATTAAATACCCACGGTTTCTTTTTCAACCTTTATCCATGAACCACTAAAGGGAAATTTTCAGCATGGTTGAGAAATAAGCTCAATGGAATGGGTCTACCTAGGTTACTTTGGTGAACAGTTGTTATTTTCTCAGTTCCCAGCATTCATTTCTCTTTCTCAACTGCACCCCAATTGGGAGGGTGTTACCACTGTATATAATCTGGAGGGAGGATCGAGAAACACCATCTGGGTGTCCTGTTCTTCGCCAGGCAAAGGATGACACATAATCTGCTGTAGGCCAGTTGGAGACTCTCTCGAGCAGAGAGACAAAGAAACGGAAACATAATGGGGTTCAGCTCTACTTGATTCAGTGGCTCTGCCTGGACCTTTCTTCACTGGGGCCCAGTGGTTCCTGGTCCTGCCTCCAGCCTCCCGAGTCGCCTCTCTGTCTGCCTGTTCCTAAGTCTACTTCTCTGTCCTCCTGCCTATTCTCTGAGTCCCAGTATCTTTCCAATACATTCCTATGTTAGAGTGTCAGTTACTGTTGCTTACAACCCAAAGATCCTAACTGATGTACGAGAAACCAGTCTGGCTCTGTTGCTTATTACCTTTATGCTGAAGGATAAGTTGACCTCTTTAAGCTTCATTGTCCTTATCTCTAAAATGGGGCTAATCATACAACCCATTACATAGAGCAGCCATGTGGATTCAATATGATATTTCAAGTAGAGCATTTAACACAGTTTGGAAAATAGTAATGTTCTCAAATAGTGGCTGCGGCACTTACTATTGTAACCAAATAAAGGTCTCTTTCTCATGATTATTGTTCCCAATAGTGCCTGGCACATAGTAGACATTAAAAAAATACTATTTTCTTCCCTTTATCTCTCCTGAGAACAAACCAGACTCTTGCTTTTCTGGGGGTAGAGAGGAGAGCAAATATCTCTGGCCCCTACACTACACATGAATTTAATAAGCAGAATTACATGTTGACTAAAGAGTGAAAACAGAGACATAAGGAGAACCGAGTGTGTATCCGTTAGCTGGACTCAAATGTCCAGAAAGTGGGACATTTTTCTGTGGTTTGTCCTGTTCAGCTCAGGGTGTGGTTGGGCCAAGTGACCCACTTACCCACTGATGTGATTCTGATACCAGCTGCTGTTGCTGAGGCTAAACCCATGAGTGCATCTGGTTGCCTGGGTAGCAGCCCGCCAAACAATATTGTGTTAGGCAAGGTGGTAACAGACCCCACATTAAGAAACAGCAAAGCCAGTACGTTCTTTGTTGGCCTGGCAGAGCAGATCAAACCAGGATCCAGAGATGTGTCTGCAAATTGGGGGGCCTGAACCCCAACCACCTTCTCCTCCTCATGTGAGCAACCTCCATTCTGGCCCAGGTCCAACTTGCGGGAAAGACAGTTGTCACATCATGGAACAGTCTCTCCTCCACATGATGTCAGGATGAAATTGTCTTCCTAAAAAGAGTTTTATGTCACTCCCCTATTCGGAGACCCTTAGGGCTCCTGCTTCCTAGAAGAGTAAAATGTGAACAGTACTTCCAGGCCCTTCTGACCTGGCCACCATCTATCTCGCTTTCCAGCTTATCTCACAAGCTTTTATTCCCACCGAATCCAGCCCAGCACACTGCTCACTGTTCTGACACTATGTCTCCTGGCATCTCACCTTTGTGCTTTGCTGTGGCGGTTTCCCTTCCAGGAGTATCGTTTGCTCATCACCACTACCTGTCACAACTTCCCTTATCCCCAAACGAAATGAATCTTTCTACCTGGTCTTCAGGATTCCTTTCAAATGTTCACATCTTCCTCCAACTCTGTGAGTACCTCCTTTGCTGATCTGTGATCACTCTCTTAGTGATAAAAAAATAGTAGTGATAACAGCACACGTACAGCACTTACTGTTTTCAGTGTTTATTCTTTTAATTCTCACATCAGCCCCATGAAGACACAATAACTATACCGTTTAACAATTGGGGAAACTGAGGTGCAGAGGCTAGGTAATTGATCACATAGCTAGCGAGTGGCAAAGCCAAGATTTGAACTCAGGCAGTCTAGCTCCTTGCTTTTCTCTGTGTCCTGGGAGCTTGGTTTGCATCTCTTTAGAACATTTAGCAGAATATAGTTAGTAACTATTAGTGAGCGATGACCAGGTTACTTATCATCTATTGTTATCTATTTTGCTATAATAATGACTATTATTGCTACGTACAAGTCCCAGGCACCATTCTAAGTTTATAGGCATTTATGTCTCCCTGGCAGGAATGCAGACCTCAGTTTGGTAGTGTAGAGAGAGTGCTGAATTTGGAATGAGAAGAATCACAGTTTAGGTTTCAGCTGTGGGTCCTGCCGGCCAGCCTGGGATAAGTCGATTCACCGTTCTGAGTCCCAGTTTTCTCCTCTGTGGCATGAGGGGCCTGGCTTTGATGATTTCGGTCTTCACTAACTATGAGTTTGAGAATCTGCAAAATGGAGACAATGCCACATATCCCAAGTAGGTTGAGGCTGTGGTAAAATAACATATGAAGTTTTCTCATTAATTAGCCATATATATTGAGCAACAACTATGTATGTAACATGGATTGTTCTCAGCACTGGGGATCTTGAATAAAAAAACAAACTCCATGCTGCCATGGAGTAGGAGGTGTTGAAAATAAACCAATAATTAGTTGTTTAACTCAAGTCAAGCGGTAAGTGCTGTGAAGGAAAGTAACAGTGTAAGGGGTTGAGAGTCTGGGTGTGGCAGACAGGGATGAGCTTCCTGAGAAGGAGACAGTACAACAGAACTTTTTTCTTTTTTTAGTTTCAGGTGTACAAAACAATGTAATAGTTAGACATTTATACCCCTCCAAAGGTGATAACCCCCCACCCCCAATCTACCACCCCTCTAACATCGTATGTAGCTGTTATAGTTCCACTGACTCTATTCCTTATGCTGTGCTCCACTTCTAGTGATAACATACATATATATGTAATTATATATACATATGTATATGTAATTATAGTTGACATTCATTATTGTTCAGCTTCAGCTTCAGGTGTACAGCGCAGTGATCACGCATCTACATCATCCCTGAGGTGGTCTCCCTAATAAGACAAGTGTCCATAGGATACCCTACAAAACCTTTACAACATTATTGATTTATGTTCCCCAGACTGACTTCCGTATCCCCGTGGCAATCTGGTGGTTACCGATTGTGCTTTCTAATCCCCTCATCTTTCCTTCATCCCCACCCCCATCCCATCTAGCAACCCTCAGTTTTTCCTCTGTATCTCTGAGACTCTTTCTGATGCGTTTACAAGAGAAATCTGAATGAAGCCAGGGAACAAGCCACACAATCCCAGCTCAGGGAATGACCATGCAAAGCCCCTGAGGTTGGAGTAGGCTTGATACAGTCAGAGACTAGCAAGGAGGCCTGTGAGGATGGACGGCAGGGAGCAGAAGGTGAGTGGAAGGATTGGATTCTGTTTTAAATGTGATGGTACATACACCATAGGGGATTTTGAGCTACCATATGTCACCATCTGTTTTCATTTAAAAAGCGTCTTCTCATTACTGCATGGAAAAGAGACCGTAGGTCAGTAGAAGCAGAAGGTTAGGCCCACCGTCCAAACAAGAGACGACGATAGCTTGTGTGAGGAAATCGTGGTGGGAGTGGGTGAGAAGTATTCGAATTCAGGATACGTGTCATCTTGTGCAGGGAGCAGCCACCGGGTTTGTGGACAAATTAAATGAGGACTGGGAGTACGAGAGAAGACACAAGGATGTCTCCAAGGGTTTTGGAAACCCAAACCTGGTTTGGACCGTTTCCCAAGAGGGAAGATCCAGGGAGGGGCAGATCCAAGGGGATAGATCAAGGTTTCAATGTAAGAATGCCTCGCAGATGTTCCGATGTAAAGTGCAGGTGAGAGGGCTGAGCTGCTGGTATCAAGCAGTGATGGCAAAGATGGCAGTGAAAGCCACTGGGCTGAATGAGATGACCTTGATGGCCATGGGGGTCAGGGATATGATTTGAGTTAGCCAAGAGAAAAGGGCTAGGGCCTGAGTCACAACTTCCACAACTATGTGTGCAAGTGCTCTTTGAAAAATGAAGTACCTCATGCCTGCGATTCAGCTGGTGAAGACCCTGGTGTGGTGAGCCTCTCATCCATCCAATGTTGGGCTAGCCAGAGCTCTTGGGGATATGGAGCTGGCTGACCACTGAGCAGACCTACAGGGAGCTTCTGACACCTTAGCCATTGCCCATGGAATATAGCACTGAAAAGTCCCCAGGAAGGCTGCCGGTCTTCCCAACAGGCCTCGTAATGCTATGAACTAAAATGCATTGCTTTCAGTTACACAGTTATCTCTAAGAGTGTCCTGTTAAAAGTATGATTTGCCCCTAGAGGTAATACGTGGATCTGCTAATAATTTATTTGGGACCAATATAGAACAGTAGAAAGAGCCTAGAATTTGTGGTTACAAATCCTAATTGGAGCGGACCGTGTGTTGTTAGTTATGTGACTCTGGGAAAGACAATTAATCTCAGGTATTTTGTCCATAACATGGGAAAAACAGTATTTATCCCACTTGTCATATAATGTTGACTATCAAATGAGAGTGCTCGTGACAGTGTTTTGTAAGCTTTAAGTGCTATAAAAATAATATCTTTAATTTTGAGGAAGTTCATAAAACCAAATTTTACCATAGCACCTTTTGTTTCAAGCTCACAGTAACCTGTGGGGTGGGCAGAGCAAGCATTAATTAATCAGAGTTGTACCTCAATCCCCAAGAACTGGCTAATTATTTCCATTACATACTGGCCTTTATTCGGGTGCTTTTTATACCTACTCATCGCTCAAAACTCATTTCAAGCATCATCTCCTCAGTGTAGCTTTTCCCCGTTGCCCAATAACCCACCCCCTCAGCCCCACTCTTGTCTGTCTTGGTGCTTTTCACTAAATGTTTGTTGTTTGAATGAATAAATGTGTAGAGTGGCTTATTATAGAATGGTAGTTTTCAAACTTTTAAGACGGCAGTCCACCATAAATGTGTGAAAATATGCATGGATGTGTTTTTATTCCCACACATATATTCAAAAAGAAAAGTTCCATGAAACAATACTTACCTTTACTGCACGAGCAGTACGCTGAAATTTTCTCTTCTGTTCTGTATCCTTTTTATTTTTTTAAGAAAATGAGGATTGCAACTGAATTGATTTCGCTGCCCAGACTGATGTATCATGACCCACAATTTGGAAAACACTGTTATGGAATAGGCTGGCAGCTGGGAACCTTGTTCTTTGCAATTGGGCAAGTCACTGGGTTATCTGTGAGGTTTATCCGAGCTGCATCACTCATGCTAATTCTAAAGAATAAAGAAATCGAGGAGGCTGTGGGAACAGGCAAGTCAGCATTATGGCAGCTTGAACATTTACTGCATATTACGTACTTTCAGTTTTTTCTGGCCTCCATGAGGAAGTTGAAATCTAATAAGTGCTTAGGATTTGGGCACTTACTGTTTGAGAAAGATTTGATTTTAGTCACATGTATGTCGTCAAGACTCTGTAGAGATTTGCAAGGGTGACTTTCGAATAAAAGTCAGGTTCCCTCTTGAAAATCCTTGGGCCCCAAATGTTTCAGATGCAGGAGTTTTGGGCATCTGAAAGGAAATGCAATAAGTGTAGTGTGTAATTTTTAATCATCTCCAGTAGAGGCGTGGCCAGCTGCCAGTAACCAAACACATTGATTTGTCTTCAGCAAATGTGTGGATATTCACACTAAATATAAATATTCACATGCATAAAGGCCATAAATGACATCAGCTGAGGTCATTAACAGGCTATGAACACATTTTCAGTTTTCAGAACTTTGGGGGTTTCAGAAAAACCCATAAGGGGTTGTGGAAGTAAAATTTTGTTATCCAGGTATCATGTTTTTCCTTTTCAAAACAACAGGACCCTGTATCCCTTTAGGAGACCAATGTTTGGTTCAGTACCTAACACATAGAAGACACCCAGAAAATATTTGTTGACTGAATGATTGAGACCAACTACAGGTTAAAGAAAACTCCTGTTAGACCAAGCTGCTTTGAGAAAATAGCCCTCTAGTGTTTTTTTTCTTCTGAAGCCCTCTAGTTTCATCCTGTTTCTTATAAATGAATGGAAACCTTATTGCTTCTACTTGGCTCCCTCACAAGTAGCAGAGGAGAGAGATGCTTGTGGATTCTTTTGTTTTTTTTCCCCTTCTTCTTTCAGGCCTTGCATCTGAGGGAAGAAGAGGCAGGCCCACTAGTTTTAGAGAGAGGAGATTGGGTGAAGAGATAAAGATTTTACCCATTTGTTCTGTGTCTAAAAATACCTGTATTCAAAATTGCCCTTTCTTAGCTTCCTTGTGCTAGAAATACTAACTCGATGTAGTAAACAACTCCATGAATGTTTTGATTTTCTTTTGGGGGTAAGGGCGGGTGGCACAGAATGCTTAGTTTGTCAGGAATTGGGGTTTCACAGGCTTAGCTCTACAAAGATCTGGATTCAGATTCTGGCTCTGCCAATCCCTTGGCACATAACGTAAACTCTTTCAACTTCACTTCTCATGTAGAAAATGAGCATAATTCTAACACAGTAACCTCACTGTGTTGTGGTGAGGATTGGAGGCGATCATACATGGAAAGCATTTGTCACAAAACTTTGTTTTTTGTTGTTGTTACTGGTAATAGTGATAATGTTAATCCTCTTCATCATTGTAGTGACTCAGCAAAAGCAAACAGCAAAGACAATCTCCACCATTTTCCTACCTCCCGTTCTTTGATATGGACTGTATTTATCAGGATGGACTAAGTTATGCTCTGGTGACAAATACCTGCCAAATCTCTGAAAGTGAACACCACGAAAGTTCATTTCTGGATCACACAAATTTCCCTGGGGACTCAATGGACTCTCCAGGGCAGTTGTCTGTGCCCTGTTGGCTCTATACTCTAGGCTGTTTTGTTCTGATGGCACCTCCATGGCAACACAGGCTTCCACAGTTGTTGCAACAGAGGAAGAGAGGCCTTGGGGATTCTTACGCTGATTCTTAAGTGCTTCCACCTTTGAAGGGACTTGTGTCCCTTCCAGCCCCATGTTCTTGGATAAAGCAAGTTATAGGGCTCTGCCTTACTTCAAAGCAGTGGGGAAGGACAGTCCCACCATGTGGAAAGGAGAACTGGAAATATTGGAGAGAGGCACTAACATCGATCACATAGACATTTGGCCTTTTCTCGTTCTGTCATCAATTGCTATGGCAAGCACAGCTTCAGCACCCCTTCTAACCAGGTAGTTATCCTGAAGCCCCTGCTATATAGAGTGTGGAATTGTCATTGTCACAACAGTTTTTGGGACTCATTGAGCTGGCTCTGTCCTAGACAAGGCAGAGGAAGCAACTGCTGGGCGCTTGGAGTCATACCTCCTGGGCTGGAGCCCCTCACCACCATTGTTTTCCCTGAAACCCTTCCCCCCCAGTGATATTGGATGAGGTGTTAAAATTGAGGGTTCCTCAAGTGGGAGGGCACCTTAGGAACCCTCCTGATTTTCCAAGTATGGAAGCTTAGGCCCAGGCAGTGTGTGTTTGTTTTGTTGCTCATGTTCTGTGGTTTTCCTAGGGTCCCAGCAGCTCATGATTAGCTAGCTCATCGTTATGCCTCCAGCTGGACGGTAGCCTCCTGCCTCTCTGTCTGGTGGTTTTCTGCTGTCTACTTCCTCCATGATTGTGAAAATTAGAAATGAAGCTTCAACCTAAGATTTGTTCTACTGATGAAAATAATTGCCATGGAATAAAATTTTTGAAATTCACTGTTCTAAACCATAGTAAGCAGAAGAGAGAATAGTCCAGCAGTGGCTTTCTAAAGACTACCCTTTTCTTGGTGTGGCTCCATCTTCTATACAGAATGTGTTTGCTTTCTTACCCTATAGTGGAGTCATAATTGTCATGTTTTCCATGCCCTGAGGGAAGTCAAACTGCAGTGATCCCGCTCCACAATTCTGGTCACTGGCTCTTAGTAGAAGCCTCTGTGCCTGTTTTCTACAAGGTACCTTAGACCCAAGGGAAGGGCATCTCTTACTGCACCATACAGATTCTGAGGCCTCACTTGGATCATGTCTTATGAGGGAAACGGCTGCTCACTTGGACCCTAAATGATTGCAGTTCCAGGTCAGGGAACTTGGATTTCCAGTTTGCCAATAAGTGGTGGTCCTTAGCTGTTCCCTCTCAGTAGATCGGAGGCTACAGCTGATCTCGCCTGCTGCACCTTAAGTGTTTCCACGAGTTGGGATTTTCTACCCCAAAGTCAGAAGACACTGATTATCTCTGGGGCCTCAGATTTGGATCTGATAAATTGAAAGGACAAAGGTGGCCACCTTGGTCCCACCAATACTAATAGCAGTGACAACGAGGCTGCTGATGACGGGCAAAGAACGCAGGCACAAGGGCAGATCTGTTCAGTTGTGTGTAAATGGTATTTTTTTCCCTGTGAAATCTCAATACCTCCCTTAGGACATTGCAGTGGAGATTTCTGAGCCACTCTCCTTTGATATTTACTTGTTGGGGATTTTACTCTTGAGAAATCACTGTGGCAACAGAACCATTTTGCCTCCATGAAGACGATGTCAAAGTCTTAAAATTCAGGACATTTTAAGGCAGGATTCCAACCTCATTACTGCTAGAATAAGATTCATCCAAGGTGGAAGCGTCCTTTCTTAGAACTCAAATCTGTCTCAGAATGGTTTTTCTTTCCCCTTTGTTTTAGAAGCTAAGCAATTACTTTTTTTTTTTTTTAAGGAAAAAAGAAATTGTGCTAATGCACAAAACTCTCTTTTTCTCCTTTCATTTATTTGAAATTGAACTTAACAAAGTCAGTTCCGAGCGAGCACTATATATGAGTAATGCTTTTTGTCCATAAAAGAGCATTGACTCAAATGGTACGGGATTGCTGATTCTCTCTGCTTTGTGTGAGCGTCCATGATGACAGAGTGCTCATGTCAGAGTGTATAATGAAACTATAAATTGTTTTCATGAACGCTCTGAATTTGGTCTTTTACGGGGCAAATTCCAAAGGTATTTAGTGCCACATTTCACATATGTGAATAACACCAGACCGTGCAGTATAGCCAATAAAAGTCATGAAGTTCCCGTCAGGCTCACACTGGCCATGTGGTGGGTGATTGTCAGGTGAGGGTGCTTCACAGTCGGGGGAATGGGGAGAAGGAGGATGGAGACATCCTGTAACTCTGAGGAAAAGTTCCAGCAAGGTATATTGGACTGTTTGGGGATAATTCAAAGTGTGGCTAAAATAGTTAACTCATAAAATTAGTCTCTGTGTGGTGGGTGCCTGCATTGGAATCATGGAAGTTGTACATGTCTTGGCCACATTGGTGAACAAAAATTCTCAAGTGAGAAAATGTTTTCTGGGTTGCGTGGGCAGGTGCAATCTATTGCAGTGATTTATGGTTCAATTACATTATTTTTAATAACATATTTTGTATTTTTTTAATTATAAAAGCCATATGGGTTTATTCTAGAAAATTTAGGAAACACACAAAAGCATAAAGAACAAAATTAAAAACAACAACATGTAAATCATTTTGCTACCAAGAGCTAATTGTTAATAATATACAAAATTTTTATTAAATATCTTTGTATATCATTTTGTGAAATTTCACATAATCTTACCTGGATATATAAATCCTTCTTAAAACAAAATTGGGATCTAGCTACCTATTTATTTATCTATGTAATTTTTTAAAAGTATTCCACTTTTTTACTTATTTGTCAGTTAAATTATTTTATCTGTCCCAGTTTGCCAAAGCTCGTGAACATCCAAGATTTGGGTTTTGTCATGAGGAGAATACATCAAGTGCATATGTCAGTTACTGACAAATGTCTCTGGATATAAGATTTCTAAAAACAAACAAACAAACAAACAAAAGGCAACAGAACAAAACAAAAAAACAACCCTGTAGTGTGTGTTAAATCCAGTACGTTAAGTGGGGGCCTGTTGATGTTTTGACCAGTCACTTGGATTTGTTTGTTTTGCAGTACCTGGTGTGTAAAAGGAAACTGGAGAGTAAAAAGGAAGCCCTGCTAATCCTCTCCAAGGAGCTGGACACATGCCAGCAGGAAAGGGACCAGTACAAACTCATGGCCAATCAGCTTCGAGAACGCCACCAGTCCCTGAAGAAGAAATACCGGGAGCTGATCGTACGTGTTACAACGTCACGGTGACATTCCTGTTCCCTCATTAAGATAGCAGGGCATTTTAACATGCTGTTACTGCAAAAAAAGGGTTGAATTCAAACAGTTCCAAAGTGGAAAAATTAAGAAGTGAAAGTGCTCACCCCTATTTCCTCCGCAACCCGGCCGTCCCACTCGCTAGTCGGTACAATTATGGATCCAGACTGCTAGCTGGGGCACCTGTGAAATAACACATGTACCTAGGTGTTTGTGTGTGCCCATTTAGTGATTTATTTATTCATATGGAGTATTTTTAAGAGGATTTGTATTATAAATCTACGCTGTCTAGTATAGAAGCCACTAGCTATGTGTGGTTAAATTTCACTTTAAATTAATTAGAATTAAATAGAATTGAAAACTCAGTTCTTCCATCTCATCCCATTTCATGGGCTCAGTTCTATAGGTGGCTGGTGGCAACCATACTGGATTGCGTTGCTAAGGCATATTTCCATGGTGGCTGCTCTGTTGGACAGTTAGATCCAGGACATTTCCATCATTGCAGAGGTCTGTTGGACCGCACTGTATAAATGTTCTAAAACTTGCTCTTTTCACTCAACACGTTCTTTTGTCCATTTCTCTAGGCAATACATACAAATTTAGTTCACTTTTAAAAAACAGTTGCATAGCAATATTTCCATACTTTTTTTTAACCTTTCCCTTATCCTGGGCATTTAGGTTTTCTCTAAGTTTTCATATAGCAAGATTTTTAAGGATGCAAATTATACCTCAATGGAAGACACCAAGGGCAGTGCTATTTTGCATGGTTGCTTTTTTTTTCCCTTACTGATACAACTTCTTTTTTTTAAGTGCTGCCAGTATTACTAACATTTAACCATTTGTACTGGGATCATTGAGCTGTCCTGGAACAGCAATTGAGTAGATAGATTCCTCGGGTTAAAATAGTGTTGACTTATCTACGGACAGCATTACCCAGAAGAGTACCGGTTTGAGCATTTGTATTCCCAGATGGTACACAGGTGGAGGAGCTGAATCCTTTTCAGATAAAAATTCTCTTCTAGGACTGGAAGTTCTCAGTTAATTTTCTTTTGAGCATATCCTTTCCTCACCCCCACCCCCCAAATTGTTCTGCCCATAAAGAAAACTCGAGTGTGTGTGTGTGTGTGTGTGTGTGTGTGTGTGTGTGTCCCCACTACTATTCCTTTGGATCTAACTAGTTAAAAGAGGAACTCAACTCAAACCAAATGAAATATTGTTTAAGTTTCAGCTCAGCTCAAAAATGATTTTGATAAATCCAGTTGGTTTATTTTAAAATGTTTTGGGTTTGCATAGTTTTAGGAAATATATAGGTTTGGTCCTAAATGGAACTGATTCCTTTGAGGTTTTTCCAAAATAACTCTGGTTCAGTTTATAGTTAATTTTCTAAGAGTGTATTTGAGCTTGATTCAGCACATTGCTGGTTGCTGGGGCTGGGAGTGGGGAGGGTCTGGACTTAGTTCCTAGTTTGGTTCAATTCCTTAAATCTAAGCACATTTTTTTTTTCTTAAGTAAAATGTTGTGTTTTTTTTTGTGTTTTTTTTTTTTTTGTAGGATGGAGATCCGTCACTTCCTCCTGAAATGAGGAGACAGGTAAGACTTAATCCTGATCTTTGATAATGCTCAGATTGTTCGTATTGATGTCTTACAACAATCAGGGGGATCATAGAAACCCCACAATATGTAGAGAAATCTTTTCTTTTCCAGAATCCTTTTGTACTACTGTGGGGGAGTGAGTGGTGGGGAAATAAATACTGATGGCAAAGAGCAGTTGAGGTGGGGTGAAGGGTGAAAGAAACCCAGTGAAGTCCAAAAGCGTAGAGGAGGGCACCCCGGTTGAGTGCATTTCCTTTCTTGTTGGGAATTTTGTTGGGAAACCATGCGTAGAGGCTATAGTACTTTAGCTTGCTGCTCCATGGATTGATACTGTTTTGCCATTTAGCTTCTGCCACTTAAGACTTTAAAAAAATTTTTGTATTTTATTAATTTATACTTTAGTATAGTTGCATACAGTATTATATTAATTTCAGGTATAAAACATAGTGATTTGATATTTATATACCTTAGGATGTGATCACCACAATGTCTAGTAACCATCTGTCACTGTACAAAGTTATTACAATGTTATTGGCTAAATTCCCTGTGCTGTACACTACATCCCCATGACTTATTTATTTTATAACTGACAGTTTATACCTCTTATTCCCCTTCACCTTTTTCACCCATCCCTCCAGCCCCCTCCCCTCTGGCAATCATCAGTTTGTTCTCTATTTCTATGAGTCTTTGTTTTGCTCATTTGTTTGTTTGTTTGTTTGAAGATTCCACATATAAGTGAAATCATTTGGTATTTGTCTTTCTCTGTCTGACTTCTTTCACTGAGCATAATACCCTCTGTGTCCATCTGTGTTGTTGCAAATGGTAAGACTTAATTTTCTTTTTCTTCCACTGTGTGTATGTGTGTGTGTGTGTGTGTGTGTGTATGTGTGTGTGTGTGTGTATCTCACATCTTTTTTATTGATTCATCTACCGATGGACACCAATCACTTCAGACTTAAAAGCCATATTACCAGCAAAACTCACAAGCTATTTATATTGTTTTCTTCAAAATGGTAACCAACATTGTTCACTGAGGAATCCAATTTTTACCCACAGATTTTAGATGCCCATTTTTATCAATGAACAAACCCTTGTTGATCTGTTTCTGGACTTTCTGTTCTATTCCATTGAACTTCCTGTATAGTCCTGTGGTTGTACCATATTATTCTGGTTTTACTTTATAACACTTTTGACATCTGTATGGGCTTCTCTTCTTCCCTTTGCTTTTCCTTTTCAGGAAGATAAAACTTACATTTTATCATTAATGTCTAAATATTGCGCTGCTTAATCTGAAATTGTTAGGTACCTTTGTTTTTGGTGGCTATGAGCAATCATCTTTGCCGAGATTGTTAGTATTCATGAAAGAGTTTTATAGTGTAAGTGAATTCACATTCTGTGACTTTATAATAAAAAATTTACATTGACTGAAGAGAATCTGATGATATTCCAGTAAGTCTGTCTAGCTGTATTCTTACAGCTCTAAAAAAAAAAAAAAAAAAGTTCAATGTCCTAAGCATTGGCTTTGTAGCTTTTAATATAGCATTGGGTTTCTGTCCTTTTAGGATTTCGTGTGGAGGTGTGAGCTTGCACCCTTCCTGCCTGAGTTGGGACCACTGACTTGCTGCATGAGATAGGATGTGTTGGGTCCAACAGACAAAAATTCTAAACTGCTTAAGCAATAAAGGAATCAATGATCTTCCATAACTAGAAATTCAAAGGTAGTTCAGTCTTTGATTGCTATAGTCATCATGTACTGGTTCTCTCCACTGTGTCACACTTAGCAAATAAAAATACAAACAAAAACACAGGACACCCAAGTGAAGTTGAATTTCAGACAGACAATTAATACTTTTCAGTTTAAAAGTATGTCCCATGCAACATTAGGGACATAGTTATGCTAAAAGATTATTCATTGTTTATCTGAAATTCAGATTGAACTTGGCATCCTATATTTTATCTGACCAGTCTATCACTGTGCCAATTTTAATGTCAGCTTCCTTTTAAACTTAGCATAAGCTTTCTTCTAATGATGATGCCCCTAAGCAGGAGAGCCAGAAAACCCAGCCAGGGAGTATAAATCCTTCCCTCCAGTCTGATTGGGCCAGTGTATGACATATTCCCATTCCTGGTCTACTGACATTCACCAGGAGAGTACTATATGAGGTGTGATCAAACAATATGGTGAATGTTTAAATTAAAAAAAAGATATTACAGTAAAAGACACATTGCCATTAATCCCCCTCAAAATACTCCTGCCTCGCTTTGAACACACTTATCCCTCCTTCTTGCCACTTTCTGAAGCAGTTCTGGAAGTCCTCTTTTGTGAGTATCTTTAGCTGCGCTGTCGTGGCTGCCTCCATGTCCTGAATCATTTTGACTTTGAGGAAGAACCAGAAGTCGCACCATGCCAGATCCAGTGAATAAGGTGTGTGAGGACACACCAAAATGTTTTTATTTGACAGAAATTGCCATACCAGAAGCGATGTGTGACACGGAGTGTTATAATGATGGAAGATGATATAACGTACACGTTAAAACACACCTTCTCTCAACCATAGCTCACATCTGACTGATTGCACCAAACAAGTTGAAATTTGTCACACACTGCTACTAAGGTACAACATGCCACTTCCCATATTGAAGGTCCCTGTTTTTCCGTTGGATGGCACTTTGCAACAGCATTCACCATATTTTGTGATCACAATGGAAACGCTCCATGTCACACATTGCTCCTGGTACAGCAATTTTTGTCAAATAAAAATATTATGATATGTCCTCATCCACCTTATTCACCGGATCTGGCACCATGCGACTTCTGGCTCTTCCCCAAAATCAACATGATTCAGGACATTGAGGCAGCATGACAGCACAGCTAAAGACACTCACAAAAGAAGACTTCCAGAACTGCTTCAGAAAGTGACAAGAACAATGGGATAAGTGTGCTCAAAGTGACGGGCAATATTTTGAGGGAGATCAATGGTAATGTGTCTTCTACTGTAATAAATTTTTTTATTTAAACATTCACTGTGTTTTATGATCACACCTCGTACATAAACTGTCTTAGATTAATCATCTGGGATGCAAGGGCTGTTAGGGAGCCAGCAATGACACCCACTGAACTACTTGTGTGTCCTTGGGAAGGTTCCTCTGGTGTCTAAGTCTCAGCCTTCTTATCCATAAAATGGGAATAAATATGGTGTCCAACGTATGTGTGGCTGTAAGAAACAAAGGAGGTAATATAAGTAGAGTCCTCAGTATAATACCTGGCACAGAGTGAGCATCAATAAATATTTATCATCCCTCTTCCTCCTCACCATTCCTTTATTCAAAAATCAGTTGTATGTTAGTATGCCTTTATCAAGATCCTTTTGGTTACACGTGGCAGCTTGAGGTTACACTTGGCAGCTTGGGCAGAGAGGAGGTTCCCGGCTCATAGGGCCTCAGAAGGGTTGGTTGAGCAGCCACCGTGGGAGGCAGAAATGCAGCCAGGCCTCAGGAACAGCTACCACCAGGACTCAGGTGTCCCAGACCCCTCCTCTGCCCCAGCATCCTCTGTATCAGCCATAATTTCTTTCTGTGGACTTGCTTTCTCTGAAGAATGGGAAACATGGCTGCCAACTGCGCAAGGGCTACTGACGTCACATCTTTGATCGCTAGAAATTGCTCCCCGAGTCCTAGGGCCAGGCTCAGGGTCAGTTGGGCATGGCCAGGCATCCTATAGATACAAGGCAGCCTCTACTATTGTCATGTTGAAGGGGTGGTGGGTAGACAGTGTTATAATAATCTGCTCAACATGCTTTCTTAAGACAGTCTTAGCATGACAAAGAATAACGATGGCAGCCAGTGTTTCTGCATATTCACTCTTGCAGTGTGCCAGACCCTCTCCCAAGCATTATCTGTGGACGATCTCATTTAATTCTCACACAACCATGTGAGGTAGGTGCTATTATTATTATTGCCCTCTGACAAGTGAGGAAGCTGAGGCATATGGAGGTCAAGGGAATTACCCAAGGGAAATGACATAATTAATTGGCGATGGAGGCAGAGAGTGAACCCCTGCAAGTCCACAGACTCATGCTCAGAACCAACATAACTCAGAAAGTACTTATTGGGCATCTTATGGGTGTCCTGTGCTAGTTTAGACAGTAGGGGCACAGAAGTGGAAAAAAGTCAGACCCAAATCTTGGGCTTGTGGAACTTGCACTGTAGTTAGGTTGACCATCCCTTCTGTTTGCCCAGGATTGTCTCCATATGCACCTCTCTCCAAAATGTCTTGGTTTAGATCATAAATAATATTGTTATCTTAATTCTAGTAGGGATGCTATGAACAGACAGCAAACAAAATAATTAAAATATGTGGGATGTTAAGTGGTAATCGATGATACAGAGAGAAAATATATAGCCCAAAACAAACCAGCACAAGATCCTGGCTTAGTAGTGGAAGAAATGTCTTGATAATTAGTGAAGGAAAATAGTTCCAGGATTTGGAAAAATGAAGAACCTTACCTGTTTTAAATATGTATTTTTAAATATGTTGTTTACCTTTAGTTGGTTAATTTGTTTAAGTATGTGATTGGGTTTGGGGCATCCTAACACCTTATGTGCCGGCTTCATGAACTCATTGTGGGGAGGAAAATGCACTATTACATTTTTAAGCGCTGGTTACAATGAAACTTTCCATTTAGTAGACAGCTTTGGTCTACATGTGCCAGTATTAGAAGGGAAAGGCATAATTATTTTACAGGAAGCGGATAGAAGCATGCACCCTGACCTAGTGTACCTTGTGTGAGCAGAAGGCACTGGAACAAGAACCAGCTGCCGGGTGAACAGATGGGACATGAAGGTCACAAGATCAATCTATTGGAAAAGAAGAAGATGCCGAATAGAACATCTTGTGCCCATTGGCCTTGTATCTGTGGCTTCCATTTCTTGACGCAGAAGAAAGAATTTCTATGGTCTCTCCTTACTGGACTCTTCCCCCATTCGTTTCTCAACGCAGGAAGAGACAGCTGTGCTTACTCTGTTATAGACTGAAGGTTTGTGTCCACCTTTTCCCCTCCCCTCCCAGTTCACATGCTGAAACTCTACTCCTCCTCCCCACCCCATGTGATGATATTAGGAGGTGAGGTCTCTGGGAGCTAGTTAGGATTAGATGAGGTCATGAGGGTGGAGCTCTCATGATTGGCAGTGCTACCCTCCAAGGGTCATGAGAGAGCTTGCTTTCTCTGCCCTGCTCTCTTCCATGTGAGGACGATGGGAAGTCTAGAACCTGGAAGAGGGCCCTCACTAAAACCTGACTAAAACCCTCGTCTCAGATTTCTACAACTGTGAGAAATGTCTGTTGTTTATAAGCCACCCAGTTGATAGTATTTTGTGACAGTTGCTCAAGCTGACTAAGATACACTTCTTGTTGGGCTTTCTTCTTGTTTCACTTCCATTTCTCTGGACCAGTGGTTCTTACACTCTTGTGAATCAAAGATACATTTGAGAATCTGATGAAAGCCATGGGCCTTTCTTTGCTCCAGAAATGGTACATGTACTCACCCACAAAAATTTGCATGTAATTGTATAGATTCACAGACTCTCTGCAGCCCATCCATGGATCCTTGGGGTTCTTTGGACTGCGTTTAAGAGCTGCTACTCTAAATGTGTTGAGGGTTCTTCTCAGATATAAGTAGAAACAATACCACATTCTCCATCTTTGTAGTGCTTTGTGCTTTTCAGAGAACATGTATGTGTGCGTGGCTGGCTGGCTGGCTGGCTGGCTGGCTGGCTGGCTGGCTGCAATCTCCCAACTATCTTCTGAGGTCACACTGGCAAGTTATGTCTTTCATAAAGTTTCAAAGGCATGTCATGGGCATCATGGATTCAAATTTAGCACTTCCACCTGCTCGCTGGGTGATCTTGTGTAACCTTTCTGAGAATAAATTTCCTTTTCTTCAAAATGAGCATAAAAATGAGACATATGCATAAAGTTCTTACGAGGAATTGGTGTGATAATGCTTACTTATAATGCTCACTGCCTTGTAACAGGTGAATGTTCCATGGTGAGTGCAAAAATGGATTGCCTGTTTTAGAAATTTTTCCTGTGACTTGTCCAAAGTCACACAGCAGGTTAATACAGCAGGACTAGAATCCTATCTTGTGGTACAGCTTTCGCGATCAGGCGTTTTGTTCTAGATTGAATTCTTAGAATGTCTGAGTGGAGAGGAAGCATAATCAATACGTAGTGCAACCTATTTGGCAAGGCCAAACATTAAGTGCTTTATTCAAAGCCATCTGCCTAGACGTGATGGAGAACCCGAGACTGAGTTAGGAATTTTTACCTAATAACTGGCCATAAATTTTGCCTACTTTTTTTTCTTTTGTCTCCTCCTCAGAGGACAGACCAGAACTTTCATGTTTGTAGTTCTAGAAATAGAGTTGTCAAGGCTTTTAGGACTTAGAATCCTTTTCAAAACAACTCCATTTCCAATGGCAAATCATCCGTTAAAGAAACTGTGAAGAAATCATGACAGTAGTGATTGAGCTAATAGCTTCTCGTGGGACATGGAAATGAAAATTTCTTCTTGAGACTCCAGGCAGAACTGTACACAGAACACCTCTTCGCAGCAGAGGTTACCAGAAGATCTCAAACGACACTTTAAATATTTTTCTTTGGCTAAACAAGCAGTTCCTCCAAAGGAGACAAAGGGGAATTTAAATTATCTGGGTTAATCTTCTTATAAGGTGGGGTTTTTGAGGGGTCACTGCAGCACATTTTCCCACGCAGACTCCTCCTTGAGTAAACAATCAGACCCCTCTTTGTCTTTTTCAGTTTTGATTTCCAGCAGACCTACCATGGGAGGCATTGCTCCTGGTCCAGGAGGGAGCCTCTGCTTTTTTTCCTTAAAATGTGATGGCTTATTTAGACGGTGACATGCGCCAGGATGACAACCCTGGAGAAATCAGAGCGTAGAGTGGCCCTTTGTGCTATGGGAGGGAACCTTTTACTTCAGTAGAAAAGTCTTCTTGGTCAATCCTATTGAAGTCCCCAGTGACTGCAAATTAGAGTAACTTTGCATCTGTGTCCTGGTTTGGTGCTCAGAACCTCAAACTTCCTTCAAAGGTCTTGAGTGCTTTGAGAGGTTTCTTTCATCACACTTTGAACAGTACCATTTTACTGTCACATCAGGGAAACTGGGAAGACATCCAGGGTCCAGCCTGTGGGAAATCTCCCAAAACATAACAGTAACTTCCTTCTGAACACTAATGCCTCTTGCCACACAGGCCCTTTGAATCCTTGCAACAATTCTGTGAGGAAGGTGAGAGCACCCCCCTCTCTTGCCCCCCCCCCCCCCCACATTTTATAGATGAGGAGATTTAAGCTCAATGAATCTAAAGAATTTGTGAGCTGTTAAGGGAGCCACTAAGTGGCAGATGCAGAATCATAATGACCAAGATTAAGCAAACATTTATTTAAATAGCAACCTCCCAAACCTATTGAAGAGTGTTTGCCTGTGGGCTAGAAATGCATTCATTTGCAAGTGTGTGTTTTGAGATTATGAGGTGGGAGTAGGCTGCTGAGGCCTCCCTGCACAGCCGAAATATATATAGGGAATAAGCTCTCCAGTGGTTGTTTTTGGTAAATCAGAAAGCCGTCGCTGTAGCCGAGGTCATCATTTTGGCAGTTGCTATGAATAGGGGCCCTTGCTCAGCAAAGCTAGTTTCACTATAGGAGTCGCCACCGACCAAAGCAGTGGAGTAGAAATTGCAATTAAATTCGCTATCAATCACACCTCTCAGTCACACTCATGTTTCATCACGCATTTTTTATGTGTGTGTGGCCTTTTTTACATATTCTTCCTTCATCTAGTACTTTCCCCCATTGAAGGTGTGGTTTTAAGGGGACCAGGGTATCAAACTTTTTAACATCATGTGGCTGAGCAGTGTTTTCTAAATGAGGTCTCTGTCTCTTTCTCTCATACATACTCCTTTTTGCTTACTCTCATCGAGGAAGTGCCTGGGACAACGTTTTACCTGTCTCTGTTATATATTTTTTCCCTTCCATGTTTGAATTCCAGGTTGATGTGTCAGCAAATTGAGAAGTAACGTCCAGGGCTTCCTGGTAACACATCATTTTTACACCATGGCGTAGAGTGACTTTTCCATGGCTAGGTTACTGAAAGGATGGATATGTACTAAATGACAAAGAGTCAGGATGACTGAGGGATTGTTCCTGAATCATGCCCCCCGCCCCCACCCCCGTCTGAATTATATAAGGACTTCAGGTGAAAACAGGTTGCCTGCCTGCCCCTTTCACTCCTCTTTCTAGTGTCTGGGTTAGTGCCAGGTTGGAAGGTTAATCTTAAACTTTTCATCACTTTCTTTCATTTTGTTTTTTTATCCTCTACCCTCTTGGGTTCAATGAATTTAACTCACAAAAGCCAGATGATCAGGAGAAAAATAAAAGCATGCAATTTTATGAGTATTTTACCTGCACGTGAGTTCAGAGAAAATAAGTGAAATTCGAAGAAGTGGTTATAGTCTGGGGCTTTTATTTTAACAAAAGAAAGGGGGTTTGAGCTTCAAGGGATGACAAATTATGGGAAAGTGACTAGGAAACTTATGAGGAAACTGAAGGAAGGGTCATTTTAGTTAGGGCTCTTTACAGTGCCAGCTCTCCATGTCAGGTGATAGCAGTTGCTCTCCTCTTCCTGGTACCAGAGAGGACAGGACACTGTCACAAAGAGAAACGTATCCCCTGCTTGTAGGCAGGAAAAGGGAAGAAAGAGAACTCACTCTGTTGATTCTCGATTGCCTTCAGCTCAACATAATCCTATGACAAAGTGGCATATTTAGGAGTGGTATATTCTTATCCCTCCGTGTCCATCTTTTCATTTCTTACATCATAGAGAAAAGTGGTGTAGCGCGGATCCTCTTCTCCCCATCTCAATGATTTAGGGTTCTTCCGACCAATATCCTGAAATCCCTTTCTTGTGAGCCCGTGTTAGTTACTTGATCATTGAAAACAGGAGTTCTTCACGGTGATTGTCATTGCCAAATACGATATATCGTTTTTTAAGACTCTCCCATCACTTCTTATCAGTTTTTTAAAAAATGTATTGAATCTACAGTGTAAGCGATTCTGACATGTTTTTGTGGCATTATAAGGGAATTGAATGAAACAGTGATAGAAGCAAGAGCTCGAGTTCAGGATACAGTAGGACTTGAAGAAAGATGGGAGAACAGCTCCCTTTTCCCATGTGAGAAATCTGCCTCAGCGAGGATTTCTACAAAAAAGGGGTGCACTGGGGCGAGATACACACTGGTCTCTCAACTCCCAGATCTCTGCCTTCACAGCTATCAGGGTTTGTAGAGAGAATTTCCATGCACCTTACCTTTCCCACAGCAGGGGCTGGCCTTGGCAAAATGCTTCTGCAGACATCAGTTATAACCGGGGATTGAGTTGTTCCCGGACAAAGGAAGGAGTGTCGGCATGGAGAGCTGTAATACACGTTCAGCTGTGGGTCTCCCAGCTGTATTTTTATCAAATCTCTTTTCACTCCCTTCCCCATCCTAATTTTAATAGATACACTTCTTGCCAAAAAGAGTGACTTAAATATATGGATTCTAAAATATATTCCACTATATTCAGCATTCCTCTATGATCAGAGCTAAAATGTCAACCTTTAATGTCGGCCCTGGCTAGATCTGAATATTTAAAAGAGGCTTCTTTTTAAGCCTTTTCATGTTTTCCTATTTATGCTCCTCCGTGCCCTAGAGCTTTAGAGGCAATAATCTCTAGGTTTTGTTTTTGTTGCCTGTGAATCTTTCCCAGCCTTGGATGGTCCGCCACCTTTCCCCTGACATTTCCTTTATGTAAGTGCTGCTGTTCTAAACTGATGGTCGCGGAGTCCTCCATAACACAGAGACAAAACACTCTGCATAGTTGATAAATTATAAGCAGGCCCCGCATGTTAGCTTGATGGATTGTTATAGTGAATACGTGAGTCATGGGTGTTATTTTTGGTCAAAAGAATTGTGTGAACTTTCCTCCTCTATTCTGAGTCCTTTGAAATGTACTACTTTGCTTTTCCTTTTTTTTTTTTTTTGTTCTTCTTTAAGGTATATGTCAAAGAATTAGGTACCATATCAGAATAGTCATTTTCTAGTTTTCAAAGTTATTGTTGTGGAGTTGAGGAGGTGGAAGGACTGAGGAGAAAAGAATTGTGTGTTGACAAGTAATCCAGCCTGTGAAATGTAAAAGAAAATTACAAGTCACCTGCTTTGAAGCTGGGGCACCTCCCCACCCCCAGCCTAGCCTGGGGGTCAGTTTTAAAGCTGGTGTTGATTTACTGAGAACTCACTTGGAGGAGATGCGATGCTGATTGACTATCATTTCGCAACTACTGTAGACACGCCTGACTTTATTTTGCTAGATTTCTTTTCAGCCAAGCTGCAGAGCAAATCATGTCTGACAAGCACATCAGTGGGTCTCCGAATCGTGGTTTCTAAAAGCAGCCCTGTCCTCTGCTTCATGCGTGTATCACTGGAAACTGAGGTATATACCAGGTGCCTGCCCTGCTCTAATGTCTAAATACCAGGGAGTGTCACTGAGCTCAGTGCTGTTCAAAGAGAGGCCCAAGGACCAGTGCCAGGCTGCAAGCTGCTCTTTCTGCACAAGCTAAGTGCGGACATTGAGAGTAAGTGTTCAGAAACTTTGATAGCAATCACACAGCATAATGTTATGTCTGTTGAATCTAACAAACACTTGGGGTCTTGATGTCTTCTTCGGTTCATTTTCCTAGTAATTGATTTTTATTATATTTTGTAAAAGTACTGGTCTGTTACAGGTAGAGGTAGAGAACCAGTCTTTCACCACTGATAGAAGGAGTTGTAACGTTTTAGTTACTGCAGTTCCGTTGGTGAGCCAAGGTCAGGGTCTTCCCACCCACTTGAGGGGCCTGAGCCATTATTAATTCCAAAAGGGAAGGTTCGGGACATTGCAGATTTTTCTTTTTTTGTTTTTGTCTTTTATTAAGTTTTCACTGTTACTCTTGCATGCATTTCTTTCTGAGCATCTCTTCCGCCATTTAAGAAAGGCAGGTTCCTGTGAAGGTGAATTTTGCTGTGTCTCTTGCAGATGGGGTGCTGAGATGCCTGACTGTGTTCAGGCAGCCGCTGGCTCCAGGAGGCGGCCTTCAGCCAGACCAGCCAGCCCTACTGGGGCGGCTCCTCCCTCCCTCCTCTGGGCCAGTCCCTTGGCCTGGGGGCCTGTCCCTCCACTGTTGGGAAGGGATTATGCATTCCGAGTTAAAACCTCGGAAATGTTCTGGAGTTCTGTGGAGGAAAAGCAGAGGTTGCCCACTTGTGATGGTTTCTGTTAAGGAGGGAGAGCCACGGGATGGAGGGGAGGAACCAGGCAAAGAAAATCAAGACTTGAGTTACCTCTCCGCTCTACTGCAGTATCTGGGATCGGTCTGCCCCTCCTCTCCACAGTGGCAGTCTTGCAATGCCATGCGGGAGAAGAAGAGAAGGAGGCCAGGTGCCTTTCCCACCACCTAGAACTTGCCCCCAGGGTAGCCACAAGGCTCGTGCTCACTGTCTCTTCTTTTCCAAGTCTTGGTTTAGATGTGGTCTTCCGTGAGCCATCTGGGGCCCTTTCCCCTAGCACACTGTTTCCTTTGCTTGCTTTGTTTTTCTCCATAGCACAGATCATCCAACTACAGGGTTAGGGTTTATTTATTGCACTAGAATTGGAATAATGCAATGTCATCTATTAAAATGTAAAGCTTACAAGGGCAAGGGATTTGGCCTGCATTGCTCATTGCTGCATCTCCAGAGTGTAAAACAGTGCCTGGCACATGCTAGGTGCTCAATTAATATTTGTTGTATAAATGAATGGATGAATAAAGAACAATGAAGATGCAGGATCACAAAGGAGCCAACTGTGTCCAAGGAGGCTTTTGGCCACACGCACCCAATGGTCCACTGTGGCTGAATTGGGGCAAGTGGAAGGGCACCATCAAGGTGGGGTAACCACCCGGTAACCAGCACCTAGTGTAGGTAAAGTACTGTTGTAGCTGTCCTGTGTTCATTATTCAGTTGTGGTAGCCAATCCTCCCAGGAAGTATGTATGCTTACTCCATTTTACAGGTGGGGAAAGTCAAGAGGTTAAGAAACTCACCCAGAGTCACCCAGGCTAGGAAGGGGCAGAATCTCGGATCTAACTTAGCCTATATGATTCCACGGAGAGAAATTTCCAAAAATAGTCCATTGGCAACAGAGTCTCCTGTTTCTTTGCTTTCCTACCTATAAATGGGGGTTAATTTTCCTTATCCTTCACCGCATTTTTATCTGCTGAGAAAGAAAATCTGGGAAAATTGGAATACAACTATTACAAGATATGAGCTTTGCAGATATGGGGTTGAAAAATTAGGTAGTGTTATTGAGGTAATATTCACAAATAAGTGAGTAGAAATCAGGGCTGGGTTCAATCCAGCCATTGGGGATGAGCGGGGTTTTTTGTTGTTGTTTTGTTTTGTTTTTTAATGCAGGACTCCAGGCACTGGTTTCAGTGTTGTTAATTATTATTATTATTCCAGATCCCTCCCTAGGCTGAGACCATAATCTGCAGGCTCAGCATAGTATCTCTTATTTAATATATATATTCATAGAGTATCTATGAGGTGCTTCAGGTAGATCAAGTAGAGAACACAAACTTCCTTGCCCTTCATGGAACATCTATTTAGTAGGGAGAGGGAGACAGGAAATAAATAGTAAGCAATAAACCACAAAGTAGACTACATAGTATATTAAAAGATAAGTGCTATGGAAAAAAAAAATAGTGTAGGGGAAGAGGTTTGGGAATTCAGGGTAGAGGTGGGCAGGTTGCAGGGGGTACAGGTAGGCCCCCTTGAGACTATGAACTTTGAACAAAGACCTGGAAAAGGTGAGGGTGTGAGCCAAGGGGTGTTCTGGGGGGAGAGCATTCCAGTGAGAGAGAACAGTGCAACAGCGCTGAGCTGGGATCATGCCTGGTATGTATGGGGAATAGCAGGGAGCTTGGGGGGAGGCTGAATTGGGGGAGAATACTTTGAGGGTAGACACACTGGAAGCCCCGATAGATGGGATATAAGTGAGGACACAGTGAAGTGTCAAGGGTGAGCACAGGTTTAATCTTTATATTCTTTCACCTTTTTTCTCTTTTTAGTGCCTAACATAATACAGTATTCCTCAAAGTATTGAAGTCTTTGGAGATTTACCCACTATGGTTGTACTAGTGTCTCAATGTCTTTGGATCTGGGTTTCTTCAGCCATAACGTGAAGGGAGGCTACAAGATAATCTTTGAAATCCCCCTGTGTTGATTTCAGAATGGTTCCTTTCCAGGAGTCTATTCTGATTGCTTGCTTCCCTCCCTCCTCCTCTCATTCATTTATTCATCACAAGCTTTTAAATTATTTGCTGGAACACAAGTACTTTCTGGAGCAACCTGAGGAATCACAGAGAACAGAATCACTGCTTTTCATACTTTGTGGTCTTCTTGCTAAGGTTAGATAAGAATATGATAAGCAAGGTGAAAATTAGAGCAAATTACAGCTAGCAAAATACAAATAGTACCACAGAACAAGAAGCCATGGGAGGTTAAAGGAATGGTAAGTTACAGGTTTGAGCAGATGGAAACATGTACGTAGTTGGGGAGAGTCAGCAATTCCGGGTTTGGGAAACCCGGAGAAAGGGTAGGAGCATGATCCAAGGTGCCCACGTGCTCTGGGAAAAGGGCAGTGATGGTGTGAGATGAAGTGGGCTTCAGAGGGGAGGCTGGCTAATGGACAACCACCCACACAGGTCAGAGGCATCTGGGTCTGAGTAGGAGGCAAATCTTAAGAAAGGGACGACGTTATGAAGATGGGACTGGCGAAGATCATCCCGGCTGTTTGGCATTATGGGAACTAAAACAGGGGAATCAGTAGGTTGGAAAACCAGCCCAGGAGACAGTGGCATTCCTCTGGATCCTGACTTCTGAAATTTTGGCACATTACTCGTCTCTTCTCTGGCTGCGTCCTTTTGTGATGAAATTCTGGGCTAGGAGGTAGCAAAGAAAAGTTCATTGAACAAGATCCATTTGAAGTTAAAAAACTAAACAAGGAAATGAAACTTTTCCTATGCTGGTGGCCCAAATTTTAGAATTGAAATCTATGTCCACTTGCAAGATTTTTAGTAGAGTTCTTAAATTCCAGATTCCTCCTGAGGCTGGGACCATAACCTCCAGGCTCAGCATATTATCTCTCATTTAAAAAGTATTTATGGACTATCTACTAGATGCTCGAGGTAGATCAAGTAGAGAAAACAAAGTTCCTTGCCCATCTTTTTTTTTTTTTTTAAGTAGATTATGACTGACTCCTCCATTACTTGTCTATGGGCCATTTTGGAAACAAAGAATATCCCCAAATTGTGGTTCATGGCCAACTTCCTTTCTCTCCATGAGGTTGTAGTGGTGTGATTTGCATGTTTGCTGCATTCACGTATGTGTTTACTCTAATGTGCTTGTGTGGTTCAGCTGGTCTTGGACGCCAGCCTCTATAAACCTAATAAAGCCTCACACTTGTCCACTGCTCCATTTCTGATTGTACTTCATCATGTGTTGATATTTCCAGGCTAATCTTGCCCAACTATTGCGAGATTCTCAAGACCGAAATAAACACCTGGGAGAAGAAATTAAAGAACTTCAGCAAAGGCTTGGAGAAGTCCAGGGTGACAATAAGGTACCGTGAATATTTAAAGGGAAAAAGCTCTGTTGAGTAATTGTGCACTAGAGGTATATGGAGAGCATATCAGAAAAAATGTAATGCAGTATTTGCTGAAAAATTTGTTATACATTTTTACATTTGCAATGAAAATTCACAGTTGAGCATTTCTTATCTTTATGACATTACGTGTGTGTGTGTGTGTTTCTGGGTTGCTCTAAAATATTGTCGCAGCCCATTTTAAAAGTTTCATTATGTTCAGCTTGGTGGCAAATAACATTGTGGTTGAGGGCAAAATAAAACCCAAATGCTATACTTTCCCCCTTCTATACAAATAATGGATCTGTGGCTCAGATGATTTGGAATTATTCACATTCGGTTTTGAATTTTAAGCAGTCATCCTACTAATTATGTTCACATAACCAATTTATTTTATTGCTAAATTTGGCAATTTGTATGGAACATTGCTCAAAATCCACTGCTTGGTATTAATCAAACTCCCCTGTTGGCAACGTTAATTATAAAATATGAACTCATAAACTCCAAACTAAATGTGTGTACTCTCTCTCCCAGCTGAAGCTATGAACAAAAGTACAATTGAGAAAAGGAAGAAAAACTACCAAAGTTTAATTCTGTCTCCACAAATAATTTCCCACTTTGCCAAGACAGATTCGTTTTCAACTCCTTGCCAGAGGCAGCTTTCTCAACAGAGACGGCCCTTGGAGTTTAACTCAAGAAGACTACACGGAGGGGAAGAGGTGCTTTCTTAGGAAATGTCTTTTACACATGATTAAGTTCTTGGCAAATCGTGGTGATGTTCATAGTTTCCGAGAGTTATTGGTTGTTGGAAGGTGCCATTTTGAAAAATGTTCATGCTTTAAAAAAAAAAAAAAAAGCATTGGAAGTGATTGGTTACTCAAGAACTCTTCCATAACAAAAGATCAGAGAGGATTTTCTGTGCACTGCTGGCTTGAGCCAGTCCGTCTGTGGGAAGTCTTCCTCACACAGCCTCTTCTCCACTTAATCGGCCTTTGAAAATTTTTTTAAACCTGTTGGATTTAATATATATTTGAAAAATTAGGCTCTACTATTTCCGGTCATGAAATAAGAGGTCTGATTCACACAGGACAAGCTAATCAGGCGGCTGGTGTGGTTTTATGCAGCATTTAAAGGATTTAAGCTCTGTAACCTAGGTATTTGGTCAATAATTAAAGGCCACACCTCCTTAGTCACTTCCTCAAGTGATAACAGCAAGGCAAGGATTTCTAGAAAATACAGTGAAGTGTGTGTAGTAGTTTCTATTAAATCCATAAAAATACGGCAGGAATTTTGGAGACATTATAAACTCACAAATACTGAAACATTTTGAATGTGATTTTTGAATTCATGGTTCTTCTTGACTGATTTTTTTGTCTTCTGTTCTTTTCTTTTTCTTTCTAAGCTGCCCCTCACCTCCAACTTTCTAAATCCACCTCTGCCTCATGTTTTGGTCACTTCTAATTGTATCACCTTTTGGGCATGAGATATTTGAGAAATTAACATTTGCAACTGATATTTCAAGGAAAGAAAGGAAGGGTGTGTGTGTGCATGTGAGAATGTATGTTTATGTGTGTGTGTCTGGGTGTTTATGCATGTGTGTGTGTGTGTGTGTATGTAACACTAACCCCCTGGCCAGGGCTTCTGTTGCATTGGCACAGTCTGAATTTCATGATTTGCTTATGCTCTGGGTCTTTATTCCAGGAGCTAGACACATTTATCAAACTTTGTTTTCTCACCCAAGGTTTAGAATTTAGTGACTCATATTCACGGTCTGTGAAGTAATTCGCCTGCCAAAAGGTGCAGGGAAGGTGTAATCACATTCAGCAGACCCCATATCTCAGTGTCCAGCCTCTCCCCCTCAGAAAAGGCCAACTGCAGTGAGCCCCAGAGATTTCATTTATTCTCATTTGCATCTCGAGTTCTAGGGTTGGTTTATTTTCAGCCCTCCCATGAGTCACGGTCATCCTCCCACCTCCCCCCACCCCCAATCAATGTTAAGGCCAGATTAGTCATTTGATAATGACACCAGACATCTTGAGAAACTCAGAGGCCTTCATTCAAAGGTGCTGTGACCATGTGGTGGAGAATGGTTTAACCCTTCATTCCTCATTTTTTTATTCATCGTGTCGCTCTGCTCCAGCCTTTCTATGGTCCTCTGAATCCAGTCCCACCTTCTCGCCATGGTGGGCTAGGCCTTCCATTATTTGGCCCCATCTCTAAACACTAGTGCCCTCATCCTTCAGCCCTGTAGCACTAATTTCAGCCCCTCTGTTGAGCTCTACTGTTTTATGCCTCAGGGCCTTTGCACCTGCTGTTGGCTCTGTCGGCAACACTCTTCCCCTTTGCTTGCCCTGCAAACTCCTGCTCATCTTTCAGGGCACAGGTCCAATGTAGCCTTCTCTAGCTCTTAGGGGCAGGTTCTGTGCATGCCCACAGTACCCTGCGCTCTTTCCTCTGCTTACATGTGGGTGGCCCTCTACCCCTGAGATAGTCTCTTTACAGGCCGGATTCCTGACTGGTATACTACCGTATCCCTAGGAATTAGCATTCTTAGTTACTGACATGTAGACATTGTTTGATAAATCTATATTGAAAGAATGGAATGGAATAAATGACTGAGTGAATGAATGAATAAAATGCATAAATAAAGGGAATACAAATAAAACCGAAAGGATTCAAAAACAGAAAAAGGATACAAGAAAATAAGTGAACTGACTGCCACGCTGGTTATCATAAGTCACTCTCTTTGTGGCATGAGGAGTAGTTTAGAAATTTGGAGAAAGGTGCTAGCAAAGCGAACAGTTTCCATTAAAGAAAAAAATCAAACCAAAACCAAGCTCAAGGTGTGAGACCTTGGGAAGGCCTCATGGAGAGAGAGAAGAGGGTCCAGTGCTGAGCCTTGGTGGACACGAGGTAAGGTCCACCATTGGCTAGGTGAAGCCTGTTTAATTCAGGAATACTAAACGATCGCTGTTGTCAGTCGGACTCCTAACTTCTCCCTTTTCAAACGGGGGCTGATGGCATCATTTTATGAGCAACCGTTGAAGTGGAAGATTTTTATCTCCGTGTTGCCATTTTAACTGATGACCCTTATCCACATTTGGGAAGCCCAGCTTCTAGATGTTAAGTACATTTAAGAAACAAGGTGATAGGAAATTACTTGCCTTGGATATTTTAAGGTAGACTAATTTTTCCATTTGTTCAGCTAGAGCCTTGTAACCCTACATGCCATAAAGCATTTTCAAACAGCCTCTTGAAAGATTTGTTGCCACCCTTGCTTATATACAGCTTAGCACTCACATGGGGTAGGGGGTTGGTTTGTGAGACATCATGGGGGTACTGTGATCAGATACCACCTGCCATCTCTCTGAACAGTGCCCAAGAATTTCTCGGGGCTCCTGGATGGAAAACCCCCCAATCCAAACCAGAGGAGAGGTGTAAAAAAGAAAAACCTACTAGACACCCTCCCCTGCCTTGATAATTATAGTTCTAAAAGGTTAACAGGAAAGAGAAGGCCTGTAGAAATAGAAGGACACATACCTCCACAAATCACCCTGGGAAAGCTTCTGCCTGGTGCTGAATTGTCCAGGTCTCTCAGTGTGTCCGTCCATGAGGAGTAAGCACCAATTAAGTACGTGGAAAGCCCCAAACAGTGCTGGGCCTCAGTCGGAAAAGCAGCCCATTGAGAGAATGGGAGCTCCCCATCCGGCCCCAGAGGTCTGCCTGCTTCCTCTTCTGAACATTAGGAAAAGAGTGGATTCAGGGAAGGGGGACCAGGAGGAAGAAGGAGGCATCTGAGAATTTAAGAATTACGAAGAGTCAGTCGACAAAACTAGCAGAGCACGTGGGAATCACAAATATCCGGACGTAAGCTGGTGGACCAGCGAGGTCTCCGAAAGAGGAAGCCTTCAGTAGTTGGTAGTGCTTTGCTAATTTCCATGAGGTAAACACTGATGCCACTACCAAAGTGAAGGCAGTGGATTTGGAGTTGGAAAGACTGGCACTCCAGGACAAGCCAGCTCCAGTCTGCCACTGTCTGGTGGTGTAGTGGAGTAGGTCCTCAAATAACATCATTTTGTTCAATATAATCTCGTTATAACCTGTTGATGAGAAAAAACAAATAGATTCCCAGCTGGGGCCACTGTCTATGTGGAGTGTGCACATTCTCCATGTCTGCCTGGGTTTTCGCTGGGTCCTCCTGTTTCCCCCCACATCCCACACATGTGGACATGAGGTGAACTGGAGTATCTGCATTGTCCCAGTCTGAGTGGCTGGGGGGGGCGGGGGGGGGAGAGGAGTGGCCCTGCCATGGAAGGGCGTCCTGTCCGGGGTTGGGTCCCACCTGGTACCCTGAGCTGCCAGGATAAACTACAGCCACTGCAACCCTGCCCTGGAATAAGCAGGTTGGAAAATAATTATCTTACTTGTTTTTAATAATCTTTCTTAATTGGATGTATACTCACATTTATTTCAGTACTTAATATTATAAGGCTTTGGGTCTTCATTTAGAAGTTTGGTGATGTTTTTGTGACCAGACATAGGCTATGGCAACTTACCTATTGTTTATATCAATTAGCCTCTGGTAAAATTGGTTTCGTTACAGTTGTTTCACTTAAAGTCACAGTTTCCAAGAACCTATTGACAACGTGAAGTGAGGATTTATTATATAGTCCAATAGGTCCATCTTTGGAAATTTTTAGACCCAGGTTTATATTCCAGCTCTGCCAGTTACTGTCTTCGTGGCCTTGGGAAAATCAATTTTCTCTTCAGGTCTCAGTTTCCTCATCTATAAAATGGGAATAATAATACCTCTGACAGAATTGTTGTCAGGTTACATCATTTATTCATCAACACATAATTGGGGACTTACTATGTGTTGATTAATATTCTAAGAGCTGAGGATACATCAAGGAATAAAAAAGACAAGGCACCCATTCTCACAGAGCTTATATTGTAGTTGGGGAAACAGGCAGTAAGAAAATAAAATAGATAAGTAAGATCATAAGACAGTGGTTAGTGCTGGGAAAAAAAGAAAGAAGGACAATGAGATTTAATAACTCTGTGTGTGTGTGTGTGTGTGTGTGTGTGTGTGTGTACACAATAGTAAGTGTTTGTAAAGAGTGGAGCACAGTGTCTGTCACCCAGTAAACACTCAGTGAAAGGTAAATGTTGCTGGTATCTTCAGCACGACAGGGGCCCAGATGGGCTTAGAATTCTCTTGTACAAGAATTCCACCAGAAATCTTTCAAGGTCTGCCTTCCTGTTGATCGGCTATTTCCAGTGAAGTGGGTATGTGCCTCCTGATAGAGACAGACATTGCGGGGAGAAGCTTGGCATCTGGCAGGTAGATCCCCAAAACTCAGCCCTCCTTATCACTACTCCAGACTTTGCCAACACCAAGCTTTTGTGCAGGGTTCCTGGAAGCTTCCTTGCATTTTGTGTGTCCCTTGTGGAACAAGCACCTAATAGACACACCCGGAGTGGCAACTCATGTTCCTGTTGAGAGTGCCAGCCGTTGGTTTTCTTGTCCATTTGCTTCTGTTTTTCTTTATTTACAGATTATGGCACTCCAGTGCAGAAGAACAATAATGCAGTGTGAGCTATTGAAAAGCAAGGAGGGTTAGACGGACAACTGCTCCTACCAGAGTCATGCATTTGAATTTCCTGGGCCTCTATTGGCCAATTTAAATATCGCTGCTTTTGTGATATCACATAAACACGGGGTTTTGCCCTTAATAATGAGTTTTATGTTACACCAGCTGACGGTCTCTCAGTACCTCTGTTTTATCTGGCTTTCAAAAGATAAAACCATAAAATGATAGAGTCCTTCTGTGAGCATACCTCTATTTGGATGGATTCAGCGAGCAAACCAATTAAGTCAAAGCCATGAGCCAATAAATACAGACCACTGAGCATGCAGGTGACTAATTAAAATATACTTTGGTTATACAAAAAAAAGAGTGCTCAGCTGTGGATGTCTGTAATGGTCCAGGATGAGGAATCAGAGAGCTCTTTGTAAATGGTTTCTCTTTATGCTTCAGAGAAGCCCAGAGATGTCCTAGCCTGTAGGAACCCAAATAAAGAGGGCACTCTAATGAAAAGCTCTCACCTTGGGGCATCATAGAAATTAATTACAAAGAATTGAAATGAGTGATAAGGGCCCTTCACTCGCTCCAGGTCCATTACATCTTCCTCTAACTGGGATCTTGATTGTGAACTACAGCTAACACTCAGCTAGTTCAGCGAGCAGCCAGACTACTGCAGCATTTCCTAAGGTTGTATTGGCCAATAAATTAGACATATTTGTTCTCAGACACCCTATTTGAGCCTGTCCTGGCTTATGTGAGCTTATGGCCTGGGTGGCCCATGCGACCAAAGCAGCATGTTTTTGGAGTTCACCCCCATAGACCATGTGTCGTGTGGGAGACCCTGCTCGCTGCGCCATTTGTCGTGCGGGGTGGCCTGCAGGGAGTTACACGGGGTCTCTGCTCCTGCTCCCCACATGAGAATGCAGGATATGGTGAGGCCAAAAGGGAACACCCACGGAGCCATAGATATTCTCGCTGGCGGCTGTGTTGGAGAAACAGGAAACAGGAGCCACACGATTCTCAACCCTCACTGCGCCACTTGCAGGCTCAGCCACCACCTTCTTGCTAGCCCCCATTTTTCTGCTAGTGTAGCCACAGCAGTTATATTAGTGGCCAATGGCTCACTGGTTACAGCTGACGGCCAACTAGCCACAGCTGATGGCCATCCAATCACTGTTGATGGCCATTTACTACCTGAGCCAGCAGCTTTCTATGTGAGGCCGAGAGCCTGGAAACTGCTTTCTGGGGCTCTGTCCCCACACCATGCATTGTAATTATACTTCTTAGTAGAGAACCAGTCCTGAAAGGTAGCTCTGCCCAAGACTTATTGTGTGGTACACTATGTCCAAATTGCACAAAAATAAAAAAGAAATTGAAGCAGCTTTAAAACTGCTTGGTGGGACGCTATAAAGATTGTGGCTCTGGGAGCAATGTATGCTGAATTGTCTGAAGGTCATTCAGGGGCATCCTGACTGTGTGAGCTTGTGTCAGTTCTTGACTTCTCTGTGTCTCAGTTGTTCTCATGTGCACAGTGGAGGTTAGTAGTACTTGTCTTAGGGAAGGGGTTCAGTTCATCTCACCATATCTTTATTGAGAGCCCAACTACATGGTCTGGGGATAAGACAGTCATCAATGAGTCCCTGCTTTCATGGAGCTTCCATTCTGGTGGGGACAGTTGGACAGGAAGCAAATAAACAAATAAGTATAGCCTATCTCACAGATTCTGAGAGGTGCAGATTTCCACATTTGAACACCTCTGACATATCAGTGGTATCATGTAGTTGTGATTGGCACTTTTTATTCTTTCCAGAGGTGCATAATGGTGGGTCTTAAAGTTGGTGGAGACTTATGTTTGATGAAGTACAGTAGTCCCCCCTTATCCACTGTTTTGCTTTCAGCAGTTTCAGTTAGTTACCTGTGGTCAACCATGGTCCAAAAATATTAAATGGAACATTCCAGAAATAAACAATTTGTACATTTTAAATCGTCTGCCATTCTGAGCAGTGCGGTGAAATCTTGAGCCATCCCGCTGCGTCCTGCCAGGGACTGAATCATTTCTTTGTCCAGCGTCTCCACGCTGTACACTCTCCCCACCCATCAGGCACTTAGTACCCATCTCGGTTCTCAGGTCAACTGTCACTGTCTCACAGTGCTTGCATTCAAGTCACTCTTATTTTACTTAATAATGGCCCCGAAGTGCAAGAGCACTGATGCTGGCAATTTGGGTACGCCAAAGAGAAGTTGTAAAGTGCTTCCTTTAAATGAGAAGGCATGTGTATGTATAGGAAAAAACATAGTATATATAGGGTTTGGTATTATCCAGTTTGAGGCATCCACTCAGGACCTTGGAATATGTTCCCCATGGATAAGGGGGGACTACTGTACCATATAATATGTTAGGAGGTGCTAAGTGCTAAGTAAAAAAATTACTTAGAGTGTTGTTGAGTTCAGCCTGGGCAGAATGGGGCACTGTTGATAGTGGCCCTGGGAGGGGTAGCTGTTCATGTGCTCTTTGCACAGAGATCTGAAGGGGGTGTGGCTGGAGGTGGTCAGGTAAGCCAGGGAGGAGGTGAGGAGACCTGGTAGGCGGAACAAGCTTGGGGTGATTAGAGGCCTGGCAGGGAGCCAGTGTGCCTTTTGTGTGGATTAAATATGAAAAGTCATATGAAGCGCTTGACACAGACGCACTCCATGGTGGGGGTGCTGTGCAATAGCATAGTCATTGTGGAGAGAGAGGCAGCACAGCAGAAACTCCAGAGCCCTAGACTGCCAGGGTTCCATGCCTGGCCCTGCCATTTATAAAGTTTATGGCGTGGGCAAGTTACTTGACATCCCTGTGTCTCGGTTTCTCACCTGCAGATGAGGGCAGTAACAGTTCCTCATAGGCTGCTTGTTACCCTTCCGTGGGTTAGTGTGTGTATGCATCTAGGACAGGGCCTGACATGTGGGAAGTGCTATGTGCGTGTTTGCTGTAAGTGTTAAGAGACTGACACCTTGTGTGAGGGACAGCATGGCCTCCTGAGCGGAGCACAGCCCCGGGACATGGAGACCTGGCTTCAGAGCCCTGTATCCGCCCCTCAGGGCGTTCTCACCTGTAAAGAGGACCGGACAGTGTCTGCCTCCAGGACTTGTGGGGAACATCAAATGATGTCATCCGTGCCGATGACAAGCAAGCTTCCCGTTGTGGTGGAGCTGACAGTGGGGAGGGCACGAGCAGACGAACAAGGTAATTTCTGTAAGTACCATGAAGATCGTAGGGCAGGGTGGTGGGAGGGAGAGCAACTTGGGGCGGGAGGGACGGCTTCAGCGATGGGGTCCAGGCAAGACTTCTTAAAGGCTGTGACATTTACCTGAAACCTAAAGGAGACGAATAAAGTGGGTTCTGGACAGAGCTGTGGGCAGGCTATTCCAAGGGCAGAGGAAGTGCAAAGGCCCAGAGGCAGGCAGGAGCATGGCACGCTTGAAGCACTAAAGGGAAGCCAGGATGGCTGGAGAGCAGAACAAGGGAGACGGTCGGAGGGGGGTCAGGAGGCTGGCAGGGAGCAGCTCAGGGTTAGATGTTAGTCCTTGTCAGAGTCTTTGGCAATTATTCCAGTGCAGTGAAAAGCCACTGGGTGTATCATGTGGAAGGAAAGCTTCGAACAGGTTGTTTGGCCCAAATTGGGTGCTCATTAACTGGGAACCATCAATACGCACTTAGGAGCACATGCCCGGTGATCTCCAGAGGCTGGGGAGGAGGAAAATGAAAACTGCTGGGTTTGTTTTTCTTTTTGTGTGTCTGTGACAAATTCTTTTGTTTAAAGCTGGAACTCTATTGTTATATAGGTTAGGAATTTGCACTCTAGTATACACAATAGAATTGCCCACTTGGAGCCGTTCTAAACTCTCGTGTTCAATTGTATCAAAGGTATTTTAAAGGTCAGGGGGCACTTGGAGAGGATGTGGCGGGAAACAACCGGAAAAGTAAAAGAAAAGATAGTCAGGGTCTTGTTTATCAGGTTGCCCTGCACGGCACTAATGAATGTTTAATAAATGCCTTTTGGTGCTGACCTCTCCCTAGGTGTGCTATTTGCATCAGTACACAAGGATTGGGGGTGAGGAAGGGCCAGCATCTCCTTACGGTTAATAATTCTTTCATCCGATCCTCCCAGTAACCCTGGCAAATGGAGAGTCACAGTGTAAGAACTGTAAGCATACCAGCTGTGACTGGGGATTGCACTTTTAAAGCTCTCCATCAAAAGGGAGAGTTACATCGACAGTGATCCTTGCATGGTATCTTCACATCATGAGGATGGAGACCCCGGAGTTGGAATCATACCGTACACAGGCTGGGCAGCCATACATAGCTGTCCTGTCTACAAGAAAGCTTGTGTCTTGACTGTAGACCGAATGTGTCCCCGTAAGCTACATCTGTTGAAATCTAATCCCTGATGTGACAGTATTGGAGGTGAGGCCTTTGGGAGCTGATTAGGTGAGGACAGCAGAGCTGTCACGAATGGGACTAGTGCCCCCATACAAGAAACCTTAGTGAGCTCTTTGGCCCCTGAGAGCATCTATGAACCAGGAGACAGGCTCTCCCCAGACACCAAATCGACTGGCACCTTGATCTTGGATTTCCCAGCCTCCAGAACTATAGAAAATAAACTTCCCTTGTTTGTAAGCTACCCAGCCTATGGTGTTCTATACTAGCAGCCTGAATGGACTAAGACAATTTCCATTTTCAATTAAAAAACACATGTCACTTGAGGCCCAGTGAGGGTAGATGGCTGCCAAAGACACATGACTAGGATTAGCAGAAACAGGATCTAAACACAGATAACACCTAGAGAATAATGGCTGCTCCTGCCCCTGGCTTCTCTTGGGGAAAATGGATTTAGGCAAAGGAAAACAAGACGGCAGAGAGAATGTTGAGGGCTGCAAGGGGTGACGCCTGAGAAGAGATCAAGGAAGGAGCAAGACATTCCGACCGGGGGCCTTGACCAGGACCAGAGTTTGAGCAGGACATTGGCAGAGGAGTTGGACTCAATGGGCAGGTTGGGGGAGGGGCACCCCAGAGCCATTTGGCCCCGTCGTTTCACAGGCGTGTTCCTCAGCCACATCCCAGCTGCAGCTGCGCTTCGTCCATAAGCTGACAGCTCACACCCATAATTCATTCATAAACGTTTGTTTCCATCTGAATCACCAAACGAATGCATCTACGGATGGCAGTGTGCGTGCCTCGCAGGGCACTGATCCACTTCAAGGATTGGCACAGGGAGGCTGGCCGTGGAGTTTTGATGCCCGTGGTTGAGGGAATTAAGTGCCCTGAGCAGTTGCTTCCTAAGGCTTTCCAAGATGGGAAATCAACATCATCGCCTGCAGTCTACAGATAAGGTTGGCTTGGGGGTTCTGCGTGCTCCAGCTTAAAAAGGTGGTACTTTCCCAGTGGGGGGGTCTTTGTGGGGAAAGTCATGTGGAGGATGACAGTGATGGTCATCGTAACAATAATCGTAATAGCAGCTAACGTTTACTGAGCGCTTTTTATGTTCCAGGGGCTGTGCTGGGTGTGGTAGAGAAATCCCATCTTCTCTCCCTTAGGATTAAGTTCTGAAGGCAGCACCTGAGACAAATAGTTATGTCTATCCCAAATTCCCCTTGATAATCCCTTAAATTGTCCATAAAGTTCAGGGCACATGGTGATGTATGGTCCTGAACAGTGATATTATGTATAAATATGAACAGTATGATTTTGCCTAAAGGAATTATCAGTCATTCTCCCACCTCTGGGTCTGGGACGTTGAAAGCGGGGGTAGGTAGATTCACCCAATGTTTAAAATTTTTATTTCTCTTCCCCTCTTCTCCATCTCGCTCTCCCTCATCTTTTTCCTCCCCCTCATCTTTTTGCCAAACACACATACGGAGTGCCAGAAATATATATACACATTCTAAGAAAGGAAAACTGTATTAAAATTGTAATAATATATACCGATAACAAAAGATGAATACAAGTCACCTTTGACTTCTGCAATTACAAGAGTTGCTCAAAGTGGTTACCATCAGCGTCCAGACACTTCTGATTACAGCGAACTACTGCTTGAGCAACGTTGACCAAAGTGTCCACTTGTATACATATTTTTGGCATCCACAGTATTTGAATTCCCCTAGGTTAAATGCACATTTAATGTAACTCCACTCTCTCTCACTTCATCCTTACAGCAAGCCTTAGCAGTCAAATGCTGTACCATTACTGTCATAGTTTTCCTAAGTCTCAGAGGCATTTAGGCACATGCTTGAGGTTGCAGAGTTCACAGACTGTGGAGCCAGAACATGAACCCCTAGGCTGGGGACTTCAGAGCCTGTGAGCTGGTGGTTGGGAAGGCAGGCGAACTCTCCCTGGGGGCTGCCATTCCTGTTGCCATGGCCTCCTTGGCCCCTGCAGATAATTGCACTGGAGTGTCAGACCCAACTAATGATCCAGCTATTACCAACTTGGGCCTCAGTTTTTAAAATAAGTGTTTCAACTAGTCTGAGATTTAATAGCCGATATTGTATGCACATTAAACACCAAATGATTGTTAACATATTTATTGAAGCTTAACAGGCATCCAGTATATAAAAGATGACTCTCTTATATGGCTGTCAGACCTCAATAAACATGTTTAATAATTAATCGGCATTAAGAAAACATAATTGTGTGATTCTAAATTAAGTGTTCAGTGAAGCATATTGTGAATGGAAAACCACAGTGGTGTTTTATTACTTAAAGTTCAGGCTGTCAGTCTGGCTTTTCATATATCAAGAAAAGAGCCCTACTTTCAAAGCCATGTTGCAGGCCTCCTGTTGCCTCATTCCAAAAAAAAGCAGGAGACTACCTGTTCCTAGACCCTTTGATTTGAGAAATATTTCTTATTTGGTTAGCTGTTTGTCTCTCTGTATACCAACTTGGGGTTCTGAAAGTCCTGAACCAAGAAATTGTGCAACATGGAAAAATTTTCACGCAATTTGCAGCTTTCAGTTGAATTAACCAGTGCAGCCACCCCCCTCCCACAAACACACACACACCTGCCACCCCTAATACAGTCAATTCTCATTATTTACTGTAGTTATATTCTCTACTCTCACTGCGAACACTGAATTAGCAAATACTGAACCACTGTTCCTAGGGGAAATACAGGATTAGATTTGTCGACCTTGAGAAAGAAGATGCCTATGGAAGACGAAGGGCTCTTGTGGCTAACCAGGCTCAAATTTAAAAGCAGAGCCTAGCAGCTGTTTCTAAGTGGGCCTCTCATGCAAGCCACCCTTCCAGGAGAGGCCTGCACTGAGCTGCCTGCCTGCACTGTGTTCCTGCCATCAACCAACCCTTACAGAGGAGTTCCTGGAATCATATTTCAACCAATAGGACTGAGAATTTCCACATCCAATTGAAGCTGTGCAGCTATATCCTCCATTAGCATCTTTACCAACCAATCAGAGCAGCTCTATTCTGATCAACAGGACAGTGCTTTTTGGACTAATCAAACTGTGAGGATTTAGACACTTCATTTGCATGAGGATGGACCTATCAGGGTCCAGGGGTGGGGACTTCTCTCAATATTAAAGTCAGCTCCCCTCTGAATCAGAGAGTGCACTTTCCTTTTCCACTGAAGGTTGAAGATTGAGTTTCCTGGCTGGAGCTGAAACACTGAAGACATCTCCCTGTAGCAGGGCAGAGTGGAGTTGCCTCACCCCAGTTCTGCCTCACCCCTGGTCCGCCTCACCCCAGGTCCGCCTCACAGCTGTGCTGTTCCACAGCAGTGCTGATTCATAATTGATTGGTAACACAACTGCGCTGTTCTCACAGCCATGCTGTGTCACAATTGAAATATTTGCACTAAATAAAGTTTCCTTCGTCACTGTCACTGCGCTCCAAATTAGGGACTCCTGTTGGTGTTGAATTAATGCCAACAACCACTGATTGACAGGTTCCTCCCAGCCTCTGGTCACAAAGTTTTTGTCAACGGATCAATGTGTAACGTGTTTTGTGTGTGTCTCGTTTCTGCTTAAAGTCACAGTATTTCATGTATATTGTTGACTCCTTAACATTGAGCTTACTAGCACTGTAACTCACCTGAATGAAGCTTACCTAACACGTGCATTTTCTCTACGATACGTCACAGTCTTCTAGGGCTTAGGAACACTAGACAGCACTTCAGCACTACCCGTGGGGGCCGTCTTAAACAGCAAAACACCAACAAACAAGCTTGAAAATGTGAGAAAGAAAATGGGACCACGAAAAAGACGCCTGTGTACAGGAGAGAGCTAAAACAAGAGGCAGAGCATCACCTTGCTCAACCTCAGGAACCTGGCTGATGGACGAGTCACAGTTTTTGCAACTCTGCGCTTGTCCTCATATGTTTGCCCATGATTCAAAAGTACCGTGAGTGGTGATTTTGAGATTGCAAATAAATTTGTGCCAATTCTCAAATACAGAATCCCTGAGTAATGTGGCTCAACTATAATCAGTTCCCATGAAGTACAGCCCTCTGTATACATCCTCTGTCAGGACTTTATATAAGCCTGTCTGCTGCCTGGAACATTGTCTGCCCAATCTCACTGATGCGTTAGTGACTAGAAGGTACACAATAAGTATTTTGTCCTGTTCAACTGAGTAGTTTGCAAATAAGGACTCAAACTTGATGCTGCTTGAAATGCTCTTTACTTTTCTTTAATGATCATCTCTTTCAAAGTTCATTGCTGTTATTTATTATTTCAATCTAGTTAATAGTCTACCATGGCCTTTAACTTTCTATCTCTCACCTGCCCCTAAATCCTTCAGAGAATTGAAAATAAAGCCACTTTCTCTACTGGCAACAAATCCCTCAAAATTCATGCAGGAACAAGGAAGAGTGTGCCTCAAGCAGGCACTGCTGGCTGAGATGGATCTGTGTGACAGCAAAAAACTGTCCCCAGGATCTCATCTATGTATGAAGCCCATCCACACACACCCAACAGGGAGGCAGGGGAATCAGGCTTACATCCTCTTTAGAAGAAGTATCTGGAATCAGTGCTGTAACTGTAAAAAGTTGCTCTAATAGCAATCTGCTTGGCACTAATGGGCACAGAAGGGATCCTCTGGGACCACTGGATCTTCCTAGAATCTTGCATAGTTCCCATCGTGGTCCTACCTGGAAGGTTTGGAGCTGCACATGGGGCTTGCCCTGGAGTTTGGGCAAGCTAGGGATTCCGTGGGGATCCTTTGGAAAATTCCATTTCTGAAGACTGGAATCTTATCCCTGAGGATTTAAAAACATATAAATAGATGACATAAAAATGGCGGTGTGAAGTGAGCCTCTTGAAATCTATCCTGGAATTTACAATGAATTAGACAACTATAAATCCACAAAGGACTCCCTGCACAGCAGACAGGCAAGATGAAGAGGCCAACTACTGAAATCACCTAAAGGTGGGCGAATTGTGCGAACTGGAAGGTGGGAAGGGAGAAGTGTGGAGACGGGGCTACGCGGGCACAAGACGCAGACCTAGTTCAGTGCTCCAAGCTCGCTGCATCCCGGAACTACCGCAGCTGCAGGAGAGGGAAGAACTCGGACCGCTAGGGCTCCGCTTATGGCCCACAGGGCTGACGGGGCAGCATATAACACAGCTGAACCCAACGCTCACGGCAGAGACTTTGGAGCAAAGACTGAGGGAAGAGGACTGAAAATAATGGTTTAAGCCCTCACTGCCGAGCAGAAAATGAACTTAAAGACATGGAAATATGTGACTTAAATGACAGAGAATTAAAGATTGCAGTTCTTAAAAAACTCAACGCTATGCAAGAAAACACAGACAGGCAGTTTAATGAATGCAGAAACACAATCAAAAAACAAAATGAACATTTATCAAAGAGATAATGTTTTGAACCAAATAGAATTTCTGGAGATTAAGAACTCAATAAATGAAATGAAGAATGAAATAGCCAGCTTAGGTTGTAGAGTTGACCAAATGGAGGAAAGAATCAGTGACATCGAAGATAGAAATCTGGAAATGATGGAAGAAGAAAGAGACTTGTGACTTAAAAGAAATGAAAGAACTCTACAAGAACTTTCTGACTCCATCAGAAAGAGCAATATAAGAATAATCGGCATACCAGAAGGAGAAGAACGAGAGAAGGGAACAGAGAGCATGTTCAAACAAATAGTCAATGAGAACTTCCCAAACTTGCGGAAAGAACTGGATCCTCGAATCCAAGAAGCAAATAGAACACCTAGTTACCTCAGCCCCAACAGGCCTTCTCCAAGGCACATTGTATTGAAGCTGTCAAAAATTAACGACAAAGAAAGAATCCTCAAGGCACCCAGGGAAAAGAAAATGGTAACCTACAAAGGAAAGTCCATTAGATTATCATCAGATTTTTTCAGCAGAAACTCTACAATCCAGGAGAGAGTGGAATCAAATATTGAAACTATTGAAAGAGAAATTATGAGCCAAGAATAATATATCCAGCAAAGATACCCTTTAGATATGAAGGAAGAATAAAGACATTTCTAGACATACAGAAGCTGAGGGAATTTTCTAACACACGACCTGCACTGCAAGAAATACTGAAGAAGGCTATTTTACCAGCAAAAATAGGGATAATTAGTGACAACCAAAACACAAAGCGGGGAGAATAAAGGCCTGAACCAGAATATGGGAATGGAGAAAGTAAGCATGCTGAAGAAAATGGAATACTCTAAACATGAAGCTTTCTTTTACATAAACTTAATGGTAACCACTCAAAAAAATCCAGAACTGAAATATATAACATAATAAAAGAAACAGAGGGAAAAATCATAGAATATCACCACACAGAAATAATAAACAACAAAAAGGCAAAGAAACAATGGAGACATAGTCTTACCAGAAAACCAAAGATACAATGATAGGAAATCCTCACATATCAAAAATCACCCTAAATGTAAATGTGATGAACTCACCAATAAGAAGACATAGAGTAGCAGATTGGATCAAAAAACTAAATCTAATCATATGCTGCCTCCAAGAGACACATCTCAGCTACAAGGACAAGCATAGACTCAAAGTGAAAGGGTGGAAATTGACACTCCAAGCAAATGGTACCCAGAGAAAATCAGGTGTAGTCATACTGATATCAGATGAAACAGACTTCAGGATAAAAAAGGTAACAAGAGACAAAGATGGACATTTCATAATGATAAAGGGGACTATACAACAAGAAGACATAATAGTCATCAATATTTATGCCCCTAATCAGGGAGAACCAAATGTACCAAACAACTACTAACAGAACTAAAGGGAGACATTGACCATGGATAGATCATCCAAACAGAAAATAAATAAAGAAATAGCAGCCCTAAATGACACATTAGATGAAATGGATATAATTGACATTTATAAAGCACTTCATCCTAGAACATCAGACTATACATTTTTTTCTAGTTTACATGGAACATTCTCAAGGATAGACCATATGTTGGGACATAAAACTAGCCTCAGCAAATTTAAGAAGATTGAAATCATACCAAGCATATTCTCTGATCACAAGGCTTTGAAATTGGATATCAACTGCAAAAGGAAAGCAGGAAAAACCACAAATATGTGGAGATTAAACAACATACTTTTAAAGAATGACCGGGTCAAAGAAGAAATAAGAGGCAAGATCAAAAGATACATAGAAACAAATTAGAATGAAAATACATACTACCAAAATTTCAGGGATGCAGCAAAAGCATTTTTAAGAGGGAAATTTATATCATTACCGGCCTATCTCAAGAAACAAGAAAAATCCCAGATAAATAACCTCACGTTACACTTTAACGAACTAGAAAAAGAAGAACAAATAAGACCCAAGGTCAGCAGAAGAAAGGAAGTAATAAAAATCAGAGCAGAACTAAATGAAATAGAGAACAAAAAGACAATAGAAAAAATTAATGTGACAAAGAGCTGCTTCTTTGAAAAGATTAATAAAATTGACAAACCCTTAGCTAGACTCACTAAGATAAAAAGAGAAAAGACACTAATAAACAAAATCAGAAATGAAAAAGGGGAAGTTATCACGGACACCACAGAAACACAAAGGATCATCCAAGAATAATATGAAGGACTATATGCCACCAAATTCACTAACCTAGAAGAAATGGACAAGTTCTTAGAAACATATAGCCTTCCTAGGCTGAATCTTCCTAGATTTTCCAAAGAACTGGAAAATCTAAACAGACTGATCACCAGTAAGGAAATTGAATCAGTCACCTGAAACCTTCCCAAAAGCAAAAGTCCAGGACCAGATGGCTTCACTAGTGAATTCTACCAAACCTTCAAGAGGATCTAAAACCTGTCCTACTCAAACTCTTCCAGAAAATTGAGGAAGAGACAATACTCCCTAACTGATTTTATGAGGCCAACATTACTCTGATACCAAAACCTGCTAAGGATAACACAAAAAAAGAAAACTACAGACCAATATCTCTTATAAATACAGATGCAAAAATCCTAAACAAAATTCTAGCAAATCGAATACAACAATGCATTAAAAAGATTATTCATCACGACCAAGTGGGGTTCATCCCAGGGGCACAAGGATGGTTCAACATACGCAAATCCATCAATGTGATACATCACATAAACAAAATAAAGGGCAAAAATCATATAATTATATCAATTGATGAAGAAAAAGTGTTTGACAACATACAACATCCATTTATGATTAAAACACTTAGTAAAATAGGTAGGTATAGAAGGAAAATATCTTAACATAATAAAGGCCATATATGACAAACCGTCAGCTAATATCATAATTAATGGTGAAAAACTGATGCCCTTTGCTCTATGTTCAGGAACACGACAGGGCTGTCCCCTAACACCTCTGCTTTTCAACATAGTGTTGGAAGTCCTCGCCAGAGCAATCAGGCAAGACAAAGAAGTAAAAGGTATCCAAATTGGGAATGAAGAAGTTAAATTGTCACTCTTTGCAGATGACATGATGCTACATATAGAAAACCCTAAAGACTCCACCAAAAAGCTATTAGAAACAGCAAACGAATACAGTAAAGTTGCCAGCTACAAAATCAACGTACAAAAGTCCATTGCATTCCTATATACTAACAATGAAATCTCAGAAAAAGAAATAAAAGAAAAAACAATTTATTTTGTAATTGCAATAAAAAGAATAAAATACGTAGGAATAAACTTAACCAAGGATGTGAAAGACCTATATGCTGAAAACTACAAGACATTTTTAAAAGAAATTGAAGAAGACACAAAAAAATGGAAAGACATTCCGTGCTCATGGATTGGAAGAATCAACATAGTTAAAATGCCCTTATTACCCAAAGCAATATATAGATTTAATGCAATCCCCATCAAATCCCAATGGCGTTTTTTAAAGAAATAGAACAAAATAAATTGTAAGATTTGTATGGAACCACAAAAGACCCCGAATAGCCAAGCAATCCTAAGAAAAAAGAACAATGCTAGAGGTATCACACTCCCTGACTTTAGCTTGTACTACAGGGCAACAGCATGGTACTGGCAGAAAAACAGACACATAGACCAATGGAATAGAATTGAGAACCCAGAAATAAACCCACATAAACATGGACAGATAATTTTTGACAAAGAAGCAAAAAACATACAATGGAGAAAAGACAGCCTCTTCAATAAATGGGACTGGGAGAATTGGAAAACTACGTGCAAAAGAATGAAACTGGACTGCTATCTGTCACCATGTACTAAAATTAATTCAAAATGGATCAAAGACCTAAGCATAAGACCTAAAACGATAAACCGCACAGAAGAAAACATAGGTACTAAACTTATGGACCTTGGGTTCAAAGAGCATTTTATGAATTTGATTCCAAAGGCAAGGGAAGTAAAAGCTAAAATAAATCAATGGGACTATATCAAACTTAAAAGCTCTGCACAGCAAAAGAAACCATCGACAAAATAGAGGCAAGCAACTGAATGGGAGAAGATTTTTGCAAACAGTGCCTCCGATAAGGGATTAATATCCAAAATATACAAGGAACTCATACAACTCAACAACAAGAAAACAAACAACCCAATTGAAAAGTGGGCAGAGGACCTGAAGAGACATTTCTCCAAAGAGGACATACAAATGGCAAATAGACATATGATAAAATGTTCAACATCACTAATCATCAGAGAAATGCAAATAAAAGCCACAATGAGATATCACCTCACCCCAGTTAGAATGGCTATCATCAACAAGACAAATAGTAACAAGTGTTGGAGAGGCTGTGGAGAAAAAGGAACCCTCATACACTGTTGGTGGGAATGCAGACTGGTGCAGCCGCTATGGAAGGCAGTGTGGAGGTTCCTCAAAAAATTACGAATAGAATTACCATATGACCCAGCAATCCCTCTCCTGGGTATCTACCCAAAAAATCTGAAAACATTTATACATAAAGACACGTGTCCTCCAATGTTCACTGCACCTTTATTTACAGTGGCCAAGACATGGAAGCAACAAAAATGTCCTTTGATAGATGAATGGATAAAGAAGTTGTGGTATATATACACAATGGAATACTATTTGGCGGTAAGAAAAGATGAAATAGGACCATTTGTGACAACACGGATGCATCTTGAGATTATAATGCTAAGCAAAATAAGTCAGATAGAAAAAGCAGAGAACCATATGATTTCACTGATATGTGGTATATAAAACTGAAAACAATAAAAGAACAAGACAAACAAATGAAGGAACAAAAATTCATAGACATAGGCAATAGTTTAGGGGTTACCAGAGGGTAAAGGGGAAGGAGAGGTCCTAGAAGGGGGTAAACGGGGTCTAATATACGGTAATGGAAAGAGCACTGACTCTGGCTGGTGAACACAGAATGTGAGATATAGATAATGTATTACAGAATTGTACACCTGAATCCTACGTAACTTTACAAACAATTGTCACCCCAATAAACTTTAATTAAAAGAAAACATGTAAATAAACATACGTTATGAAAGCCATGCGTACTTCTTTTGAAAGTTAAAAAACAGAAAAGAACTGATAGCATCCACAGTTTCTCCATTACCTAAACATACACATTTTCATATCTGGGGTATTTGGTCGTTTTTTATTTTCTTTTGCACGTGGCTTCTGAGTATAATTTTAGTCGTACTGCATATAAAAGTTACTGCTCTGCTTTTTTCCCCACCTAACATGTCACCCTGAACTTGTCTGTGCTATTACGTAGTTCACATCACCCTCAGTTCAAACAGCTACAAACTAGACCATTGAGTCATTGAATTATAGTTTGCTAACAATTCCACTCTTTCAAACATTGTTTCTAGGTTTGTTCCCCCCCCCCCCCGACTATTTCTACAAATAACAGTGGAATCTACTTTCTTTTTTTCTCCTAAAACTAGTCCCTGTCTGGGATTATTATTAGCCCAGATTGTCAGAAGTAAAGTTACTGGATCATTGAGTAGGCACGTTTTTAAGGCCCTTGATAATATAGCCCCATTTGTTAAGAGTATGGAAGCATGCCCATCTCAGCGTGTGTTATTTTTTAATATCTGCTAAGCTTAAAAGAAACCCAGTTTGTTTCCTCACCATGGCTATGCGGCATAGGTCATCTACCTTCAAATGCCCAGGCCTCTGTTCCTATTAGCCTTATACCCTGTATGTATGCACACATGTATGTGCATGCATGTACAAACTACAGTATAATTTTTTTTTAAATTCATGATATTGGCAAGAAATGTCTTTGTCTTGTCCATTTCTCTAGCATTTCTTGAAAAACCTCCTAAAAGTATGCTTGGGGTTTTGTTTGGATCTATTCGTTTTAAATATCTCTCATTCTCTCTCTCTCTCTCTCTCTCTCTCTCTCTCTCTCTCTCTCTCTAATGGAAAATGCAGCTCTTGAGGATGACAATTGCCAAACAGAGGCTCGGAGATGAAGAAATTGGCGTGCGGCACTTTGCAGCTCATGAGCGTGAAGACTTGGTTCAGCAGCTGGAGAGAGCAAAGGAACAGGTTATTGCTAACATCTGTTAGGAGTGAGGGATGGGTCTGCACAGCTGGATGCGACCGAGGAGAGTAGACTGTGTCCCTGTGGCTCAGAGAGTAGGGGGTGCCTGGGATGAGAATCAGAGGAGGAGGGATACAAACTGAATGCTTTTCCTTCTTCGGTACTTCACTAGGTTCCCAAGCTTATTCTGGCTTCCAGCAAGTCTGCCCTCTTACTTTTGGTGCCCTTGTTCTGAACACAACAAGACACCCCCCACCCGCCGCTGTACCCCCACCTCCACCCTTACCCTTACCCAGGATAGACAAGGAGGCAAAAAAACGTGACAAACTGGCCTTAATTTGCAAGTTTCCGCTGAAATGCTGAGCAATGCTTTTTAGGCAAAACCTCAACGGGTACAGAGCCCTAGTTAGGGAATAGCTACAAGAGCCTAGAAGACTTCACTATCCCTGTTGCTAATTGCTTTTGAAGAGCTGAACAAGATTTCTGGGTCTAGAGTGGTTTGCAAAAGCATGTATTTGTAAGGCACTAGCTGTTCCCGCTGTCTGGATTTGCCCTCTCCGAGCCTCTGGCTTTAGGGCACGCTGCCATTGTAAGGGATCGCTTCTGGTTTTGCAAGCTGCCGCATGCATCCTATCTTAGACATAGTAAGTGTCTGGCAGGAAGTTGTCCCTGTCCTTTTAGCTTTTATCATATTCCGGGGTGTGGTGCTTGTGATTTTATAGCATGCGGGTGGTATTAATAAGCTCTCTAAAAGCCAGTCGACCAAGTGGAAGGCTCCATCTCCGGCCGTAAAGCCGGCATCTTTAGGACACCTGGAGTGAGGGCACTTCCTTTGGTTTCAGATTGAGTCTCTGGAGCATGACCTACAGGCCTCTGTGGATGAGCTTCAGGATGTGAAAGAAGAACGGTCTTCCTACCAGGACAAAGTGGAGAGGCTCAACCAGGAGCTAAACCACATCCTGGGCGGGCATGAGAACCGTATCATTGACGTGGACGCCCTGTGCATGGAGAACAGGCAAGTGGCCAAGCCCAGGCCTGCCCTCGGGCAGAATGCTAGCTCTCCACAGGCCTGCAGGCTGGGAGTTATTTGCTGCCCTATTTACCTTTGAGAAAATTGCCTTACAATGAAAGGAAAGTCACAACCCCCAAAACATGATATTAATGTCATGTATTAGTTGTAACAGTCAGAAAAGAAGTACCACACAACTACACACCGACATGCATACCCTTTTCTCTCTCTCCCTAGTTGGGCGAGAAGGGTAGGGAACCAGTGAAAGCTGCTTGTTATTGCGATCAAGGAGAGAGAAAAGAATAAGAAAATAAATTGAGAAATTCCCTTGGCTGTTTCTTTTCCCCGAGGCAAATTCCAGTGTGTGTGTGTGTCTGACTTAATGTTATGTCTGGTGTCGCCTCTTCCCGCCTTCTTTCCCAGTGGAATCATCTTAATGAGAATTATATGAAAACTGTGTTGATATCCCTTAGGGGATCTCTGCAGAGGGTTCTTCTGAAGTGGGGTTTCTGTGATTTGGGCATATTTGACCTTGATCGCATCCATTTAAGCAGAGGTCACAAAGACGCACTTTTCTCTGCCTCCCTTTAGGTGGTGAGAACGCATCATGTGTAAAAGATGGCTCTTCAGGCATGTGGTTTTCCTTTCTTCTCTCCTATCTGAGTATATGTTTTTTTACTGTGTCTCCAAACACTTTCTAGTTGTATCTATTTTTTTCTAGGTACCTTCAAGAGAGATTAAAGCAACTTCATGAAGAGGTCAACCTCTTGAAATCTAACATTGCCAAATACAAGGTAGAGGAATCATGACGACAACCATGATGATTCACTATTATACCTCTAAATGTCATTCTATTTTAATTCTCTTTTATGTGCCAAAGATATTTTAGTGCTTCCCTGCCCTCCCAGAGAGAGACCAGTAAGAACTCCACTAAGGGTAACTGGTAAGAGTTAAGTCCCCAACAACAAAACACAACAAAACAGCTTTTGCAAGATTTCCTTCTGTTGCTGTTATCAGGATAGGGCACACCGAGACCCCCAGAATCTGGACGTGGCCACTTGACAACCTCGGTCCAGATGAAATTAGGCTTCTTACCCAGCTTGTCTATAAAACGTTCTATCATCAGATGCTGTTTGTCTCATAATCATCCATAAGAAAATGGTTCCGAGCGATGAAGAAACGAAGATTGGGAAATCACAATCTAAACAATAATGTTCACGTCACACTGAAAAGGCACAGTGTTTAAATTCTCCCCACTGTTATTTAGTCTAATTCCAGCACCATTAGTTTGATAATATCTATTTCTGCAGATGTTACTTGTAAATGTTATAATTAGAAAAATCTCCTGGGTTTCTCTGCTTTGAAAATAGATTGATTTCTCTTCCTGAGGGTGAAGTTTTACAGCAGTCTAGATGCTTGGGAGAGACTTTTCATTTTCCTGGCTTTTGACGTTGGCTTTTTTCTCAGAAGTCTCCATGCTGTTCCCCCTTTCCATTCGGTGGGGGCCACACTTTAGTTTATACCAGCCTATATGTATATAAATGCAGCCAAAGAAGAATACAGCTTTTAAAAATGTATAATTAATACATCATTTTGAAATATGTGCATATGCGTTCATTTAACATTTATTCAGTTCTGTGTGCCACGCTCGGGCGATACAGTACATATCAATTTCAATGTAAGAGTCTCTTCAACGAATGACACTTAGGTGGCACACATGCACTTCCGTTTTGTGTGTCCATGGCAGATATCACTAATTGACTGTGACTCTTTTTCCAGTCCAGCCACAGAATGATCTTTTGGATGCCACTAACAATCTTTTGGCATTGGTATGAAAGCAAACCTGTTCTCTATCTCGTGTCTGTTTGAAAGGGGTTTTATAACTAGTGACTTCGCATATTAGACTGAGTTCTTGCTTCAGATTTGATAATTTAACAAATATGCATTGAGTGCCTTTTATATATATATGACAAACGCATTGCTGTCGTTCTGCTGGGCACCAACTTTGGGGGAAAAAACACACCAAAACTCTTTACCAAGCCCATAAAAATCCTAGCTCTTTGGCAGGGACTCAGAATTTTCAAAGGTGGGCCAGCATTTGGAGTTTGCAAAGGGATCTTCTGTGCTGGATTGGAGGATGCATCTAATCGTAACTAGGTGTTTTTCCATTATTGGCTTTTTGACGGAGGTTTTTATTTTTCTCCCAATGCTGCTTTAGAATGCTCTCGAGAGACGGAAAAACTCAAAAGGCCAGGGTAAATCCAGCAGCAGTGCTCTGACTGGCGTCCTCTCTGCAAAACAAGGTAGGGTTCGTTCTCTGGGAGGGACCACGTACATCACAGAATGCTGGAGCTGACAGTCCACATTGCGTTTTGTGGACTGGGAACCGAGACGATCCTTAGAAACGTCTGCCTGCATCAGAGTTGCCTGGAGGACTTGTTAAAACACAGATCACTAGGCTCCCCACTACCCAGAGTTTCTGATTTAATAGATCTGTTTGGCCCAAAGAATATGTATTTCTACAAAGTTCCCAGGTAGTGCTGATGCTGGTTTGGGGACCCTCCTCTGAGAACCACTGCCTTTGAGATTTTCCTAATGCTTGGCCCTCATTTACATCCCTTCCCCTGCGCTGTGCTCTTCTCCCAAGAATGTTTTCCCGTCTCTGATCACCAGTTTAGTATCTCCGAGTACATGTTTCAACCTCATTGAATGTCTCTTTTTCCTGGCCTCTATGATCAGAACAGAAAAGTTTCATAGCTGCTGAGTCATTTTATCATGGAACATGTGCCTTTTTCAAAGAAGCATTTATTGATTGCAATTTTGTTCCTCCTTCTTGTCGATTCCGATGAAAAATAATGATCTCCCAAGAACAGTCCAGGGGAATAAATAGCTGAAAGCTTGCTTTTGACACTTAATATTTGAGAATTCAGTTTTAAACATTAGCCTCAATTTGAACATGTTCAACTGGCCCACTTTTGGGTTGTTGGCAGTGCAGACCAGCAACAGTCAGATGGCAGTCTTAACCAGCGCTCGAGTGGCTTAAAAAAAAAAAAAAATTCTGTATCTGCAGCCTGCCTAATAACCAGGCACTTTTCCAAGCAACTTCTTTTTTTCATTCCACTAGAAAAGAACACCCTAGAATTGTTTTTTAAAAAGAAAACTACAATACTCTATAGAAATGTGAAGTAGCCCATCTGAGTTTAGCTTTGGATACCCTTGATAGCATAATGTCTTTGAATGAGGAGACCCAGTCTTATCACTGCCATGTGGACTGTTAGCCATTCTCAAACATCGTGACAGACCAGTAAATCTGACTCAACCTTTCTAGATAACCATTTGGCAACCTATTATGAAATGCCTTAAACTGATCCCCTTTGAGCCAACAAGAAATAATTCTACACGTGTGCAAACATTTTGCTTCAAGAAATTTCTTCCTATATCAGTTATAACAGAAAACACTGGAAACAACACAAATGTCCAGAAGTGATTAATTATTATATATCTGTACAAGAACTACCAAGCAGCCATTACATGTTATGTTTTAGGAGCTATTCATGATAAGGCATCTGGTTAAGTGAAAAAAGCAGAGCTTTCCCAGTTTTGAAAAAATTTGTATAACTACATATAGTCGTATAGGAAATGGTGTTCAAAACTATACAGTGATTTATACTGTTTCTTTTTTTTCTGTCTGGTGGGAGTACAAGTGGTCATCTTTTTGTGTTACCTCTTAGTTTATCTACGCTTTTTTAAAACGTGCATATACAAAATATATTTTATAGTTTAGATAATCTCTGTAATTATCTTGCTATCCACTGAGGGCACCACACTCTGAGAAACTCTGACATTTGTCATTAGCGTGGCTGTGGGATGTTCAGCCAATGTTTTTAATCCATCTGCACCTTGCTTCCCTGTGCATGAAATGAGAATAAATAAATACTACTCCCCAGGTGGATTTTTGTTATTGTTGTTAATTTTAAGTCTCAAATGTGTTAGTCAATATGAAAGTGTTCTCAAACTGTAAAATACTGGACACATGCAACAGATTATTATCCTTTTAAAAATTGTTGCTAGAAGTCCATGAGACTTCCAATTTAACCTGCGCACTGATTTTTATTTTGTTTTATTTTTGACACTAGGAGTGGATTCTTCAATACAACATAGTAGCATTAAGAAGCAGGGGATCTGTCATTATCCAGGAAGAACTGACACTGCTTTTCCTTCCAGATGAATTTAAGACTGAATTGTAAATTTTATATCCCACCTAGTTCAGGATCTGTTATCTGAGGATCACGGATGTAGTCTCCCAGCAACTCCACAATCCATTTCTGATCTGAAATCTCTGGCAACGGCCCTGTTGGAGACGATCCATGAGAAAAACATGGTCATCCAGCACCAGAGGCAGACCAACAAGTAGGTGACCGGACTCTTGGGTGGAGGGTGGGCAGGAGAGATGTGGGGTGATGGCAACTGGGTGGGACCACAGGGTTTCAGGGAAGGTGGTGAGGGCTCTCAACTCTGGAGGGCAACTTATTAAACTAGGACTATATTTCTGCATTATGACAGCACCTTGGTTATCAGCTGGAGTCAGGCAAACAAATAATACTGGTCACTGTTTATTGAATGCTTCCTCTGAGCCACTCACTGAGTCATGCATATTACATGGGTGATTTCAATAGTACACTTCCCTGGGTCACTTAGCCTACTTCTCCCCAGGTCTCCTTTAGAGAAGATAACTCCTGAGTGCCATTTGAACCTACAGCACGACCTTGAGGGGCTCTGAATGCCAAGCATCACCTCAAAGGCAGGTGGGCCTACAAGGGAGTCTCATGTCACTCTTCAAAATCAGCACAAAAGATGGTGGAAAGGAACAATAATTAAAACACAATGTCTTATTTGGTTATTATAAACATATTGACTATGTTGGGCAAAATCAAGCAAATTCAAGTAAAAGTAGCCGTAGAGAATACAGAAGCAAAATCGAAAGTGTTCAGAGAATGGCGAATAAACAATAACTTAGAGCAGCAAACATTGCAAACGGGTGGCTTCAGTTGCTCAGGGCCCCGTGCTCAGAAGGGCCCTGCACTTGGTCTAATGCTGCTGCCACCATCTTGAAATTCTTCAGTATTTGTGAGCAAGGGGGCCCCACATTTTCATTTTGCACAGGGCCCTGCAAATTATGTTGCTGGCCCTGCTTATACCATCTACAGGCGGAACCCAAATGAAAGTGTGGAAGAAGTGAGGCGGGCACCAAAAGCCTGGGCTTCCCACAAGAAAGGGAGGAATCAGGAATCCAGGGGCCTGGTGAGGCAACTGGAAAATGATTGAGAGTATTATAAAAACAAAATAGGAAAACGAGAAGACAGGAGTGAAGGGAAGATCGCGCAGGAGATTAAGATCTATATAAAAGAAGGCAGAGAGCAGTGGAGGGAGTCTGGGCAATCTCAAAGGGATGACAAGGGTAATTTATTGACAGAAGAAGTTTCAAAAATTCTTTTAAAAGAAATCTTAACCAAGGAATGAAACAGCCAGAGGCTGAAATGCCGATGTGTCTCAGGGGAGGGGCGAGGAGTGGGGAATCTCCCCAGAATAGGGATGAGATGTAATTTATTCAGGCAGAATCCCTGCAACCTCAGTGTTCCCGTCTTTGTCCTCACCCTATAAAGTACCTCGCAGGGCTCTTCCAGACCTTCTTGGATCTTCTAAATGCTAATCTGTTCTCAGTGGGTGACCTGAGCCCCTCTTTTACTGAGAAAACAGAGGCTGCTCATCATGAGCCCCAAGGCTTGCTGCCCCCCGTGAAACCAGTGTCTCCCCGCTACACACACACACACACACACACACACACACACACACACACACACACACCCCCTCACCCTCTCCTGTCAGGGAAACACGCCTGCCAGCAGCCCTGTTATTCCAGGCCATCTTCCCTCCTCTGGAGACTGCCTGGCTCCCCTGTGACCTCTTCTTTCAACCTCTTCTACCTCTGTCCCCCCTCTGGCTTCTGCCTGTCACCTAGAAACTCACAGCTCTTCCTGAACCCCCAAAACCTTTCCTTAATTCTGCAGCTGCCCCCTCAAAGTATATTCTGGAAGCACCTATGTTAGAATTATTTGGAAGGGATGCCTGTTGAGAAATACAAATTCAGGGGGTTCAGGAGGGAATGTAGGAATTCTGGACTTTAGCAAGCCCGGGTGATTCTATGCACAGGAAAGAAAGATCAGTTCAGCTTTAATACCTCCCAAGACCTCTTCTGGCATTTTCTACTTTAGTCTTCCTTAGAAGGTCACCAGTACCCCCAAACCTCACCTTCTGTGTCTCTTTCTTCTATAATTTCTCTACATCCACATTCCCATCTGGAAACCCATCTTTTTGGATTGCTCCAACTTTCTCTGCTGTCTCAATCCCTCCTCCCTCTCCCCTTCTTCCCCCTCCCTCTACCCCAGGTGCCCTCCTCCACTTTTCTTTGTTGTCAGGTCTCAGTTTTTCTTAGCCCACCTGGAGGACCACATTCCCCTGCTGTCTTTGCCTCTCACTTGCTGCAGACTCTTCTCAGAACTCTTGTCCCCACCACCCCATCAAGTGCAAGACCCACATTTCCAACTGGACCATCTATTCTTTAGTATGTTTTAAGACACTTGAAACTGCTTGTATCCTTTCACCCAGATGGTCTGCTTCTAGGAATTTATTATAATGAAAAAAATCAGAGTAATACCCTAAAATTTACACATAGGTGGTTCATTGTGGATTCATTTATAATAAAAATGGAAACAACCCAATGTTTTTTAATTGGAGAATGATTAAGATTATAGTAATTCCAACAGGTAGGATGCTATGTAGCCATTTATAGCATGATTTGAAGACTATTCAATGGGCTCTGCCCACCATCCTAATACCCAGTGTGACAAATCTCTATAGCACTTCAGTTTAAGTTGTCCCAGGGCCAGAATGTTTGTCCATCTCAGTCACTGTTCTCTCCTGGTATGTAGGACAATGCTGGGCCCACAGAGGGTGCTCATGACTATTTGATGAATGGATGATTGAATTATCTCCTATCCTTTGGTTCCTGTTCCCTTAATACAAACATCCAAATGGTCGTTGAGCTTTATGGTTTTCATGCATTCATTTACTCAATATATATTTCCTGAGTGTTAACCATGGGCCTTCAGTGTATATCTCCTACCTGCCCTCTCTGTTTTCTTCCTATCAGACCACCACCTCCTCCTTGGGAAGACCCTTCCATCCACCCTCCAGCCTCAGACTGCAGCCATGCCTCCCCCACCACCTACCTAGGCACTCCCACACCCCCCTGCCCACTACAGTTCTGATCATGACACAAGTCTCTGCTGAAAAGCCAGGCTGAGTCCCCACTGTCTGCCAGACGCAGTATCCACACTGCTGTTGACCTGACATTCCCACCTCTCTAACGGGTTGATTTCCTGATGCGTCCCTAACATGCCCCGCTGCAACCATACACATTCCCACGTTCCGTGGGCTCTCACCTCTTTTGAGAAAGAGTGACATTTTCATTTTGCCAGGTTTATTTTAGCTTTAATGCATTTTTTTTCATTTTTAGCAATTATTTAATACTTTAGAACCATCTCGTGGTTCAGATTTTAAAAGGTTAGACAATAGACAGCAGGTCCTTGAATAATGTCATTTTGTTCAACGTTTCGTTATAAGGTTGATGACTTGTGTAAGAACTTAACTCTTGTTTATGTCAGTTATGTTATGGTAAAATTGGCTTCGTTTTATGTTGTTTCACTTAAAGTCAAAGAACTTATTGAGGATGTTAAGTAAGGACTTACTGTATCTCAAACTGCTACCAGTTCTCAGTCACCCAATTCTCCTTCCTGGAAGAAACCACCATTCCTCATTTCTTATGGACCCTTCCCAAGGCTGCATGTATACACAAATGCATTACCTACATATATTTATATAGACATAAATACTCATACATATTTAAATAAATATAGGTATTCTATGGGGTTTTTCTTTGTTTTTTGTTATTTACAAATAGTAGCTAGTATACACAAAAAAAGTTTTTTCATTGTTCTGTACTTTCCCTGTAACAGTAGCTCTTGAAGACTGCTTCATATCAGCACATAAAGTACCTAATACACCATTTTTAATACTTAGAGGGTCTTAACTTTCATATTTTCATTGCATATTTTATTTGGGAGCATGTAAAGAAACTAATTATACAACAAATGGAGTGGGGGCTAAGAATAGTCTGTGTTTCGTCTGGTTGCTGTTATATCCCCCATGATTCAGCCTTCTATAACGAAGTTGATAAAATAGATTTGTTTTGGTGGAGCATGATACGTAGGAATAAAGACATTCTGTGCTGTAAGTGTGTTTTCCACTGCCTGACAGTTACCGCCCACCTCTTAAGAAGGTTCAGTGGAAGCCATCTTGAAGAATTGATGAGTCAACCTAGGCCTTTCCATTTTAAGAAGATGTTCAATTAAAAGGCATTTTGCTTGAGGTACTCGTTACCAGAGAGTTGGCAGTTGTCTGATTATTGCTGAAGAAGAGATGAGGTTCACTTGTCTTGTAAACAGATGGCAAAGCATTTCTAGATGAGGCGGATATTACAGTGCTGTTTCACTAAACACCACACTTAGTTCTCCAGTCCTTCCCAGCAAACCATCACTTTGCCAGTGGTGGGGTAGTGTTGGGGGTGGATTTATGAGGACATGATGGCCTTTTGCTACCCTTCCTGCTATGCCTTCCTCTTCCCCTCCCATGGCCAATGGTAAATGCCTTGGAAGTTCAAGATCTTGGTGGCAGCATGAGCTGTCACGGATCAGAGCAGAGATTCAAACGAAGGCCACCTGGGTAGAGGTGGGGGGCAGAGTTATCTTCAGGTCTGCGTAGAGCCACAACCACCTGCTTCTTCTTCAGGCCCTGGCTCTCCACAGGACCCTCACACAGGGATCCCTGCTCCCTGTGTTGTCCAGAAAGCAAGGACAGACGCACAGTGGTGGCCAGTTCCAGAGTTACTTCTGTCTTTGCAGATCCCCTCTGATGTTGTTCTTATTAGAAATTGCTACTGAAAATCCATTTAGAGGCCTGACGTTCTCAGGATTTTCCTAGACTACTTGGTGGACATATGCTGAAATCTCCCTTATCTTAAAACACTCTAGCTAAATAAAAATTTTATTTAAAATCTCCCCTGTGCTTAAAAAAAAAAAAAAAAAAAAATCGCCTCTCTAGCCTGTTTATGCCTCAAGCTACTGCCCTAGCTTGTCTCCTCCTATTCCCGACAGTACTTGAAGGGCATCTAATACACTGCCTCAACTTTCTCATAGTCTGCTTTTGTCTCAACCTTGTCACTGGGATTCCGGATTTTACCATCTCCGCTGTCCTGATACATTTCTCTCAAGCGTTGGACACATCTTCTAAGTAGCCTTTTCTAAACTTTCATCTAGAAGTATGACCACTTCCAGCATAAGACAATACTGACCATGCTGGCACACCTGGAACGCTCTCTTCCCTTGGCTTCCACGGCCCCACATTGCCCTGGCTCTCCTGCTCCATCTCCAGCTATGTTTCTCCTATCCTTTCTTGCCTTACACAGGAGGTACTCCAGTTCCCTGTTCTTCTGACCCCTCCCACTCTGTGGATGAGTACATTCACTCCCCCAAGCTACTCTCTCATCTTCGCAATCCCAGATTGTTCCTTTCTCCCATATGTCCAGATGGATATCCTACAAACACCTCAAACAACCCACCAACTCCTTATTGTCTGTTTCCCCATGCTTTTGGCTTCTCTACATCCCCACTGGCTTGTTCTCGGCTACCATCATCTCTGACCTGAACAATACCCTTCTAACTGGCCTTTCTGTTTCTGCTCATGTTCCTTCTGGTCCCTTCTCAACTCCACATCAAGAATGCTTTTCCTAAACGTCATTATGCTGCTTCTCTGCTTCAAACACTTCAATATCTCCCGATTGCCAATGTATAAGTCGCAACATTCTCAATAGGGCAACAAGAGCTTTGTGATCTGGGTCCCTACCAGCCTCTCTGGATTCATCGTTCATTTACTCCTCACTTCTGCTCTACACGTCTCCTGAAGTACTTGAGTATTTCCAGGCCCAGGTGCTGATTCTGGCCCCTCCACTTACGAGCTGTGTTACGCTGGGCAAGTTAGTTGACCTTTTTGGGTCTCAGTTCCGTCATCTACAAAATTAGGATAATAAGAGCTGCCTCATTGATTGTGGCAAGAGACTAAGGGATATAATAACGATGTTGTGCTTAGAGTAATAGCTGATACAGAACAGGTGATAGATAAGCATCGACTGTTACTAAAGCTTTCCACTGGCATTGTATGTGTCTGTCTCCCACCAGGCTTTTAGTCCCTTACATATAGGAACAGGGTCTGCTTCTCTTCATTATCCCCAACAACCTTGTTTGTGGAATCGGTCAAACTGAATTGAACAGACCCTGTTCCTACTTCTACCATCTCCATCTGTGAACACGGCCAGCTATTAAGACTCAAATAGCCCTTCTCTCCCTGGGCTGCATCACACCACGTTCCGTGGACCACCTGCCATATTCTTTCAGTGTGAAGCCAATCAGGAGGTCCCTCTTTGTCATTTGAAGCATCTTGAGCTATATTTTGCAAGTCAGCTGTGGCTACATCCGTATTTCAATATGAACAGTTTTTAACGAGAATTTGCTCGAGGCATGAGAAGCTCACTTCACAGTGCTGTCAATTACTGGGAACTGGTGAAGAATCTGCACTTCGCAGGCAAACTGAGGCTTTGCTTCAAATCCAGATTCATCACCAGCTGAGCCTGCACGTGGTTGTGGCCAAGTTAACTACCTAACTTCCATGCCTCTGCTTCCTAATGGGAGGAGTAGGGTATGGTAGGTCAGAGCACTGCACGTTGGGAATAGACAGAATTTTGAGATGAACTATGTGTCCTTGGGCAAGTTGCTTAACCTCTCTGTTCCTTAGGGTTCACGGGTGTAAAAGGAAACTAATAATACAATGTACACTGCAGGGCTTTTGTCAGGTCTGATGAGATAATGGCAGTCCGGTAGGTGTTCAGTGTGGACTCTGACTCATATCCAGGACTCAGGAAAGATTAGTTTTACTGTTTAGGTTAACAGTAGTGTAGTTGCCATGGTTATTGATATGATTACTATGACCACAACTTCTACTGGGTCCATTTAACTGCCTGTAGCCCTGCCTCAGATGCCTCTGTCAGGCCAAAGAGGAAAGCAGTCACCACTGACACACAGGCAGGGCCTCTGAAAGTAGATTGCTGGGGACACCAGCAAATTCACCTCACCCCACTTCTGGGACACGTAGCTGTGTTATCAGAGAACATCAGAAAAAACACAACCAAATGTCTCTTCACCACGCGTTCACACATTGCCCTGACGGCATCCTTCAGCGCCCACAGAAGAATTCAGCCTTATCTTTTGTTTCCAAGAGGCAGCCACATACCGATGATCTGATCTCGTTAAAAAACAGGCGTCAACTTGAGCGCTGCTGTGATTGCATCTCAAACCCATCAGCTGGTGAAAAGGGAGCTTGGATCAGGAGGTCTGAGGGAAATATTGAAAGCGAGATTACGAAGAATGGTGTTTATTAAAGGGTCAGAGACATGAAAGCAGAATAGACCCAACAAATAGAGTGAAAATTGAAAATAATTGATAAAGACTATGCAGAATTTAAGACTTAGGGAAACGAAGCAAAGAAAAGCTCTAAGTACCTAGATGAAGAAAACCACATATATAAGGTCAAAGAGTTTTTTTGTGAACTCAAAGGGAATATTAATTAAGATGCTGCAAGTCAATTCAGGCAAAATAAGGATGAATTCAAAGATATATATATATATATATATATATTGCAGATATATACATATTCATGTCTCTGCATATATGTGGGTGTGTGCAGCTATCTCTGGCATATAAAGAGAGCCAGGAGAACAATTCCGGTGTTCCGATTTCTCCTGCTGAAAGGGATTGAAACTGCTATTAAGGATATTTCCGCATCATTTTAGCATCAACAGTGCCAAGAAAATCCCCCAAATAATATAAAGACTGTTTTTTCAATTTCCAGGCCAATGGAAAGTGATTGAAGTTTTAGATGACTATGAAATCATTTCCCAATATATTTAATTTTGTGTAGAGTAACGGAGGTGAGACCTGTGTCCACATTTCTGTCTTTGCATGCAAATAGACAAAGTTTGACTTCCAGGTGAACAGTATGATCTTTCTAAATACACCTTCCAAGTTATATTTCAACGAATCAGAATGGTCACCTCAGAAAGTGATGTCCTTATTCTAGTGATTCTGCAATTACTGAGAATTCTTTTGAAATGTTGGTGTTGTGGTTTTTTTTAAATTCTCTCCATTGATAATTAGAAGCCATGTGAAAAGAAAAGCATTTATTTAATCAAATACATTTTTGAACATCTACCAGGCATTATGCTAGATATCAAGGAAGAATGTCTGTCAGTATGACATAGGTTAGATCTAAAACGGCAGATCTTATTATTTTATTGACTCAAAGCAATATTACCAAGTATGTTCACCCATCCTATTTGTTAGACTTGGTTGTTTTCAAAACTCAGACTCACTCTCAAAGAATCAAGGTGTGGTACTACTAAAGGTGTTCAAAATTAATTGTCATTTTTAGCAATGAGCGATTCCTAAATAGGAATTCTGTAAGATATTTGGGCAGTGGTGGAATAATTGTTTAGCTTTCCAGGGGAACTACCTTTGTGGGAGAGGACGCACTTGAATGGCAGCATTTATTTTTTTTAATTATTCACTTTATATTCTCGTATGTACTTTCAATAGAGTATATATGTGCATATATTCTTCACACACACACAGTCTCCACTTTTCACATATATCCTAAATTTCAAAACATTTTCTCTCTACTGGGGCACTAGTGGGTTTCTCATTAATCTGTGCTGCTGTTTTTGTCCCCTTCTCCAGAATCCTAGGGAATCGGGTGGCTGAATTGGAGAAAAAATTAAGAACTCTGGAAGTGTCTGGTTTGTGGAGTCTTCCAGGTAAGCAGAAGTCATGAAAATTGTTTTCCTTTTTTTTTTTTTTAAAAAAAAAAGGAAGCTCTCACATAATTTGCAAAGAAGAGTCTACCTTTTCAATGTCGTTTTATTTGAAGAGTGTTGCTGAGAAATCCACCAGTGTTTTAAACGTAGAAACCATCATTTTGGGAGGAAATCAGAAAAATGCAGTAAACATGCATGCTCTCATCTACTTAACTATATGAAGTTTTGCTAATCTACGTTCTGAAATTGTCATTGTGTGTGTTTGTATGTGGTTTTCTTAAAAACTTGGTGACTGTGGTAAATTGTTTCATTTTTGTTACCCATAGGTATCTTAGAAAGATTTGTTCAATTTAATCATCAGTCCTAAAAATGTGTAAGAATATGCAAACATTTGTTCAATTTAATTGTCAGCCCTAACAATGAAAATAAGAAAAAGTAAATGCACTTTACAACCTCCTTCTCCTCTCGTCCCCGTCCCATTTTTTACGTAGCTTGAAAAATCAAAATTTCCTGTGATTTTTTTCACAGTTTTACACGGTGTGAGGAAACTCTGTTGTTTCACTTTAATTAACTATATTTATCCCATTTGTCTTGGTAAAATACCCCTCCATGAGACACCCCACCCTCACCCCATCGCCACCCCACCCCCATTAAGTATTCCCTTTTTCTTTCTGCTCCCCAGAAACTTGTATATATCATTTTCCACCGCCTCCTCTTGCCCTGGAAGCAATGTTGTACATACATATTTTAGTTACTTAACCTTTCTGCACAAATTAGTCTAGTCTACCCTTGATTCTCATCAGTTGCTTCCCTGTAACGGTTGAGAAATGAAGATTGCCATAGGGACGTGGACAGCAACACGTTTTCTTAATGTAAATCTGAATAGCAGCCTGAGGTTGCCTGGCAGTGTGTTTCATAAATTGGTATTTTTAGAGGAGATTCCTTGAACTTGTTGTCAAAAGACCTAACAGAACTAATTAGTGGCGAGTGCCATCCTGGGGATTTGAATGAGCCATTTTGAACAAGAATCTTTTGATGCAGTTAAAACCTTATCTTCTTTGAAGGCCTTTCTTTTATTGCATTGAATTTCAACACAGTCGGGCAAATTTATTGGTTATTTGTGCAGATTGCTATTTCTGTGCATGTACTGGAGTTTTGATTTTTTTTTTTCCCTCTCCAATGACTTAGTGAAATTTCACAATGTTTTATTTCTACAACTTACGTAAAAAGCTGGAAGTTGAATAACTGAACGAATACTGAGAATTTTCTGTCTCTGGTGTTGTTTGGTCTAGGTTAGCATGGCTTTGTGCAATAACAATTTTTTTTCCTTCCTTTTGCTGCCTGAAGGCCTGAGCTACAATGTTTCAGTAGGATTTGGGAGTATGTTCTATTTGAAATATCTTTGTTTGTGGCTTATATCAACAGTGCATTAATATCATCCCTGCATGGCAATAAATAGAAATGCATTCTCTATGTATCCTTGCACTTTCCTGATTAGAACAGTCAATCGAAATAGAGAATTCAATTAGTACCAAGCAAATATTAAATGGTAAAATTAGCTCTGAGGCACCCGGCTGAGTGGATTTTATGCCATCGTCATGTTTGTTCTAATCTCTGGCCTCCACATAGACACAAAGTGGGAGGACAGGGACAAGAGTGGCAATTTCCCAGATATGACACAGTTTATGTAACAATAACATGTCCCTGGTGCCAGGATGTTACAATGAAGCATCATCTTATCACATCTTCAAACCCAGTGAAAATAAGGGGGAAGGGCTTCTTCTGGGGTAAATCAGACCAGTCCCTCTGTCTGCTCCTTGTTGTGTGGCTCCATTTAACCTACTAAATAGTGGAACCAAAAGCAATATGTTCTTTTCCTCCTCTTCCACGTTTCCTCCTCCTCCTGTTCATCCTCCTCTTTTTCCATTTTGCCTTCCTTCCTCTTCTTTCTCTTCCTCTTTCTCTCCCTAAGTAGAAGCCAAATCCGAGTGTTTCAGCCAACTGGAGGGAATCGAGCCTCAGTAGTTTTAGAGAATTGCCAGCTTTCTTATTTACCATCATCTTCAAAGCATCAGTGTCTCCTCCAATAAGTCAGTGCATCGATATGTTGGTACCCTTGTGAGCATCAACTTTGTGAATTTAGTTCTGTACCAAGCATTCTAGACGTGCCCCTTGCCCCCTCCAAGAATCCACAGTGCCATTAGGGAAACAAGACGAATATTCATCAAGCAGTGAGAGGAAAGCAGAAAATGGCACATAATTAAGTGTTGAGTAATAAAGATGTTAGTGTGTGAAGTGTCATTGAATACTAGACTTGGAAGGGACAGTTGAGAGCAAAACATTCAAGGATGGCAAAACCTTGGTGTATATTACACAACGCCGTTTCCCACGACGGTGGCAGACATTGCTAATCAATCACATCGCTCTTCTTTGATGATCTAACATGTGGCCCCCAGAACAGTCTTCCGCTATGGCTTTCCATGAAATGACCCCCTGGTCTGAGTTGATATATCACAGAAAACATTTCCTGATATAGTCTGATCCCTTCATTTCAGATAAAGAAGCCCAGGAAGTTAAATGATACCTGAGGCTACAGAAGCTGGTATTAGAACCCAGGTATTCAGATCTTCATGTTAGTACTCCACTTGTAAAGGGGTCCTACAATTCAGGGAAGAGGGAGATGGGGTAGATCACATTAGCTGGGGACTGGTTCGTAAAACCAGTTGGATTGGAGAAGAGGCATACAGAAGCCAAAATGATCTCTTCTGAGACTGTAAAGGCAGGGTAAAGAAGCCAACCCCTCATTATTACAAAGCTGGGCTTTGAGCATGCTATGATTTTTCTTTGACTCTCTTCTCCATCCCTCCTCCCTCTCTGCAACAGTACATAGTTCTTGATGTTGTTTGATAGAGTTGGGGCAAACGTGTGATCTGGTTGGGAAGTAGACACATTTAACAAATATCCCCGCCTGCATGGAGAAATCATCTGGATAGCAAAGCAGCTTCCACACTGTTTAACCAGTGCCAAAGAGGTGGAAAAGCTATGGGGCTCTGTCAAGGAAGCCAGAGGGCAGGCCGATGGACCACACTCCTCAGGAAGGAATAACCCTCCACCTTCTCCAGCCTCTACCTGTCAGCCTCATTCTCCCAGCCCTTTGCTGGCTTCTGTAGGGAGAATCGTGCTTGGGGAGCTCTGAAGGGAGGTGTGCTGGATGCACTCCTGCTCTAAAGAGAAAGCCAGGGGGAAAAAAAAAATTCTGGCAAGAGCAGAGCCTGGCTCTTTGGGCTTTTCATTTTAATTTTCTCTCTTCTCCACGCTAAGCACCAGCCTGAGGAGGAAAATGTGTGTGTTGAAAGTACTTGATACATTTTGAAGAAGGGGCTGAGGGGTGTTGTTATAAGGAATCAGGAGGGCTTCCAGAAAGCCAAACACCAGTTGAATGGAAAGGCCTGTGTGACCTTCTGTAACACATGAGTTGTGGCTTGACTCTGGGTTGTGGAGCCCCCTTACCCCACTCTCCATCTTCCAGTCCTGTAAACCAAAGTGAAACTATGAAACAGCAGACCGTCAGATTAGAGCTCAATGTAAGTCAATATAGATGGAATCTGGACTGAGTGAAAAACAATAGAATGGGGAGCCTTCTACGAAAGATCTTTGAATCCTTCAAATATTTTGCAAGAATAACCAAATCTTGGCATTTTGCCTTGAGATTAGGAAATGATCTCTCCAGGCAGGCATTTCGGGAGGTATTTATTTTTGCCCCAGTCCTCACTTTGATTGGACATGGATGAGTGGTGGCTTCTATTTCCCTTCACTGCATGCTTGTTGCCCAGCTTCTTGGAGAGGTTTGATGTTGCTGGTCCCAGCATTTTTGAGGAGGCATGATAAACTGATAATGCCCTGTGGTTGGAGAGAGGCATCAGACCTTCCGCCCTGGAGAAGTAAGTCCTCATGACAGGCAGGGCTGAGGATCTCAGCCAGCTCCCAACTCTGCCCATAATTCTGATGCTGTGGCCACCAGGGCCAAGGGTCTTGGAAGGCTAGTTGGGACACAGAGGGGCAGAGTGTGTCTCTTACTGAGTCCCCTTAAGGCTAGAGAGCTGCCAGCCTTTTTGCTAGAGAACGATGGGTCAAGAAATGCAGTCCTATCCCGGACTTGAGGACAGTAACCCTTGCCTTGGTGAAGAGAAACAGAAGAAGTCCAGCCAGAGGCATCTGCTATGGGTTCTCGGAAGCCATTAAGCCCTCAAGGTGTTTCCATATTGAGTCTTTGCAACCGAAGGGAGACCTGGCTGCATTGATTTCATTGTGTGAGTCTCTTAACAATATCCCAATGATGGTCTTTGGGACACCTCTCCGGACTGTAGCCCTGAAGATTTCTAGATTTTTTCCACAGGAGACAATAGGGTGCTGGTGGAGAACTTCAGTGTCGGCTCCTTTCAGATTTCTATTGTTCTGGAATGACCCTCAGATAGCAGAGAAACCAGAGTGCTATGGCTGCAAATAACATCTTCTGTCTGCCCAAGGCAGCAGCAATCACCCTTGCCCTGCAAGACGTCAGCATTCCCAGAATGCATCAGCCATTTATTCAGACATTTATCAGATATTTATTAAGCACATGTGCAAACTGTCTACTACAGCCTTGGCAATCAAGTCAAAAAGATATGGCCAATGGGAAGACAGTGTTACAAACAAATTGAGGTAGAGTCCAAGGTTCACCTGGTTCTCCAAAGGAGTGGGCAGATGTCGTCACACAAATACCACTCTGTGCTCTGTTGACGCTGAAACTAAAGTCAGAGAACTCGAGAGCCTCAGCCTTGAGCCCCAGAGACATTTAGTGACTTGGCTTTAGATCAAGTTTTGCATAGAGTCAGACGGCTAAGTCTGGAGCAGAGGCTGAGTCGTGGCCCGTGGGGCTTGTGGGTTTTGCACAGTGATTCCCACCAAGAGAGCCCCAAGGCCTCACGGAACCAAGTTTGGGATCCAGTTCTGCCTGTTAGGTTTTCCTAACTGCCGTGGCAGCATCCCTTTATGTCCATGTGTTTTGTATCTGTGTGTCTGTATGCATGAGGCTCAAGTCCCCAAGCCATGCTTCCCTGCTCCTCACCTCCATAACTCGCCATGACCTTACAACTAGGGTTATAATGCAATTTCCTCATGGCTTCCAACTTTCTCAGTCCAGGTAGGGAGTTAGATAAAAGCGTGTGGTTGGTCTGGGACTCTATGTTCTAAGGGAAAGCTTAGCTGTGATAATTTGGGGGACCTGATACTTCCTGACTTATGACAGAGTTATTCAATCTTAATGACTGAATTGAATTAAATTAGATATAGTATATATGGCAGTGCTATGGAAGTTGCCTTCTAAAGCAATAATTTCAACATGACATTTATGGAGCGCTGACTAAAGGCCTAAGCGCTTTCCCTGGATCAGTTCATTAAAACCACCCAATGAGGTGGGTGCTGTCATTTGTCCTCATGTTACAGATGAGGGCTGTGAGGCTCAGAGAGGTTAAGTGACTTACCCGAAGTCACCCAGCTAACAAGTTCAGAACACAGACACTGTGGTGTGGCTCCAAAGCCTGCACTCCTAGGCACTCTGTTGTTGTTATTATTGTTATTGTCTCACCCCTATGAGTGTCAGCTGACATACAGGCTTCCCCTTAATAGTGGCATTGGAGGGCAGCCATGTCCTTAGCAGACTCTCAGGTCATACACAGCTGGCCTGGACCTCCCTCTCCCGTTCTCCCACTACAGAAAGGGCCTGCTGGCCATTTCCCTTCCACAGTGTTACCTCCGACTGAAAACAGTACTTTGTTGACTGAACAGCCAGTCCGTTGTGTGGGGTAGGTAGCCACAACTCCATGGAGGACCTAACACATCCATTTCCCCTTCTCCATGACAGGGGGCAAGGACACCATACTCTTCAGCGACCCCAGTCTCCCCACCATACAGAGGTCGCGATCCCCACTGCTGCAGTTCGTCGAGCAGCCCCCTGAGGACAAAGCAAACCCCAAGGATGGTAAGCACACCTCGATTTGTCCATCTTTGCCTGGCGTGTGCCTGGCACAGAGGAGGGGCTCACTGGACAGCAGGCCCTTCCCCTTCTCACAGCTTCTGTGGCCCTGTTGGGTCACATGCCTTGTGTTTCTTACGTGGGTTCATCTTTATTTGGAGCTTCTGGCAGAAGAACCACGAGCCCTGCGTGCCCTGCACGGTGGCTCAGAGGTTCAGTGAGGGCTCAGTTGGTGAACAACTTGGGTTCATTTTCCAACCCCAAGTCATAATGGCTGTAAGAACTTCAGCTAGTAACTTCAGCCTCAGTTTCCTTATTGATAAGTGATGGTGCCAACCTCAGGGAAATCTTGGCACATTGCCTGGCACATAGTAAGTGGCCTGGGAATCAGTTGTATGGAGAAAAATGCTTGCCCTCTACCAGGCATACTTTCTGGAGGGCAGAGTGTTCCGAAAGTGATCAAAGGCCCACTTAGGGTGCCAGGTGAGCCAACAGGTGTGAGAGCTAGATCTTCCCACGTGGCAGTCTTATTTCCCCAACTAAACTATCCTACCCATCTTTCTAAGTTTGGCTGTCTTCTTCCTCCATCCCCAGTGTGGTTGCCAGCATCCAAAATGGCCCCAAACAATCCCCCACCTCCTGGTATTCATGCCCTTGTGTAGTCTTCTCTTGTGTGTCAGGGTTGGTTTGTGTGACTTATAGAATACAGCAGAAGTGATGGTATGTGACTTCTAAGGCTAGGTCATAAAAAGCATGTGGCATCTGCCTTGCTCTCTCTGTCTGGGATCCCTCACTCTGGAGGAAGCTGGCTGCCATGTCATGAGGATACTCAAGCAGCCCTACCTGCTACTCATGTATGGAACTGAGGTTTCCAGTCATCAGCCATGTGAGGGGACCATCTGGGAAGCAGATTCTCCAGCCCCAGTCAAACCTTCAGATGACAGCAGCCCTGGTCAACATTTTGAACACAACCTCATGAGAGATCATTAGCCAGAACCACCCAGATAAGCTGCTCCCAGTCTCCTGAGTCTTAAGGGGCTAAGTTTTGAGCTAATTTGTTACACAGTAGTAGATAACTATTAATAATACACCCAGCATGCGGGTATTAATGTTCTTTCCTTGAACATCTGCACCTTTCCCCTTCTCTTGCTCAGAGTCATGCCTTCCACCCTCACCTCTGTGAAGATATTCTCGAAATATTTTCCCCACCACGAGGTCCATTTGCAGAGTTGCAGTCCCACATTTCCCAAAGCTAAAATTTTCCAACCTAAATATTTTATGGACTTCTCAAGTGTGACCTCACCAACTCTCCCTGCTCCCTTGCTTTTTTGTCACCCTCTCAGCTACCCAGGCTTGAAACCTTAGAGCTGTCATTGAACACTGTCAGCTTTCCTTCCCCATCCACATCTGGTCTTTAGCCAAACTCTTTCTTCAGATCTTCTTGTACCTCCATTCCTGCCACCTCTGACTTGGTTCAAGCTCACTTTACCTCCTTGGAAGGACTTCCATCCTGGTTTTCCTGCCTCTCAGACTCTCCTTACTTCACTCCCATCTCCATCCTGCTGCTGTAAGAAGAAGCTTCTGCAGCTCTGCTTTCCATCCTGTTTGTACCCTGCTCAAAACACTCAAGTGGCTTCCGACTGTCTTCTACTTAAAATCACAATTCCGAGACTTGCCCTAGCCTGGCTTTCTAACCTTATCATTATCTGACATGAAAACTGTGTCTTTATCAAACTGTACTAGCCAGCTGCATCAGTCAGCTATTATTGTGTAACAAACCACCTCGAAGTTTAGAACTTAAAGCAGACAACTATGTATTATTTATCACGTGTCTTTGGGTCAGATGGGTGGGTCTGCTAATCTGATCTGGGCTGGGCAAGGCTCACTCACATCTGGACAGCTGTGTTTTGAAGCCTGTACAAATCACTCATCGTACTGCATGGAATGATAAGAATAGAAGGCAGGACAGGTCTGGGATTTCAACAGAAAGGTTCACCCAGCACATGCAGTGAGGATTCCTGGAGAGAGCCCCTGACTTGGGTGGGTCACACACTGGCCAGAAGGCAATGTTGGGTCTTCCCAACCTGCAGCATGTGGCTGTTTGCAAGGCTGGCCTGTAACACACTATGGCCCACTATGCATTCTGGAACATGTCTTGGCTAGTGGTTATTCCATGCCAGCAGCCAGTGTCCACATGGAGATCCAAAGCCCTCTATCTGCTCTGGGCTTGCTGAGCCCCCAAGTGGGCCCGGGCCTGCAAAACTGAAAGGGAGCATGAGCCTGGCTTGATTTTCACAAGAGCGGCATAAGTAATGGCCTGATTCAAAATGATAGCTTCTGAAGTACCATCATTAGCTCCCATTGTTCCAACACAGTCCTTCACCAAGCACGGGTGGGAATAAGGAAGCATTTATGTAGCTGCTGTCAGTCTGGGGTGGGCTCATCACCACTGCATCTCTGAATAATTCCAACTGAAAGCAGCTCACACTTGGGAGGACAAAGCCCATCAGAGACCAGTTAACAAAAAAAGACAAATGTCCCCTTTGGGCCAATGGGTGGCAGGGGGGGGAAACACATTTTTAGAGAACTAGCAATCTTTCGTTCAAAGAGCTCCTGTTTCTTCATGTTTTAGAGAAAATATTTGTCTTTCCACGCTGTTTGTGTCATAATGCATTTGTATCAGTCGATTGCCTCATCATTAATATGTGTATTGTTTTTAATAATAAGTATTAATGATACTAATTGTGTTTGCTAAAACAGCACAGAATAATTACTATTATTTATAGTAATATTTTGCTACTCTGGGCTAGTTCAGAAATCTTTTTTTTTAATGGAAATGGCAATGCTGTCTGCTCTCAAAGGGAAAATAAAATTCCCACCACTTAAGAGTTAACATCCCAGAATTTTGCTCCTCTGGTTACCTAGTTATAACTCAACAGTTGTGGCATTTTCAGTAATTTTTCTTTGTCTCCTGGTAATGACATGGGTAGGCATTTTCGATAGCTTTTGGATAAACAAAATGGGGGAGTGTGTTAGTAAATCCTGCTGGTGACCCATAATCCAACTCTGGAGCCTGGCCCCTCTATCTTTATGGTTCTGAGGCTCTTAAAAAGCTAGCCTTTCTCAGAAAAAAATATCCTTGATAGAACTAAACAATAGAATTATAGCCTTGTCCATCCCCTGATTATAGCTGTGTTTGGACCTATAATGATGACAACAGTATTGCTCTGCCCTCCCAATACTCAAAAAGAAAAGCTTAAAAGTTCTCCCTGTTAATCTCAGAGCCTTGCCATTAAAAAAAAAAAAAAAAAAAATCGCATTTGGACATGAGTGGATTGTCACCTAAAGAAATGGCCCCAAGCAAAGCACCAGCAACCAAAAGCCCCCAGTGTAATTTAGACCACACGCTCACTGAGCTGTACATTAAGGTAGAGATTAACCTGACCCACAACAAGAACACTACAAATGGCCTAGGGGTTAGGTGGTTACTGGTAAGGTTAATTAATTTTTCAGGCACCAGAATATACTATTAAGTGTCCTGGAAGAAGTAATGTCATAAGAGTATTTTCCAGAAGGAGTTTATTCATCTGATACCAGTGAAAACTTTAACTGCAGAAAAGACCATCATTTATTCTTTTTGAACAAAACTCCTCACACTATGCTGGAAACTTGCTCATTTTGACTCAGTGTTTCCCCTGTCCCCTACACAAGCACTAGAAAAATTTTCATTTGTTAGTATGAAAATTATGCGATGGCTTCTCTGAGCTACTGCAGATGTAGCTAAATGTTTCTGCGAGTTAGAAATCTTTTTACTGAAAGTGCCATTTTAAGAACTTATAGAATAACCGCCTCAATACAACCTAAAACAAATACCATAAATTCAAGGATTGCTTTTATTTATTAAGGCATGGTATTTAAATATATGTACTAACATGTTCATTTATCCATGATTCATGTACATGTCCATAGATTGGAACATTTAATAAGCTATTGATTGAGCCTCCCCTATAGAACATTGGCAAAGTTAAAAAATTAACCAAGACTTTATACTTCAGGTGTTTTTTATAAGCCAACTCAAATAAGTAACAATTTAAGGGTAAAAAAGTAAAAAGTAGTAACTGCCCTTGGCGGTCCACATGCAGCCTTGTGGGGATTAGGGCACTGGGGACATTACTTCTGGCAGGTTTAATCAGATAGGCTTCATGGAGGAGGTGGAAGTAGAGAGATGACTCTTGAAGTTAGTCATCTGGATACATAAAGGAATGATGGTGGGGGAATCAACCACCTAAGCAAAGGTGCAGAGGGCAGGGCTGGGACGCCATGAAGGTTCCGTGTGGCTGGAGTGTACGGATGCTAGGAGGAGAGTTGGGATGTCAGGTAGAAAGGTCATTGGATGTTGGGTCATTGAAGGCATTCAGTGTCAGGCTGAGAGCGTGGGCTTTGTTCCTGAGGTAGTGGCAGCCTTTGTAGGTTTTACAGCTGGGGAAGGGCATGGTCAGATTTGTGTTTCAAGTTCACAGCACTTCTGGAACTGTACTGGACACCCACATCACCTGGGATCTTATTTAAAATGCAGACGCTGGACCAGTAGGTCTGGGGTAGGACCCAATATCCTGCATGTCTAACAAGCTCCCAGATGGTGCCACTGCTGCTGGTCCATGGAACCCCCTATGAGTAGCAAAGCTTTAGGCAAGGTCTTTCTCCCAACAGGATTAGAGCAGGAGACTAGAAACAAAGAAACGTGTTAGGAATTACGTTATCCTAGCTGAACAGATCTGAATAGTTATTATTTCTTTTTTTTTAATCAAGGCTTGCTTTATTCACTCATTTATACATTATGAATTTCATTGTGAGTACAACTAATGGTCTTCTTTTCAGGTACAATATGTACTGAGGTGAGAGAGTTCTCAGGAGAGTAATACATTGTTGTCCATGACAACATAGAGGCTTTGGAAAGTATAATGTAGATTCGGTTGAACTTCTGTCTCAGAGATTTTGTCTATGGATATCGAAAGGGATACAGAGAGAGAAAATGACTTGTGTTGAAGGCGAGAAACAAATGCATGTCAGGACTGGAGAGGTGTGGGCTGTGTGGCAGCGGGCATAGGCTGCCTGGCAGAGTTGAGACCCACTGTTCCCTCCGCAGTGATTCCAGCCTGCTGCCTACCACAGCTGCAACTTCTGCTACTACCCTTCTTCATCTCAGTAGTTCCATTTCAGTCTTAGCATCCAGCTGATCTCACTAATATTTCATTTCTTCTAGAGTTTCTCAGAGTTGTTGCCGGGGGTTGGCCTTTTTTAAGTTTCTTAACACTTTGAACACTATTTTAAGTAACTAAATGCTCAGAAAACACATCCAGTTATTTAACTAAACAGATGTTCAAAACATGTCCTATTCTTATTAAGAAATACCTTCAGGCATTGTATTCAAGTGGATCGCACGTAGAATAGTAGTGTTACATGTGGCAGAAATTCTAAGCTGCATTTTATTTCCAACTGTTTGGGTGATGTCAATGTTTTAGGTTGTATCTACTTAGATTTATGCACTTTTAAGTATGCAATCTTTCTAAAGTATATCAATAATCCTCAAAAATTCATATAATAATTATAAACAGTCACCACATACCTATCACCTGCCAGGGTCTGGGTTTATGAAATACCAGGAGTGGTTGCACTTGTTTTCCAGATGCTTACCTGTTCATTGGCTGAGGTGATTGATGGTAAGTCCTATTGGGGAAATATTCCTAAGCGATTTACATGGAGAGGCTTTAGAAATCTACGCCATGATTGGGGAGAGTCTGCACTGGGAAAGAAGAGTGGGCAGATGCAAGAAACATTTTTGAGTGTGTTGGTTCAGGCTGCTATAACAAAATATCATAAATTAAGTGGCAACAAATATTATACAACAAATATTTATTTCTCACAGTTCTGGAGGCTGGGAAGTCCAAGATCAAGGTGCTGATACTGACAGATTCAGTGTCTGGTGAGGGTCCTCTTCCTGGCTTGCAGATGACCACCTTTTTGCTGTATCCTCACATCATGGCTGAGAGGCAGAGAGAAAACGCATACGAGAGAGAGAGAGAGAGAGAGAGAGAGAGAGAGAGAGAGAGAGAGAGAAGTTGCGTGTCTTATTTTGTAAAATTAGTAATGCAAGCACATGTTTAAAAATTTAAACAGCACAAAAAAAAGATATAAAATTAAATTTAAAGCCTTTCTCTACCCTTGCTCCTGCCTTGACCTTCAGTCTGCTCCCCAGAGGCAACCTACAATTTCTGGTGTGTACCAGCAGGAAAAATTTTGTAGCTCGTCAAGTAGATCCAGAATCCCCTGTGGAAGATGAGATTCTGTCCAGGTTTCTGCTATTTAAAGCAATGTTGTAAGCATCTGCCACGTATGTCTTGAAACATTTGGGCTAATAGCCATAGGTAGGTTCCTCGTAATGGAATTACTGGGTTAAAGGGTAGGTGCATTTAGGATTGCCATAGATATTGCCCACATGCCCTTCCAAAGGGTTTTGCTAATTTTTATTCTGTACTCATACATGATTGTACCTGTTTCCCCACATCCTCAGTGACACTGAGCTTTATCAAACTTTTACATTTTTGCCAGTCCAGTTGATGAAAAATTGCATCTCATTGCGATTTAGATTTCTTTAATTTTGAACGGTTATGGATCATTTCATGTGTTTTCCATCCATTTGTATTTCTTTGTGAATTGCCTGTTTTCGCTCAGTACTTAAATACTTTTTGAAAATTGCGGTGCATTCAAATGAACGAATGCAAACCACAATAACGTGGATCAGCCTCATAAACACAAATCAGTGCAGACGCAAACCAGCACATACAGTCTGATCTCAGTATATGAAGTTCAAAGACCAGGCAAAACTCATCCTTCGTGTCCAAAGTAGGAAAGTGGTCACCACTGGCAGAAGAGAGGTGACTAGGGAAAGGGACTAGGCTGGGGGCCTAGACCAGATGTTTGTAGGGGGAGTGGTGGTAGTGTTTTATTTCTTGTCCTGGCCGCTGGTTACAAGCTATGTTCATGTTGGGAAAATTCACTGAACTCTAGACTTAGGATTTGTGCACTTCCGTGTCTGTTATACTTCCATCAGAAAAAAACGGAGAAGTGAGGAACTACTTTTTTAGGCATTCTTGAATAACTAAAATGTGCCAAGCGCTGTGAACGAGTCAGGTGAGGCCCCTGCTTACCTTCTAGAACAGGGTAAATGTGTAAAATGCTGAGCGCCAAGCCTAGCACAGAAAAGCACCTAATAAGTGGTATGATTCAGTTTAGAAAGGGGAGAAACCAAGTGGTGCAGGACCAGTGAAAGACAGTGTAGACTGGGCTGCAGGACACGTGCAGGTGAGGGAACCGTAGAAATGAGGCTGAGGCTGCACAGCAAAGCGGGAGCACAGCAGGTAGGACCTTGTGAAGGACCCAAGTGAAAGGAATTGAAACTTCTCCTAAAAGTGACTAAGTTCCAATAAAGGTTTTGAGCAGGAAAATGCACGGTCAGAGCAGGTCAGCTTCCTTTCTAACCCTCCTGCAGTTCGCCCTCAGCCCACCCCACCCCCAAGTTCCAGCTTTCAGCCCCAAAGCACACCTGCAAGCCGCGTGGCAGTGGTGGGGTTGCTGTCTGTTTCTATGGTGGAGGGGGGGGGGGGGACAGGAAGTGTTCCCTGTGTCCCTGACCCCTGTGGCCTCCACCCAGGCTGAAATTAGACTGTAAGCTCTTCCATATAGTCCATCACTCTGTGGCCTGAGGGCTAAGAAAATCTTGACTCTGGGAACCTCAGAGTCTGACATTGAATGCAGATGTCCAGGTGCTAAAAGTCTGCTCACCAAATGCTTCCCAGTCATGCAGAGCCACTCACTGTTGCTTGTTAGGTCTGGAAGGGACATCAGGGAGTCCTGCCCCTTACTTTGTTTCTGAGAAAAGGAGGTCAGACAGGTCCCCCTGATCATAAAGCAAGTGAGGAGGAAAAGGAGGCCTAGACACTAGCTCCCAGGGTCTGCATTCTCTCCTGTCCCCCTGCAGTTACAGCTCGAGAATCTCCATTGTATAGAGAAAGGGTTTAGGGACACCAATTTAGTTGGGGGCAGAGGGAGCTTAAAGCTGCTTTTGCATATAGTTTTATTTGAAATTGAGGAAACATCAATCTGTGTCAAAAAAAATGAGGTGCTGGGGCGGCCGGATGGCTCAATGGGTTAGAGCGCGAGCTCTCAACAACCAGGTTGCTGGTTCAATTCCCACATGGGGTGGTGCGCTACACCCCCTGCAACTGAAAATTGAAAACAGCAACTGGACTTGGAGCTGAGCTGCGACCGCCTCAACTAACTAGACTGAAGGACGACTTGGAGCTGATGGGCCCTGGAGAAACACACTGTTCTCCAATATTCCCCAATAAAAAATTTTTTAAAAAGAAATCCTGGGCCCCTTGAAATCAAATGCAGATTCCCTGGGCCCAGAGATTAGAGAGGGGCCCTAAAAGTCCCTATTAAAAAAAAAAAAAATGAGGTGATGATGGAGAATGGGGAGAATGGGGGACAAGACACTAAATTCCTCCCTAACTGCTGCTTCTGTTTTCCACCCTGAAGGCAAACAGAACCTCTTTTCATTTCTAAAGAGCCCCAGGTCTTTGCTGATCTACAGACGGTACAAAACCTTTGTCCTCTGCTTAAATATTTAATGGGCACAAGGAGCCACGCTAGAGAGAGGGAGGCAGGAGGAAACCAGGGGCCTGGAAAGGGTGGATTCTGAGCCTGGCCCAGGTGCTCCCTTTTCCTCCCTTAACGACACAGTAATCACAAAAGTACCTGCAGCTTTCTTTTTGAACTTGAGTCCTGTGTTCCCCTTCAGCAAGGCGGGATGGGGGAGGAGGCCCGAACGCATTTCAAGCTCAGAGGCCCCGACAGTGGGCAGGAGGTTGGGAGGAGAGGGAAGTGAGGGCTGACTTCCAGCCAGAGGTTTGATGCTGTCCTCCGTCTGTTCCAGGGGAGGTTCAGAAGCAAGGAGATGAAAGTTGTGCCGCTGCCGACGTGTTGACAGCACCAGAGGATGCTGGGAGGCCCGCTGTCAACTCCCCAGCAAATCAGAGCCACGGGAACCAACACAAGCACTTTCATCCTTCATTACCCCAGTTACCTTCTGAGGAAGAAGACGTAAACAGGCTCGGAAGGGAAATAATGAAACTGACGGAGGAACAGGCAGCTGCAGAACCCGAAGGGGACGGGAGAGAGAGTCCTGTGGCGGGTCACAGGAATGAGATAGGGCTGTCCCAGCTGGGCCTGGCCTCCAAGGGGGAGCTCCCCAAATCTTGCCAAGACTCCTGTGAGTCCAGCCAGCCAGAAGCCAAAGCTTCCACCATGGAAAATGGCAAGGAGACCCCCGAGGGTGGAGGCCCACAAAGCACTCTGAAAACATGAAGGGGAAAGGGACCTGGCACGATGACACGCGGAAGGCCCTGGGGACAGTAAAGAACTACCATCAGAACAGCTCACAGAAGTCGCTTTCTCCTAAAACACCTCTAAGTCTGCAAGTGAGAAAAGACACAGATCCCGTTGCAAACTGTGAATATTCTGATGATGCCAGCACAGTTTGATTTATTAAATGCGGGTCCTCAAGCTTCTCAGTGTCATCTCTTTCTGCCGAAGATGCACTGCTGTGAGCATGGCCAGGCACAGAATTGTGTCCGCCATATGGCTGGTTTTCGGCATCCGTCTTTCTGTCAGCATTTGTTTTATTAGAGAGAAGATGTTATTCTATTAGCGTTTAATGTTGTCGATCAAAATTATGGGAAGAGCTTGAAACGAATGGGATTTTTAATCAGATCTCTGTCTTTGTAACGGGTAGGCGGCTGGAGAGAAAGGTGTAATTGAGCGTAATGGGTCCAGAGGGCCCACCGCTCCACTTCATCATGTCAGGGCCTGCTAGGACCTCCCATCATGGGTGTTCTTGGCATCCTGCCTGCGTGCGGTACTGTCTGTCATGGCACCGACTGGCAGGTGGAAAGGGGCTTAAGCAGGCTCAGAAGGTTGGGCTTCCGGTTTGCAATCCATGGCCCCTGTGGAGACCTGTGTGCTGACTGCTGCAGCTGAGTTTTCCAGCCTGTAATTCTGGAGGATTAATCGACCTGGATTGATGGGGGGATAAGAAGGGAGGAAGGGGACTCCAGGGGTGTTTTGGGTTTTGTCTCTGAGATGAGATGAGTGAGGGCCAGAACCTGGAAATGCTGCTTCTCTCATGCAACCTGTGCTGCATATAAGGTTCGATGGCCATGTGGGGTTGGGGCAAGATATAGCTGCTTAAGGCCAATCCAGTTTCCCATACCGCCTGAAACCTGGAACCCTTCACTTCTCCAACCGAGTGGTAAGGCTGCGTCCTCTGTGCAGCCAGGAGCAGGGATTTTAAAGACAAGACACAAATAACTTTGTTACAGCCTGGTAATGGGGATGTGGAAACCAGTACTAGCTTCAAGGGTGGGAAAGGAGGGAGTGGTCAACCCTACCTGGTCCTTTCCTTGGGAATAAATTAGCTTTTCTCAGCCGCTTCTGGCACCACAGAAAGTTGAAGGCTCATCAAACGACAGAACTTGCTTTGAGCTGAGCTCAATTCATTTCCCCAGGACACCTGATCCCCGATCCCAACGCTCAGAACAGCCCTGAGAACCAGAATCATTCCCTCAAGGGACTCCTGCAGGAGAAAGAGAGGCTCCCAAGGTGGCAAGGGTTGAAAATTCATCCTCAACGTCGGCTGTTTATACCGGGCTTGTGAACCCATGTGTGCAGTGTGCACATGGGTGGCCAGCTCACCCTCACCTTCCCCACCACATTGCATCTCCTGGCATCGCTCTGCCAGCCGAGGAGGAGCGCTGGCTCCCGTTGAATGAAGGGGAACTGCAGACAGGAAGGCCCAGTCCTTTACCACACACACACTCCACACTTCTTGCCACTCACCAGAGGCCAATCCCACTGGAGGAACGGGAGCATGCCCGAGTCCTGATGCCCCACCTGCCCCAGTGCCACCTGCCCCTGCCTGCCTGGCCCCAATGCCCCCTTCCTCCCTCTGTGCTCCAGCATCTGCCCCCTCGCCAGGTTCACCCCCTCAGCTTCCCCTCCAGGGAGGCCGCTTCTGCAGCTGTACAGTGTGCACAGCCCAGCAGCCACAGAAATAACCTTCCTGCTGCACTAGGCCTTAACTGTCTGCACATGTTCAACACTGCTGCATAGGACGCCAGAGCCACCAAAGGAAAACACAGCCAGATTTAATACAGTAATAATAAAAAGAAAACTCTCTCCCTTCAGAAGCTCTGGTTTTGACACATAGCCGGCCAGGTGCACGTCTTTAGGGCCCGTTCATCACCTTCTGGCGAGCAGGGCTTATAATAAACTCCAACACATTCTTCCATCATGAACAGGAACGCCGTGAGCGCCAGAGAGCCTGGGGGCAGGGAGGGGGTAGGGAGTGACAACCTCCACTGTTTACAGTCAGCCTGGGAGTTATTAGATGGCATTGGAGCCAATGAATTGATTCTGTCACATTCATGCATGTGACATTGTCCCACTTCTGCTATCCCAACCCAACATGGTTCTTCTGGTCCACAGACATTAAAGAGAGTTTCAGCAATCACTCACGGTTTCCTTTTGTCGTGCTAAGAGTCATTGTGAAAAGTGTGCAGCATTCTCTTCCTTCCTTCACCAGATAGCACTGTGTCAGGAATTCTCAGCTATAATTCACACTTTAAGAAACTTAAGCAATAGGGAAATGAATCATATTGCGGAACAAGAACTTCAGAAGTAGGGCGTTCCAGCCAGGGCTGGTTCATTCAAGAAATCCATGAAGAATCTGGGTTTCCATCTTTCTGCTCTGCCCGCCTCACTACTGGCTACTTCCTCAAGCTAACAAGATGGCTGCAGCCGTTCCAGGCATCACCTTCTCTCACACATGTGTTCAGAAGCAGAAGGAAGTTTCTCCCCCTGTGTGTGTGCACAGACATACATGCGTGTGTGTGTGTGTGTGTGTGTGTGTAAGTGCAAAACACCCAGTTCTTGCCACATTTCACTGGTAAGAATTGTCACATGCCTAGGTCTAAACCAATCCCTGGCAACGGTGATGAAATTATGTGACAGATTGAGGTTCACCAAGATCACACTGTGAATTGGGGAGGGGCCCTGTCCCTAGACATGCAGACTCTAAAAGGGTGATCATGAAAACAAAATCAGGTCTTGAGAAGAATAACAGGGTGGGAATAGATTTGAGTAGGCCACTAACAGCATTGTCTCTGAACCCCACATGTCTGTTTTTGTTTGATTTGTTTCCCCTTAAAAAGCCAGAATATTATGTTACTGATGAGTGGGGAGTTGGGGGGAGGGGTGGTCGTCGTTGTTTGTTGGTTTGTTAGTTAAGAAAAACGCCATCTCATCTCCTCTTCCCTAGCTTCTTTATCATCTGTCCTATTTTGTAGCTGGAACATTCCCACCTTTGTTTACCTCGTCAAGTGTGTCTGTCCTTCCATTATTTTTCCAGCTCGGTTGCCAGCAGAATGCAGAACAGTCTGGATAAATGAAACAGAGCTGACAGGTCTCTTAATGAAAGCTTGTTTGCACACACTGCATTTCTTGTGATTGCTCCGTACCTGAGAGCCTTCAGGTGAGTATTTTTACGTATGAGTGTTTGTCGTTCTTTTAATTAAGGCCTGTGGAAATGGATTGGTTTTTGTAAAGCAGGCATTTCTCATCCCTCACTCCTTTCCTTTCCAAGCGTCCTCTGCCCACCTTCTTCTCCCCCTCCCCCTTTCTTCTTCCCCTGCACAGCTAGTCCCCAAACGTCTCTAGCAGAGAGGCTCCTGAGAGCATCCAGCTTAATCTGAGCTGGAACCTCCTCCCAGCTGGCCATCGTAAGTAAGCTAAATTCGTTTTCCCATCATGGTTTCCCTTCTGTGCCCTTCCTGCCACACACACACCACCAGCATGATGTGAAGTGCTAAAGTGGGGATCTGGTATCAGTCGTTCACATGTTGGAGTGCATTTTCGGATGTGTTTTTCCTACTGGAGCATTTGCACCCCAATTCACCACGCGCCATAAAAGATTCAATCTCCTCTGTAAGGAATTTCAAAGACCAGCTACTTGTTCCTTGGAGCCATCTCCCCTCCTTAAAATGACAGCATGGCTTTGCCCCTTTTGACTTTCTGCTCCTCCAAACAAATGGGACGTTCTCCTGGCTTGATCATTTTCCTGGAACCCCGTGTATGGCGTGGTCCCCCACTTCTCTTTGAAAGTGTTCTCTATTTGAGTACCTTCTCCCTCTGCCCTCCACTTTCATTCTGGAAGCCTGCATTTAGAACAATCTTCCTCCTTAATGATATTGAGGATAACTTAGGATATCAAAAAGCTAAAGGATTCCCCTTAACTCCCTACTTTAATATATTCCGTTTTTTCCAGATATCTTTCTGAACAGAGAAAAATTTGAAGATCAGAGAGATGCAGGAGAGAGCTCAGGAGTCAATCTAATTAAAAATGAGAAGCAGAAAAACTAAGGAGGACCCGTCTCTCGATATTATGATTGCTCACAAAAATAAAACAAGTTGATACAGCATGAAGGCAATTTAAAATGATAGATATTGATATGCTGCCTTACATTTCATTCCACCTTTTTACTAAATGAGAATTTTTTTTCTTTTTAAGATACATGGGGAATGTTTGCATAATACTGACAAATTTGACTTTCTGGAATCTATGTGAGCCTAGGAATATATTTTGGGAACTTAGCTGAGGCCAGTGATAGCCTATTAAATTTAAAACAATTGGCTGAAAAAAAAAAAGAAAAAAAAGAGCAAGCCAGCTGCTATTTTTTAGTTAAAGAAAGAAGTAACTTCTATTCCTTTGTAGACCTTGTTTTACTGGCGTCTACGATCATCATACGTCATAACTATATCATTTTAGCTACCTGACATAAAAATGTGGTATTTTTCCTGATGGAGACGATTAATTATCTTTATTATTTGGGTCATTCTCTCTCTCCACCATCACTGAAGGCCAAGCATAGGTTGAGCATTCCTTCTAGCATATTGTAGCAACTTAACAGTTACAATCTGTTACCTAAAATTATTAGATCATGTGCTAGTCATGAAAATTATGGAGAATGTAAAGATTTTATGCATTTAGTCAAAAGCACCAGATCTAAAATCAGTTGGTTTATTTCCTGCAGTCTTTCAAGTTGACCAAAGCATTCACTGATTTGCTCTATTTTCTTACGTTTTTAGTGTTTCTGTATATATATGCACTGAAAAGCCCCACTCGGAAAAAAATTCACTGCAATTCTGAGAAAAAGCTTATCCTAAACATCTAAAGATAGCATTTCTAATTATTGTCTACATTGTGTTTAAACTGTGCAAACTTGAGCATTATTCTCACTTTACCAGCTGCGTCTAGGTAGAGTCATTACATCAAATGCTTCTAATTTTACAAAAAGAAATCAAAACAAGTGTGTGTTTAAGTCTCAGTGACAAATGCAAACCCTGTGAGTCAAATAGGCAAACTGATTAGCAAGCTGGCTGGGAACTCAAAACAGCAAGTGTAAAGAGATTAACAAAATAGATTTGTAAGAGGAAAGGGGTAAAAATAGCCTCCAGGGGCCAAGTGGGGTCCAAAGGGCACATTTGGGGGCACACATCAGGTTCCGTGCCAAGAACCAGATGCCTGCCTTTATGGTCCACAGTCTTTTCTTCATCTGAAGTCCCCTCCCCGCAAGAATTGGGATCACTGAGTTTCTCTCAGCCAGCCTCTTAATGGATGCAGAAATCCTTCTTACAAACCTAAGAGGTAACAACCATTTCTTTACTTGAATCCTTCTAGTTGCATGACACTCACTACCTTATAAGGTAGTCCAATCCATTCGTAGGTATTTTTCTGACCTTAGCCATTGTTATTAATTAGGCACTTATTAGATCCTTAGGTCTTTTTGCTATGCTATACATCTCTGATGAATAGCACTTGATTTAATCCTCACAATAATCCGATTGGATAGTCTTATTTTACAGATGAGAGAACCCAGGCCTAGAGAGGTGAAGTAAATTGCTCAGGTCACACAGCTTGTAAGTTTGGCAGACCTGGGATTCCGAACAGGCCTTCCACTGAGCCTGAGCTGTCAACCACTATGCTATCTGCATTCCTTTGCCCTCACGGTGAATTGTAATTTGTCCTTCTATTATTTCCTCTCTCTTTCTTGGCTCTGGAACCCCACAGAATGGTTTATCAATTCCATTCCCATTAATGGACAGAACACAAAGGAGTATGTCTGCTAGGGTATCTCTTTCATTTGAGGAAGGCTGAGGGTAGTGAAGAAAGAAACTAAGAATAGGTGCTATTCTGAATGTGCCCCCCCCCCGAATTTATATATTGAAATCCCAACCCCCAAAGATGTTGGCAGTAGATAGGGAGGCCTTTGTGAGGTCCCAAAGTCATGAGGGGGAGCCCTCATGAATGAGATAAGTGGCTTATAAAAGATGCTCCAGAGAGATCCCTCGCCCCTTCCATCATGTGAGGACACAGCAAAATCATCAGCTAGGAACCCCAAAGAGGGCTCTCACCCAACCACACTGATACCAGGACCTTGGACTTCCAGCCTCCAGAACTGTGAAATAAATTTCTGTCGTTTCTAAGCTGCCCAGTCTGTGGTGTTTTGTGATAACAGCCCAAATGGACTAAGACAGAAGATAAGTGATGAAAAGTACCGGCCTCCTTCTGAAAAATAAGTCCATACCTCCCTTGGTGATCTTGAATTAACCTGTAAACTGGGCAGCAGAGTCGAAGATGGCACATTTGGTATTTTATTCCTTTCCATTGTGTGTCCCTATGTAATTGCTGCCTTGTTTCACAACTTTTAATTGTGGTGATAGGCAAACATATCTATTTGAGATCAAGATATTTAAAGACTCAGTTTGATAATTCTTTTTTGTGCTGACCTGTACCGTTCAAGTCAATGTTTCAAACTAGTGGGAACCTGCTGGTGGAGCAAAGTCACCAGGCAATAGCCGTTTTCTCTGGTTATTGCTCGGGTTCAAGTGAAGATTTTTCAACAACAAGTTAGTCCCTGTAAGAGGTAAAAGTAACCACTGGGGATGAGTTTCTGACTAAAGTTCAGTTTGACTCACTGCCTTAAGAGTCTGGGAGAAATGGAAGCTGCCCCCAAGTGACCAGGGCAGAAAAGTGGCAGCTAACAAGTGGGTCTGCCCCAGGAGGTTAAAAAGTTATGATGAATACTTTTATTCAGCAAGTGAAGATGGAGACACAAAACTGACATAGTCTGTGTACAGATTATAATTTTCAAAAAGAGGCTGAAACTCCAACAAGCCTTCACTCAAAATTAGCCTGCCTTTGGACCCCTCTGCTTCCAACTGCCTTCGTGTCAAGAAGGAAAGCATTGTCCTGGTTGTGGAGAAGGCTGATAACTTCAGATGCCAACACCAAACTCCCTGTAACTTGCCCAGTGACACTTTCACTGGCCCTGTTTCCACGATTTGGGAAAATGGACCTGAGGTTGCACTGAGAGGCAGACGTGAGAAGCCACAGGACCCAGATAAGGTGGCCCTCACCTCAGGCCAGGCCGGTGGCTCCAGTACCAGAATCACCAGGAGCTTATTGGAAACAGATTTCCCTCTCTCCTGTTGGGTTCCACAGCTCTGGGATGTAGCCCAGGAAGCTGATTTTTTTCTCTCTCTCACTTCTCAGGACAACCAGTGACTAAACGTTGTTGACAGCAGAATGGGGGAGAAGGCTAAGGAGAAGTTGTAGCAGGATTTGGGAAATATCTTTGCTATTTCCAAATAGTAACTGAGCCCGGGAGAGAAGCCTAAACAAACAAACAAAGTAACCGAGGCCCTGATGCAGTACTGAGTTGCTGAGTTTTTAATGTGCAACACGAAGATTGCCCAACAACCCCCAAAGGGAACTGCTCTCCACAGGGTGTCCAGGGCCAGAAACAGCTGAAGACTCTGGGCATGGGGGCCTAACGGCAGGGCACATATTAGTCATAGGTGGGTTGGGGGGTCGGGGGAAGACCCTAGGCAACTTCAGGAGCACCTAGGAGGATCCTAAGGGGTGGGGTGGGTCCTTAGGGCATAGAGATATCTCAGGACTCATGAGGGTAGGGGTGTCAGGGTAGCAAGGGACCTCAAGCGTCTAGACCCTCAGGGTAGGTGGGCTCTATGGTAGATGTGTAGGGGAGGTGCTTCTGCGGGTTCTCAGAGCTCGGAGTGGGGGCTCCAAGGGTTGAGGGCTGCTCTCTAGATGGAGGGTGGTGTCTCAGCATGCACGGCTGGAGACTTCAGGGTGGAGGGAATTTGGGGGGAGACCTCAGCGATGGCAGAAGTGAGAGAGACCCTCAGGGTAGAAGGTGTCTCTGGGAGCAGAGGGAGAAAATCAAGGTGGGGTCGGGGTCTTGGGGCGCTTGGAGGGGTGTCGGGGCGTGGAAGGGGTCTGGGGAGCATCAGGGCTCTACCGCCGCCCGCAGGGTGGAGTGCACTCAGGCGGCCTTGCACTCGCTCTCCCGCCGCCGCTTCTTGCGCTCCGTGTGCTCCAGCGCTTGGCGCGCCCAGGGCGCGGGTCCGCTCCAGCCCACCGCGCAGCAGGCCAGCCGACGGCCCGCGTTGCCGTTCTCCAGGCTGGCCGGGTTGCCGCCGCGGCCCAGGTCGTCCTCGCCCGCATGCACCACCACGGCGCGGCCCACGATCGAGTACGGGCCGCTGAGCGAGGCGGCGAGGCCGGTGCGGTACTTCCAGAGGCCGCCGTCCCGCACGGCGAAGTTGCCGAAGTCGCCCGGGTGCTGCGGGTGCTGCACCGACAGCGGGTTGTAGTGCGGCCCGGTGGACTCGCAGCCCTGGCTCATGTCCCCGAACTGGTGCACGTGGATGGCGTGGCTGGAGCCATTGGGCTCAGCCGGGAAGCCCTCCAGCTCAAAGAAGGCGTCGAGCCGGGCGCCGGGTCCCAGCTGCCGGAAGAGCACGAGGCCGGTCACCTGGGGTTCGGAGGCGTCCAGAGTGGCGGATGGCCGCACCTGGCAGGCGGCGTAGAGTGTGGCGTCCGGGCCGCCCCCGCCCGCCGCCGGCCGCCCGGTCACCTCCTGCCAGATCTCCGTCACTTTGGCGTGAATGTCTCGGATGTGCTCCTCCGTATTGAAACTGGCGTCGGATGAAACATCTGAGCCGCCAGAGGCGCGGGCCACCAAGAGCAAGCAGGCACACAGCAGCGGCAGCATGGTTGGAGTCGGACACCTGCGGGCACCCCCGGGGGCGGGGCGGAGCTAGGCTTAGTCTTCAGACACAGGGAATCTCAGCGACCCCAGGTCGCTGATCTAACCCATCCCTGCCAGAGGGGCGTCCGCGCCCAGCGTGCATTCACTTGTTCTCTCCGCCCATGTTTCTCTAGGGTTTGCTGTGTTCCAGGAACTGTGTTAAGTGCTGTGCTTGTAAAGATGGATGACAGAAAAATCTCAAGACACTCGCAGGGATCTTTCTGATCCACACATCTAATCATGGTCCTCTCAAATCCTGTCTTCATGCTTGGAAAGTCTCAGGGCAATTGGTGTGTGTGAGGGGCGGGGAGATGTCTCAGGGCACATGAGGGGAAATCTCATGGCCCTTACAGATCGCCTCCCGCTGCTCATTTCCCGGCCTCATCCCCTGCCACTCTCTTTAAGCATCCTCCCTTACAGCCATGCCTAAGACTTGCTGCCCCCGCCTTCTTCAGCTTTGCACACCCTGTGCCCTGTCTCTGAAGTACCCTATCCCCTCTTCTGTGCCATGCTCAGTAGACTTTAAGATAGAAACTCTCTTTTATTCATTAGTATCCCCGGCACCTGGGCCTACACCTGGCAGTAGGAGACACTGAATATGTGATTGTTGAATGAGGAGTTCACTGAGGGACAGACATGTCATCAAATAATTCCAGTTCCATCCTGTGATTGCAGATGGAGCCTTGTACTAGGGAAGGACAGAGTAAGTAGTGCCCATCTCCCTGGGGAACTCCAGGAAGGCTTCCCAGAGGAGGTGACTTTTGAGCTGAGTCTCACAAGACAAGTAAGAGTTTTTAAGACAAGTAAGAGTTTTTTAGCCAAGCCAGGTTGGAAGCTCATTTCAGGCAGGAGGCACAACGTGACATGTTCACTGGCTGTGAAAGGACACAGTTTGTTTTGGGGGTAGAGGAGAAATTCAGTATGGCTAGAACATGGCCTGTGTCACCCCAGAGGAGTCGAAGATCAAGAGGGAACTTTGAGCCAGGGACCAAGGGGCTTTGCTGTGCTAAGTGTGGATATTAGCTATGCGGCTTGCACTGGTGGAAGTTTTTAAGCAGAAAAGTGGATGATGAGATAGCTTTTATTTGGTTCCTTAAGTCTGGCAGGAGAGAGGATGTGAGCTGGACTTTGTGGATGGAGAGTACAGAAGAGATGGAAATAGCCTAGGGAGACACAGAGAAGGAAAAATCGAGACAGTCAGAGGGAGAGGAATTAGGAGGCTGTTGCAGTAACCCAAACCAGCAATGATGAAGGCTTTTTCCAAGGTGAAGGCAGGAGACGTAGAGGAGGGCATGGGTTGGGCAGACATTGTGGCCTGGCAGGAGGGAAGGAGGGGGAGCAGCTGAGGATGATTGAGTTACCAGCAGGGGTGACTGGGTGCATGGATGGTGGCCTCAGGCCCTGAGAAGAAGGGAGAGGGAGGAGATGCTGGGGAGTGTCCAGCTGGGATGTTGAGCAGATGGTTGGAAATGGGACTGTGGCACTTGGAAGAGGTGCTGTAGCTGGGAAGGGTTCTCCGTGTTGGCTGCACATCAATCAGGTTCTGGTTCTTAAAAATCAGAGGCCCAGGCCCTGCCTTAAAGGATTCTGATTCAGTGGGCAGGAACTTTTAAAAGAAAAAAAAGAAAAAACAACAACAAATGGCTCCATCAAAGATTCTGTAACCCAGCTAGGGATTTTAGAATCAGACAGATTCAAATCCCAAGCCCATACAATTACTGGGACATCGTGAGAGCAGGAATGACTTTCTTTCACCTACTTGTAAAATAAGGCCAGTAATATCACCAAGCATCATGGCGTGGATCAAATAAGATATTACATGCCGGGCTATTTTCACATTTTTTTAAGTCTGCCCACAGGGATCAGTGCTGCCTTCAAAGAACTGGTTTGATGGTCACCTGCACTTTCCAAGGCCTTCTCCAACCCCAAAGCAGGTGCCATCCTAAAAGTCAATGCCAGGGTTGAGTATTGGTTCTTTCCATCACCCTTACAGAAAGGCGATCTAGTAGGATGATTAAAAGAATGGATTCTGAAGCTCGCTGCCTAGATCTAAAGCCCGACTGCCACTTACTTTCTCAGGGTTAGCTGTGATTGTTATTTTTATTGCAGAGTAGCGGAGAAAACGCTGGACTGCGACCTCTAGTCACGCGCCACCTCCTCTGTGCCTCAGTTTTCTTATCTGCAAATAGGAATAACAACACTTCCCTTAGAGGCTTGTTCTGAGGCTTAGAAGAAACAATTAGGATTACTAATATTTATTGAACACACATGCCAGGTACTGTTAAAAGCACTTGGCATGTGTTAATTCATATGAGCCTCACGAAAACCCTGCGGGGTGGTATCATTGTTACCCCCATCCTGAAGTGTGGGGAAACTAAGGCACAGAGAGGCGAGTGTCTTGCCCAGAGTTACACATTCAATAACAGCAGAGAGCAAGAGTGGAAACCAAGCCCCAGGCTTACAAACCCACACTGAACAGCTCTCATTTAAGGCACCTAGAGTCTTGTACCTAGAAGTCTGGTACCTAGAAAGTTCTCAGTAAATGACAGCTCTTTTCTTAGCAATCGGACACAAATTACTGATAGAGATTTCAGGCCCATTAGCTAAGAGATGTTGAAGCTACGGGAGGAGGAGCAGCCTAGGAAAGCCTCCAAAGAGTGGCAGGTAGGAGGAGAAGCCCAGAAAGTGACATCAAGGGAACCACTTGTGACATGGCCTGGTGTGGCTGACTACGCGGAAGCCCCAGGAACTGGCGACGGGAATGGGGACCATCCCGGCCAGTCCTGGGCCTCAAGCTTCCCATCATCAGGGACCACCCCCTTCTTTCTGAGGCAGTCCTGCTCTTCAGGAGGCCTCTGCCCACTGGAAATTTCTTCCTTGAAAACACAGAGCAAAAACAGACTGTTCATTTTCAGGAACGCTTGGGTAATAATTAACATGTTATGGAGATATTTTTCTTTTAACAACAAGAAAATTCTTCCTGAACCCCAGGTATACTCTGACTCCTTGTTTCTTAAGCCTTTGGCTTTTGTCCCTTGAGGCCAGCCTGCATAAGCCTCATCGTCCTTGGACCGTCTCCCCCTTAGTTTGAGCTGTGGGTCACCAAGTGGTTTTTTTCAGGGCCTGCTGTGTGCCTGGTCTGGAGGGGAAGAAAGATGATCAGAGAAAGGGGACAAAGGAGGTCACCAAGTGTGTGCCTCCTTCCTGGGCCTGGATCTGGGAAGGTGGCAGCTCTCCTGACGTCTGGTGTGTTCTAATTCCTTGGCTCGCTCCTAGAAGGAGCCTGTCTGTGAGCCTGAGCTGCCAGGCCCTCCCCTCTGTGCCTCCCGTAAGCAGGTGGCTTTCTTCAGTAGCTCCTGCCTCCCGAACCATGCAACATCCAGAAAGGACAGCCTTCCTCCCTCAGATTTCTCTTCCTAACACTAAAGTCGTCTCAGGCTGGCCTTTGCAGACCCAGAGAACAGTTATTTCTCCCCATGGCCTTCCTCACCCCTTTCCCACCTCTCTTGGAGCAGCCAGGCTCCATCATTCAGTGTGTTTCTCTCTCAAGATGAGCAAATACTTTTCCAAGAATGGGCCCAATGCCCCACCCTGGTTTCAAATTTATAACAAGCACATGCTGAGAAATCGAAATGAACCTCAACTTGGCACCCACCTTTCCAGCTCTTCCAAGAGAGCTTTGCCGCCTGAGAAATGGGGAGCAGGACCCAGCCACTCGGTTGCAGGAATGCAGGCTGACTCCTGAGGCTTGGCTGTTTGTGGCTGTGTGACAAAGCCAGCCCAGGGGAGTGGTCACCCTGAGGAAAGAAGGTGATTGGGCCAGTTCGGGAGGGAAAGCAGGCCAGGCTGGCCCTTGTTGAATTGCTTCACACACTTTTCCTCTGTCTCCTCCTCCCTCAGCCCCGGGTTCCCTGGCCAAGTATTCCTTGTCATGACTTCACCAGTTTGTGCAGACGTAGCCAGTGACCTTCAGCATGCAGCAGCAGGGGAATAAAAACTAGACAGAAAATAGCCTGTTTGGAGAGGTAAACAATGGGTTCTTTCTTGAGAGGCCCTTTGCTCTCCCCCGATTTCCTCAACTCTTGACTTATTTTTGCTGGATGCTTCTATGATGCAAATGGGCACCTGACAGATATGCTTGATGTTTTCCCAGAACCGTGCTGCCACACCTGTGAGACGTCAGCGGCGGGTGGGGTAGCAGTTGCACAGCCAGGCTGCAGACTCCCAGCTGTGTCCTCTCCTCATGGCGAGCTCCTGACCAGCCCCCTGTGCGTCTCTTTCCCCATCTGAAAAACGAGGATATAATGCTAACTGGTCCCTGGCCAACGGAGGCCGTCATAAATCGTTGTCATCACTGTTGTTGTCACTTACTAAAGTTAAGGAGGAGTCTTTTTAAAAAGTATGTGGTCTGGGGGAATCTTGAGCCAATTCCTTCCCCAGTGGCATTTCTTCTTTTGCTGCCATGATCTTTGCTCATTCACAGCAGCTTCTGCCAGAAATAAAAGCTTTTCTTTCCCAGAAAAGCCCACATGGGAAAAGGCAGCCGGTCTGCCTGCCTGTGTGTCCTCCAGCCTTCCTTCCACAAACATTTAGTGGGTGCTAGTCCACGCCACGTACTGCGCCGTGTGCCGGGTACCCAAAGCTGCACGAGTCCTCGTCTTCTGGGGGTTCATACTCTGGGGAAGGAACAGCAGTGTCAACAGATCCATCCAGTATAGAGTGGGGAGTGCAGCTGGGGAGGGATGGATGGGGCCCCTAGAGACACATACACTAGTCCTGGCCGCAGACAAGCTTGTTCAAAATCCAGATTTCTGAGCCCCACCCCAGGCTGAGTGAGTCAGTTGCCAGCAGGAGCTTCCTGGAATTCTCTTTTCAAAAAGCTGGTCATTCTAGTGAGCAGCCAGGTTTGGGAACCAGTGCTTGGCAGGAAGAACTCAAACTAAAGATCTTTGTCGGGGGCAGCCATTCTGGAAGATAAGATGGAGACTTCTGGGAACTCAGCAACTTCTGGGAACTCAGAGACTCCTGGGAAATTCAGAGACTCCAGCCGCTCGGCCCCACCATCCATCCATCTGGCTCACTGAAACACTGAAGCCTCATCTGCTCAATCCTTGCCCCTCTGCATTCTGCTGATGGGCGTAGTTTTCCTCAACTTTTCAGAGATCCAGATGCTTGCCTCTCACCCGGCCCCACCCCACAACATTCTGGTTTCTCTCTGTGAATCTTTCATCCAGTCAAAAAACAAAAAAATCTATATTTTCATTCAGTTCCTGAAATAATAATTTTATGTAAGTTCTTGACTATTGTATCAAGTGGTCCTTTCTTCATTTAACCTACTTTTGTTTCTTTTAAGGTCTGTGGGGACAGAGTCCCAGAGAGCAGTTTCCTGGCTCTCGGCCTCACGTGGAAAGGTGCTGGCTCAGGTAGTAGATGGTCATCAGCTGTGACTAGTTGGCCATGAGCTGTTACTGGTTAGCCATTAGCCACTGATATACCTGCCGTGGCTAAGCTAGCAAGCGCAGATTGCAGTTAGCATGGTGGGTTACAGTTAGCACGGCAGATTGCAGCTAGCAAGTTGGTTGGTTGGCAGAGAAGTGGACGGCAGACTGCGGATTATGTGGCTCCTGCTTCCTGTGTCTCCAACCCAGCCGCCAGCGAGACTATAGTGGTATGACTCCCCTATCTATGGCTCTGTGGGTGTTCCTTTTTGGCCTCACTATATCCTGCGTTCTTGTGCGGGGAGCAGGACCAGAGACCCTGCATGACACCCTGCATGACACATGGCGCAGTGAGCAGGGTACGATGACGGCCAAAGCTCTCCAAAGGGCGGTGGAGCAGTTTGTGTGTCTGAACCCTCCATCTCAGGAAGACCAGGAGGAGCAGCTGCCAGAGAGCTGGACCCCCGTTGAGGGGGTGGGAAGATGTCCATGGTTCTCCGACCAGCATACGCCGGAGAAAGTGAAGGTAATTGCGGCCCTGTGGGCTGGGAGGTGCTTACTAAGGCAGTCCTGATGCAGGACTTGTAGTCCCAGGAGGAAATGCTTGCTGAGTCCTCAGTGGGAGATGTGGGTGAAGTCAGGGTCATCCCTCACCCCCAGGTTGGGGAGGACTTGGAGCCCTCTCCCTGCAGAGAGAGCAAATGATGGGACAGCGCACAGCCCTGGTGAATGACTATGGACTATGGGGAATTGCCTTCCATCCCTGATTTGATGGACCGCTTGACTGTTTGCTTGGGAAGGTACCACCATGTAGTGGAACTGGCAGATGTTTGCTTCCTATGTCTTGACCAGCCACCAGCGAGGCTGGTGCAGGAAGACCCCTTGTTGGGGTGCAGGAGGATGTTTGCTTTTGTGTCTCGACTGGCTACCATTGAGAATATGTAAGCACCTTGGCTGTGAGCCATTATTGTTCCAGCATGGTACCCTGAGGATCCCGGCCGTGCCCAGGAAGTCTGGCTGTGCCCAGAAGGACTGGTGGTGCCCTGAGAAACCCTGGCTGTGCCCAGAGAGTCTGGCTGTGTCCAGGATATTGCATTCACCTCCAGGCTCCTCGCACAGGGCCCCTCGCCAAAGACACTTGTCACATAGAGTGTGAGGCGAGACCCTATAGGGGTAGAGTGTGGGGACAGAGCCAGGAGTGCAGTTTCCAGGCTCTTGGCCTCACATGGAAAGGTGCTGGCTCGGGTAATAAATGGCCATCAACTATGATCAGATGGCCATCAGCTGTAACCAGTGAGCCATTGGCCACTAATATAATTGCCGTGGCTACACAAGCAGCAGATGGTGGCTGAGCTAGCAAGCGAGATTGCAGTTAGCGGGTTACAGTTAGCATGGCAGATTGCAGCTAGCAAGTTGGGTTGGTTGGCAGAGAAGCAGTCGGCAGATTGTGCATCATGTGGCTCCTGCTTCCTGTGTCTCTAACCCAGCCGCCAGCGAGACTATAGTGGTATGACTCCCCTATCTATGGCTCTGTGGGTGTTCCTTTTTGGCCTCACTATATCCTGCATTCTTGTGCGGGGAGCAGGATCAGAGACCCTGCATGACACCCTGCATGACACATGGCGCAGTGAGCAGGGTACGGTGACAGCCAAAGCTCTCCAAAGGGCGGTGGAGCAGTTTGTGTGTATGAACCCTCCATCTCAGGAAGACCAGGAGGAGCAGCTGCCAGAGAGCTGGACCCCCATTGAGGGGGTGGGAAGATGTCGATGGTTCTCCGACCAGCATACGCTGGAGAAAGTGAAGGTAATTGTAGCCCTGTGGGCTGGGAGGTGCTTGCTAAGGCAGTCCTGATGCAGGACTTGTAGTCCCAGGAGGAAATGCTTGCTGAGTCCTCAGTGGGAGATGTGGGTGAGGTCAGGGTCATCCCTCACCCCCAGGTTGGGGAGGACTTGGAGCCCTCTCCCTGCAGAGAGAGCAAATGATGGGACAGCGCACAGCCCTGGTGAATGACTATGGACTATGGGGAATTGCCTTCCATCCCTGATTTGATGGACCGCTTGACTGTTTGCTTGGGAAGGTACCACCATGTAGTGGAACTGGCAGATGTTTGCTTCCTATGTCTTGACCAGCCACCAGCGAGGCTGGTGCAGGAAGACCCCTTGTTGGGGTGCAGGCGCATGTTTGCTTTTGTGTCTCGACTGGCTACCATTGAGAATATGTAAGCACCTTGGCTGTGAGCCATTATTGTTCCAGCATGGTACCCTGAGGACCCCAGCCGTGCCCAGGAAGTCTGGCTGTGCCCAGAAGGACTGGTGGTGCCCTGAGAAACCCTGGCTGTGCCCAGAGAGTCTGGCTGTGTCCAGGATATTGCATTCACCTCCAGGCTCCTCGCACAGGGCCCCTCGCCAAAGACACTTGTCACGTAGAGTGTGAGGCGAGACCCTATAGGGGTAGAGTGTGGGGACAGAGCCAGGAGTGCAGTTTCCAGGCTCTTGGCCTCACATGGAAAGGTGCTGGCTCGGGTAATAAATGGCCATCAACTATGATCAGATGGCCATCAGCTGTAACCAGTGAGCCATTGGCCACTAATATAATTGCCGTGGCTACACAAGCAGCAGATGGTGGCTGAGCTAGCAAGCGCAGATTGCTGCTAGCAAGTGGGGTTGGTTGGTTGGCAGAGAAGCGGACGGCAGGTTGCAGATCACGTGGCTCCTGCTTCCTGTGTCTCCAACCCAGCCGCCAGTGAGACTATAGTGGTATGACTCCCTTATCTATGGCTCCGTTGGTGTTCCATTTTGGCCTCATCATATCCTGCATTCTTGTGCAGGGAGCAGGACCAGAGACCCCTCATGACACCCTGCATGACAAAGTCTATATTCACTGTCATTTTTATAGACTTCTAGAGGAAATTCGCCTTTTTTCTCACCCCTAGCAACATCCATGCCCGCTTCCTTTGTAGTAGCACCCCTGTGTCCTTCTTGGAAACCACTGCACTTTCAGCCCATGCAGGGAGGATTGACTCCACCCCTTGCTCCAGAGGTGGGCTTGTGACCAATCACAATGTTGCATTGGATCCAGGATAGTCCACTCAGAGCCAGTGAAATGCAATGACACTTTTGCTGGGACTGTTGGAAGAGAGGTATCCTCTCTTTCCCCCTGGACTTGAACTGAACAAAGAAGACTAGAGTTCTTACAGCTACGTTTTCCCACTAAGGGAGAACCTGTCTGAGGATAGGGTCAATGTGGAGGGAAGCAGAATAAAAGTAGGGTGAAATCTGGACCCGATGGGTAATGTTTGAGCCCTGGATCTAGCCGTACCTGAAGCTCTAACTCTTCATTAGGAGAGTCAGTACATTCTCATTTTGTTTACGATGTTTGGGTTGGGTTTTCTGAACTGGCAACCTAACACTTCACAAAACACTTTCTCGTCTAGTATTTTATTTCGTGCTTGCAATGCTTTTGTGGTATGGCTCTTAAGGTGCTCACTCTGTAGAAAAGGAGATGAGGTTCACAAAGAATAAGTAATGGGCCCAAAGATGCAGAGCTAGAAAACAGCAAAATCAAGATTTAAACTCAAGGCTCTCCGGTTCCTAATCCCGGCCCTATAATCATGACATTTCACTACCTCGCAGCCTAAAGAGGAGATCAAAGAAAAGAAACAACAGGTAAGTCTACACACCGTAGTTATCTCTGTAACCTCAGTGACCGCCTTGCACTAAACCACTGACCTCCCATTCTTTTCATATCTGTTAAAGTACAATACAACAGAAAATCAACCGAGTATTGTAAAGCAGCTGTATTAGGAGAGACAGTCAAAAGTACTCCTATCTATGTAGAAGAGGTCTCTACTAGAGGATTTTGTACTTCTTTTATACAGTTGTAAACATCTTCCTTTACATTGTGTTTAGAAAACCGATAGAATTCACGTCTACCAAGAACTAAAGTGGTTTCCATGAGGCAGAAAATTTTTGAAAGCAACACTTAGGGTTTCAGGTTGCCTCCTGGAAAGGCTAGGTTCTGTGTGATGACAGTTTACCCAACTAGAGTACTTCAGACATGCCCGAGAAAACCTCAAGTGTGTCTTGCTGGGCCAGGGTTCTTCCAGAAACCCCCTGGGGTATGGAAGCAGAGCCAGGGAACGGCGTGATTCAATCTTGGATCCTGTGTTTTTGTCCAAACACATCTGGATAACATGGGGGAAAAGAGATTCTTTTTGGCAAGATGGGCAGGGAGAAAAGAAGCATCATGCTTATTAATAATAATAAAGTAATAACATCTAACATTTAGTAAATGCCTCTTGTGTGCCAAGTACTTGTTAGGCAATGTACATACACCTTTTCATTTGCATTAATAGTACATTGCCTCATTGAAAAAGAGATTGCTTTCTGTGTCCATGTCACATTCTGGCAATTTTCCTTTCCCCTATGTACATGTCATCCTCCCATTCAAATGTCACAATGTGTTTGAATCAGAAGGGACTAAAAACCAGTCAGAACCAGGAACTTCTTAACTGGTTACACATGGCTATGTAAGGAGAATGACCAATGGTAGGACATGAAAGCAATGTCTTTTCTGGCTGGAAGGGAGTGTGTGTAAAGTGTCTATCTATTCTCTCAGGAAAACACTAAAATGAAATCCCTTCAAGCTAAGTTTTTCATGGACCTTGACCCTACCTCCAGTGCCACTTCCTGTACTTGTCAGAGAAAGCTTGAGTCATTTCTGCTCTACCATATAAAAACAAGATAGCAGTATGAGTCACCTAAAAGCATATCCAGTGTAGTACTGATTTCCTCAAAATAATTGCATGGTACATTCCACTTGAAAAAAGAGAAGCATTTTCAGCTTACTTTCTAGTCATATTTATTTTAAAATATCTGTTAAGCCCATAACCACATCTACCCCTCTTCTTGCTGCGTTTCACTATAGAAGCTAGGGAGCCAGACTTGCTTTCCCAGGATCACTTTCAGCTAGTGGTGATCACGTGATCTAGTTATAACCAATGAGACATAACTTGATGTGGATTTCTTTTACTTTCATTATGAAAGGGACAGAAATGGTTGGTGCCACCTGTTTCCCCTTCCTTTTGCCCTTAAACAGGCCCTGAAAGGCTAGCAATATGGCAAGCACCTGGAGACTATGAGTTGACAAGAATGAGAACAAAAAAACCAACATGGACAGGATGGAGGAGGGGAAAGATGAAAAGATCCTGGGTCCTCAAAAACTTCATTGAAAAAATAAATTAAAACTGAAGGGGAAAAAAGTGCCAATACCAGTTTAGCTCTAATCTCGTAATAGGAGAACATAAACCTCAGGGTGTCCCACTGTTAGTGGGTTTCTGTTACTTACAGCCAAGTGTATGCCTAACAGATACAGTTATGTGCCAGACCCACAATGGGCATTGTGACTATGAAGATGAGGAAAGCATGGCCTCACCGTAAGCAGTTCATAGTCTACCTGGAGAGACCTATATATGAGGGACCATAGCATCCTCCCTAATGTCACTCCCATATTTTACAGGTGAGGAAACTGAGCCCACGTGCTTAATTGACTTGTCCAGTGTCACACCTGTTAGGTGTAGAGGCAGGACTTGAGTCTTCAGGTTGGTGACCTTGTACTTCATCAGTTCTGAGGCTCCACTGACCATCCCTTCACCTTCCCCCTGCTGACCCTCTCACACACATACCCTGCAACGTCACCATAATGAGGAAACACTCTCCCTACTCAGATAACCAGCTTGGCTCAGTCCCTTTCCTGTACACCACCAGAATGACCAAATGAACAGAAAATTTGGGCAGAAAAACCCCAGGGGACATGTGGAAAACACACAAGCATCACAACATGTAAAGAATAGAGTCCAGAGACAGAGGTGATAGAACATTCTCTACTCCTAAGATTATGGAAAATTGTTGCTGGAAGAGACTAGAAAGGAAAGAGAGGTCTTTTGACTCAGCCTCTATTTTAGAAAATGAATTAGGAAGTCTAAATACTTACAGGATTCAAAAGCTTCAGATTCAAGGCCCAGGGAATGAAAGAGTCAGGAAAGCAGCCAAGTGTCGTACACAGAAAATGAGTCCAGTATGGTTCTGGCCATTCTTAACTGATGTCTGAAGTGGAATGAACCACTACTCCCACCACAGCCTCTAAATCACCATTACCCACCAAGGCTCCCCAGAGAGGGAAGCCACAGAGCAGCAGCATCAGAAGATTAGAGGTTCTGTGCAATGGCCCTAGTAGAACATTTTGAATGGCTTTTCATAGAATTTTGGAGCAATCTTATAAAGCGATCAGTTCCTCAGTGTGCTCTAGGCCCTGGCCCCGCTGTGCAGGATGCCACCTTGCCCTTCCTGGAGAGAACACAGGGATAGGACTGGGTCTTCGGATAGCCTCCTCCCAAAGGGGATGTAATAGGAACTGCTGGGAGCCCCATCCAAGGCCCACCCAAGACATGGAACTTTTTAAATGTTTCTCCCAACTTCTGTATAGCTAAGCACAAGAAAATTTTCACACTGGTCTCTCTTCACAAAACTTACATGAGAAGCAGGAGTTTATTTCTCATTGGCCTATTTCCCTCAAAAGCCAGAGCAGAAGAGATGGAATCTAATTGTTGGCTCAACTTATTTTATTTTACTTATGGAGACATGTTTTGCTAATCAGATCATTGGTTCTGGTTGGGTATTATTGACCAGAATAAAGTTAAATTTTCATTTGTGAGCATGTATTCATTATATAAACACCAGTATAGACTTGAAATTGTTTTAAAAATGCATTTACAAGGACAGAACAGCCATTTATAAAAGAACATGCCTATGCACGGGCTGAAACCATCCTCTCTTTTTTGAAGTCTAACTCTCAAAGTTATAAAATCGCAAACAGAACTTGAATATTTACTACAACAGAAATTGAAGCTCAAATGTCAATGGAGGCCAAACAGGTCACATAATGAATAAAGTGGGCCAGGTATATGTCGCCTCCATTTTGTCTTTAAACACACAGCATTTTATCTACATGTTGTTTTCCCATTTTAGTGGAGATACTTACCTGAAGAAATATATCTCCTGTGAGAACAACAACTCATGGAAAAATGGCAATTCAGCCCCCCATTCCTGGGAAACAATGGAGAAGAATAGGAACTGCAGAGAACATGCCAAATCTATAAGGGGCAACAGATGCTCAACCATATGTGACCATATGGGAACACAGCCTATTATTGCCAGATCTTCTATTTCTCAAAAGAGGTCAGAAATTCAGATTTCTATGTGATAGCTCTCATTATTTCAATGATGGCTGAGTAGCGTTATTTGCTGCCTGTAAAAGATACATATCAAATATAAAGACAGACAGATTGGCAGTAAAAGGATGAAAAAAGATTTACCATGCAAACAACTAAGCACAAGATGAGCATGATTATATTAGTATCAGACAAAGTAGATATCAAGACAAAGATAATTGCTGTAGATCGTGACAGCAACTGGACATTTCACAATGATAAAAGGCACATTTATCAGGAAAACAATAATTCTAAATGTTTATACCCCCACTAACAAGACTTTAGAATATATTAAACAAAAAGAGAGCAATAAACAAATTAATAATTATAGTTGGACGTTTTTAACATACCCTCTTATTAATTGATAGAAGAAATAGACAAAAAATCAGTAAGTATACATATAGATTATTTGAACTCTATCAACCAATATGATTGAAATGATATTTTCCCAAAAATTGCAGAATAAATATTCTTTTAAGTTTTCATAAAATGTTCACCAAGATAGACTATATTTTATTCTATCCTGGTTTCATGAAATTTAAAAAGATTAAAACCTTATATACTGTGTTATCTGATTGCAATGAAATAGAAATAGAAATCAGGAGCAATAAGATAGCCAGAAAAATACCCAACTATATGATACCCAACTAAACAATCCCTTTCCTGTACATAACCGGAATGACCAAATTAACATGAGTCAAAAAAGAAACCATAAGGGAAATTAGAAAATATTTATAAGTAAATCATAATGGAAACAACATATCAAAATCTGTGAGATGCAGCCAAATCAGTTACTAGGGGAAAATATATAACTTAAATGTCTATATTAAAAAATTGAAAGGTCTACATGTTAAGCTAGAAAAATAACAGCAAATTAAACCCAATGTAAGTAGAAGGAAAGAACTAATAAAAATCATAAACCAATAGAGTTGAGAACAGATAAATATTACAGAAATTAAAGTCAAGGTGGATACTTTGGAAAGATTAATAAAATTGATAAAGCTCTAACAAGACTAATAAAAGAGAAATCCAAATTACTAACATGAAAAATGAAAGAAGGCACCTCATGTCTTATAGCTACCCTCAGGTTAATTAAATATTTTGGACAAATTTATGTTTATAAATTCAATAGCTAAGATGATATAGAAAAATTGTTTAAAAACATAACTTATGAAAAGTGACACAATAAAAATCATTTAAATGGTTTTATATATTTTTTAAATCAAATTTTTAAAAATATTTTATTTATTTATTTATTTATTTTTATTGGGGAAGGGGAACAGGACTTTATTGGGGAACAGTGTGTACTTCAGGACTTTTTTTCCAAGTCAAGTTGTTGTCCTTTCAATCTTAGTTGTGGAGGGCTCTGTTCAGCTTCAAGTTGTTGTCCTTTCAGTCTTAGTTGTGGAGGGCGCAGCTCAGCTCCAGGTCCAGTTGCCGTTTTCTAGTTGCAGGGGGCACAGCCCACCATCCCTTGCGGGAGTTGAACCGGCAACCTTGTGGTTGAGAGGACATGCTCCAACCAACTGAGCCATCCAGGAGCTCAGCGGCAGCTCAGCTCAAGGTGCCATGTTCAATCTTAGTTGCAGGGGGCAGAGCCCACCATCCCTTGTGGGAGTCGAGGAATTCAACTGGCAACCTTGTGGTTGAGAGCCCACTGGCCCATGTGGGAATCGAACCGGCAGCCTTCGGAGTTAGGAGCACGGGAGCTCTAACCGCCTGAGCCACGGGCCGGCCCTATTTTTTAAATCAATTTTGTAATTTACAACATCCTTCCCACACACACAAAAATTGTATGTCCAGATGGGTTCACTGGTGAATTTTACCAAACATTTATCAAATATTTAAGAAAGAAGTAATGCCAAACTTATCCAAACATTTTCAGACAATAGAGAAAATTCTTCTCAATTTATTTTGAGGCTAAACTCTTAAACCAAAATCCTGACAGATCAATATCTCTCATGAACATAAACCTCTGCACTTAAAAATTACAAAATTTAAAAAAATACAATTTTTAGAGAGCTATTAAAGTATATCTAAATAAACAGAGAGGTGTTTCATATTCATTGATTTTAAAATTCAATATCATTAGGATTTGAGTTTTCTCAAATTCAATGCAGTTTTAGTTACAATCCCAGCAGACCTTTTTTTACATAGAAATTGAAGAGGCAATTCTACAATGTATATGGAAAATCAAAGAATATGGAATTGCTAAAATAATTTGAGAAAAATAGAGGACTTATACTACCTAATTTCAAGAGTTATTATAAACCTTTAGTAATCAAGTGTAGGAGATAAATCTTCAGTAGGCACAGATTGTTTAATTGAATACAAAAAGCATAAATCATAAAAGAAAAAATGGACAAACTGAACTATATCACAAGTCAAAATGGTTGCTCTTCTAATGACACCTTTACAAAACTGAAAGGGTAAACCACCAATGGGGAGAAAATATTCTTAATACACATATCTGTCAAAGGACTTGTATCCAGAATATACAAAGAACTCTTACAATGCAACTTTTTAAATGGATCACAGAATTTAGCCAATACTTCACAAAAGAAGACCTACAAATGGCCATTAAGTATCTTCATTGGTCATCAAAAAAATGCAAAACAAAACCACAACTGATTGTCACTCTATATCAATATGTTTGGCTGAAAAGAAAAAGCATGTAAACATTGGCAAGGACGTGAAGTAACTAGAACTCTCATATGTTACTGGTGAGAGTGGAACATGGTACAACCACTTTGGAAAACTGTTCAGAAGTTTTTTATAGAGTTAAATACACACTTAACATGTGATGCGATAATTTCATTCTCAGGGATTTACTCAAGAAAAATGAAAATGTATGTCCACACAAGATTTATATAAGAATATACATACGCGCTTTGTATATCGGGGGTGCCAAAAAAATGTATACACATGACTTGGATTCATCTTTTGCTATTGGTATATATTGAGTATTACAATTTTAATACAGTTTTTTCCTTTCTGAAAATGTGTGTAAATTTTTTTGGCACCCTCAGTGTATGTAATAATCCCATTGGAAACATCACAGGTGTCCATCAGCAGGTGAATATATCATTTGTGTTATAGTCCCACAACTGAACACTATTCAGAAATAAGAAGGACTAAACTACTGGTACATAAAACAGCATGAATGGATCTTAACAATATTACCCTGAGTGAAAGAAGACAGACACAGAACAGTACATATTATATGGCTCTATTCACATGAAGTTCCAGAATGGGTGAAAAAAAATCTATTGCAATAGAAATCAGAACAATGGCTTCCTAGGATGGAGGTGAAGAGGCACTGGTAGTGCAGGTGTGTTAGAACTAGCTGCAAAGGGACATGAGAAATCTTTCTAGGATGATGGAAGTGTTCTATACATTGAACATGGGATGCTGACAGGAGAGTTTACACTTGTCAAAGATCATGCATGATGTTGCTTATAAACTGTACTTCAATAGATTTGAAAAGCAGAGTCATTTGCAAACATTAGCAGAATAACAAGGTTGACAGCTGTTGAGCTGACCTCATTGGTGTGAGGATAACCTCAAGCTCAAATTCTTTCCAGGCAAGGTCATCTAAATGGAATTTTGTAGTATACATTGTTGCTCCTTAAAATCAGTCTTGCAGAGATTGAGATCAGACCTCTAAGGAGCAACTATTCTAGAGTAAACAGAATAGGCTCTCTTATTCATTGCTGGGATGGTTGTTTTATTGAGGTTCTAAACTATCCTTAAGACAAGTGCTGGGCAGTTGACAACTGATGGGGACCTCGAGAGTGGAGAGTACTTCTCCTGACCTCAGGCTAACTAACTTGACAGTCCCCTCATAGCAGTTATACACTCTCAGCCTCAGGGTCCTCCCATGTAAAAACAGGGATAGTAATTGTGTAAGGATTAAAAGATACCAGGTTTCCCCAAAAATAAGACCTAGCCAGACCATCAGCTCTAATGCGTCTTTTGGAGCAAAAATTAATATAAGACCCAGTCTTATTTGAATATAATATAAGACTGGGTATAATATATATAATATAATAGGTCTTATTTTGGGGGAAATACAGTATATGTATGTAAAAGTAACCAGCAAAATGTTTGGCATATAGTAACCACCACATTTTCTACTTTTATTGTTTATTTGTGAGGATAACTCACTTTCTAAATTGAGCTAGGAAACACACAAAAGTATCAGGGTGGGGATGGAATGATGGCTGTGAATACAAAATAAATTTATATCATCACAGGTAACTCTTCAGGACTCAAGATACTTGTACATTTTGTTTCTGTATTAACTAGATCTCCTTAGGTTGCAAGTGACAGAAATGCAACTCATGCCAATTTCAGCAAAGAGGGGATTTTATCATTTTATGTAACTGAAAAGTCCAGGATTTTATATTCCAGTAGCTCTATAACCCCTAACAATTCCAACCGAAGTCTCCAGTTGAGTCTTACAGAACCTAGTTGGGTCACGTTCCCATATTTGAACAAACTACCACATCAATGAGGATGGACTACAGTTCTGTCACAGACCCACCCCTATAACCAGGAGTGAGGTCAGCACCACCAGAGCCACTTGTGAGAAAGGGAAAGACATGGGCCCCCAAAGGAAAACACAGGTGCTGCTCTGTTTTTGTCCTATACGTCTGGCAGGTACTTCCTGGCACTACAAATTGTTCTCCCCTGTGTATGCCAAGCGAATACCACAGTGGATTATGTGCAAGCCGATGAGTGTTCTGTGGAGAAATTAACTCCTTTGAAGCTGCCTACACATCACATGGTCCTGTCACTCACTTTTCACATGTATTCCCAGTGAGGCACTGGTTCTTAAAATTCCTAAGAACGTTAGTTCCACACTGAAAAACAGACTATTTCTAATAAGTATCCATGACTTATCTTGTTATTAAACAGACTTTGGAATCTCTTTCTTTCCATTTAAACAGAGTTTGGGCTTATTTCAGCACCACCCTATTGTACAGTGAATGTGGCTTCATTGGGAGGAAGAGAAGGGAGGAATTGTTTATTTAAATATTCCATTTTTATAAACAGGCTACTTGGTCCCTTGGGACACTTTTATTGCTTCCTGTTATGAGATCAGTCAAATGGGATGAATGAATTAGACCATTCAGTTGGAAGCCATAAATGTTAGTTGAATGGACAAGAAAACAACCCCTCCTTTTTCAAGGGGCAGCCAGAAAGTGTTCAACCCAAAGTTAAGGCTCAGCTAGTAGAATCATCATTGCTTTGTACTTCGGGACTTTCCACATTTTGCAAAGTGTGTCATAGACACTTCTGGCTTCGTATGATTTTTGATCCCTGCTTTTCTTTCTAACAGGTATACAGTTTGCTAAGGTATCTAAGTCTACCCCACAGGATTCAGAGAGTCACCAAGGAAAGTTCCTGATGAATCCAGTTCAGTTAGCACATGGGGTTTCCCAAGGGTGGCCAGGCAGAGATGTAAAAACCTGGGTCCCTGAGGCTGTGATGGTTCTGTAACTACATCTTTCTTTTACCTCTGGACTTCTCACTCTGTGATCTGTTATCCAAATTAGTGCAAGTCAAGGGTTTCTTTCATTTGTAGCCAGACTAATGCAATGTGCCATCCCCTGGAAGAAACTGGCCTTTATTGAGGCAATGTTCAGTAAAGAATGCTTTTTCCTTTACCTACTCTGGGCACTAGAACCCAGACTGCAAGTTTCAATTGGATCAATCTAAGAGTAACTGTCAGGAATACTATGGGCTGCGAATAACAGGAAATATGATAAAAAGGTGCTTAAACACTTAGATGTTTGCCACATGGAACAAAAAGTTTACAGCTGTTAGGGGGGCTCCATCATACCATCAGGGCTCAGGGCCTTTCCATCTTTCTTTCCATCATCATCGGTGTGTAGACTTCTGACCTTATGCTTGTTGCCTCATGGCTGCAAGTTGGCTTTTACAGCTCCATATGTGGCACCGCATGTCAGGCAGGAAGAAGAAAGAGGGGAAGCAGCAGACCCTATTTCCCAGATGACTTCAATGTATGTCTCATGGCCAGAAATGTATCACAGGGCATCCCTAGACTCATGGGGATGTGGCAGAGCAAGTGGTGTCAGCTTAACATATTGCTACCCGAACAAAATTTAATTTTCCTTATTCAGGAGAAAAAGAGAATGTTTATTAGGTAGGCAGCTAGCAAAGACTGCCACACTAGTTCAGATATTTATCTTTAGTCCTTTAAGAAACGAAGGAGGTTCTTTAATTTGGGATTTTATAAAGACAGCAAAAAGATTAGATGAGAAGGACTAAGCTCACTCATGGAATCAACTGCTGACAGTTAACTTAAGCATGAATAAAGAGGCCCAAACTAGGTACAAAAATAATGTCTTGCATTTATTTTCCTTATCTGAAGGGAGTGATGCAAACCTTACCCAGGTAAGGGAAATGTCTCTCCCAGATCTTCTTCACCCCTCCTCATCCTAGTTCTGTACCATTCACAGATCTGCTTTGGGTCCCACAATGATAAATGGTTGTTTTCCCCTCTAGCAGAGGTGGTGGGCAAATTGTACTCTCTCTGGCCACCATAGATATCCATCCATCCATCCATCCATCCTTCCACCCATCCACCCATCCACTCATCCATCATCAAACCATTTATTTATTCAGTGTAAATTTTCTAAGCTGAATCAAACTGCAGAGTCTTGTCAACAATACTGCTATACCTTTAGTTTTGCTAGTGCTTAGGCTACTGCACAAGTCTGTGTAAGTGTTCCTCCAATGTGCTCTCAAAATGCCTTGTTTTGCTTTCTCTCCATCAGAGCTGTGGGGCTATTTTCTACCTCTCTCTGTTCTGAGCAAGCTCCAGTCTTCACTGCAGGAGTGGAAGCAGTTTTGTTGTCTGCACTTTTGACAGGAGCAGAAAAGCTTTCGAGTTGAGTGTTGCTTGGGGAAAAAATCCCCTTAGAGAGCCACCACTGACTTTCTAAAACTTAGGGAGATGTCCAGTGCAGCATAATTAAGCAATGACTCTTGTCCCTTTCCCCAGCCAGCAACACCAGCCGCTAAGCAGAGGGCTTTGTTCTTTAATCCCATGGAGGTAGGTGGTGTTCTTGTTTTTACACAGGGAGGATGCAAGAGCAAGAAAAGTTGAGAAACAACTTAGTATCTCTCTCTCTTTGCTTAGACAAAGAAGTCTGCAGTTTTCATCTCCCAAAATCCCAGTGAATATGATTATCTTGCCAAGAAATAGAGGGAGGCCTTCTTCCATGAACGCATGTGAACATATGTAGGTAATTTTCCCAAATATGTTAAGCGATATCTTGGTGATGCAGAGAGAGGTGGTCAAGAAGGGGTGAACAGGGACGTCATAATGAGAAGGGGCAGAAAGGAGGTGTTTGGATGATTGTCTTGCAGTATCTACCTCAAGCTTAGGGACTAAAAACAACCACCATGTAATTATAACTCAGGGGTCGATATGACAGTGAGTTGCCTGGGGATTGACTGGCAATTCTTCTACTGGTCTCGCTTGTTTTTGTTTTGTTTTTTTCTTGCAATTAGTGGGCACGTGGGGCTGCCACTGGGCTGGACACGTGAACCTCAGGTATTTCTCCAGGTGGCCATTCTCCATGTGACAACACCTACTCCAAGACCTCTCCATGTGGCCCTGTTCTAGAGCAGGAACACACAGACATCTTACATGGTGGCTCAAGGCACTGCAACAGGTGTCTTGGGCTCAGAAACCCCCAAACATCACTTCCTCCAAATTCCATTGGTCAAAGCAGTCACAGGCCAAACCCAGATAAGGTGAAAAGGAATGCAGAATCAGAGGAGTTTTAATGCTTAGAACACCACGAGGAAGAGAAGAAAAGGCACCAAACAAATTGCCTATTTCACAGCTCGCCTGTAGCCCGTGCCAATGTCTTCCCAGCAGATTTATTTAGGAGACCCATCCTGACTTAGGGGACCTGGGTTGTGAAATAGGGTTGTGTAAGATTTTGGAGCCAGACTCACAGTCAGGGAGACTCAATAAATAATACACTCATCTTTTCTCAATGACACACTCATTTCCAATCCATCATTCCACACATGTTTTTAATAATGATGATAGGCCTGCTTTAAAGCATCTGCAGAAAATACAGAGAAATAGCTTCATGTTGCTTTGACCACCTCAGCCTTCAGGACCACCTGTCAGAGCACCTTATTTGTTTATGTAAGCAAAATGTGTTGATTATTTTTAGCATAACTTAAGCCCCTGGAGACTAATGAGGTGTTAACAGTGTGTGTTAATTATGTGAGTTTTGTTGTCTTCATTAAAGTTAAGAGTCTCCATCCTGTTTGCCACCTAAAATCCCCAAGGAGCCACATTCCTCTTCTGACCCTGGCATCTTTCAGTTTCCCACAGTTCACACAGTCACATAAACATATTTCGTTTCCCCTGCGGAGAAGCAGATGAGCACGGCTCGCACACCCAGAAGACCTTGAATACCCCCTTTTAAATTTGTATCCATTTTTAATCTCCATTATTAGTTCTTGGATCTTACAGTAAGCTCGTCGTGCAGGAAGCTAGCGACATGAGCTCATTTAGCACTGACTGTCCTTCAACTCAACAGAAAACTGCCGGAGAAGCTGAAAACCAGGAAGAAGGAAAAGCACCAAAATCAGCTTTCGTTGCTTTTTGCAGCTTTTTGATTAACCAAGGAATTGTGTTGCATACACACGACTCTGATTATTTTAGACTTCAGCAATATGTGCTATACTTCTGTCCCGAGTGACAATACATCCCATCCAGAATAACCTGTTCTCAGGAAGAGATAATCACCTATTCCAGACTAATTTGAAGCAGCAATCAGCATCCCTTTCATGACTTTGTCTGCATTGCTGATGTCCTGGAGAAGCTTTCTTTGGCAATGGTGCTAGGGACCTTATTGCAAGTCCAAGAGGTAATGGAGCTCAGGATTTCAGCTGCGGATGTCTTAATGATGGCCGCATCAGGGTGTACGAAGTTGTAATGAAAATGGCAGGTGAACCTAACTGCAAATCGCACATTGTGAGTCTTCCTAGTAATTAGAGCGGTCTAAAAATAGAATGGGCTGTCACCTGAGGTGGCAAGCTCCCCGCCAAAGAATCAGGGATGTTGAAGGGAGGGTTCCTTGTCAGGCAGGGGTTAGACTCCATACTCTTGGGGCCTCTTCTAACCTTCAATCTAGATTCTACAGTTGTTCTAAGCCCACACAGAGCAATCGTCTTGACTTTGGGAATTTGCAAGTTGGGTTCCATGATGGAGTGTGAGAGAGTAGAAAGTCAGGCAGTCTTAGGTTCCAACCTCCGCTGACTCTTACTAGCACTGTGTGACTGTGAGCAGTACTTTCTTAAACTCTCTGTGCCCTGTAAAATGAGGATGGAAATATACCGCTTCTGGGACTGTTATAAGAGTTACGAATAATACATTTAAAATCAGAGTCCCAAGGTAAGCACTCAATAAATCACAACTCTAGTTACCCTTAGGAGTGGAATTCTTTTACTTTGTTATTCACTCTCCACTTCAGTAACACAGTCTTGATTTGTAAAAACAGAAGAAATGGAGGGCCTATAAAGACACTGGAGAAAGATTGCACTACCATGTTTCCCCAAAAATAAGACCTAGCTGGACAATCAACTCTAATGCATCTTTTGGAGCAAAAATTAATATAAGACCCGGTCTTATTTTACTATAATACAAAACCGGGTCTTCAATATAATATAATATTATAATATAATATAGTATAATGTAATATAAAATACCCGGTCTTATATTAATTTTTGCTCCAAAAGACGCATTAGAGCTGATTGTCCAGCTAGGTCTTATTTTCGGGGAAACACAGTAGTAGCTGGATTAGTTGAACAAAGAAGCCTGAACAAATCTTCATGAGACGTCACCAGGTAGTGTGTCCTGAGCAGGCAGAGGCCTGCAGGACTGTGCTTTTCCTGGGAAAGGCTATTAGCATTGCCTAGTGCCTATAGTGTATTGGGCACATCCTTACGTTATCTTAATTACACCATTGCCATGCCAACTCTGAGCAGTAGGTCTGATCATCCCCATTTTACAGAGGATAAAACTGAGACTCAGAGAGGTCACATGCCTAATCCAAGGACATGTAGCTATTCCAGAGATTGGCTTCCCCCACTCTACCACCAAGTCTCCCTAGCATTCTGCTGCATCCTCCATTCACAGGGCAGAGTAAATCCAGGTGCCCAATTGTCCTCTGAAAAAGATACTCCTGCCTGTTAGGATATGGTGAATTTAGAAAACCAATAGGAGCTTCTGCAAAGCCAGTGTTTCAAGAAATGAGCTGGAGCCTTAGTTTGGAGATTCTGAATAAATAGTGATCTGCCAATAACGCGTTCTTTCCCTATTCATCTCGGGCTTTGCATGTGTCTGTTAGACCTTCATACCACCTCTTGTCCACAGGGTTTAAAATTTTAAAGTACAAAAAGGCATACAATGAAAAGTCACACTTGTTCCTTGTCTCCCAGAAACACAGTTCTCTTCCCCCAGAGACAATTAGTTTACCAGTTTCTATGTACAGTCTCCTAGGTGTTTGGTCTTGTTGGTTTTTTTGTTTTGTTTTTGTTTTTTCAAAAATTGAAGTGAAATTCTTATATAGCCATCCAAAAGTGTATAATTCAGTGGCATGTACTGTATTCACAATGTTGTACAACCACCACCTCTCTCTAGATTCAAAATTTTTCATCAATCCAGAAAAAAATGACAAAAAACAAAATCCGCCATTAAGTAATAATCACTCCCCACTTTCCCCTTCCCCAATCTCTTGGGCACCAGTAATATGCTTTCCATCTCTATGGATTGGCCTATTCTGGGTATATCATTTAAAGGGAGTCATACATTATGCAACCTTTTCTGTCGGGCTTCTTTCACTCATCATGTTTTCGAGGTTCATCCAAGTTGTAACATGTATCAGTATTTCATGCCTCCTTATGGCTGAATAACATTTGGATTGTTTTCACCATATTGGCTATTATGAGTAATGCTGCTATAAACATTTGTGTACAAGTGTCTGTGTGGACATATGTTTTCTTTTCTCTTGGATATATACCCAGGAGTGGGATTGCTGGGTCATGCAGTAATCTTATGTTTCAATATTGAGGACTCAGAGGTTTTCTAATGCATGTAATTTACCGTATTTTTCCATGGTTGATGGCATACTATGCACATTGTACTGCATCTTGCTTTATTCACTTGGCAGTAGATTTTGGACATCTTTTCAGGGATGTGCTACTAAATGTTTAATAACCAGCTCTCATAGGTTAGGAAGTGCCCTGATTGGTAACGTTGACAGGTTACCATGGTGAAACTCCTACCATGGCCATTTCCAGCTATGAGAGGTCACTGACTGCGGAGTCAGGAAGAGATGTAATAATCTGCTCTCACGAACTGGTCCAAGCTGGTTCCGGCTCTGACTGGATCATTCTATGTCAGAGCACAAGGAGCTGCCTCGTTCCTCTTTATGATTGCAGAGCATGTCATTTTAAGATGTACTATAATTTTTGAACCAGTCCCTGTGGTATACACTTAGGTTGTTTCCAGCCTTTTACTTCCACAAACCAGGCCTTAATGGATAACCTTGTGTGCGTGTCATTTTGCTCATGTGCAAATGTAGCAGTAGACATGGTTCCATGACTTCAGAAGAATCACTATGGGAAGAAATTCTCAAAAGGCAATTTATTTCTTCATTGGACAGTTATGGCTGCTAGGAAGAATTCTATGCAAAGAAATTGTCTCTTTTTGTCCCAGTTCCTTGTGAGTCAATTGGATGCAAATTAGCTAGCCACTTGCCAGCATCAAAGAAATAATGTAAAACTTTGAAATAAAATTGAAAAGCGTGTTTTTCTTCTTAAAGATAGGAATTTATGTAAATACAAAGTGGCATGGTTCACACGTTGTGACCTAAAAATACACTCATGGGACATTGTAACCCTGCAGGAGAGGAAGCCAATCAACTGATTAGGAAATAGGATAGTTGAAGAGTTTTAGCCTGGTTCTTACTTAGATTGTTTGACCAAGAAACTGAAATACAATGTTTCAGAATTACACTTTAGACTCATCTGGGAAGCTTTTAAAGTCTTGATACTCAGGCCACAGTCCAGACTAATCAAATTAAACTCAGGAGTTGGGGGCCCAGGAATCTGTGTTTTTAAAACTCCCTTGGTGATTCCACTGTTTATCCAAGGTTTAAAAGAAAATATAAGGAAAGAATGAAATTTGTGATATAGGGAAACACGTTTGTGTTAGTCAGTGTTATCCAGAGTAACAGAACCAATGGGATGAAGGAGATGACTTTAAGGAATGGCTCATGTGGTTATGGAAGTGGCAAGTCCAACGTGTGCAAGATGGGCCTGCAGCCCAGAGACCAGGAGAGAGCGGGTGCTGTAGTTCAAGTCCAAAGGCTGCTGCTGGATTCCCTCTTGTTCCCGGGAGGTTAGTCTTTTGTTCTGTTCAGGCCTTCAACTGAGTGGATGAGGCCCACCCGCATTAAGGAGGGCAATCTGCTTTATTCATGGTCCACTGGTTTAAATGTTAATCTCATTGAGAAACACTTTCACAGAAACTCCAGAATAATGTTTGACCACATATCTGGGCACTGTGACCCAGCCAAGTTGAAAGATGAAATTAACCATAACAATATAACAATTGTTGGGAGATACTAAAAAACTTCATCTTTAAAGGGCAAAGACAGGAGTTTAGTGGTTATCTGAAGTTGTATTTCCCTTGTTTAGTCACAAACAAATTGTCTCTGAAATTCTTTGGCTGTTCCCGCAAAAGGAACCATTTACTTGTCACTTGTAAGCCCTACTCCCAGAGCTCCCAGATTTTATTAAAATTAAGAATCATGAGAAAACAAAGTATTTTGTTCCATCATCTTGGAATTGGCTATTTTTATTAGAAGAGTATCAACTTTTTTTGTCAGAAGGAGTGAGCATTGTTAATTGTGCAAAGAGATTCACTAGAGTGGCTATAAAGAGTTTGGTCGTAAGCCATGAATATATTCCTTTAAGAAAATTTGATTCCTTCTGCTCTCTTGAAAGACCCGCATAATCAAAACTCAGAATTTAAAAAGGTTAGTCTTGAGAGTTCTATAGGTTCAGCAGGAAGGAAACATGGTTTTTTGGAGGAATATATCCCAAGGTGTTTGATTTCAAGAAACAGGTAAGAAATCGAAGGCTCTCGGCTCAGCAGCAATCTGACCCCTGTGCTTCCAGCTGGCCTTGCACCTCCACTGTTGTCCGAGCTCCCATTTCAGAGTACAAACTGGAGACATTCAGCCCAGTGAGGAGATCCAGGCCATGAGGACAATGCAGGGGGTCTGAGGACTCGCACTGAACCTCTCACAGCACCATATGCAATGCTCTGATCCCCAGCGATCTTGGGTTCTGCCTGGAGCCATTTTTAACCTGTGGGACCAGCTGACTGGTAAAGCCAGGACTGTTGTGCGTCAGCAGGAAACTGAGTCAGCCTCATTGATTTGGTGTAGGATGGTGTGGGTTGAGTTGGTGGGGACCTTGGATGGGTTTTCGTGGTCATGGAAATAGTTTCCTTTTGCCAGCTACAAATCAACTAGCATTCATGCAGGCTCAGAAGCAGAAGAGCAAAAGTTAAAAATAAGTCAACCTTTTATTTTTAGGCAAGGCAGAGCACAGCCCTAAAACGGAAACTGGGGCATGTGAACCTGCTTCTCCTGGGAGACTCAGTGGAAAGGAGCAATAAGTACAGGGTCTCTCCCATGGAATGTCTCTGCTCATGCAAGAGGGTATGTGGAAAGACCTGTCTGAGCATGGGAGGTGCCCTGAACTGAAGCAGGGCTGCCCTCCTATCCAGTTCCTAGCTGAAGTTCGGGGGACCCAGGGCCTCAGTTTTCTGTCTGAACCCTATCAGGAAATGACATCAGGGTGAGAACCTCTCTGCCATGTACGTGTGGTGGGTGTAGGCAGGACTGGTGTGCATCAGTTCCCAGCCGTTCCATTGTCAAAACACTGGAATATTTTCATGATCCTTGGTAAATAGACATTGACCAACCTCTCTGTTTGCCTCCTCACCACTGGCTACCCAGCCTCTCCTCTGGCACATGGCAGACTACCCCAGCACCCAGCAACTAAAGGGTTAATTCCTGGCGCTGTGAGGCATTCAGAAAATCTGATTGCCTCTGTTCTCTTGAAAGAACTCTGGTGTCAAAATCCAGAATTCAAAAAGATTGGTGGTGAAAGTTCTATCGATCTCAACAGGAAGGAATCCATAGTTGACTGGGAAAATCATGAACACTGAATTGTCCCTTCTCTTTTTTTTTTCAAATTAAAGTTTATTGGGGTGACAATTGTTAGTGAAAGTACATAGATTTCAGGTGTACAATTCTGTATTACATCATCTATAAATCCCATTGTGTGTACACCACCCGGAGTCAGTTCTCCTTCTATCAACACATATTTGATCCCCCTTACCCTCATCTCCACCCCACACCCCCATTATCCTCTGGTAACCACTAAGCTATTGTCTGTGTCTATAAGTTTTTGTTTTTCATTTGTTTGTCTTGTTCTTTTGTTGTTTTTGGTTTATATACCACGTATCAGTAAAATCAAATGGTTCTCTGCTTTTTCTGTCTGACTTATTTAGCTTAGCATTATACTCTCAAGATCCATCCATGTTGTCACAAATATTCCTATATCATCTTTTCTTCCCGCCGAATAGTATTCCATTGTATATATATACCACAACTTCTTTATCCATTCATCTATCAAAGGACATTTTGGTTGTTTCCATGTCTTGGCCACCGTAAACAAAGCTGCAATAAACATTGGAGCACACTTGTCTTTATGTATAAACGTTTTAAGATTTTTTGGGTAGATACCCAGGAGAGGGATTGTTGGATCATATGGTAATTCTATTCGTAATTTTTTGAGGAACCTCCACACTGCCTTCCATAACGGCTGCACCAGTCTGCATTCCCACCAACAGTGTATGAGGGTTCCTTTTTCTCCACAGCCTCTCCAACACTTGTTACTATTTGTCTTGTTGATGATAGCCATTCTGACTGGGGTGAGGTGATATCCCATTGTGGTTTTGATTTGCATTTCTCTGATGATTAGTGATGTTGAGCATTTTTGCATATGTCTATTTGCCATTTGTATGTCCTCTTTGGAGAAATGTCTCTTCAGGTCCTCTGCCCATTTTTCAATTGGGTTGTTTGTTTTTTTCTTGTTGAGTTCCCTGAGTTTCTTGTATATTTTGGATATTAGCCCCTTATTGGAGGCACTGTTTACAAAAATCTTCTCCCATTCAGTTGATTGCCTCTTTATTTTGTCGATGGTTTCTTTTGCTGTGCAGAAGCTTTTAAGTTTGATATAGTCCCATTGATTTATTTTAGCTTTTACTTCCCTTGCCTTTGGAGTCAAATTTATAAAATGCTCTTTGATTCCAAGGTCCATAAGTTTAGTACCTATGTTTTCTTCTATGCAGTTTATTGTGTCAGGTCTTATGCTTAGGTCTTTGATCCATTTTGAATTAATTTTAGTACATGGTGACAGATAGCAGTCTAGTTTCATTCTTTTGCATGTGGCTTTCCAATTCTGCCAGCACCATTTATTGGAGAGGCTGTCTTTTTTCCATTGTATATTTTTTGCTTCTTTGTCAAAAATTATCTGTCCATGTTTATGTGGTTTTATTTCTGGGTTCTCAATTCTATTCCATTGGTCTATGTGTCTGTTTTTCTGCCAATACCATGCTGTTTTGATTATTGTAGCCCTGTAGTACAAGCTAAAGTCAGGGAGTGTGATACCTCCAGTATTGTTCTTTTTTCTTAAGATTGCTTTGGCTATTCAGGGTCTTTTGTGGTTCCAAACAAATCTGATGATTTTTTGTTCTATTTCTTTAAAAAATGCCATTGGGATTTTGGTGGGGATTGCATTAAATCTGTATATTGCTTTGGGTAATATGGCCATTTTAACTATGTTGATTCTTCCAATCCATGAGCATGGAATGTCTTTCCATTTTTTTGTGTCTTCTTCAATTTATTTTAAAAATGTCTTGTAGTTTTCAGCGTATAGGTCTTTCACATCCTTGGTTAAGTTTATTCCTAGGTATTTTATTCTTTTTGCTGCAATTGCAAAAGGAATTGTTTTTTTTTTTATTTCTTTTTCTGATATTTCATTGTTAGTATATAGGAATGCAATGAACTTTTGTACGTTGATTTTGTAGCCGGCAACTTTTGCTGTATTCGTTTACTGTTTCTAATAGCTTTTTGGTGGAGTCTTTAGGGTTTTCTATATATAGCATCATGTCATCTGCAAAGAGCGACAATTTAACTTCTTCATTCCCAATTTGGATGCCTTTTATTTCTTTCTCTTGCCTGATTGCTCTGGTGAGGACTTCCAACACTATGTTGAAAAGCAGAGGTGATAGGGGACTGCCCTGTTGTGTTCCTGAATGTAGCCTTCTCTCCTTTATAAAAGGGTTTTGGAGCCTATCTATGTGACCAGGAATAGGATTTACTTTCTCTGTAAATGATTGGAAGCTTCAGCACCAGGACCAGCTGCATCCTTTGGGACTGGTCCTTGTCAACACAGTAATGATTAAGTATAGTCACCACCACCACTGGGTGTGGAGGTGTGTGTTCCATCAGAGGAAGGTATTGGGTTGGTAACCCAAGGGACTGTATCCATGGCCCTGCCTACTTAGCAGGAAGTACTCCTCTGTTTCATCATGGCATTTTCCAGCTATTTTGGTCCTCTGGGTGCCTTCTCCTGTGGGCCTGGCACAGATCCTTGATTTCTTCCATCCAGGCCTCTTCACCATGCCACCATACAGCCCCTCTACCCTCAACGATCCTTTGCTGGAGACACCAGTGCTACTGCCAGTCTGACCTCAAGGAAGCAAGGGCTCACCTCCTCATGTCCACTGAATCCCAAATGTGGACAGGCCTTTCCACCTGGTTCCCACAGGGGACCAGAGACCAGGATGTCACTTTTAATGAGACCTGGCGTAGATGTGGGAGTAATGACAGGGAAGTAACACACAGAAAAAAGCTCCTAGCTCTGATGGGCCAGACATGCGTAACAGCTCAGGTTCCCTGACATGCACCCTTCTGGCGGTTTTGAAGCTAGGATTAGTTTCCCTCAGCTGCCATCCAAAAGACCCCAAATGTCCCCACATCTTTGGGTTTAGGCCAAGCTGATCTGGCCAAGCTTTACAACAAGGAAGAAAGGATTTTCTCTTCCAGCTCTGAGGCCCGCTCTGAGACACCAACAACTCGGCCAAGCGGAACAGGACCTCGGTCAGTCCGTCTCTCTCCAAGAATCCAAGCATTTTGCAAACTAGTCTGACCTATCATCGACCAGTTACAAACCCCACTTTCCGTGAGGGTGTTTATTATATTGTCATTCCCATTGTATAGAAGAGAAACTAAGATCCGGAAAGGTTTAGTAACTCAACTGAGTTCAACAGCCTGTAAAGTTTTCCAAGGCCTTGTACCTACATGATCCTTCCAAAACCACCACACAAAACACTTTTCTTATGCAGATCCGGAAATTCTTAAAACTCTTCAACTATTGACATGTTGCAAAGGTGTGAAAGGCATATGGTGCTCGTGAGTTAGACATGAAGTTAAGCTTGAAGACCTCTGGTGGGTTTCATGTGGAACAGAAGCCAACAACAAGAAGCTTAGAAAAGGACACATCAGCAGAATGCTTTTGGAATTTTCCAGTTGACTTCTTTACCACCTTAGCCATGATATCAGGAGACGTAGCTTCAGCCACAACACTAGTGTTCTCTAATTTTTCTGTTGCCTTGTTCCTGCTCACATTATTCACATGCGGCTGTTTAAGAGCTGCAAACACGGGTGAGATATCACCAACAGCTCAGTGTTTTCACAAGACCCTGATCTGCCACATGCTGTAGGCTCTTGTGTATCAGACTTCTCTCAACTGTGCTAAAGCTCCGTTTGGGGTGAATATGATTTCCTCTGCTGGTCTTGTCAAATCAGATTCCTCACTGCTGTGTCTTTCTGCCTTCTATTTTTTAAACCCCTCCATCAGTTGGGTTGCTGAGTCCTCTGTTTTATTTTTCAGCACCAGAGAAATGTCCTTATATAGTCTGGTACTCTTTTTGGTTGCCCACGTATATGAGAACTTGTCCCGAGATTGTAAATTCCTTGAGGACAGAGACCTTGTCTTAAGCATCTTATCTTCCCTTTGGCTCTTACTGTAGACACATTGGAGTTGTTGGGAATTAGTTTATATGTTCTAACTCTTCCCTCAAAGGACGGTTTTCAGTTTGTGCCTGGCCCATCCCAGTGGTATAAGCCCTCCATTCTCCTTACTACCCACTTTAAGTCCATCTGTGGCAACTCTGTACCATTTCCATTTACCTACGAGTAATGTTGTATAGAGATGGTTAAGAAGTGAACCATTCTCATCCTCAAAACACCTCCCTATTTTCTTAAATTTCAACATTCTTAATTTTCAACATTTATCTCATTAGGAAAAATTACAAATGTGTGTTTTTCAAAATCCTTTTCTTCATTCTCATGGAAGGCAATTTCATATGGCAGCATACACACTGGCCTTCAAGGTAACATAGTCACAAGTTTGGAGGACTAAGTGTGAACATCTTTGGGGGTGGAGCACTTTTCTGCCTACCGTAGGCAGGGAAAGCATTAGATGACCTAAAACATCTCATTGTGCCAGAAAGTAACGAAATGACAGGGACGTGTCAAAAAGGACATCAGGAGCCAGCTTGAAGAGCCTGTATTAGTCTGGCTGCCATAACAAAGTACCACTGACTGGATGGCTTAAACAACAGAAATTTGTTTTCCCACAGTCCTAGAGGCTAGAAGATCAAAGTGTCAGCAGGTTGTGTTACTCCTCAGGTCTCTCTTCCTGGCTCACAGATGGCCACCTTCTCTCTGTGTCCTCGCATGGCCTTTCCCCTGTGTGTGCCCTGAGAGAGAGACATCTCTGTATCTCCTCTTCTTATAAGGACACCAGCCCTATTGGATTAGAGCCCCACCCTGATGACATCATTTTCCCTTAATTATCTCCTATAGACTCTATCTCTGAATTCTGTCACATTGGGGGTTAGGACTTCAACATATGAATTTTGGGGGTACACAGTTTAGTCCATAACAGTTCTTTCCACTTGTGCTGTGATTCAGACCCTGCTGGGTGAGTAAACCCAGGTTAAGAAAGCTCTCTGGACTTTGGAATACGGGGATGGGGAGGGGAGAAGATGTAGTGTGGTGTGGTGTGTAACACATAGATGGCTTTTGACTCGGCATTGCATGGGTGACTGGATGTAAGCACATTCTGTTTGGACAGGTTGGTACCATTTTTCAGTTTCATCATTTGATCTGTTTTTTCCTGTTAATCATTTCATGACGGAAACAGAATTCGACCGTACGAGAATATATGAACCTACTTTGGGAGTTCTTGAGCCTGCAACTAAAAAGAAAACACACCTTTGGGATTCTTCCTGGCCCTAAATTAGATTGCCCTAGAAGTGTCGTGTAAAAACCTGTAGACCACTGCTTAGTTGGTCCCCACTGCAGCCAGGCTGCCTTCATCTCTAACCAGTCATCTTATCAATGCTCCATCTCACCCTCAAGCCCAGCTTCAAGTGATTTTCATGGCTACCCTAAGTGTAAACTGTAAGAAAAATGAAAGAGAGGTTAGAAAGCAAAACCATTTTTCTGTCTTTTCTACTATAAAATAAATGGAGAAAATTCATCATTATCATCCATAATAACAAAATAATTACAATAAATTTTGCATTTCTTTCCAGTGTTTTCCACACACTCATTTTTGTGTATCACTTCAATGACATACATGCAATTCTATACTCTACCCTTTGTACTTAATCTTACAGAATTTAATATGTCATGTGGCACTTTTAAAATACACCTGCAAATTCTGTGTCACTCCCCTCACAGACAGGTGGTATCAATGCCTCCTCCCTTAGAATCTGGAATAACTTACTGACTTTCTTGTAGCTGATAGAATGTAGAAGGAGTGATGCTATTTAACTTTCAAAACTGGGTCAGAAAGACCATGCAGCTTTTACCTGATTCTGTTGGGACATTAGCTCTAGGGGAAGTAGCACCATGTAAGAAGACCTGGTATCCTGAGACTGCCATGCAGAGAGCCCTCATGTAGACACTCTGATTGACAGCCCAGATGAGCTTGCAGCTGACAGCTAGCATCAATTCTCAACCGTATGAGTGAGCCATCTTGGACATCTAGCTCAGTCAAGTCATCAGGTTTTATTTATTTATTTTTTTTGCAGCCCCAGTTGACACCTTACTGCAACTGCATAAGTAAGTTCAAGTGAGAACTGTTCAGCTGAGCCCTTTAAAATTTGTGATGCATAAAATTATAAGCAAGATAAAATTGTTGGTTTAAGCCACTAAGTTTTGAGGCAATTTTTCACACAGCAGTAGTAACCAAATGAAATGTTGGTACCTGGAGATGATGGACTGCTATAATAAAAACTTAAAACATGTGGTATTGGCTTTGACACTGGGCAAGGGACAACGGCCTTGAGAATTACATCAGTGAGAGCTTCAAGGAAAATGAGGAAAATATTACAAGAAGCTGAGGGAAAGGAGACCATTGTTACGTAGTGGTGGGAAGTTAGTAAAACCATCACCTGTTATAATGTAGAAAGTAGAATATGCACTCAATGAACTCTATGAACTAGATAAGAAAACATCCAGGCAGAGTGTTGAAGATGCCATCTGGCTTCTTTTAGCTCCTATAATAAAATGAGCACACAGATACAAACAGATAAACTGGAAAACCAACTATTCAGTTTTCAAGTGGAATTTGGAGGAAATACAAAGGGCCCAAGTGAATAGTTTTAGCCAGCAAAGGGTTCTTAAATAAAAAGGAGACTCGGGAAAAAGATTTTCAAGAAAATGTGGTCAGATGGTAAAAATGAAGCCAGAGGGTTGACTTTAAAACACTTTTTAAAAGATTTCAGAAAGATTCAAGATGGTATCTCATAGACACTATCAACCAGATAAAAGTGTCTAAGGATCTTAAGGTCATGCTTTGTAGGTTGTATCTCTTCAATGATAGAGCTTCTAGGCTCTTAAAAATATTGCCCTTAGCAGCCTACAGGGAGTCGAAGATAGAGAGGAGTCTTTCTCAAAGACCCTTTATGATTTTTGTCAATAAAGGGAACTCTAATAAGATTCATAAAAACCCACAAATTTTTCAAGAGAATTATATTGGCAGAGACAATACCATCTTGGACTGAAAGAGACAGAAACAGAACAAAATGAAAACATATCTTTGGATCCCAACCTTCTGTGGGAAGGAAGCAGAATGAGAAAGCTATGCAGCTACAAACACAGGCTATTTATTATGGAAAAGGAGGAACTACCCAAAGCTCTCTATAGAGTCAATGCAATCCCTGTCAAAATTCCAATGTCATTTTCCACATAATAATAAAAAAATAAATTTGTATGGAACCGTAAAAGACTCTGAATAGTCAACACAATCCTGAGAAAGAAGAACAAGCTGGAGGTATCACACTTCCCGATTTCAAACTATGCTATAAAGCTATAATAATCAAATCAGTATGGTACTAGCATAAAAACAGATACATAAACCAATGAAACAGAATAGAAATCCCAGAAATAACCCCCCACTTACATGGTCAAATAATTTTTGACAAGGGAGTGAAGAATACTAATGGGGAAAGGATAGTGTCATCAATAAACGATGTTGGAGAAACTGGACGACCACATGCAGAAAAATGAAATCAAACCCCTATCTTACATCACTCAAAAAATTACCTTGAAATAGATTAAAGGCTTAAACATAAGACCTGAAACCATAAAACTCCTAGAAGAAAACATAGGGAAAAACCTTGACATTGCTCTTGGCAATGATTTTTTGGAATATGACACCAACAGCACAAGCAACAAAAGCAAAAATCAACAAATGGGACTACATCAAACTAAAAAGAAAAGGGAACCCTTGGGCATTGATGGTGGGTCCGTAAGCTGGTTCAGTCACTATAGAAAACAGCCTGGAAGATCCTCAAAAAATCAAAAATAGAACTATCATAGGATTCAGCAATTCCATTTCTGGGAAGGGAAGTGAAAACAGGATCTCAAAAAGGTATCTGCACTCCCATGTTTACTGCAGCATTATTCAGAGTAGCCAAGGTATGGAACCAACCTAAGTGCCTATCAATGAATGAATGGAAGTAGAATGGATACATAAAGTGGTATATATACACAATGGAATATTATTAAGCCACGAGAAAGAAGGAAATATTTCCATTTGTGACAACATGAATGGACCTTGAGGGCATTACACTAAATGAGGTAAGTCAGACAGATAAAGACAAAACTGTCTGATATCACTTATATGTGTGGAATCTGAAAAAGGCTACTTGTGGAAACAGAGAGTAGAATGGCAGTTACCAGGGTCTGGGGGGTGGGGAGACTGATGAGATGTGGCTCAAAGGGTGCAAACTTGCAGTTGGAAGATGAATAAGTTCTGGGGATCTAATACACACCAGTGTGAATGTAGCTAAAATTACTGTATTATGTACTTGAAAGTTGCTACCAGACTAGATCTTAGACATTTTCACCACAAAAAAGAAACAAAATTGTTGATGTGATGAAGGTGTTAATGTTACTGTGATAATCCTATTGCAATATATAAGTGTATCAAATCAACACATCTTACACCTTAAACTTACACAATGTTGTATGTCAACTACACCTCAATAAAAAATAAAAATAAATTACTACAGCTGTTTCCTGTTTTCTCTTCTCAAATATAGGTAATAAAAATAATCGCCTTCCTCATTTTCCTTCTTTTGGATTATTGCCTTAGAATAAATTCCCCAAAGGAAAATAACCAAGTGAAAGAGTTCGAATATTTATCTAACTTCTAATTCACACTGCCAAATTACTTTCCTAAAAGTTACTACCAATTGGCCCCAAACACTTCGGGTGTTGTAATTTTAGGTGTATTTAACAGCATCACAAATTCAGAAAGTTGTTCTTGTGTATCTACTGTAAAATTTCATTACCCTCATTCTAGAAAGGAATCCGTACCAGTTGTAGCTCTCTCCTGCTCAGTCTAACTCAGTCCTTTATCGTCTGGTTGGTGTTTCTTTTTATCCTAACAAAATTCTTCTATTGCATTTCCAGCCTCCTTCTGGGAAGTTAGCTATGGAGAATGTTAGCAGCCAGGGCTGTATCTAGCCTTGTGCTCTGCTTACATGTCTCTCTAAAGTAGCCTTGAACCACACTGACTTTCTGGTCTACCTCTAGCCTGCTAGGTGACTAACGACTGAACGTTTATTCTGAGTTGTACATACATTATTTCATTTTTTATCTCAACCACCTTGTAAGGTAGACTTTTCAGATAAAGACTAGGGATCAGAGACATTAAGTAACTTTCTCAGGAGATGTACTTAGTTAGCAAAGGGGACAGGATTTGAACCCATGCTTTTGGCCACTACACTTCACTGCCTCACCTGGACTGCCAGGCCTTCCCACTCACCCAGGCACTTCCGGGGAGGAAGATAGAAGTCAGTGGAAAACTCTGATTTGCTCCCTTCAAATATTGTCTATTTCCTCCAAACACTGACCTGCTCCATATTTTTGAACCATCCCAATTTAAAAGTCAACGTCCAGGTTTTAACTATATCTCCAGCATTAAGATGCATCTTGATGTATATTTTGTTAGAAGTTATTCAGAGGAAATAAAAGTGAGTATGCCTATATAAATATATGAACATCTTTTCTGAAAAATTTATTCCCGTGTCTAAGAAATTTTGTACTTCTTAAAATGGGAAGAAAAAATGTATGTTAAGTTATTTTACTTCTCCGCAGTCCTTTATATTTCTTCTCCTTCCTCAGGATAAGCTGTGATATGAAATACTGACACCAAAAGAAGAATCCTCTGGGAGACTGGGGACTGAGCTGTAAACATGACTTTGCTTCTCTGGAATGTGAATGCAGGGCTTTGCCTGTTCACTTCTGTGTCACCGGCACCTTTAACAGCACCTGACACTCAGGAGACACTCATATCTGTGGAATGAATGAATGAGCTACCTGGCACCCTGCCCAACAGTGCTCTAGTGGTTACAGCTGAGATAATTTGTCACGTGACTTCTGGCTCAGCATCTGCCATGGAAACCAGTCCCGGGCCTTTGACACTCAAAGCCTGGTCCCTGGGCCAGCAGTTGGGAGCCTATCCAGGGAAGGCAGACAGAATCTATATTTTAACAAGATCTCCAAGCGATTTGTACTCACATTAAAATTTGCAAATGACTCTCTAGACCAGTCGAACATCATCAGCAATGACCTGGGAACCTGTGAGAACCGACCGAATCGGAAACTCTGGGAATGGGGTCCAACAGTCATACGTGCTTAGTACCTCCAGGAGATTCGCATGTTCTCGAACACTTGAAAACTACTAGAACAGCCTCCCCAACTTTGCTCCTAATTCCACTCAGAATTTAGATCTTGGTTGTAGTAACTGGACTGTACCATTCCTTTACCATGTAGCATGACATACTCCATTCCAAACACAATGAATAACCTCATTCTTCTAACCTAACCTTTAAAGAGGCCAGACCCAGAGTTCTAAATACGGGTTTCAGAATATAGGACTAGATCATGTCAAGATTCTCGAGGCCTGAGGATGCAGCTGCTCCCTGTAGAAGGGTGTGAGATAGATGGACTCTAGCCCATGTTCTACCCTCTAGGTGACTCACCTATAGAGCAGCATCTGCCCAGTAGAATGCCTTTTTCTAACCCACCCAAAGGTGTGGGATGAACCAGCTGTGGTCCTGAGTCTTACTTCTGTGACTGTGTGTAATCATGTAAATGGTTATATGCAGTAGGTCCTGCTGTCCGATATCAATGCCGTCCATGCCCGTCTCGTAGCATTTTCTACGCTGGACTCATTCTCCTGATTACAGCCGATGGGCTCTTCTCCTCTGCTCCCTCTGACAGTTGTAGGGCTGTTTGCTCTTCTAATTCCCACTTTCCTCCAGGTTTACTGTTAGCCTCTCACTTGTCAGCTATTTGATCTCTTCTTTAAGGTTTTATTAGTGTATCTTCTGCCTCCATTTGTCAGAGCTCATACACCTGATGCTGCAAATTCTTTAAAAACGCTTCAACAGCCTTGAGCAAATACGTGTTCAAAATACACATTGTTCTTTTCCAAATGGGGTTTGTACAATGTATTAATTTCAAAATAGGGAACCCATATTTGCTATTACAGGTTGCAGCCTATAATATAATTACTAAGCTTAATTTTTAAGAGCAAGGAAACAAAACGACAGATACACACGCACAATTCATATAGCCATCATCTACATGCCACTTAGCAGTGTCAGTGCTTATAAACTAACAGCTTTGGTCTTCACAATGATACAGACTTTGACTGGAATTAGAAGGTAAAATCCATTTCGAGGTGACCTTTGGGAAAATATATTTAAGTTTTTCACATACAGGGATATGGAATTAAATGTGTCTATTTGTAAGTTCTGCCCATTGACCCTAGATCTGTCTCTGGAGGAGAAAGAACAAATTTTATCCTTTTTCCACCTGTCAGACCTGAGATTTGAAACGATATCTATCATACCTCCCCTTCTCTATTCCCACCCACTTATTTTCACCTCTATAAGCCAAAAGCCCTCTGCTCTTTTAGTTCTTCACCACATGCTAATTTACATCAATTCACCCTCTTGATAGTTCTCCTCTGAATGTGTTCTTGTTAGTCTATAGCACACAAAATGTATGATGCCAAAATGAAGACATAACTTTGAATGCTCTGAGAAGCATGAAATAGAGAAAGACTATCATCTCCCTTCAGATAACACACCTCTATTAATGCAGCTTAGTATCACAGTTTGCTTACTTTGCAATCACATCCTGTCGCTGGCCCACAGCAAACAAAACCTTAATTGCCATACATGATATTGATTAAATCATTGCTACCTGATGCTCTCTTGCATGGTTTTTAGTAAGACTTCTTTCTGCCATAGACTTCTGGGGCTTTCCTCCCAATTTACTGACCCGCTAGAAAAGCCTACCAGCAGCCAAGTCTCTCTATGCTATGTTTCTAGGCCCAGTCCCAATCCAGCTTCACAAGAGACCGTGACAGCCTTTGTAACTATTGCTGGCTGCTTATTCACCAGCAAACTTGAAAATGTGATCAACAAGAGCAACAAAAAAGAAGTGCTATCGATGAGGAAATCTGGTGACAATGATTTGTTATTATTACGGCTATTCCCAGCCCAGATGGTTCTCTAGATGAAATGGGTAAAAATTGGATCCTCTTTGTGGCTGGTGACAGGTGCAGACTTGGCCCCTCCAGTGGGATCTCATCAGACACACAGCCCACCACCGGCTGAGGAGCTTCCCACAGGCACGTGTGTTTTGTGGCAATTCTGAAAATTGTCAAGTGAATAATTGGACTCTTCTCTGGTGTCTTTTAGAAGATTCCCTTCTGCTCAACCTTTGAAAAGCTGTATCAGTCAGGTTCTTTTTTTGCAAGCAACAGAAACAAGCTCTAGTTAACTTACGCAGGAAAAGTATTTTTTGAATGAACATGGTGATCCGTCCACAACTGATGAAAGGTTTGAGAAACAGGGTTTGTATGCGATGGGAGCTAAGGGAGCCTTGGAAATGTAAGCAGTAGGAGATAATTGAGAAGCTTGTCAGGGTGTAGCTAAAATGAATGAATTACAACTTTTTATTTTCTGTTTTTGTATCACTCTTATGAAGATTTAAAATTTGAGTCAAGAGAGTTTGATGGCTCAGCTTGTGTATTAGGTGTGATCTCCTGCCTAGAAAAGGATGGGCCCTCTGGTTAGCAGTCTCAGCAAAGCAGCACATAATAGAGAGATAATGACATAAAATTATATTGAAGAGGTGGGATTTCCCGGATGGAGAGAGAGGAGCTCAGCAAATTCTTTCCCCTAAAACAACTATAAAGCTGGACAAAATTGTCAAAACAACTGTAAGACATGAAACTAACCAAACTGGCAAAAAATTGAGAAGTGTTTATTCAAGTAAACCTACTGAAACTTGGCAAGAGACATGTGAATACTATTTTGTTTTAGCCTGGGGCTGTTCCCATTGTCCCTTCAATTCCATTGGTAGAGTACAACTCCCAGGATAGGGCAAGCTGTGAAAACCAGCAGCTTTTCTGCCAGAAGAAGCTGACTTGATTTGGAGTGGAGCATGGAAAAAAATCCCATGTCCCTGAAATCATGGGAAACAGTCAAGATTGCATACACAAATAAATGGGGATGGCCAATATCACAGTTATTCAGAGGCTGTGATATTGGTTAGGACAAGCAATAGACTGGAAGCATAGCAAGAAATTTGACAGGGACATCTAGAGAACTAGATAGGTATAGTGGGTCTAGAAAACTCCATTATATCCCTAAAGGTCTGAAAGGCTGTAATCATGCTCAAAGGCTGAGTTGCATGCTCAGGGGAGCTTCTACACATCCCCGGATGAATGTGAAAGCTTGGGGACATCCAGAGAAGACACAAACAGGCTCAGTAGAAAATAAGAGCAGAGACAGATTTGTAAACTGCCTGAACTTTAAATGTGTTCCTCAACCCATGTAGAGATCCATCAGCAAAGGGTGAAAGCCCTGCTGGCTCAATGTGTTTGAGCACAACCTCTGATCAATTTGTAAGCTATGCTGAGCTAAGGGAGAATAGTAGAAAACCAAGCTTAGAAATAAAACAAAAACAAAAAGAAAACTTAGCAAAGACATCAGCTGCCACACACTGAGGTAAAGAGAGACTCTACAGAATGAATGCACACAAGTCAATAAACCAACCAACCAACCAACAAACAAACAAAAAACCCTGGCAATAATGACATCTCCCAGAGAGGAAGTAAGAATCCAGAGTTTCTACACTATTATCTAAAATGCTTAGTTCCTAATAAAATATTACAAGACATCTAAAGAAATATAAAAGTGGAAAAAACAGTCAATAGAAAACTGTCTCTGAAAGGTCATCTAAGGTGATGGATTTAGCACAAAAAAACTTCAAAGGAGCTAGTAAAAATATGTTCAAGAACTAAAAGAAATTACTCTTTAAAAACTAAGGTAAAATGTGATGACAATGACTTCTCAAATATAGAACATCAGCATATGCTCGTACACATAGAAATTATATTTTTAAAAGAACCAAATGGAAAATCTACAGTTGAAAAATAAAGTAAGTGAAATGAAATTTTCACTAGAGGGACACAACAAAATATTTGACATGGCATAATAAAGAATCTGTGACCTTGAATACAAATCAGTAGATGAAAGAGGAGGAGGAAGAGAAGAAGAAGAAAATTGAACAGAGCCTCACAGAGATGTAAGTCTCCATCGAGCACACCAACATACATGTACTGGGAGTCTCAGAAGGAAAGAAGTGCGGGAAAGGACTTAAATAAATATATTTGAAGAAGAAAAATGGCCCCAATTTAATGAGAAACATTAATCTACACATTCAATATGTTCTATGAACTCCAAGTGGAAAAAAATATAAATAGATCCACAACAAAATACATCATATACAAAGTTCTGAAAGCTACAGACAAGCTTGAAAGCAGCAAGAGAAAAATGACTCATCACATACAGAGACATAAATACATTTAACAGCTGATTCCTTATTGAAACAATGGAGGCCAGAGACAGTGGGAACACATATTAAAGGTGCTAGAGAAAAAAAAATCCCAATCACAAGGAATTAAATTAAAAATCAGCAACAAAAATAAAATTGTAAAATCCACAAAAATCTGGAAGTTAAATATCACACTTCAAAATAACCAAGCCCCCCCCAAAAAAATCACAAGGGAAGTTGGAAAATATTTTTAAATGAATGAAAAAAATACAACATATCAAAAATTTATGGGATGCAGCTAAAGAAATGCTAAAAGGAAAGTATATAGCTTTAAATGCCTATATTAAGAAAAAAGCTCTTAAATCAATAGTTTAAGCTTCTACCTTAAGAAACTAGAAAAAAGAAACATACTAAACCCAAAGCAAACAGAGAAAGGAAATAATTTTTTAAAAGTAGCTATCAACAAAATAGAAAAAAAATAACACTGAAAAATTAATGAAACCAAAAGTTACTTCTTTGAAATGATCAACAAAATTGACAGAACTTTAACTAGATTGACGGAGAGAGATAGGGTGGGATAGAGAGAATACAAATAACAAAAATCAGGATTAAAAGAGAAGGTATCACTACCTACCCTGCAGAAATTAAAAGAAAATAATGGATTAGTATGAACAATATTATAGCAAGAGATTAGACAGTTTAAATGAAATTAACAAATTCCTAGAGGCACACTAATTATCAAAATTGCCTTAAAAATTTAAAAATATGAATAGACCTATAACAAAAAAAGAAAATGAATTACTAATTAAAAATATGCCCCCCCAAAAAAAGCCCTCCAGATCCAGATGGCTTCATTAGTGAAGTCTGTCAAATATTTAAATAATAAGTAATATCAACCTTTCAGAATGCTTCCAGAAAATACAGGGAGTGGAAACACTCCCAAATCATTCTAGGAAGCCAGTATTACCTGATGCAAACGTCAGACAAAGATATCACAATAAAATAAAACTACAGACCAGTATCCTCATGAATATAGATGCAAAATTCCTCAACAAAATATTAGCAAAATGAATCTAGAAACATATAAAAAGAATTATACACCATGACCATGTATGATTTATCTCGGTAATGCAAGATTGGTTTAACATCTGAACATTAATTAATGTAAAATGCCGTATTAATAGAATAAAGCACAAAAGCCACATGATTATCTCCATAGATGTAGAAAAAGCATTCAACAAAATTCAACACCCATTCAAGTAAAAAATTTTCAACAAACTAGGAATAAAAAGGATAAACCTTCTTCAAGCTGACAAAGGGCATCTGTGAAAAACTTACAGTTAAATATCATATTTAATAGCGAAAGACTTAATGCTCTCCCCTCAAGTTCAGGAACAAACTAAGGAAGACCTCTCTGGCCACTTTCTATTTAACACTGTGCTAGAAGTTTTAGCTAGTGGATTAAGGCAAAAAATTTTAATTAAAACCATTCAAATTAAAAGGAAGAAGTAAAATGGTCGTTATTTGTAGATTACATGAGCCTGTGAGGAGAAAATCCTAAGGCATCCATACAGTTTTCTTTTTAAACTACTAGTGTTAATATGAGTACAGCAATGTCACAGGATGTAAGATCAATATATTAACATAACTGTGTTTCTACACAGTAGCAATTAACAACACACAAAATAAAATTAAGAAAATTATTTCATAATAGCATCAAAAAGGATAAAATAGTTAGCAATAGATTTATCGATAACGTGTAAGACTTGTGCATTGAAAATTATAAGCCACTGTTGAGAGAGATTGAAAATCTGAGTAGATGAAGAGACATTCCATATTCATGGATTGAAAGACAAAATTGTCAGTTATCCCCATGTTAATCTATAGATTCAACATAATCTCTATTAAAATTCCAGAAGTATTTTTCAGAAATTGGCAAGCTGATCCTAAAATATATGTGAAAAGGCAAAAGTTCCAGAATAGCCAAACCAATTTGAAGAAGAAAAATGTGGGAGAACTTTCACTTCAAAACTTACAAAAAAGCTCTAGTAATAAAGACAGTGTGATACTGACATAAGGAGAAACCTATGTATTTATGCATGTATGTGTGTATATATATACACATACACACATATGTGTATATATAAAACAGAATTGAATTTAGAAATAAACATATATTTACGGTCAATTCATTTTCGACAAAGAGGCCAGCCAAGGCAATTCAATGGGGAAAGAATAGTTTTTTCAACAAACAGTGCTGGGATAATTAAATATCCACAAACAAAAACATAAATCTAGACCCTTACTACACACCATACACAAAAAATTAATTCAAAGTAGATCATAGACATAAATCTAAGAGCTAAAACTATAAAACCCCTGGAAAGAAAAAATAGGAATCAATCCTTGTGTCTTTGGAATAGAGAACAAGCTCTTAGATACAATGCCAAAAGCATGATCCATAAGTGAAAAAATTCCTAAATCAGATTTTACCAAAATTAACAACTTTATATATAATGGCATCTTCAAATATACCATTAAGAAAATGAAGAAACAAGTCATATGCTAAGAGAAAATACGTTCAAAACATATATCTAATAAAAGACTTGTATTCAGAATAAATAATAGAATGAATTAAGAAGAAAACTTGATTTAACAATAGGCAAAAATTTGAACAGACATGTCACAAAAGAAGATATATGAAGCACTGATAAACACATGAAAAAATGATCAACATCATTAGTCATCAGGAAAATGCAAATTGAAACCACAATGAGATACCACTTCACACAACTAGAATGGCTAGAATAAAAAAGACAATAACAAATGTTGGCAAGGATGTGGAGAAATCAGATTCCTGATACATTGCTGATGGGAATGTAAAATGTTTACAGGTGCTTTGGAAAACAAGTTGGTTGTTTCTTAAATAAGTAAATATAAACTTATCATACGATCTAGCTATGCCATTCCCAGGAATCTACTCAAGGGGCAATGAAAACATATCTCAACAAAAAGATTTGTATGTGAATGTTATAGAAGCATTATTTATAATAGACAAATATTGGAAACATCCACAGGTTCATCAACTGATGAACAGATAAACAAAATGTGGTGTATTTATACAATGAAATACTATTGAGCAAAAAAACCCCTCAGGAAACAAAATGAGTTATTGATACACGCTTGTTACATAAATGAGCTAAATATTTCCCCTGGGTTGTTTGTTTCTGCAGGCCGAGACCCATTAGCAAAACATCCTAAAGAAATCCAAATTTTTATACACCCACTTATTCCAAAAATAGTTCAAACAAGCACCGTTGTAGTGATTTAGAGCTTTCCTGCTTTGCATTCCTCACTAAACCTCACCCCACATCTGTTAGCAAAAGATAAGATATGCCCGGGACCATAAGGACCCCAAGCCGCTGCTGCTCTTCAGGGCTCCCTGATGACACTGCCTCTGCACTGCTGAGTGACATCACCTAGACATGAAAGCCCCTCTCTGATCCAGCTCTCCCTCAGCAATTTCCTTGTTCTCTCCCCCTTCTGAATGGTGGCCCCTGAGCCATCAGGCTGGGATGGTCTCATCCTGAAAGGGACTTTCCATCATGCAAAGCTGAGCACCACCCAATAATGCTTATTGTGTGTTACTGTCTGTCCTGATCTTATTGTTTCCATAATCAGCCCCCAAATCCTTTGAACCCCCTAAAATGCTACAACGTGGATGAACCTCAAAAACATGTGAAGTGAAAGAAGCCAGACACAGGAGACTACATATTGTATAATTTCATGTGTATGAAGTGTTCAGAAATTGTCAAAATACAGAGACAGAAACCGGGTTAATGTTTGCTTGAGTGGAGACTGACCAACAGGCATGAGGTGGTGGAAACTGGGGCTTGGGGCCACGGTTGTGTGAGTCTGCACATTTACGAAAAACCACTGAGTTGTACATTTATAACAGGTGAAATTTGTGGTATGTAAATTGGATCTCACTGAATTGTTTGAAAATTGTATTTTGGTGCTGATGCCAAAAGAAGGAAGAATTGATGTGGAGGGTCAAATCACAACAAATACCCAGTGCTCCTTGCTCCTCAAACTGTCACTGACTCCTGCTGTCATTGTGGGGAATTAGGTGTGTAGGGAGTCACGCAGGGCAGCTGAGAGCAACTGTGCTCATCCTTTGTGCTCCTCATCAACATCACACCCTGTTGTCTGTCTTCTAGGCACCTGATGTGATTGCCCTTTCTGGGCCCAACCACTGATAGAACCATGTGACTAGTTCTGGGCAATCAGCCGTGAGTGGCAGTGACCTGGGTCACTTCTGAGCTGAGCATTTGTCAGGGAAGGAGCTCCTCAGTATTCCTCTTCACTCTCATGGTGATCGGTAGTATCCCATGTGACCGAAACTCTGACCACCCCCAGCCAAGCTGAGCTGGACAAGTAATGTAGGTAAAAATAAACCTTTGCTGTGTGATAGCCCTGAGTCTTGGGGGGTGTTTGCCACCATAACGTAATTTAGCCCATCTTGACTGATACAAGACAGCCACATTGGAACCTAGTATGTTTTGGTCCAAATCTGAGCAACATCAATTGCCACTAATGACTGTAGTAACCACTTTATTAATCAATTATGTGTCACATGCTGTGCAAGGTATTTGACATATTTCCAACTCTCAACGCAACACTTCCAGGTAGAAATTACTTTTCTGATTTACATATGAGAAAACTGAACTTGAGCAAGTTGCAGCAACCTGAATAAGTGATATAAGCCTAAGAGTTGCTAATACGAAACTCATTTACTCACCTATTTAACAAATATTGGCTATTGCCTGAGGCCTGCTGGTTATATATGCTGGGAACCAGGAATACGATGGTGAGCAAAACAGTGACAGGCCCTCCCCTGTCAGGGTGTAGATGCTTCAGCATCAGCTGAATTCTTCAGCCCTATTTCTAGAGACAGATTCACTTGCCTGAGGACAGTCCCCTCGCATCAGTGTTTCTTAAAAGCTCACAAGTGATTCTTAAAAGCATCAAGTGTGTAAACCACTGGTTTGGAGTTCAGACCTTTTGAGTCCAAACACCTAATATCTAGTCTCATCACACAGCCCCTTGCTTCTGTGCAAACTGGATCAGGTTTGACGGGGCCCCAACAATTGGCTGGGTTGCCAGCATCTCCTTCTTTCCTCTCACAGACCTCACCACCATCATCTTTTGTTTCCTCAGCTGTCTCGTGCCCTTCATCTGCTGGTGCTACAAGAGAATCTTTGAGCTGAATGAGACTTTACTTAGAATGATCAATGGTTTTCTAACATTTCTAAGCTCTTAATTTCTCTTTTGTTTTTGTGTGTGTGTTTCTTTTTAATTCTTTTGCACAACATATGATGCAGATATTAGTGAAACCTGAATGGAATTAGGAGCTAGGACCCAGGAGCTGTCATTGCTCTCCTTTTGCTCTTTACTTGGGCCATCTCTCTGGAACCCTCAGGCTCTGAAGGACATAGTTTGAATGCTACTGACATAGTGCTACTTCATCATTCCATAGGCAGAGCAACTGAGGCCCCCAAGAGGACACAGGACTTGCCCAAGGTCCCACAGCTTCCTTAGTGGCAGACACTGAAGCAAGAACCTAGGCATCCTCACTCTCTGTCCAGTGCTTTTGTCAGCACAACATGGAGCCTCCCAGGCATGTTAAGCCTAAAGGTCGTACCAGCATTGTTCTAGAATCTGAAAATAGCCAACCAAAGAATAGCACTGTGTCAGAAAAGTCTCCTGGAGGAGGGAGTGGCTGAGTTGAGGCCTGAAGATGAATTGGCACTAGGCTGGCCAAGAGAGGTGGGTAGCATTTCATCTTGAGGGAGCTGCATATGCAAAGGTCCTGAGGAGAGGGAGGGAGGGAGGGAGGCGGGTGGGAGGGGGGAAGGAGGGAGGGGGAGGGAGGGAGGGAGGGAAGGGGAGGGGGAGAGGGAGGGAGGGAAGGGGGAGGGAGGGAGGGGGGGAGAGAGAGAGAGAGAGAGAGAGAGAGAAAGAGAGACAGAGAGACAGAGAGAGACAGAGAGAGAGAGAGAGAGAGAACTTTACCAGCTTTAAGTCTGACCAGAGAGAGGACAAGTGATAAGAGATGAGGCTGAACTATTATAGAAACCAGAAGCAAGATCATGAATATATAGCCATCTTATTGGTTCTCTGAAGAATCCTGATGATACAAGGGACCTGCTTTCTTGGTATCTCTTTTATCCCTGTTTTTGGAGTTAAGAAACCTACTCAGAGGCTCCACTCCCACTGGCCAAATTTGAGGAATGGGACTACTATGATTGGCTTAGACCAATCGGAATTCATCTAAGTGACGTGGGGTAGATGTGGAGACTGGAACCAGCATGGAAGAAGGAGAAAGTCCTGCCAGTGTCAACTACAGCAGAGAGTACAGGAGTTCGGGGGCCGCAAGCCTTAGGTCAGGACCCAGACAGACGGGTGCCAGCATCCAGGAGTCCATGAGCACCAGAAATCCTGAGCTGAAGCTCTAGTCCCACAGAGCCTTTCCCCAGGGACTCTGGTGGGGCCAGAACCTATCCCAGCAAAGAGGAGCCCCGGGGACTCTATAAATGAGAAGTGGGAGGGGACTGTAGTTGCCTGGAAGTGGGGAGGTGCTGAAAGCAAATCCTGTCCTCCAATCTTAGCAGGAATATATTTCCTTGGCTATGGAGATGCAGAGATTTCTACATTTTGCCCACTTGGTCTTGCTCTTCAAATGAACCCAAAGATGCACTGCTCTCAGGGAGTCCAGTGAGGGGCAGTCACATTATCTGTCTCTCAGCAATGACCTGAAGATCTATTATCATGGAAAATAAGTCCATCTCCACATGCTGGAGGCTGGGAAGGATTGGAAACCACCCAGTCCCTTCTCTTGAGGATCTTACAGTTTATTCGGGATCCCAAAACATGAGGCTATAATTAATATTGCTGCGATTTATAAGGAATGCTTCCTAAATGCCAGCCACAAAGCTGAGGACGTACCATGTATTTGATTATTTACTTTTTACAACCAGGTAATGAGATGGTATACTGTTGTTACCATTTCACAGACAAGGAAATGAAAGCTCAGAAACATACCTAACTTGTTCAAGTGTCAGAGTCCAGAGTGCTAACCATTACATCATGGAACCTCCTTTTAACTTGTTCAAGTTTCAACGAGTGGTGGGTTGGGACTCACACTTGGCTCTGTCTGACACCAAAGCCTGTGTTCTTGCCCATAAGACATGGGACAAATCATACGTATTGGAATTTGAGAAAGAGAAAAAGCTCTGCTGGTGGGATAGAGGTAAGAGCAAAGATCTGAAAGGAGAGTAGTTGAAGGACACTCACCTTGAATGATGAATAGAATTTATTATAAGCTTTCTCTCTCTCTCTCTCTCTTTTTTTTTCCAGGTGAGATGGTGCAACATAGCAGGGGACAATGAATCTTCCAAGGTCATGCCACAAGTCACTAGCCAAGCCTGGCCTGTCAGTCACAGGTCTGCATTCCCAGCTCACTGAATGCAGCAGTCGAAGCAGCTGTGCTGGCGCTATGTCAAACAAGTCTGGAAGAAAACACCTGCAGTGTTTCCCCTTCTCCTCCTTTCCCTACGGTGTCCCCTAACCCTCCACAAACAACCCTCTTATCATCCCTCCCACCTATCCATAAACTGTCCCAGGAAATGCCAGGATCTGAACACCATATTGGCCACGAGGGACTCGGTCAGCTTCTTTGCCTTCTGGCTGTTCTAAACAAACAAAGGGCAGTGCACAAGTTATTAGTAAATACCAAGGCTTAGTTTATTGTATAAAACTTCAATCCAACAAATAAATGAGCCATCAAGTTTGAATTTATGTAGCATTCAAAACACATTAAACCCATTTGACCATGACAAAGGCCTTTCCTGCTTTGAATGATGAAGCCAGCACTGCAAATACCCTTCGATGAGACATTAAGCAGGTCCTTTTAGTTTGTCTCTGGGGACTGTCAAGGTGGAAGGTAAAGGTTCTGGCATTCTTTCTAAAGAATTATTTTGGGAAAATCCCATCTTGGCTAAGTCTCCTTCCTCTAAAAAAGGGTTTGTGAGACTATAATGGTCAGAACAATTACTGTCACTCAGCTAGGGGTTATCTAGCTGGCAGCCACAAGGCCCTTCCTTACCTTGAGATAATTCTGGAGACACATCAAGGCACAACGAGTTCCCATTAAAGGATGTTGGTAGCTGATTGTGTGAGGTCCCAGCTGCTGTTGTGGCCTGTCTCTGAGCGGTTTCTCCATCTGCAAATTGGTTCCTATAATACCTCAAAGCGGGTAGTGAGAAATGAAGGAGATAACACAGGAAAGAGCATTTGATTAATCCCAAAGTCCTGTTCAAATAAAAGGTATTAACATTAATAATATTTAAGGATAACAGGTCAGCCCACCTTCTCGCTCCATTTTAGTTGTGGGGACAGAGTCCCAGAGAGCAGTTTCCAGACTCGGCCTCACGTAGAAAGGTGCTGGCTCGGTTATGATAGCCCTCAGCTGTCATCAGATGGCCATCCACTGTGGCTGGGTGGCCACCAGCTGTTACCAGTTAGCCATTCACACAACTGCCGTGGCTACGCCAGGGGGTTGGATCCTGCTTCCGGTGTCTCCAACCCAGCTGCCTGCGAGACTATAGTGGTATGAGTCTTCTATCTATGGCTCCGTGGGTGTTCCTTTTTGGCCTCACCCTATCCTGCGTTCTTGTGCGGGGAGCAGGAGCTGAGTCCCTACATGACGCATGGCGCAGCGAACATGAGGGAGATGTTGGCCGAAACTCTCCAAAAGGTGGTGGAGCAGCTTGTGAATATGGGCGCTCAGTTTTGGGAAGTCCGTGAGGAGTGGCGCCGGGAACAGGAGGCACGATCTGTTTGGGAGAAATGTGAGCCCTCGGTGAATTGGTGGGCCTCTCAAGCCTCCGGATGGCACACCACCCTGTTGGCCATGGCGGGCATCACCTTCCTTTTGGTGGTTGCTTCTGCCAGGGGCTCCTAGAGTTGTGGACATCTGACACCGAGGCCTCCACCCTCTCGGATACCTGGTGCGGCGAGCAGGATTCCGGCCAGGTAGGAATGATGTCTGACTCTGGGCGGGAGGACAGGTGGCCCCCACACACTGTGTGGTGCCCGGTGGCCTCTGTTCTCGGGAGCTAGACTCCCTTGGAGGGGTGGGAGGATGTGGACGGTTCTCCGACCAGCATAGGCTGGGAAAAGCGAAGGTTGTTGTGGCCCTGTGGGCTGGGAAGTGCTTGCTGAAGCAGCCTGGATGCGGGACCTGTGGTCCCAGGAGGAAACGCTTGCTGAGTCCTCGGTGGAGGATGCGGGTGAGGTTGGGGAGGACTTGGCACCCTCACCCTGCAGAGAGGGCACACTTTATGGGGCTGGTGCACATCCCTGGTGAATGACTGGGGACTATGGGGAATTGCCTTCCATCTCTGATTTCATGGACTGCCTGAGTGTTTGCTTGGGAACGTACCACCATGCAGTGGTGCAGGTGGATGTTTGCTTCCTGTGTCTCGCCTGGCCACCAGTGAGACTGTGGTACAGGAAGACCCCTTGTTGAGGTGCTGGCGGACGTTTGCTTTTTGTATCTGGACCAGCTGCCAGTGAGGATATGTAAGTACCTTGGCTGTGAGCCACTATTGTTCCAGCACGGTACCCTGAGAACACTGGCTGTGCCCAGGAAGTAGGTGGACATCAAGGGACAGCCCCTAGGACATTACTTGAACTGGACGGAAACTTTTTCTCGAGAGCTGGGTTCCTGACACAGGGCCCCTCACGCAAGACACTTGTTGCGTAGATTGTGAGGCGAGACCCTGTAGGGGTGGAGTGTGGGGACAGAGTCCCAGAGAGCAGTTTCCAGGCTCTCGGCCTAACATGGAAAGGTGCTAGTTTGGTTATTAGATGGCCATCAGCTATGGCTGGGTGGCCATCAGCTGTCACCGTTAGCCTTTAGCCACTGATATAACTGCCGTGGCTACGCTAGGGGTTTGTTGGCAGAGAAGCAGACGGTGGATTGCGCATCGTGTGGCTCCTGCTTCCTGTGTCTCCAACCCAGCCGCCAGCGGGAATATAGTGATGTGACTCCCCTACCTATGGCTCCGTGGGTGTTCCTTTTTGGCCTCACCCTATCCTATGTTCTTGTGCAGGGAGTGAGAGCTGAGTTCCTGCATGACATTAGTTTTTCTTGCTTTTGCTACAGGCAATGGAAAGTTTCTCCTTTCAGCTGGTATTTCTGCTCTTGCAGGGAGCTCTTGGGGCCAGCAGCTGCTGTTAATGACTGGGGCTGACTCCTCGGAGTTGAGCTCCATCTGGCCAAGGACTGAGCCTCTCTATAAACAGGCAATTTTCAGGCAGGCATTGCCTAGAGATGTAGAGAGCCTAGGACAAATTATGTTTGTGTGGTCTTCTTGCCATAGCACCCCCAATTCCCACTCAAATGAAGACCAAAGACAGCATTAAAAGTCCTTCTCCCAAGAAAACACTTATACACACACAAGTAGGAGCCCAGTGAATCTGAGTGGGAGGGGTTAGAAAAGGAATAATCACTCAACAAACTGGACACACACCATGGAACCGTGAGGGCTGCTGAGTTACAAAGATGCCTAAGACACAGTCTCTGCTCTCCAGGGAGTCAGACATAAACAGACACGCCAATAATAGCTATGCCCTGGCCGGAAGCTGTGACCAACTAGCTGTGCCTTGTAGAGACCAGTTCCACACCCTTTGTTTCAGGGCCTTTGGGGTGAGGACTGATTTTTGTATAAAAATTTCAGGTCATTTTAGCACCTCTTTCTTCCACCTGCAAGGACCTGGGTCATTACCTCCTCAGGCTCAGCCTGGGGTGGTTAATTTCATAGATGCACCATAAGGTACATCCCATGCAACGTCTCTACTAGAGGAAACACTGGGTGACATGAGAGAGCTAAAATAACCAAGGGTTCGAACAGGACAAAGAAGACTGAGGTCAAAGAGGATAAACCCAGTCCTTGCCCTCCAGTTGTCTGAACTGTTGTGCAAGAGCAGAAACTATTATAAATATTTACTCAATTCTTGTGCTATACTCGCAGTCTCATTTAACCAACACCACCACACTGGGGAACAAATATTCACTGCCCTGTGCTACAGCTCAGGAAATGGAGACTCAGAGTAAATGTCTTTTCCAAGATCCATAGCTAGTGAAGTCAGGATTCAAACTCATATCTAGCCGACTTCCAATCTGGACTCTGAACTGTGCAATGCTCGGTCCCCACCCAAGCCCTTTCACCTTGGGCTCCTTGTTAAAGGCCTTATCTTTTGAGAAATATGCTTTGAAGATCAAAGTTCAGATGAAATAATGGGTATAAAGCACCTAGTATAATACCTAGAACCTACTAAGTGCTGAATAGACGACAGCTACTGCTTCTTCTACTGTTATCACCATGCCATGGTGGGAGCACAGAAAACAGAATCCAGCTCTGGGAGAAGACATTGAGGGGAAGCCAGGCAAGTTATCAATATATTCATGGCAGGATCCAAGCCCAAGAAAAGACAGAATTGGGCAATTTCCTGAGGCGACCTACGGAAAGGCAGAATTTTGTGCTAAGTAACAAGGTTCCAGGGAGTGTGTGTGTGTGTATCCATCTATCTATCCAACAAAGTCTTTGTAAACACATTTCATGTGCCTGGCACTTAGTATAAAACAATGAACAAAACAGACGTAGGTGGGGAAGTGCTAGGTGGGGAAGGTGGGTAACAGTAAACACAGGAGTAAATAAATGTTTTCACAATTGAGAATAGCATCAAAAATGTGATGTACAGGGTGCTACGCTAGAGAACAGTTGAGGAGAGAAGCTATTGAGAACATCAAGAAAGGCCTGTCTAAAGAGGTGACATTTAAAAATAGACTTGAAAGATAAGCCAGCAGGAGAAGGAGGGGGTAGGACAGAGTGATTGGAGACACAGAGCTGCCCAATGGGCCACCTAACAGCAAATCCTGTTGGAGCCACAACTCGTGGGTAAGCCTTCAATCCATATGGGAGTGGAAGCTGGTAAATGACTCTCCTTGGGTGACTGGTTTGAAGACTAGGGCCCTCTGTTCTAAAGATGTCTCTAAGGGAGGTCCTGGGAACCTGGGATATCAAAAACAAGGACACCAGTTGGCACTGATGAGTTGCCACTTAATGCTCACCTATGAGATGCATTGAATGAAGGGGTTGGCAGTGGGTCTGGGAAACCTGTTGGGGACAGGCCACCCAGTGAACTCTAGTTCAGTCTGTTTTCGAAAACCTCAAAAAGACTACTCCTGCTATTCACATTTCAATGTAAATCAAACCGCCTTCAACCAGCAAGGCTGTGTAAACTTGTGTTTAATGTCAGGTTCATATTAATATTTGCATTAACAAGATTGATCGTTTACATAACAATGCATATGTAAAGTCTGGGCTAGGTCTAGGTTTACACATATTTGCATAATGTTTACAGATTGATTGATTAGACAAACTGAGCATAAATCCAAGTAAACTGCTAGTTGTTTATTTTTTCTATTGGGGCTCGGTAGCCTATATCTTAATAAATGGGCTAAACTGAATCTAAGTCCTCTATTATAACCTTCAAAGGAGATTTAATAGCTCTGAAAAGTAATTTTCACGGAAAAGAGTAAGATGAAATCATTGGGGCTATTTTTTCCTTTAATCTCAGCATTGAGTGGTAAAGAGGACACTGGCTTTAAACTACACTCTAACAGAGATAAAACCAAGCCATAGACAGAAAATCGAAGTTCAAAATTCCTCTGCCTTAACCATTGAGGAGAGTTTCTTAAAGAAGTTCAGGGACCGTGATAGACCATGTGAACCTCTGCTACCCAATGGTCCCAAGAATCCAAGGGAGAATATCTTCCTTTCATGCCTTGAGCATGTCCCTGTAGGGATGGAGTCCCAGAGAGCAGGTTCCAGGCTCTCGACCTCACCTGGAAAGGTGCTGGCTTGAGTAGTAGATGGTCATCAGCTGTGATCAGATGGTCATCAGCTGTAACCAGTTGTCCTTTGGCCACTAACATAAGTGCCGTGGCTATACTAGCAAGCATGGATTGCGGCAAGCAAGTGAAGTTAGCAAGCGGATTGTGGATTGCGGATCGTGTCGAACCTACTTGATGTGTCTCGCCCAGCCGCCAGCGAGACTGGGCTGCAGGAATTCTGCTCGTTGGGGTACTGACAGATGTTTGCTTTTGTGTCTCAACCATCCACCATTGGGAATATAGTGGTATGACTCCTCTATCTATGGCTCCGTTGTTGTTCCTTTTTGGCCTCACCCTATCCTGTGTTCTTATGCAGGGAGTGGGAGCTGAGTCCCTGCATTACACTCCCTCTGGTTGAAGAATACATGGATCCATGCAAGGCCCTTATCTCCATTCTAATTCATCTTCCCCCTGCCCCACCCACCCCTCACCAAGGGGTTCCACTTGAATGTGCTCAACAGATCTCTGGAGATCATGGAAACAAATAAAGACCAACCAAATGAGAATAAGCAGAGGCTATTGATTCTGAACTTGCTACCCTGTTTCCCCGAAAATAAGACCTAGCCAGACAATCAGCTCTAATGCGTATTTTACTATAGTAAATAGTAGTCTTTTGGAGCAAAAATTAATATAAGACTGGGTCTTATATTAGTTTTTGCTCCAAAAGACGCATTAGAGCTGATTGTCGGGCTAGATCTTATTTTCGGAGAAACACAGTATATAACAAGGTTAGCCACTGCCACCTGCATTTTGGCAGAGACTCAAAGGCAGGCAGAGGAGTGGGAAAGTTTTATAGTGGAAAAAAGGGGAGGCTTCAGGTGTACCCAGATAGCACGCTATTGACCTGGGGAAGCTGGAGGTGGGCTAACTAGATGGGAGGTATCCTATGTGATTGGATAAAGGTTCACATTTGACCTTCTCAGGTTGTTATCCTAAGCTGGAAGTAGGGATAAAAATTGGGGAAGCTGTCAGTTACTAATCAAGGCCATTTGGGGTCAATTGTTACAGAAGTTATTGTTTAGCATCCTGGATTGTTTAACAATCTGATTTCCTATAAGAATGACATAGCAGGCTGGCTTCCTGGGCTGGTTATTGTAGATAACTACTGGTTATTGCTCTCTGGGTAGGTTGCTGTAGGTTGTAGGTCAGAGTTCCAAAATGAATTGTAACTTTAACCTTTGTGTAGAAAGAAGCAAGTAATTAATAATGGACAAATATTTCAGAAAATATTGAATTTGTTATCCTTGGGTACTCTGATCATGGCCATATATGGTATGTAAGAGTTTTGCAGTGATTATCTCTATGAAATCTTTCCACTAGTCCTTGGAGAAGGGGCTACTATCATCATCATCATCATCATCTTTAGTCCCATTTTATACATGAGGAAATTGAAGCTTATACCATTTAAGTACTTTGGCCAAGCTCTGTGTATCTAGAAATTAATGGAGGTCGAATGCAAATCCAGGGAGATCTAATGCCCAACCAACTGGAGAAATCAAACTCTTTCCCAGTACTTTAAAAATAATTATTAGAAGCTTGGTATTTCCATCAGTTGAGGTGGTAGTGTCAAGTGGTTATTAATTATTCACTGAAGCAGTTCCCAATAGGACCTCTATTTACCAAAACTTGGTCCAGTTCTCTTCATATACTGATATCTGGAAAGGCTTCATTTTTTTTCAAAAATACTCTCGGCCAGACCTTTCAGTAATTCAGGCAGGAAACACTCTCCCCTTCTCGCTCCCCTCTTTGTGACCCTTGAGATTCAGAATTATGGAGCCTGTATCTTCCTGTGATGCACTGCAGTGGTTCCCACAGGAGGCTTTAGCTTGGCGGGCTTTCTGGAGAAGGTACCTGCGAGTCCATAAGTACCATGCCCCCCTCACTTACTCTGCTACCTCATTGACTTCTTTGCTGTAGCTCCAACATGCCCAGCTTGCTCCCACCTCAGACAATTTGCATTTGCTGTTCCCTCAGCCTGTAATAGCTGTTCCCCACATCGTCCAATGGCTGTCTCCTCTTCATTCAGGTCTCAATTCTAATGTTCCCAGCCCAAAGTGCCCTCCATGATATCCATCTCTAATATATCCCCCCATTCCTTGGCCCAGCACATGCCACTCCTATGGTTTGATTCATTTTTTTTCTTCATAGCATTTTACACTGTCTGCAACCATCTCACTAATTTTTGAATGCTTGCTGTTGAAGTCCCCCATTAGAATATTAGTTCTATGTGGACAGGAATTCTGTTTGGCTTGTTTATTCCTTATTCCTGGCACCTAGAAGGTCCTCAGTAAAGATTTGTTGAATAAATTATCCTACTTAATCGTCCCAACAATGCTGAAGGCAGTTCCTGCACTACAGTTGAGGGAACTTGGGCTCAGAGAAGTTAAAACAATTTACCCAAGTCACACAGCTAAACACTGAGGTAGAATAGAGCAATGACTTGAACCCCAGTTCATCTGCCTCCTGTTTTTTTTTTCTGTGACCTCCTATTCAGCTTGTTAGTGAGGGACAGATTCTCTCCCCAGATCTATGGGATTGACGAACACCTGGCACCTGACACTGGACAGATGAAACCAAAAGCAGTTTACTAGTTACAAGTACTCACAGCCCTGAGGAAAGAGGATACTGCGCCATGCAGGGCCACCCAGGGGTTGCACTAGGGAACAGAGTGAACCATAGGGGCTGTGGGAGGCAGGCTTTGTGGTATCAATAGAGTGGGGTGGCTCCTGAGTCCAGCGGGAGGGTATGATCGGCTAGTTTGAATAATTCTTGGGGCTGGTGAGAAACTGAAACCTGCTACTCAGCGCTCAGCAAGAACTACACCTGGTCTGTTTAATAAGGTGGGTTGTTTGGCTGGGGGCCCTTATCTGTGGGAGCAGAGCGGGAACCTCAGGGTTAGGCCATTTGAGGTCCTCCTGATTTCACCAAATGCCAAGGTAGCCCATAATATGGGACCTTAATTTTAGGCCTTATACCACACCCATATTAAACACTGTGTTAATGGTAAAAGAGAAAAGAGGATTGGTGGCAAGGAGATGAAGTATAAGTTGCCATTGAATAAGGCAGTCTAAAATTAAAGAGGGTCACCCCACTGAGGAAAGTGCACAGCTCTTTCCAAAATGCTTTGCAATCTTCAGAAGATTCTATCTTATTCCAAGAGTACTGAAGAATTGGCAAGGCTGGTCTTTCTGGGAAGAACCTCAAGGGCAATATTTTAGGGCATCTGAGCTCATGAAGTTATGGACGTTGGCAGACTTGGCTTCTGGAACCCATTCAACACCTACCCATAATACCAGTGGGTCTTGGTAGTGTGATTTTAAATACCCATAAAAATCAAGCTTTATTGATAGGAAAAACATAATATCTCCTTGGAAGTGGGCCCTACTTTGAGCAAAGAGAGCATACACAATGTCCCCACTCTAGATAACTGACCCAGGAGTCCTCTGGGGCTACTGAAGCCTCGTACATAAACTCATCTGAAGAACTCATTAAAAACAGCATGATTGGCAGATACCGTGTTTCCCCGAAAATAAGACCTAGCCGGACAATGAACTCTAATGCGTCTTTTGGAGCAAAAATTAATATAAGACCTGGTCTAACTTTACTATAATACCAGGTATAATATAATATGATATGCTGTAATATCATACATAATATAATATAACATAAAACCGGGTCTTATATTCATTTTTGCTCCAAAAGATGCATTATAGTTGATTGTCCAGCTAGGTCTTCTTTTCGGGGAAACACAGTAAGTCATGTCACTCTTTCCTGCATTTCAGATACTTTGTTTAGTCGGACATCAAAGTATTTTCATTATGTAGGATGAAGAGATGTTTGTAGTGCTTTTCCATTTTGCTTTGTGTATGTGTGTGTGTTGTTATATTTTACCTTCAGTTCATTGAGATTGAATTCTTTACTTTTATGCCACCACATGGAAAGAAAACGTGAACGTCAAGGTTGACGTCTCCTGACTTGCTAGAGAAATGTGCAAGCTCCTTCCATGCATCGCTTGGAGAGGTGTCTCCTATATGCCCTTCCCATCTAACGTGTGTGCGTGCACACATGTATACACGTACACACATATATGCACATACACACAAGGCCACAGACAGCCTGGGTCCAGTCCACCTTTTGCCACTTGCCACCTTTGTCTTTCACTCCTTCCAGAGCGATCATAGCCAGACATCACAATTTCTTCACTTCCTCATAGTCTTTCTGTTTGGAGCACTGCTCCCTGCCCCTTCTCCTCTCTCTTTCACCTCCCAGCCTCACCCTCTGTCATTGGCTGACCAATAGCCACCCCTCAGATCTCACCTCTCAGAGAGGTATATACTTTAATGATAACCCTGTACTTCCCATTCTGCAGTCCTCTGTGTTCAAAGGCTGCCCCGGGAGATGCAGGTGGCAGCCTCTTTAGTGACAGCATGTGACCTGATCAGAGTGGGCAGGGGCCAGACGGCAGCACCAGTTGGAGGATTGGACCTGTCAATGTCTCCTCCTGAATTGTTCTCTCCCTTCCAGCTGTTTCCTCCACCTTGATTCAGACCACCGTTAATGTCCTAGAACTATTTAACTGGCCTTGCCTCATGCTCGCCCCTGTCCAGTCTGATCAGGTCACGTGGGTGATCGCTGCCCGTGGTCTTCTTGCCTGGGCTCTGCACTGCATAGGGTCCAGCTCTGGTTCTCCTGCGCCTGGCCCCATGGGGTGAGGAGATGCCACAGAGTCGACAGGCCACGGGGATGTTACACCAGAGCCTGTGTCCCCCACTGCTCCCCACATAATTCAAAGCCTTGATCCAGACACCGAGGACCCTGCATTCCTGATACTCCAGCTCTGAGCCCATTCCAGGCCTGCACAGGACTCCTCCACAGTCCATTCCCCTGAAAGCGAGCTGTGGTGTGGCCACCCTGCCAGGCCTGTGGTGTGGCCCAGAGGCAGGTGCTTGCCTGGGAGTGGGGGGTGAAATCTGGACATAGGCTGGAGAAGGCACATGTCTGTCGAGTGGGGCAGAACTAGGGTGAGAAGAGACAAGGAACAGGCAGCAGGCTGGGGGCCCTGCAGCTGTGAGGGGCGGGCCTCCGGGCATTCCCGGCTCTGAGCCCTCAAGGATGCCTTACTGGTCTCAGGAAACCATCCAAACTCCTGAGAATGTGATTTAAGTCCCCAAAGTTCTTTGATTTCTATACTTCTCCAGCTTCAGTCACTTCTCCCAGGTTCCCTCTCCAATTCACATTCCAGACCTACTAAACGATTTGCATATCCTTAGAAGATAATTCACCCTATTTCATCATTTCTGACCTCCTTCCTCCCCACTGCTCCTGGAGAGGAAGCACCAGGACTTACTACCCACTGGTGTGTTCCCAGCACCAGGACTGGGCTTGGCACATAGCAGGCTCTTGGAAAATATCTGGGGGAGGGAAGGAAGCAGGGAGGGGCCATGAGAGCTGGATTTTCTCCTGGCATGGATAGCACAGACCTCTGAGCAGCCGCAGTCCACACCCCAATACTCTGAGAAGCTGCCGCGAGTGCTACACTGGGGTAGGTTGGGGGTGGGAATGGGGAAAAAGAAATGAGCAGAATAAAGAGCATCAGTAGGCACTGACATCATTTTAGTCCTGGTTCCACCACTTGTACATGGTGTCAGAGGTCAGCAACTTCTTCTGTAAAAGGACAGAAAGAAAGTATTTTAGGCTTTGCAAGCCTAAACTTCTCAACTCTGCCTTTGTGGCACAAAAGTGGCCACAGACAATGCATACCTGAAAGGACATGGTTGTGTTCCAAAAAAAACTTTATTTGCAAAACAGACCGTGGGCCAGATTTGGTCCATGGGCCCTAGTTTGCCAACCCCTGATCTCAGTGACCTAGAGCACTAGATTTAGAAAAAAAGTTGGGGATATAATATCTAGTTTATAGCAGATGAAGAAATGTTACATGACATTGTTTTGAAAATTATAATGAAGTAAAAATACTAGAGCAATATACATTAGCAGTATCAGTGATGTTAATAGGCTGTGGTGAGGCCCGTTAATAAATCACATTGATTAAGTACCCACTGTGTGAGAGGTGCCTTACCCTAACATTTTTACTCAGTCCTCACAAGATCTTGTGAAAAAAGAAATTGTTACCAATTTACTGATGAGGAAACTGAGACTCAGAAACTGGCTTAAAAGTCACACAGGAAACAATTCTAACTAATAGCAGTTGCTGGATCCAAAACAGTGGCCTCAAAAAAAAAGAAATATAAATGTGTGGTGGGTGTAAATAGTAGATAAATAGTTGAATAAATGGCTGCAAACAGATGGGCCCCTGTTGTGTTCAGATATGAGGGTAGGACCAGGAAATACACCCCCGGCTGTCAAATGATTGCCTGTGCTTGCCACGGCCTCTGAGGCTGGACGTTCTTCTCCCTTGGAGGAGAGAAGCTCTTCCTGGGCAGGGTCCCAAATTTAAATCCTTTGCAAGGCCAGGTACCTCTGATGAGCTATGCCATCGGCGGAGGACTGGCCTTCTCTGCAAGGATTTCCTGAGTCACAAGGCAGCCCTCCAGAACTTTCTGGGCCTGCCCTAAGCCAGGCCTGCCTCAGCCCCGAGGGGAGACTCCAGCTGCCAGTGCCACTTGAATGCAGAATCCCCTGCCTCAAAGAGGCCAGATTTAGCAATCTGTCACACACAGCCTGCCTTATCGTGACACAGGACTCGGAGAGGCAGGCAGCTAGGGCAGGCAGGAAAGTGTCTATGGGCACGCCACGCAGACAGGGATTAGAGAGGATGGGGGAGGATAATTATGGCATTTGCTTTCCCACGAAGTGCATGTCAAGAGGAAAGGATTAAGCTAATTGAAGAAATCTCTAGCACTTACATCAAAAGTGGCTGCAAAGAGATTGCTTTATCTTGCATCTCACCTGCTTCTGAGAGCCCAGCTCAAAGAGGCCTGCCCACATCTCCACGCTGTCCCCAGCAACTCTTTTCAGAAATAGTGTGAATTGGCGTTAGCCGTTCTGCAAAGGAGAGAGGAGCTAAACTTAACGGCGTGTGAAGGAGGTCCCCCACCTTTTTTTTTCTGTTGGCTTCCAAAGCTCACATCAAGTTTCCCAGAGAACGCCGGAGAGCTGATTTTCCTGAGGTTTTTACATATGTGTGCACATGTGACAGGTGAATTAGTGGCACTGAGACTGCACATACTACACAGGGATGGGTGGCAGCCGCTCTCAAACTCTATTTTTCGTCTCTCTGGAACCTTAGCTTATACTCCTGAGGGCCATGTTAATGCAAAGAAAAAGCACAGACTCCAGGATCATTTATTATTCTCCTCCCTCACCTGTGCACCACTTCCGGTCCCAGGCATCTCCAAACCCAGAACCAACCTGAACGGGATCAGCGTTGTCTTCCGTCCCACAAATGGAACTTGGTTTTTAGTTGCCACGTGAAAGAGTTTTGGAATCCTCTCTGCAATGAATTGGGGAAGGCAGTAAATAGCAAGATTTCCTCTTTCTTCTAGTTCAAGGTCTTATACTATGTCTACCAAATAATATTTGACAAATGGACTGCTGTTTCCCGATGAATAAAATAACGCATCTGAAAAATATAACCAGTTGCCTACTTTTAGGCATGGAGCGTTCTTAGACTGCCTGAGAAAATGCATTGCCAGATGAATCCAGAAATATTCGTTTGAGTGCCTAGGCCTGGAAACCTGGATCCATTCTCTGTTACTCTGTAGCTTTCTGACCTTGGAGAGTTATTTCAACTCACTTTGATTTCTTCATTTGTGAAACGGGGGAATACAGCTCACCACATAGAGCTGTTGTGAGGATTACATGAGATGGTTCAAGCAAAGCATCTGGTACATAGTAGGCACTCAAGAGTGGGAGCTGCAATCATTGTCATCATTAATCATTGTCATCATCTGCCAGGAAATCATACGGCAGAATAAGGTACTGTATTAGTTGGGGTTCTCCAGAGAAACAGAACCAGTGGGCTGTGTAAATATACATATATTTGGATTTTCAGGAATTGGCAATTGTAGGGGTTGCTGGCAAGTCCAAAATTTGCAGGCTGGCTGTCAGTCTGGAAATTCCAGCAGGAGGTAATGTTGCAGCGTTGAATCCCAAGGCAGTCTGGAGGCAGAATTCTTTCATCTTCAGAGACCTCGGCCTTTTCTCTTTAGGCCTTGAACTGATTGGCTGAGGTCCACCCACGCTATGGAGGGGAATTGGCCTGGCTCAGAGTGTACGGATTTAAATGTTAATCACATCTAAAACAAATACCTTCACAGCAACAGTAGACTGGTGTTGTTTGACCAAACAGCTGGCCACCATAGCCCAGCCCAGCCGACACATAAACTTAACCATCACAGGTCATCTCTTACTTCAGGGAAAATTGTACCTGACCAAGCACTGAGCATGAAGGCACCACAACACAAAACACACAGCTGCTTAGGCCCCGCAGAACCTATCAGAAGATGTGAAGAAGGAAGACACCCTGATGTGATGAAAAGCACTCCACGCTCAGCTGGCGTCACAGGTTCAAGCCCCCTCTGCGCCTGGATGAGTGTGTGGTGTTTCGGTAGCTCACTGACTATCTCTCAACGTCCTCGGCTGCACAGATAATAAACGCATCTGCCCTGCCTTCTGCACATGGCAGTTATGAGAATAAAATGAGGCCACTGTTGGGAAGGGCTTTGAAAGTAAACTGTTTCGTGTCCTAATATATAGTGGTGAAGGCATTATCCTACGTGGAGCGTAATGGTCTGGACAGATTGAGTCCAGTTCTTTGTACTAAAGCAAAGGAATGGCAACTCTGTGAGGCCGTACATATGTTTGACCTAATTCTAATACATTAGCTGACATAATCATTAATGTTTTCAATTAAAATCAATTCTCTTGCCTTCTTGGGATTTTAGAGTCGTTTCTTGGGTGTGAACTCAGTGACTAAGTTGTCTCAATGCTAAACTCCACCTCCCCACCACCTTCTCAATACCTTTTCACTGCATTTGAGCAGAGCTCAAAGCAGCAGGTCCAACAAATCCTTGTTGTGCATAATTCCTTCATTCCAGAGATAGTTATGGAGCCCTCACCATGTGCTGGGCATTGTTCTGGGTCCTGGTTGGAGAGGGTGGTGTCTTCAAATGCTGAGCCCGGTCAAGGCACAGGAAAAGTGCTTGGTAAATGCCAGCTACTTAGTATTTGTTCATACGTCATTACGTGGCCATTTTGGAAAAAGAAAGGCAGGATTAATGCTTTAAAATAAAAACAAAGCAGTGTCAACATTCCTCCCAATCTCTGCAGCTTTTTCAGAGATTCCAGGCCTGCAGCTCAACATTCGGTCAATATCACTCTGAGCTCCAAAGTCAGGGCACCCGGAGCCCAGAAGAGTGAGGCAATCGTTCTTTGGAAAACTTCACCATCACAGGAAATTGTCCTGTGCTATCTCTTAGAACACTTCACACTTCATTGGCAAGCTATAAAAACAATTACCAGGTCATTAGTAAAGGTTATTATATTTTTGAAGATCCAAAAGCCTCTCTCCCAGAATGACCTTAGCAAGCATTTCAGGGAGAGACAGTTGCTGTAGTGGAAAGAGGGGAAGCTTTGGAGTGGAAACTGAGGGACTCGGCACTGGGTGCTTAACCTTCTCCAAGCCTCAGTTTCCTCAACCCTGTGCTGGAGCCGGGAGACCCTGCCCATCTCATTGAGCTGTGTGAGAGGTTGAAATAAAATGGCTTTGGGAATAACACCTGGCACCACCGTGAGCACTTGGAAGCCACTCTGTAAATGCAATTCCTTTCTTTCCCTCGCTCCACGTTGCCTGTGTTTGGGGTCCAGATATGAGTGGATAAAGCAGGAAGGATTGAAATGGACACTGAGTCTATTGGGATAAACTAGGTTGTAGGCTAGGCTGCAATAACAATCTGAGAACCTCAGCAGCTGAAACCCACCAAGTGCATTTCTCACTCACCTCTCCTGTCCATCAGGGGTTGACAAGTAAGCGACACTTCGCAGAGCCGCTCAGAAATCTGACGGACAGAAGTGCCACCTTATCACATGATTCCAAGATCACAGAGGGGCAAAAAAGGAGCATGAGGAATCATAAGCTGAATCTTAAATTTCTGCCTGAAAGGGATGCACATTAATGCCACTCCCGTTGCCAAGGCAGATCACACCTGAGATCTACAAGGTGGGGATGTATCATGCGACCAGGGCAGCAAGGATGGGAGGTGTGGACCAGACCAACGTACAGGAACTGGGACCCAGCCAAAGTTCATGTAAAATAAAAAGAAGATGGAAATCTAGCAAAAGTGGAGGCTTCAAATATAATCTACCTGGTCACACCAACTCAAACTGTTTTCTTTAACCAGTAACATCCTTTAAGCATCCCACCTTTCATTTATTCAATAATTTGGTGACTCACCATGTGTACCACGATCTAGTGACCGTGATCTGGTCCCTGCTTTTATGCGGCGAATCTTCTGGAAGGAAGACAGGCAACAAACAAGGAGGAAATATACACTGTCGTTTCAAGACATGATAAGCACGCTAAAGAAAAAGAAAACTGGGTAAGGAAATCCCGGATGACTAGGATGGAAGTGAGAAACACAACGTGTGTGCCTGAGGACGTTGAATGAGTTAAATGGTATTCCCCCCAAATTTTTATTTTATCCCCTCCCCCATCCCCTTAAAGCTTTCTGGAAGGCAATGTGACTGCCTCAAAATAATGGCAATGACAACACCAATTTTTGTAAACACAAGAGCTAACATGTTTTTCCCCACCCCTTCCCCACCCCTCCTCCCAGTGTGGACCTCAGATACTGGGCGATGCTCCAGACTTCTGTTGCTCCAGAGTCCCCACAGGGAAACAGAGTGAGACAGACTAGAGCAAGGCAGGACAAACACAGCCTCCACCATTGCCTGGGTGATGACATAATCCCTGGCAAGGCCTCAGCCTTCCTGTGCATCTGCACCAATCTGGAATATTCCATTTATTTACCTACACCTGCATCTGGATGTCTATGTCCCTGGTTAGGCACAAAGACAGCACTAGAATAGAGGTGGATGTGCTGAGGGAGGGGTAGACAGCTTTCATTTATTGAACACCTTCGCCAGGCCAGGGGCTCTACAGACATGCCTCCTCCATTTAACCTTCACAGCATCCTCAGGTCGTAGGCACGTATAGCCCCAGTTTGCAGATAAGTAAACCGAGTCTCAGAAAAGGGAGTTTGTTCTAAGTCGCAGGTTAAGTACCAGAAGTGGATTAGAGAACTCCACGCACATTCTGTTCATCTGTGCTGACTTCCAACTCTTTGGCCGCCCTACACTCTCTTCCTTTCTTTGACTAAGGGGCATCTGTTGGCATCAGTAGTTCAGCCCTGTAGATGGTTCTCAAAATGCACCACGTCACTGTTTATTATTTGTCAAGCATGTGTTATATTCTAGAAATGAAGCTAATGGCTTTACATACACTATACACTATAATATTATTTTACATTCAATGGATTAGGAACATACTACCTTAAACCTTAGAGGTGGATCATTATAATCCCACTTTTTTTTTGCATTAGAAAACAGAGGCTCTGAGATGTCAGACTCTAAAAGCCACACTTTCATCCACTGTGGCACGTTGCCTTCATAAACCCAAATTTCTTTTCCAATAGATCTACAGGCTGCTTTTACTCTCTTCCATAACAACCCACCAGGTAGACTTTCAATACGAGGACATTTTTTTTTCTGTCCCAGACTCCTTGTTCTTTTTTTCCCATTTGGTGATGTATTTATTTTAATTATTTTTCGTTTACAGTTGACATACAAAATTATATTAGTTTCAGGTGTACAACATAGTGATTTGACATTTACATACCTTACGAAGTGATCACCCAAGAAGTCTACTACATATCCTTTAGGATCTGATGAAAAGGATAGAATCCCTCCCCAGAAAAATGCTCATAAAAACCTAAGTAGGAAAAAATTACATGCAATGATCTTATTACGTTAGAGGTTTATTTACTTCATATGTGCTCAACTTTTTTTTAAAAAAAAGTATTTGATTATTCAAAAATGAATGGTTAATTCCAGGAAGGAAAAAAAATGCGAAAAAACAAAAATTCAATCTCAAATGTGCTCAAAAGTACATGTCAATTTAAAAAACATGATGGTATTTACCTTGGAATAGAAGTTGAAACTGTCATATATAGTTTGATATGGTCTGCACGTGTCATCTTTAGTATCCAATCAGCTTGAGTTTTCCTTTAAGAAAGTACTAAATGCTGGCTCACAAAAGAATCAGTGTACCCCAAGCTCTTTGACAAATGAGGGGAGACTTACATCAAGGATCACCAGCTTTCTCCAAGGCAGGGTTTGCATCATGGATCCTATTTATTTGTTAAGCTGCTTTGGAGGGCAAGTAAGAAGATATCTCCCTAAAATGGATTAAATCGTAAGAATGTATTTTTTTCCCCAAGTAATCTGAAGATAGGGAATTCTAGTGTTAGTTCAGCAGCTCCATAATGTCAGAATTCTGGGTCAGCTGCTCTGCAATTCTCCTGGCCTCCCCCTCATGGTCTCAAGATGGTTGCAGCAGCTCCGAACTCCACATTTTCCTAGGACATTGCATTAAAAGAAATTTCAACAATGTCAGAGGGGTGTTGCCATTTGACAGAGATGTTGCTTCAATATTCTTTATCTACTCCAAGTTCCAAGTAAGACAGGTCAAATCCACGAAACAAGGACTTCCCCAAACATCTAAAACTATAGATATGGTTTCTTTTTACTGAAAGGGTGACTAAGCAGTTAAGTAAGATATTTCAACAAAAGGATTTTATGCCAAGACAATACAAGTTTGCAGTTCTAGTGTTTTAAAATGAAATCTTCTCATGGAAAGTGTCTGCATTGTCCAGTGTATTTGCAGGATGGACAGTCATAATTTTGCCACACAGTAATCACTGCAGCTGTTGGGTGAGAGTAGGGAGGGAGTCCTTATCATGTTCATTGATAAAAATGGAAACAAAGGATATATGTAAAATTTGACATCACTTCTTTTCCTTGATATTTGCCAACTTAAGCTAGGCCCAACATAAGAAAGGCAGAAGTGCACGTTCAATCATAAGGTATATTGCTATCCATTCCTATCAAAGGATACTGTTAGGCATGGCCAGGCCGGAGGAATGAGTCGTGGGAGACCAAGATTGGTCTATTAGAATTTATTTGGCGTGTTGAGCTGCGGGAGTTCAGGCTTGAAAAGACCATAACTTCCCAGAGCAAAAAGGGGTATGGAGTTTTATAGGAGGGGATAAATGAGGTTGTTCCCCCTTCAGTGCTTCAGGGGGTTTTTGTTGCCTTGTCTCTATCAACCAAGGGTTTCGGGCCATGACCAAGCCCTCTGGCTCCACACCCTGGCCCCCAGGCCTCTGTCCAGACCACCCAGGGCCACTGATCACAAGCCCCTAGGAGACAAAGTACAAAGCAAAACAGGATCAGATGGTTTCTACACTCCAGGCAGCTTCTCCAGGCCTAAGGCAAACACAAGCGGACAGGTACAAGGTACAAAGCAAAACGAGATGGCTTTAAAGATAAGAAGGTTCCTGTCCTGGCCTAAATATGGCCTAACCAATACTCTCCTCAACAACAGGAAGTAGAAAGTTGGGGTAATCACTGGTGTACTCGTTACTAACCATGCACAGTGGCACCCTTTTTATCCTACATTTGTTTGCCATGACACCACATGTCAAAAATATTTTTACATCAAAAAATGTTACTTTCATAAAGATAATTTACAAAGTCACACACACACACACACACACACACACACACACACACACACACACACACACCCCTAAAAGAAAACACTTATCTTCTCACCAGGAGATCACTCATGGTCCGCAGATTAGGAAACTGCTTGTACACATTTGCCCTCTTTACCAAATGGGATGGAATGGTAAATGCTACTTTTCATGTGATCTCAGAGTTCTGCCTCTGAGAACACCACCTATGTAGAACATTCTAAAAGACTGAAATGCAACTGATTTTCAACCGTTCACTTATCACTTTCCCAAGGGTAGATAAAACAGGCTGGAGAGAGAGTGAGGGTCTCTTTGGAGGTACCTCGTGGAGACGGAAAATTATGGTCTGCAGAGTGACAATGACATGAGTCACTGGTTTGCATCCTGGCTCCCCACTTTCTACCTCTGGGACCTTTATTTAATCAATCATTCTCTCTAAACTTCAATTTTCTTACCTGAGAAAAAATGAGAGTAATCATAATTTCCCTCAGTAGGACTGAGAATTTTTAAATTACTCAAATCGATACTGTAGTTACGACTTTAGTCACTTTTAAGTGACCAAACAATGTTGTATTATCTAAGATGAACTGGTGAACTAATAGCACCCACCTGAGTTTCTACCGATAAACAGGGAAAGATGGAAGAATGATAAACTTGGTTGCATAATTCTATCCCTCATGCGTGTTTACAGTATCTGCTTCTTATACATAGAATCCGTGTGAGATGTAAGTGGAGTCCACACAGCCATTCTGGGTGTTCTATCTGTCTTTAGAGGCAGCAGGACGAGGGGCAGAAAGGCTCATATTTGTAGGCAACTCACATCAACCCCTTAAACCCACCAGGAAAAGATGTTCTGCACCTCTTCGGTCTACAATTCCGTATAGCTGTGGCAGCAATCGGATGGGCAAGGCCATGCGGGAAGCTTTCTTTATTTGATGATCGGGCCACAGGGAGAAACAAGAGCCATGTAAAAGTCCAAGTTCACAACTCTATGTCTTGGGCAAGTCACTCAAACTCCTGTCTCCTCCCACCATTTACATATTTGCATGTGGTTTTGCTCATTATAATGTCATTAGCATGAGCAGTGGGGTGCTATTATCAGGGTAACCAGGAGAGAAGCTGGTGCTCTCCGTTCTTAGCTGAGACCACTAACCTACGTGATCCGTCTCTGGCTGCATCCTTAACTCACTTCATTTTGCAGGTTTCCAGATTATAGAGTTTTCTATAATCTCCCTCTATCACTTGTCTTACTAGCCAAACATGCTCTTCTAAACCCACTTATTGAATATATTTATGTCCACATATATATGCATACGGTTCTTTGTGTGTGGAAATGAATATATGTACATGTATACTATTTTGTGTACACCAAACTTTTTATGTACTTATTTAACAAAATAAATGTCTTTCCTCCGTTCAATAGATTAAGCTCTTGAACACTAGCCATCCATCTCCCACTTGTTGCCAGGGTTCTGATAAATGTTGATCTCTATTTAAAAAAAAAAAAAAAAATCGGCATTTTTCCATACTCTGAATAGTACTACACACTTACTATTTCTCAAGATGTTAAAGACATTGGATCACACTTCCTACATGTCCAGAGCCTGTGGAAGTCAAAAGTTGCCAAGGATTCTGAGTCCTAGGTGACCCTGGGTTCTCCAGGTCTCCTACAGAGTTCGTGTCTCCTCATGCTGCCTCAGATTGCTATGTGATGTGAAACAGCATCCTCCCCAAATTCCTCCTTTTCGGTCACTTACATCAGATATAACAGGGAAGTATTATCCAAAAGTGCAAATTCCTGGCCCTTCTCCCACCCCTCACCCTGAGTTAACGGAAAATTCTGATGGATGTGAAATTCTTTGAGTAGCTCATTGTTAGGGGAGAGATGGGAATAAAAGGTTGGGGACTACATCAGAAAACGCAGAGATTGTTCTCAAAGAGAGAGAGTAAAAGAAAAGAGTAGAAAAGTTGTGCAAAGAAGTGGTAGGAAAAGTAGAAACTCTGCTCCAGTTGAGTGTTTGAGAAAGTGGATCCTCAGATGTGTTTATTTAACAAACATCGATGTAGCTCTTCCTGTGTGTCTGGTACTGTTTCAAAGGCTTGACAAATATTAACTTGTTTCATTCTCATTACCACCCTAATAAGTAGGTACTATTATCATCTTCATTTTACAGATGAGAGAACTAAAGCACAGAGAAGTTAAATGATTTGCCAAAGATCACACAGCTTGTAAGTGGCAGGGCCAAAACTCAAGCTCAGGCTGTCTGGCCCAGAGTTCATGCTCTCAGCCCTGCTCTGTACTCCTTCTCATGTGGTTTATTAAGTACATTTCTCCCTAAGCTATTACAGACATTCAAGTAAAGTTTGGAATTAGCTATTAATTTTGGCTAGTGGACTGCATTCCTCTGCCCATGACATCAACTTGAGACTGGGCCACGTGGGGCCCCAGAATGCACTTGGCTTTTAAAAGAGCACCTGAGTTGATGGGATCTTCTGCAGATGGAGGGTGTGGCTTACAGAGAGGAGCCACAACATAACTTTACAGACATCTGCCTCCTTTACAGCCTCCTCCTCCTTCCCTTCCTCTTTCCTCCTTTCCTACCTCTTTCCTGCAGGATTAGAAACTGCAAATTCTTCTCCTTCTAGTAAACAGCTTTTATAAAGCTTCTTCTCTCAAGTATCCCTGCCCAGTCCCATCACTGTACATGGACACATTTTACAGAGCCCAGTTTCCTTCAAACAATATTTAAAGTTTGTCTTTGGTGGGATGCTCTTGTTCCTCAGGGTTCCATGAAGATGGATTGGAACTGAGTTTCACTAAAGCATTACCCATAGGGTGCTGACAAAGGCAAAAGGAGAAAACCCAGAATTACAAAAGAGAAGCGCTGAGAGTCACCCCTAAGAGTTGCCATGGAAAAATGCTCCCGCCTGACTTTTCTAGGTTATCCAGTTTCCCTTCACTTCACTCTTCTGATAAGCAGAATCTAGATGTTGATGCTTCCCAGCTATAACTGTTTATTGCTGAATCCCTGAGAAGCCAAAGCAGAGACCGTGTTCAAAAATCTGGTCACTTTGCTATCAACGGTGGCTCGGGCCCAGTGGAAAATGTTACTTCTTATGGCCAAATTGCAAAAACGCCCTCTTGAGTTTCCAAAAATACCTTCTGGCTGAAGAGTTCTTTGCCTCCGAGAGGAAGGGTGATGGGGTCGAAACAGCTACTGAGTAGAAGGCAGCAGACATTAGTCACATGGGGAGACGTTGCAGATAAATTTTTAGAGCCCCTGCAAACACAAGATCATATGGTGTCCAGGGGCATTTTTGTTGTAGCAGATATATCTTGGGATCTTTGAAGGAATGGTTGCACTGCCAACTCGTCAATTAATCAACCCTCCCAAGGTCGCCAGGGACGCTGTGGATTGGGCCTGGGCAACAGGGGCCTGGAGGAACTGGCTTTAATTAAAGGATTTGTGCAGTAATGGAATCCTGAAATCCTTTGAGCGATGTTGCATGAACTGGGCCTTTCAATCCCTGTGTGCATTTTCCATGGCTGCAAAAAAGCGACAAATATCCTGACCAAGCACTTTGAGGGAGGGTGTCGTTAACCCGTTTAGAAACCCCATTGAAGGACACATGGGTGGGAAAGATGCCCAAGCAAATGAAAAAAAAAAAAAACAACCCTGCGCTCTGCAGCAGTGGGCAGGATATCCATTCTCCAAACCCTTGTGATAAAACCTTGTGATATGGTTGTTAGGATTGACATTTCCTGCGCTCAAGTTTCTTCATCCTTACCGACTGTCTTCATTTGAATTGTTACAATTTGGATGGAATAATTAATATCTGAGAGTAAGAGTCTTGCTGGCAGTCCTCTGGATTAATTCTGCCAAAGATGTTTTTTTTGACATGCAGAATATTCTGGTAGGGCATCTAGTGGCTTCTTAAAAAAAAAAAAAAAAAAAAAATCAGCTACCTTCTTTTAACTAGGTATGTACCCTGGCCCCACCTGTCTGGCTCTTGAAGGTATTGTTTCTTTTGTGACCTTGATCAGACATTTTTCTGACGCTGGGCTAACCCCTTTTCTGTCATTGGCACATGTGAAATTCACACACGTGCTATCTTCTCATGGGTGTTCCAACCTGAGGGCTGCAGCACAGAAAATACGGGCTGGACGTAACGCCAATTTCTGGATGCTAACAGGGACACTACCTTGCTGCTAATTGCTACACATCTCTTATCAAGGCCCATTGCTAGGAAACTCAGCACCTGGATGATATGACTTTGTCCCCAAAAATCTCTTCAAATTACTATGATTTAACTTTCAGGCATTGGCTTTTTATCAGGAGCTGTTTGTTATAAGGTCTTCTTATGTGTTTTGAGAAACTACTATCAAAGTCTAATACTACATTGTTCAATGTCTCTTATCTAAGTAACCTGCAGGCTGGGTTACTCTCAGAGCTCAATACTAGGAAAACAGTTTGCTTTCTTTGTCGATAACCAGACATGTACAGTACATGTCTTAGCTCAGGCTGCCGTAACAAAATACCACAGACTAGATGGCTTAAACAACAGAAAGTTTTTGTTCTCGTAATCCTGGAGGCTGGAAGTCGGAAATCAGGGTGCCAGCAGGGTGAGGTCCTAGTGAGACCTCTCTCCCTGGCTTGCGTAAGCCACCTTCTCTCTGTGTCCTCACATTGGCGGGGGTGCGGGGGGTGGGGACAGAGGGAGGGCACTCTTGTGCTTTTTCTTATAAGGACACTAACCCTATTAGGTCAGGGCCCTACCTTATGACCTCATTTAACCTTAATTGCTCCTGTAAAGGCCCTGTCTCCAAATACAGTCACATTGAGGGTTAGAGCGTCAACATATAAATGCTGGCTGCACATAATTAGTCCCTAGAAACACATGTACACAATCCATCCAATGTTTCTTTCTCCCTTGAAGCTAGGAAAACCATAGCAAAGTTTTGGATTCAATTCCGTTAGCTTCTTTAACCTAGATTTTCGTTTATAATGTTTCCTTATTTCCTCGGCCTCATGACTCAGCTCTTGTTCTTCAACCCCTGTAATAATGTGGGGTTTTGTTTTGTTATATTGTTTGTTTATTCCATGTGTTGTAATGACGAATCTTCCAAATAAATGCTGGAAGGTGATGGAATATAAGATTGATAGTACAAGGAAAAATGTTTGTCATGACCACATGAGGAAAAATCCTCTTCAGATATGTTTGTTTGTTTGTTTGTCTTGGAGATCTGCCTAGCTTTTTTGTAAAGCTCTTAGCTTGCAGCATCCATAAAATTAAAGTTGGCTTGTTTTGAAAGGCCCAATAACAATGGGTGTTAATGCTGAAAAATAGATGAACTCTGCTTTCTGTACTTTTCTTCAGGAAAGTTGTTCCCAGCAAAAGAGTTCCAGGAATGGGGAATTTGATTTTTTACCAGTCACTGACTCAAGAATTGGTCATCTTTTGCTTAAAATCATAGATATTTCACCAGTAACTTGATTCTTCCCATGTATTCATACTTCATACCCAGTCTGTTATGAGCTTCTGTTGATCCTCCTTCCGTACCATCTCTCAAATACATGTTCTCCTCTTCATCGCCTCTGCCCCTCCTTAGTTTGGGATTCACGTGGTTTTTCACGTAGTGTTAAAATAAATGCTGTAGTGGGCAGGTGTTATGGTTTGGGCCACTTAGAACCCTTTCTGTATTTTGGAAATGGCCTTATCGTCGTAAGATAAGCCCAAACTGGTTTCCCCAGCATCCTTTGCACCCAGGACACAGACACTGACTTGGCCTCTAATCAAACATCTAGACACGAGACTTCAAATCAGAAGAAGTGAGTCAGTGAAGCGGGTCCCACACTCAACTCCCCCTGGCAAAGATTAGGACACAATCTCCTGGTTTCTAGGGGCAGAGGCCCTGGAAGTCATGTTCAGCATCTGTGTCTAGTGATGGCCCAGTGATGGTGGTAGAAGTGTCACCACTGCAGCTGTTCTCAGATGCGGTTTGGGCCTGGTTGCTGGCTTCACAACTCTTGACTGCCTCTCTAAGAGATTCTAGGGCTTGTCTACTCTCCGCTGCTAGGTCATGCTCTGCTGAAGCCTGCTTATTTAGTGGTTTTCCGTTATTCACCACTAAGAACTCTAGTTTTAAACAGCAGTCTGACTCTGACTGATTAAGTAGAAAAGTAGTTGATTAAAAGGATATTGAACAACTTCTGTTTTCAGGAAGATGCAGTAGAATTCTTTCCCTTATTCTTCCTAGTAAGCCCAACTAAAAACATTAGACATTATATGGAGAAATATAAGACGCCTCTGAAAGAAAGCTGACCGGTTAGGAAACACAGGGTCCAGGGAGTGACATAGGGAAGAGTTCCCTGGGTTTGCTTTCAGCCTCGCATATCCCAGACTGGATATTGGGGAAGTTAGAACTCCAGAAACACCAACAAGAACAGACCAAAATTCCCTACAGAAGCCTGCTCTCTACCAACGTGATCAGGACAGGGGATGCCAAGCAAGACAGAAAACCTTTAGACAATAACCACCCTACTCCAGACACGGAACACCGCAGGAAAACACTGCAGCCCCACCCCTACTCCTACCAGCAAAGGTCAGTAGCCTAGACTCCCCCTCTTGCTGGGCTTTAGCCATGTTCCCCAATCTCCCTATTGTGGTGGTGTCGGAAAAGGCCAAGCAGGGAGCCAGGATTTCATCCCCAACAGGTAGTAACATAAGAGGGGGAGGGAAGAAGCCCCTCGTTTCCCAGCCCACTCCCTGCAAGGTCTGGCTATGCTTTCTACCCTTGGGTCCTACCCAATTTTCCCCTTTTAACAAATCTTCCGCTTAACTTAGGCAGTTTGAATAGGTATCTGAGTATCACTTCCAGCCATGCCCCTGCTCAGACAAACTAAATCCAGCAGGATGCCTGGTACACGTACATAGTAATTGTCCAAAAGATGGTGTTGGCCATGCATCTGCCTCTTAAAGTACACCCCATACCTCCGACACAGCCTCCCTTTCTGAGGTGAAATGTCACATCCGCAGAGAGGGCTTCTCTCACTTGATGCTCCAAATTATGCCTCCAATCCAGCTCTGGTCCCCCTTCGCAGCCCTCGTCATGGGTGTCATTGCACATTTATCTGTGACTGTCTTGCACACTAGGTGAGGCTCCCTGGGCAGAGGCAGAATGTTACTGTTCAAGTTCACACACCCAGCAAGGCACAAAGCACAAGACGCATAGTAGGTGCTCAATACACATCGCTGGAACAAATGAGTCTCTGAAACAGGAGCAGTTCATTCCCTGAATACCTCTCAGGCTTCTCATGATGATGACAGGGGAGGTGATATATGGCAAAGTATGCAAATACGACCTGTCAGTCCCTGCATATTAATGTGTCTTCTTGTTCCCTCGCTGCTCCCTACCGAGCCTGCTCACCTCACTGGGCAAACTCCCAAAAGGGAGGAGCTGACTCGGATCTCCTCTCTCCACTTACTCCATCTTCCCACGGAGAGGAGAGGTGAAGAGGAAGAAAGGCTAGGAGGCAATACACACAAACCCATTTTCCCCAGAGGAGGGACCTGGCCTGAGTCTGCGGCTGCGCCCAGGAAGAATTTGGCAGCTCCTACCATCCTGCTGGGGTGCTAGAGAATGAACTCTTGATGACCTGCAGCCATGAACTTCATGCCGATGTCAAAACAACCCCCTCAGTCTTCCAGAATTCAAAATATTGGTGTTTTTTGTTGACCTCCCTCCATCATTTTAAATTGGTCATACAAGGAGTGCATTGCAGTGGCTGTTGTTCTTCAGTGGGGGGAGAAGCTTTTGCCCTGAGACCTCTCCTTGGCCTGCTGTTGCCCAGAACAAATGTTGTGATCAAATTACCATCCTCTGGAAATAGTAGACTAAATGGGAAATGCTGACAACGTCTAACCTGGGCCGTGCAAATGGCATTGATAGAATATCTGAAATAAATGAACACAGAAAAAAAAACAACAGAGAAAGCCTGAGGTGTGGGTTTCCTTAGCACAGCAGAACCTTGTGGCTCTGAGCCTTCTGTGAGTGGGAGGGCAGGAGATGCCAAGACATGTGGTAGGACAGTCTCTACTGACCTTTGCATAGTATTGTGTTCCGCCAGCATTGTTCCAAGTAGCAAAAGTGGCTCTGTAATGACGTCTGGTAATCAGAGAGGTGTTGGGGAGCTCCCTGGCCCCCAGCTCTCCCCAGTCATGGCCAGGGGACTGTGCTTCTGGGATCACAAAGAGCGCATGTGATATTTTGTGCATGAGGTCTTGCATTCGTAGAGCTTTTTATCCTGTTCCAAGTTCTTTTTGAAAGAGACATGACAAGAGACATTAACACTTCATTTTACAGGTAAAGATACCAGCAACAAATGCACGTCTCATCTAGGTCTGGAACTCAAACTTTATGATTTCTCTTCCAGTGTTCGTTGCACCAAAATCATGTTTGGAAGTTTAAATAATAATAATGATCATTATAGTAATTATAGCTGACATTTGTTGAGCACTCATAATGTGACAGATACTGTCTTAGGTATTTCAATGCAAATGATCCCATCCCTAGGAGGGAGGCACTGTTATTATCTACATTTTTATGGGTGAAGAAACTAAAGCCCAGAGAGGTTAAGTAATTTGTTCAAGGTCATACAGCTTGCAAGTGGCAGAACTCAGAGCCAGAACTCTCAATCCATGTACATGAGGCCTAGCCAAATTCAACATTAAGGGAAAGAGTAACACTGTTTAATTTATGTATTTTGTTTTATTTATTCATTTCCTTATTCTAAAAGTGATTTAGCTATGTAGTTTAGAAATTAAGTGAGGTTCACTCAATGGACTCTTCTAGCAAAATTTGGAAGATTACTTAATAGCATAGAAAGGTGTACCTGATAAACACATATAAAAGCAGGATACAAAATTGTAAGTACAGTAGAATTACAATTGTGTAAAATAAGCATGGGAAAATAAAAATCTATAAGGAAAGTTGTGTTGGAGTGGTGTGATTGTTTTCTAAATGTTCAGTAGTTATGTTGGAGTGGTGTGATTGTTTTTTAAATGTTCTCTATTTCTAAATTTTCTGGGTTTGTTTGTTTTTTTGAAAAATATTTAAGGAAATGTGAAAAACTTCCCAAAACATAGCTTGACTTACTGATTTGATTCTCTGGCATTTGGAGAACCACAGAGAGTAAAAAAAAATAATGTTTTAAAAAGCAAGAAAGGTGGAAGCAGCTCAAGTTTTTTCATTTTATTGTATCAAAACATCAAAGAATTTGTCTTGATTAAACTAGTAAAAATTTGTCCCCACTGCTGAGAGAGGAGAGAGAGAGAGAGAGAGAGAGAGAGAGAGAGAGAGAGAGAGAGAGAGAGAGAGAGGAGGAGGAGGAAAAAGAGGAGAATGAGGAGAAGTGGGAGGGGGAGGGAGAGGGAGGAAAGAAGAAAAACAAGGAGGGAAGGAAGGAAAGAAGGGAGGAAGGGAGGAAGGAAGGAAGGAATTAAAGAAAAAGAAAGGGATGAATTTTGTTGCACAGAAGAACCATTAAATTTCATTGCTTTGTTTGGGAACTACTTAACAAGTCCACAAACACTAATCTTGCTGGTAATTAAAACAGCGTAAATGTCAGTATTCCAATCTTTGACATTTGGTTTGGGTCTTGACAGGGCACAATGAATTATAGAGAAGGACTCTCCCTGTTGCAAGCACATATGTTAATAATCCTGGCACAAGGCTTTAATAGTCCTCTAGATATTTGAAAAAAAATCTGTATATCAAGATATATGCCATCCCTTCAGCACTTCATCACACACTGCCTTGTGGCAGCTCTTCTACTGCTGTTTTGTGTTGTTGTTTGGTTGTCTTGAATCATTTTTAAACATCTGTGTGTGTGAGTCTGGATTTGCCATAGACGTGGCATCTTTCCTGAGGGCACTGGCTGTGTTCTAGTTCTTAGTAACACAATGTCATATACACCAGACAAGGCCAACTACATTTCAATACTAATAATAATAACAGCTACCACTTATTATAGTAAGTGGTAATCACTTACTATATAGTAAGTAATCACTTAAGTAATGTTTAAGTATTAAGTAATTTTAAGTATTAAGTAATCACTTACTATACACTGGGCACTGTGCTTCCTGCTTACCAAACACTTGCTCATCTAAGGAAAAGCAGTGTGTGCAGCGGTTACAACAGGCAACCAACCAGCCTGACTCCCAAGTCCACAATGTACTAGCTGTGTAACCTCCGGCAAATGTCTCAGCCTCCTTGTGCTGGAGTGCCAAAATGAGGAAATAATGGTACCTTACTTCTTAGGGTTGTGGCAAAATTAAATGAGTTGGTTTAGGTAGAGTGCTTGCACGAGGTAGGCATTCAATAACTATTAACCTCTATTGTGCTCATTTTGTGAGTAGGTTTGTTCTTTCTTACAATGAGAAAACACTTGCCTCTCCCCACCCTGATTTCTTCGCTACACTTTCCCATCTCAGTAGATGGCACCGCCTTACTCCTAATTGCCCATGTCAAAACACAAGGCATCATCCTTGAGTTCTTTCTTTGCTCTCCTCCAAGTCCAATCATTTAACAAATCCTGAACCCTCCCACTGGATTCCACCCTGGGAAGCAGTCTTCTGTGGTGGCCCTGTCTGGACTAAGAAACCACCTCCCCCATCCATGTATTACGTAGGTTATAATGGGCAAAGCACTGATACTCTTATTTGGGATAAAAATAGAACCTACATCGCAGGGTTGTTGTGAGGACAAAGTCAAATAATCCAAGTAAGACACTAGAAAGAATGCTTGAATACAAAAACCACGTAGGCAATGTCACTCATTGTTACCATTGTTATTATATCCACTAATTCGGAGCTGGTCCAAGCTGCCATCAGCTCTCACTTGGGTTGAGGCTGCAGCCTCCCTACTTCAGTTCTTACCTTTTCATCCCTTCACCACACAGTAGCCAAAGGGATCTTGTTAATATGTAAATAGAACTATAACTTTCCACTGCTAAGAATCTTTCAATACTTTCCCACGACACTTGGATAAAAATCCAAACCCTTAGCTCTGGCCTGCAAGTCGCTATATGAGATGACCCTGCCTACTCTGTCCTCAGCTTGAACTGTTATCCTCCCATCACTAGAATCCAGGGGCACCAACCATTTTTTAGTTCCTATAATGTGTCAAGCTCCAGCCTGCCCCAGGGCCTTTGCACTTGCTGTTACCGCTGCCCCCAAAATGCCCCTTCTTCTATTTGCTGGTCTCCATAGTGTAAATGTTCTCTCTTCTGCCAGGATATTCTTATTCTGTCTGGGGTTGCCCCTCCCGCCTCACACCCCAGTGACATTTCAGTTCTTTGTAGCCATGTTTGAGAGTATCTGATATGTTTATTTGTCCACTGGCCTTTCTGTCTCTTCAACTAGCATACAGCTTGTTCTAGTTACTAGGGTGGCGTGGCAGATTACTCCAAAACTTGTCGTATAAAACAACCAATTATTATGTTCCCAGATTATGGAAGTAAGGAAGTCAGATAATGAATATGGGGATGACTGAGCTCTCGGGGCCTTAGCAGGAAGCTGCAAAGACTAGAGCATAGCAGCAACGATGTAGCTGGACTTCCTCTTTGTCAACTCAGGGATCCCAAGGTAGATGTCCCAAGGGAGAGGGGAAGGAGAATGCCATCTCACCTTTTATGAGGTAGTCTTGAAGGTGATGCAGCATCACGTCCACCATAGTCACAGGCTTGTCCTGATTCAAGGGCAGAGAACATAGACCCCCCACCTCTCCATGGAAGAGTGTCAGTGTCACAATGTAAGAAGAGAACATGGTATATACATACATACAATGCTATGTAATTCAGCCTTAAAAAGGAAGGAAATTCTGCGATTTGTGACAACAGGGATGGACCTGAAGGACATTATGCTCAACGAAATAAGCCAGATACTGAAAGACAAATATTGCATGATCTCTCTTATGTGTGGAATCTAAAAAAGACAAACTCATAGAAGCAGAGGGCAGAATGGTCGTTGCCAGAGACTGACGGGAAGGTGATGGCCAAAGTACACAAAGTTTTAGTTCTGCAAGATAAATACGTTCTGGAGACCTACTATACAGCATAGTACCTATAGCTAATAATGCTGTATTGTACACTTAAAATTTGCTTAGAGGGTAGATCTTATGTTAAGTGTTCTTACCACAAACATAAAAACAATAGTAATAATAAAGAGGGAAGGAGGAAACTTTGAGAAGTGATGGATATGTTTATGGCTTTGATGGTGGTGATGGTTTCCAAGGTGTATACCTATCCTCAAACTCATCAAGTTGTATACATTAAGTATGTAGAGATTTTTACACACCACTCATAGCTCAAAAGTGATTTAAAACAAAATAATAAGCATGGATTCATGATTTGGTTTGTTTTCATTGTTTGCAAGGGTGTTTAATATAAAATAAAAATTAATATAGAAGAAGAAAAAGGAGAGGAAGGAGGAGGAGGAGGAGGAGGAGAAGGGGGGAGAACGTGGATGGCATATACTGGTCCAGCCATCTTTGAAAACACAGGCTGCCAGAGAGCACCACGAGAGCAGCAACCTTGCCTTGCTTATCTTGTATCCAGAGTAGTGTCTGGCACTTAGTAGATGATCAATAAATATTTGTTCAATCAAGGAATTAAATGCCCTATAAGTATCATTTTGTAGACGAAAATCTTGAGACTCAGTGAATGACTCAGGTAGAAACCCAGGTCTGACTCCGACAGCAGTTTCTTAACAAATTATAGACTCTATTCCCTCCCCAATGTTAAATATTAAATAAACAAACAAAAGAACAAAGGGGTGAATCATTCTATGTCTTCCCTAGTGAAATTATTCTAATATCACTGATTCATATTCAGATTCTATCAAGTCTCCAATTTCATTCCCAGATTTTCCTTCCCCAAACATTTTAGTGCTGATTCTTATCACTGATAGGTACAGAGCATCCTTTTTCAGTAGGATCGTGTAAGGTCTGGTCTTAGGATACCTAAGACTGTTGTTTCCAAGTTAAAGGCCCTGGGAATGGTTAAATACAGCTCGCGACGGACTCCAGCCAAGGACTGTTGACGCAGCCTTAAAAACTGCAAGTATCTGAAGACTTATTTTCACTTGCACAAGGCAGGGCCTTTCTGTAGGCTATGGTTTCTGGTCTTGGCTGGTGGTGGAGTGACTAGACGCAGTCATGGTTCAGATGAAGAGCGCCACCTACTGGTGACCTGCTCCACCTCCAACACCACTACAGCTGGGCGGGCTTAGACCTCCTGGGTCATGGTCAAAAGGGTGTGCAGGGCTATTCTCAGCAGCATGGTGGAATCTTGGTTTTGACCTCCAACTCTAGTATTTGATGTAATACTGAGGTCGACACAATCATAGCACATTAAATACAGGGCAGGCCAGTGTGGTTCTGTGAGGCAGGGTGGTAACTCAAGTGGGAAACTATTCTTTCCAAATACAGCTTATATTTTTCTGGCAAGCCTCTCCACTGAATGTTACCTCATCAAGGGGAATGATTTTATAACATATTTAATATCATTCTAGTAAGATATTAACTAGGTTATCATTTCCAGTAATAAAGTGTTCACTTTACCTCCATTTTCATGGGTTCCTGAGAAATTCCAATGTATTAATAATATAACATAGGACAAGAAAGAGCAACCTCTACTACTTTGTGTTTCAGCTAGGAGGCTTGTAGCCACAAGCAACAGAAAGCCATGGCAACTGGACTAAATAAATAGTTCATACAGTATGACTCCATTTATGTGAAGTTCTAGGATAGGCAAAACTAATATGTAGGAATAGAAATTAGAACAGGGTCTGGAGCAAAGATGAGGAGTTAATTGCCAGAAGATACAAAGGAAGTTCTGTAGGGATAAAATGTTCTATATCTTGATGGGATTAGAGTTACTCAGAGGTACATATTAGTCAGAATCCATCAAAAGGGGCAATTAAGATTTGTGCATTTCACTTACATACATTTTTCCTGGAAAAAAAGAGATATAAATAAATATTGAACTCTAGTTAATGACTTGCATTTGATGTCTGCAACTTCCTTTGAAATCCACTAAGAAATAAGATGAATTGACAGATGCACTGAGAGCTGGATTGATACGTGATAAAGCAAAAAGGGCAAAATGTTAATCACTATAGGATTAAAGTGTTGTGTATGTGGGTGTTCACCATACAATTCTTTCAACTTTTCTGAATGTTTGAAAATGTCCATAATAAGTGAAAAGGAAAATTAAAAAAAAAAAGTAGCGAACAAAGCCACATAACACATGTACTCACCTCCAGGTTGGAATAAGTTAAGAAAATACCAAGTTTGGGCTGCTTTGGGCTGGAATTATCTCAACGCAGTTATCTTAGAAAGAAGAACAGATTGGGGAGTTCAGATGTTACCAATTAATTCTTTTGAAGGTTTTTTTTTTTAATTTTGAGTTGCCCCGGAGCCTCCTGGCCTATCCCTGTAGTAGTGGTCGACCCCCAAATTGAACTAATGAGGCCGAGGAAGAAGAGTTTTACCAATTACTTGTACCTGTCTGTAACCGCTTGACTAGCAAGAACATTTTTTAAAAAATGGCTGAGAGCCTGCCTTTCCCCATGTCTATCACCTTTCTAACTTTCTCCGTATTTTTTTCAACGAGAATAACCCCTCCTAAGCATCCTGTCTCTGGAAAGAAGCTACACAAAAAATTCTTATTGAAGAGAGCCAACAAAGCTCTTTAAACCATCAAGTGATTTAAGCGAAGATAAACCACAAGTATATGAATTAAATTTCCCCTCAAGTTCTATAGAAATCCAATAAATAAATTAAATGCATGTGGATTTAAAAATTAAAGACCAAGAAGGCTTGAGGCAAGGTGCATTTGACATTTGAAATAATAAAAACTTGAGAGGAGGCATGTAGCAAGATGTGCACTTACGCGGTGTGATAGGGGCCCTCGGTCACTGCTCTGCCTGGCTCTGTGTTTACCGAGCATAACGGCATTGCAGGGAAATTCAATAAAACTCCCTGGGTGTCAGATGTGACTTGAGTGTCATCATTTAGCACAACGTCATATAAGTACCGCGTGCTGACCGATTGAGCCAAATATATGGTGATGGAAGGAGAACTGACTCTGGGTGGAGAACGCACAATGTGATATATAGATGATGTATTACAGAATTGTACACTTGAAACCTATGTAACTTCACTAACCATTGTCACCCCAATAAACTTTAACTGAAAAAAATACAACATCAGCAGGCTCCAGCTCAGCCCTCAGCCCACAAAGGCCGTGATTGCTGCAGTCTTGAGTCCCTTCAGAGTTGCCTTTCCTTTTGGAAGGGTTTGCCTCTAGCTCCCAAGCATGCCTACGAAAGGAGCTGGCAATATATTGCAAGAAACTGAATGATGGTCTCTCATCTTGACTTGTTACTTCTACCTTGAAGAATTTAGCTTAAGCATGGGATTCTGAGATGTGGCCAAAGCTGTGTGTACAAGGATATTCATCCCCATGTAATTCAACATAGTAAAAATTTTAAAGCAACGGTATGTCCAACAATAGGGGATTGGATAAAGAGACAATCATGTCTAACAGTAGGGGGTTGTAGATGCTGTTTTACACAGTAGTTAAGACAATAGGTATGAGTTTGAGAATTGGCTTACCCACCCACTGGCTCTGGCACCTTGGTCCAGTTTTTTATGTAACCTGGCTTCCTCATCTATAAAATGGGGATGATAACATTACCTTGTGAGCCTGTTAGAAGGAGGCAATGAGACTGTGCAAGTAAAGGCCTTATGTAGGGCTTGATCACTGTAAGTTCTGAACTACTGGCATCATAATTATGGTTATGTATATATATATTATATGTATCATAGTATGTGTGTATATACATAGTACTTTTATATAACTATTACAAATTAAATTGTTTAAAGAAGATTTAATATAAAAATGCACATAATGCCTTAAGTAAAAGAAACAGAATACAAAACTGAACAAAACATAACTCAACTTTATTAAAGTAGACATTTAATGGACATAAGAAACAGACTGGAGGAGGAAGTCATCAAAATGTTATCAGCGACTATCATGTCTGATTGAGAGAATATGAATGATTTAAATTTTTCTTTTGGTGCTTTCCTTTATTTTTAAAATTGTCAACCTGGGTCACATATTACTTGGTGTAGTTCCTTCTAAATAGTACCTATTAAGTCCCTTTAATTGAGATGAATATAAAGAAAAGAACAAGAGACTCATTATCTTATCACCCAGAAAATTCTCTTGGCATTTTTTTTTAAAGCAGCATATAAACATAGTTAAAAATTGAGAGCACAGAGAAGTACCAACTTAATAGTGGAACTTCCCACCTGCTTACACCCTCTGTCCACCCCCCCAAGGGAAACACAGTGAACAGTTTCCTTCAAGGGGAGGGGAAAGAAATCGGTACCTATCAGTGCAAATAGATCCATCTTGTTCTTTTAATTGTTATCAATTTTTACTTACATTCTATTCCAAGAAAACTGTTGCTTTTAAAGCACTTAACTCATCACCCAATCCATGCCACCAGCCCTCCATCCCTTCCAGTCTAGCCAGAGTTTGCAGTTTGTTTGGTGAATCCTTTGGTGTCAGTTCCTATGCGTTTACTCGCATAATGACATCCTCATACATAACATATGGCACTGCTGGGGGTCTTTCTTTTTGATGTAAATAATACCGCACTCTACACATAAGTTTAACCATAGCACAGTTTTCTGTAGTGTGGCTATACTTGTACCACAGTGTTTTTAGCATTTCCCCTATGCATGGATATTTTACCTCATTTTATTTATTAGTTTCACAATCAGAATGAAATATTCATTATTTGTAGGTTTCCTTTTCACTAACCCTAAAATATATATATATATAAATTTTAAATGGGATGTTCGAAGCAGAGAATTCAAAGTTCGTGTGCTTTACTTGGGTTTGGAATCAATGAACCCTCTCGGTGTTTTGGGGGTGTTCAGCCCATTCTGGGCCCTTTAAATGAACTGTGCAATCTCAACCACACTGGACGTCAGAAGTCAGCACTCCCGGGGGCTGCTCCAGACTCCCTCCAGTTCCCCTTCACCACCCTGAGGCTCTGTCCCTGCACACATGCCTTCCTCTCTGACCTCCACTGAGCCCCAAAACCCAGTTGCCGCTTCTCCTCCCAGCCAGGAGGTAGCCAATGCAGCTTTGGACTTGCTCTCTCAGCGAATCCCTGATAAACAAGGAAGAAAGGATTCAGAAAAAAAAAAGAATTTTTACCTGTTTTTATACCTTAATATTAAAGAAAGTAATACCTTGCAGTGAGGTGCTACTGTAACACTCCCTTAACTAATATAGAAATTTCTACTTGAGGTAACCCTAAAACGCGAGGCTCCGGGTTTAATGGTCTGTCTTTCAAACCACCACAGGTCTTTGGTCGCTGCAGGAATCTTTCCAATCTTCAGTATCAGCTTGCTTGCTGCCCACTCCCTGCCTAGCGAGTTAGCGGTGAGTGAGCTAAGAGGTGGCGATCCATTTTCTGAAGCAGAAGCTAAGCTGAGAGAGGACAAGAGTGAGACCCTTTCCTGCCGCGTGGGGGATCAACGATCCTGAATGTTAGTGCCAGAGGGGACCTAAGTCATCCAAGTTCATGCCTGTTATTTTACAGATAAGGACATGAGGCTTGGAGAGGGGAAATGATGGTCTGAGCTCCCACAGGTAGTTAATGCCAGAAGAGGAAGGGTCTGTACCGCCAGCACTCTGGTTCCTAATTGAAGGCTTCTGCCAGGGTGGGTTGAGATACCTGGTCCCAGATTGCTAAGCGTTTCCCACATTGTCCCCGAAGGCAGAAAGGAAACCTTTTCTATTTGGTTCAAAAGAAGCAGGAAACTAAATCAAGGGTGGGGGAGGGGCAAAGACTCTGTGTGTGTGTGTGTGTGTGTGTGTGTGTGTGTGTGTGTGTGTGTGTGTGTAGTGCAGAGAGGAAGTGATGTGAGTGACCCCGAGAGCTGCTGTCACCCTGACTTTCCCGGAATGCTCCTACCACTAGGCTTACTGGTTACACCAGCTGCACTTCCCAAATCTCCTCCCTTCCTGGCCTGCCACTGACAAACTGCACTGATTTACAAAAAAGACAACTCCGCAATTGCCTGAGTACATTTAATCTTTTCAAATTAAGCCAACTTCACATTCGGCATACCATATGGAATTCTTCAGGGTGTTTATAAACACAGTTACACTTAAGCCCTCGTCCACTCTGCTCAAACTGTAGCAGAAATAGTACAGAGAGCCAAAAACACAGAGATTGAAGGGACAGTCTGCTACCAGGGCAAATCCTTTGAGAGGTGGGAAAGGCTTTTGACACCATCCAGTCCACAGGCTGCACCCTCAAGGCTCATGGGGTACATTCGGCACACAGATAAGTCGAGTTTGGCTCTCTTCGTGTTTCTGAACATTTTTGTGCCAACATTTAAGAACTGGAAGATTTCACATAAAAATCCAGACGGCCTGCGTCTTTGAAAAAACTGGAAATGCAGCCACACTGAGTCCTCAATCCCCCACAACAAGAGGAGTAAAAGTAACAGGCAGAAGTACCTCTGCCAGGGGTACCCTTTCCCATTGGCCATCATTCCCATCACTCCCTATTGTCTTACACTAAATATCTGGATCACTCATCCTCAATTCTTGCCTGACCCTTGAAAACATTAGAGTCTGCCATCCTTATTTAAATCAAGACCTTCATTTACAGAGGAGGAAACTGAGTCTCAGAATCCAAACTCGCCAGTGATGAAGCTGGAATCTAATCCATAATACATCATGAGAGCATCTGGGCCAGTACAGGGGTGGGAGGTTGAGGGAAAGGATGCGAGCACAAAGCTCTTCCTGACCTCAAGACTTTCTAGACAACCCAGAGAGAGCTTTGGATTTTCTTGGCCCATGGAGTTGGGCATGTGGGGGATGGAGGAAGGCAAGCCAATTTGACTGACATTTTGAGATCCTGAGAGACCCCAGACGACTTCAGTGTTAGTTGAGAAGGTGAGATAACCGATCCTTAGCTTTTGCAGACATTCATTCATTCATGCAACAAACATTTATTGCCTTTCACGAGCTACTTTAGGCTCTGGGGCGACAAAGATCTTGATTCTGGTCCTCAAGACGCTTACAGTTGAGCAGAGAAAAACATACATGTAAACACATGAATTCCAACAGCTCTTCTCCTCTCTTCTAGTCACATCTGTAGGTGGTTAGTGTGAGATAGTAGACAATAGATATTGGTCTCTGTCCCCCCAGCTTCTGGCAGAGAGCTCCTGAAACCCTTATAATTTACGGGGTATTAGGAGTCTCTTTTGTTCTAATGAGGTCACTCTGGGTGGGATTCTGGATGGCCTCTGGATGAGGGCTGGTCGCCGGGAAGAACAAGCCATGATCAGAAGCTTGGGATTTTCAGCCCTGTCCCCCCATTCTATTGAGAAGAAAGAAGGGCTGAAAATGGAGTTAATGATCAATCATGTGTATGTGATGAAGCCTCCATAAAAATTCCAATAGTATGGGGTTCAGTGAGCTTCCAGGCTGGCAAGCAGGTGGGGATACAGGGAGATTCGCTCCCCTGGAGAGGTCATGGAAGCTCCACAGCCTTTCCCACATACCTATGCATCACTTCCATCTGGATGCTCAGCTTTATCCTTTTTCACGTCCTTTTAGAATAAACTGAAAACCTAAGTAAATGTTTCCCTGAGTTCTGTGAGCTATTCCGGCAAATTAATCAAATCCAAGGGGGGTGAAGGTCATGGGAACCTTCGATTTATAACCAAGTAGGACATAAGTCGTGGGTAACCTGGGGACCTACCGCTTGTGATCGGTACGTGAAATGCATGGACAGTGTCAGAACTAAGTTAAATCATGGGACACTCAGCTGGTGCCAGAGAACTGCTTGATGGGGAAAATGCCCCACATCTGGTGACCAGAAGTGTCAGAAGTGAAGTGTTCTGTGTAAGTAATAAAGGGGAAACACGCGCAGGAGGTAGACAGGAGTGGGATTTTTTTTATTTGCGTGTGTGTTTGCTTTTGTTTTCCACATTAAGGTAACAAGCTGACTTGCAAACGTGGATTCAAATACTGATCCTGTCCCTTCTTAGTTTGGACAAAATGCTTCCCAGCTAAGTCTCAGGTTTCACATCTATATAAAATAATGAAATGCCTACCACATAGAGTTCTTGCAAGGAAACGTTCAAAAAGTTCCTTGCACAGAATAAGCGTTCAATAATTAGTTAATGCAATCATTCTTCTAGAAAGATGTTTTCCCTCCTCTGCAATTCATTCTTCTTTTTTTCCCATTTCCTTTCTCTATTTTTCTCTTGTTTGTTCTAGACATTGTTTGAAATGTAGAGATCTCCGAATACTTTCATTACTGGGTGACGGGCAGGTCTTACAATGAAAAGTGTCTGCACTTATTAAAATAAACCCACGTGGCTTTGAGTCCCACAAGCAGTGCATTGTTTGTGCTGCTTCTTTGAAGGACAGAAAATTACTAAGGAGTGACTTTAATTACTTGGTCTCTTATTCACATGGAGTATCTTGGTTGACCGTCCTGCTCTGAGGTTCTCACACAAAAAAGTTCTTCCGGGCCTTGAGCATTCCAAATTCAAAGGTGAAACAAAGGACTGAGAGCGAGAGAATCTTAGATGTTAATCCCAGGACAGATGCTGGTTCCCTTGTTGGCCACAGGCAAATTATCTCCCCTGTCACTTTCCCCATCAGTAATGCAGAAATCAATTATTTCCTGGCCTCACTTGAGGGCTGAGAGACTTAATTAAGTTTTTGGAAGATGGTTGTTAGTTAACCTAATTCTCCCCATAAACTAACAATCCTTTGCTTTTCTAATCACACCTCCCAAATTTTCATAAACGAGTTCACTTTTCCTCCAATCAGAATGTAGGATGACTGTTTTTTCTACTAATTCACTTCTATAAATGGCTTTTAATGATATTATTATCACTTTCCCATAAATGGGCCCAGGGTAGGAAAATTCTGATGAAGACATTGAACCTCAGAGATGAGCAACACCACAGAGGCAGACTGGGGAAGAGGACTGTTCTCTCCAGGGGACAGTGTTATCTTTGTCCTTATAAATACAGAAAAGTCTTGGACCCTCGGTCCTACCACCCTAAAGAGAATTGTGGATTAGATTAAATTTGCTAATTTTTCAGTGGCATGAACAAAGGGTCCCTCGTGGCACGAGTGCAAATCCCTCAGACATCGATTCAAATCCTGACTCCACCACTTCCTAGCTGAGTGACCTTGAACATTTGTTCAACTTCACAATCTATAAAACGACAATAATAAACTCTCCGTCCCAGGCGTGTCATAAGGAAGAAATGAAATAATGAGTTCCTTCTTCATGTTCCCTTTTAGAAACGTGTGCACCTGTCCAATTTCCACAACGAGATTGTGAGAAAGCCCTGGAGAACAAGGATTGCTGGAGTGTGTCCATCTTTTCTCAACAGAGGTTCTGCAAGAGACTTAAATTCCATGGAAAATTAGGTGAGTGACTATTTTCTAGTGCCATGTTAGATGCAAAAGACAGAAGTTAATTCATTACCTACAATGGATGATGCATCGGACATTAGGGATTAACTCTTTCCTGCAAACTGGTTCAGAAGTGTTGGTAACACTAACCATTATGAAAGATAAACTTCAAACTTTCAGTGGTTTAATATAATAGAAGTTTGTGTCTAATGGGTGTTTCATATTGGCTGGAGCAAAATAATTCAGAGCTTCCCAGGGGTCTGTGCTCATCTGCATTGAAGGGAAAGCAGGGAGGAGTGAGGTTTTCAGTCCACATTCCATGAGAGGGAATGCTGGCAGATGGCCCCTCCCAAACAGCAGGGAGGCTGGGAAATGTAGTCAATCTATGGAGCCAGGGTAAGAAACAAAATGCTTTCAGGTCCTTCCCACATACAAGTCTTACCCACTGGGTGTTTAGTCTATCATATAGTAGTAGCATACAGTAGGTGACAGTTTCCATAAGTGTCTGTTAAACCTAGAAATGAATGAGTGACTTCATTATTCATTTATTCAATCAACTCTCACACCCTGACTTTCTCTGTTTATCCTATGTCTTATTTCTCCTGAACCCTTTCTTCCAGCCATCTCCGTCAGTAAGGCCCTGATAAATTGATCGGTAGCATTAAACAGTGTTTGGAAAGAGCACTTGATGTCAACTTCCAAAGCCTTGGATTTGCATCTCAGCTGGATCAATTACCAGTGGGTGACCTGGGGCCAGTCACTTTTTACTTATAATTACAGATAGGTATTCCAAGCTCCTTTTGCTAAGGTGAAAACAGTGGTTTGTGGACTTAATATAAGACCAACGACTTAATACAAGTTAAGGTACTTTGAGAAGTGCCATACACATGTAAATGTTATTCATAATTATCTCTGTTATTAGCTGGAAACACTCACGGTGTTTCCCCTCCTAGGGTACCAGTATTATGAGAGAAAATCCTGAACAGGTTTCTAGTGGTAAAATATCAGACACTTCCTTGCAAAGCGATGCTTTCTACTCAATGTTTCTGCCCTAGGAGTTACATGACAATAATTTCCATAAATGTCATCACAGGGGACCTGAGTACAGGGCTATTGCTTGAATCTGCAACGGTGGTGAGCTCCAGGATAGGGAGGAACGTGTAAACATGAAATAGAGATGTCAATGGAAGTCAAACCAATCTAGGGACAGGGAAGGAGAAGAGAGAGGGAGGGAGCAGGCATGGAATGCCACCCCATACCTGTGTTGTGTGTCTCTGGCAACACAAGTGACCATCAACTGACCCAGCTGGATTATTTTCTCCAAAGGGAAGTGTTATAGAAAATCAGAGGGGAATTCAAGGTTTATAGACTCATTCAATAGGGCAAAAGAAAAAAGCCTTTGTCATTTGCATGGAAACTAATGTAGGTAAATTCTCAGTTAAACCATTCACCTTTTGTGGACTTAGTTTGAAGAGCAACCTGCTGCCATAACTCTCTTACCTCCTAGGAAGGGTGGGGATGTGATGTTGTAGAAAACAACACTGATAGTGGAGCCACATGGAGCTGGGTTCAGATGTTTGCTCTGTCACTTATTTCTTGTTTGATTTTGGGAAAGCCTCTCTGAGTTTTGGGAGAGACTAATTCCTGTGTCAAAGGTTTGTCATGAAGGCTAGATACAACAATTTGGCTGTTGGCCTGCCTAGCACATAGTAGGCATTCAAAGTGTAACGTATTGTGCTTAAAATAGACCAAAGCATCCATCTCCCCTACTGATGTAGTGATTGACTTGCTCATTTCTGAACAAAAAGGAAACTTTGCAAAGAGAGAATGGGGTGTAAACATCACGCTTCTTGGAAGGAGGGGTCTTTCTGACCATCCTACCCAGAGAAAACCCTCCTGGTGACTTCAGAATTGGGTGTGTATTTGTGTACTTGGGTTTTTGTCTCTTTTTAACCAAAATAAAAGCTCCAAGAGGGCAGAGAGCTTGTTTGTCTTGTTCAGGGTGGTCAGCCTGGAATGCCATGTGTTTAAAAATAGCTGTTGGAAGGAAAGCTAGGGAAGGAAGCTGGGCTGCCTGAATGATTAATAAATACTTTAATACTGACAACCCTCACATCCCACAGAGAGAGCTGCATCCTGGAAGGCAGATACCCCTGGGAAAGGCAGCAGTTGACTGAAATGTGTTCTGATGTGTAAAGGACTCCTAGGAGATCCCTGCACCGGAAAAAGACTACAGAGAATCTGGGCTGGGAGATGGGGGCAGGGAAAGTGCTTGTCTGGTTGTCACCTGGGCACCCGAATCCAGGTGTGCAAGTGGGTTAGGAAGAAGCCCTCCCCAGCTCAACCTGCCCATGCAGAACCCAATTTGCATGCATCACCCACACCCTCCGTGTTGCATCCATCTCCCTTTTCATCAGTGGTTGTGGAGCAAGGGAGAAGAAAGTACCGTTCAAGACCAGACATGAATCTTGCAGTAAACAAGCTTTATTCTGCCCTGTTGTGTGGGTTTTAACCTTTCATAAAACCCAAAGGGCAGATTGAAATGCTGCAGTAACGCACTGTAAAGCTTCTGTGCTAGGCTTTTTGGCAAACAAAACAAATTCTAGCCATGAAAAACAAACAAATAAAAAACTATGAAATGCCATTATGAGCCTTCTCCTAAAAAGAGGCATGTAGACACACATTCTTTGTTTGCCAGAGCTCCTCCATTCCCTTAATCTCTCCTTCCTTCTATTCCTCTCCCTCCTTCCATTCCTCATTCCTCTGCTTTCTCTTCCTCTTCCTACTTATTCTCCTTCAGTCCTCTCTCTTCCATCTTCTCTTCCTTCCTTTTTCTTTGTGGATGAGGTTTCACTTAGGTGGGAGCTGAGGAAGGAAAGGACCTGACATTTATGAAACATTTACTATGTGCCTGGCACCGGCTGGGAACACCGACATGTATTATTTCATTGAAACTTCAGAGCAAGCCACAGAGCAGTAATTCTCTCCACCACGTACTCAGAGGGAGACTCAGCAATTAACTTGTCTGAGATCACACAGCTAAGTGATCAGATAAATCTGTCAGACTTCACCAGCCATACTACTTACTATTTTGAATTTCATTCAAACTATTTTCATTCCAGTATTTTCTTACAAATGTATATGCTTTGTTCTTTCACCCATTAGTATCATTTCCTGGGGAAATAATCAAAGACATACACAAAGACAAAACAATGAGACTGTGGATCACAGCATTGTTTTTGATTGCAAAATAATAATAATAATAACTAAATATCCAATACTAGTGGTTGGTCAAGTAAATGGAATACCTATGAAGCGAAATACTTCAAAGATATTGTTTACCTATTGCCCTGGAAACATGTTGCTGATTTAGTATTTAAGAGGGGGAAAAAACAGGTTTCAAACAATATGCAGAGTACTATTTTGGCAAATACATGCATATAAAAATTCAAGAAGAATGTAAAAAGTGAACAGTTTATCATTGAATAGTACGATTATAGGTAATTTTTATCTCCTTTTGCTTCTCTGTATTTTTAAATTATTTTCTACAATGAGCTTGCATCCCTTAAGCGGTTTGTTTTAGTTTTTCTTCTTTTTAGGAGTAATTTTTAGAATGATTAGAAAGCTGCTTTCTAAAACATTTTGCTTGAGGGCCCAGAATTTGGAAACATCTCTCTTCTTTTTTAGCCACTACTGAAAGGAGAAATGGGAATCCTGGCCAAATACTGACAGTTGGCCAATATTGTTTCTTTTTGTAATTACATTGTCAATCGCTGATTAAAATGTAAGCGCCTGAAAACAGGAACGTCCTTTTTTCCTGTTTAATCCATGTCCTTTTGTGGTGTTCAATGAATATTCACGGTTCTTTTATTTCTTCCCTTTACTCCTTTGGTTTTGGTTTGGTTTGGGGGTTGTTGTTTTTTCCTATTTTACACCAGTAGTTTTTTCATTTGGACCCTCTTTAATATGAGTTTGTAAAACTTTGCAAAATGTATACAATACTGAAATTACTTTTTTCTTTGAATCAAATTAGGGTTTGTTGAGTGAAGTGCCCATGTAAGCCAATGAGGTGGGAGGGGTATATTTAACCTGCTTGGGAAAATACTTTTGAACTCTTTACAACATCTTTTTGTGCCCAGTTAATTAATGGACTGATTACAAATGATTATAATTCATTGAGTCGATTTGGCAGAATTTCCTCCTGGCAGAGCTCTGTTTCCTACGAGTTTGTGTAACTTGCCAGTATTGAAAGTAACCCATCTACTTCGCCTTGCAAAATAGTCACTAATTCATAACCCGTTCAGAATCTGAGTGGTTCTTCCATACTCTTCTAATTTTTTTCCTTTATTTATTTCGTTAGATTTGACTGTGGTCTGGAACCCAATAAATCCCTCTTTTTTTAAAAAAACGTGCTTTTAAACACACAAAAGTGTTTTCTTCACTAAAAATTAGAGTTATAGAATACAAGATATGAGTGAATGTATTACTCATGCTCACTGAATTAAAAATAATGTAAACAATACCAAGGTGTGTAAACTGGGAGTCCACACCCCAAGTCTCCCTCCTCCATGCAGAGGCAGGGAGGACTTCTGCCTGGTTTCTGTGGAAAACCACCATCCACTTCCGCCATCACGGTACAGTCCGCAGGCCTGGGGCTGGCTCATTTAATTGATGGGGGCTGAATGCTGTTTTGATCCTCCAATAAGACAGCCTCAGAACTTTCATGGTCACTCAGTACCAAAATTCCAGGTTAATAGCGCTGTTGATTTTCTAGTTTTGCAAGGGGGTTTGCTGTTTTATTTTGTTTTGTTTGCCAAGAGCAAACTCCTGAATAGTCTTCAAACAGACAACATGCCTATCAGATAATTATTTCCTTCACTAAATGAAACAAGAATAGAATGAACATAAGAATTGACATTAGGAGCACACAGAATCTTAAAAGGATCCCTCAAGAGCTGCACTGTTCGACAGAGTAGCCAGCCACACATGTGGCTATTTAAATGTAAAGAATTAAAAGCAAATAAAATTTAAAATCCAGTTCCTCAGTCGCACTAGCCACATTTCAAGTTCTCAATAACCACCTGTGGCTAATGGTTACCATATTAAAGAACACAAATGGAGAATATTTTCATCATTGTAGAAAGTTCTATTGGACAGCCCTGGTTTATGAGACAAAAATTTCAAACCCATTAGTGAAACACCTCCCTTGGAATATAGATATATGTTTCAAATGTGGCTGCAGATATTTTCCACTTTCTACAATAGCTGTAGTTCAGAACATATGGCATAACTGGAAGAATGGCAAAAATCTATTCCCAGAACCTTCTATTCTGGTTACCATTGTTGTGGAACAAGCCACCCCAGAACTTAGCACCTTAAAGCAGGAACGACCACGTTATTATCTCTCCAGGTCCTGGGCCTGGGCTGAGTGAGGTGGTTCTTGAGTCTGTGTGTGGTTGCAAGTGGTAGCTGAGGCTGGAGTCAGCTTCTCCCGTCCAGTGTCCGGTAGCTATGGCTGTCGTCGGCAGGGACCTCAGCTGGGACCTGTCCCAGAGGAAGCCGGAACACCTCTCAAAGCCTGGCCCGAGAAGGTGTATTCAGCATTGCAAACAGGGGCCCTTACCCTCCCCAATTCAAGAGGAAGGAACAAGAGAGTCATCATCGTGTTTGGAGGGTGCGGGATGGGCGAGATTTAGATGGACAGGCTTGGAAACTCCCATAGGCTGCACCTTCTCAGGACTGGCCAAGAGTCCATTTTCGCATCACTGCCTCCCGGTCCCTGGCCCTATCTGCAGTTAAAGGAAAACTAACTGCATAACTTCTGCAGTGCTTTTTCCTGCCAAAGCACGAACTCCAGACCTTTGCTGTACCTCGGGTCCCTTTGGCAATGGTGAAGTCTATGGACTGGGCTCTTCAGGATATTGTTTCCCAGTGCATAACATAAAAATAGGATCTCAAAGAGAATCAGTTATATGGAGACACAGTTCCCAAAATAGTTAAATCAGAATTTAGTCATAAAATCTAGCGAGTTCTAGCAGTAGGTCTAGGAAAGTACTGTCATTTCAAAGTGCTGATGAACTTAGATGATCGTTTGAGGTATCTGTAGCAATTATATGTGACATAGAAATATCTGTGATTTCTATTGATGACAAATTCTGCTAAAACTGTTGTGGTTTGTTGCCTACATTCGTATTTAACAGAAATGTTAAATTACAGTTAAAGGCGAGTGAAAATTACAGTTGTAGGCCGCTCCCTGAGTCTATTTTGCTTAGGACCCCCTGAGCTATGGGGACAGCTGGGGCAGGAGTCCTCTGCATAGCAGAGCAGCAGGAAGCAGTGTCAGTAAGCTGAGGTACAGGCTGGGTGCAGGGTGGGTGGAGAGCGGGAAAACAGGGCCTAAACTGCTCAGGATGAGAAAGTAACAGGAATCTGGTTGGGGAAAGAGAGGTTCTGGTAGGACAGAAACTGGAAGAGATGGGCAAGCTGGAGGCCTGAGGAAAAAATTCCCTAATGAGGACACTCCTTAACCCAAAGGCCCCCACTGCACCCCACTGAGACTCCCTATACTAAATTTTGCTTCTTCACTCCCAGCCAATGACTTGAAATTACTTATCGTGGCCACGCCGTAAGCTACTTCCCTTTTTCTGCCAGTCTGGACTTTTTCCAGAACCTACACACAGAGTTGTTACCACAGCACCTTCCCTGAGCCAGTTGGTCTAGTCACGTATGTGTGGGCTTCAGGGAACTAATTAACGACACCTCTCTCCTCGGTGCCCACATTCTAAATCTGAGAGAGCCAGAAATGAGGAGATGGTTATCAAAACACCTGCTTTATTGCTACAAAAGTCTGGGTTGGAGGGTATAGCTTAGATGTGGGCTTCCTACTTCTCCCTGCATTTCATCCCTTCTCTGCCAATCCCCCAGGACTGGGGTCTGGCGGGAGGACCACCCCAGCCTGGCCATTCTGCCAGCTAAACACCTTCAGAGTATATCCATTTCTGTTGCTACTGTCACCACCTGAGTCCAGATGGCAATAATCTCTTCCCCAGATTATTAATCTATTAGAAACAAAAAATCTGATTGTGTGTCTTCAGACGCTTCAGAATGGTTCCCCACTGACCCTAGAACAAAATCCAGACTCCCTCACCTGGTGCCTAAGTCCACAGCTCGCCTCTCTATATCCCCTCCCCTTCTTCCACCAGTTGAACATTTATTCACAAATACGTCATTCTCAAAACAGCCTTTCTCCAGGCTTTCATGCACACTTTCCTCTGCCTGGAACATTCTCCCCGTCTCCACTCGTTTTAGCCATTGTTTCCTCTGATACTTGCCCTGATGCTCGTCGGGGTTCCTGTTACCCTGTACATCCTGCATCCTAGCACTTTCACGGTTCACTGCAGGTATTTTCTTGTTCCGCTCTCCGCCTCTCTCAGTAGATGTACTTGAGTCATAGTAGGGTTTCAGTAAATAAGTGTTGAATAGCTAGATCAATAAACGAACAAATAAAAGGTGAAATTAAAGATCCATGCACCAGAGGATTGAAAGATCTTTGAAATACGTAGCCAGGTATGGACCTAAGAGAACTTAATTCTGCTCTGGGAGAGAGACAGACATTCCCCGTGTTCAAAGGGCACACATATATCTGGGTGGATCCAAAACCCCTTGGATACCTCAGCACCCACTCGGCTGCAGTGTGTCAGGGCTGGATTCCCAAGAGCCCAGTATACGGCAGTGGCTGTACATTAAGATTCACTCTTCATCTTACAGTTTTATCCCATTCTACAACTCCAGGTCTAAGTCCCATCAGAAACACATATCACTTCTTGGTTTGCTTTTAGTATTCATGTGAAACATGATGACAGCAAGTTTTACCTGGACTTGAAATTGACAGAGACCTCAATCTCTTGGTTGCCTGGATGAACGCTGGATGGGGAGCAGCCTAGGTTTCAGGAACAGTTTTGCCTTAACAATCTCATGCTGCTGTCTCAAGAGCAGAAGCTAAGGTCACCTGTAAATCCTATAGAGACCAGCACTGCCCACCCCGCAGAGACCGAGGGAGAAGTAGTTGTTGTTCGTTCCAACGATGCTGGATGTTGGCATTTTTAGGCAAAATCACTAAAAGCTATAACTGAAAAGCTATTGATGCCTTAAGGACAACAACGGTGCTATTTAAATCTATACTTAATATATGAACTAAATCCAGAACATAAAGTTGCATTACATAAAAGTTCACACAACTAATTACTATAGGGAATGCCTTCAACAGCCTAAAGATGTGATGAATCTAGCATTGTTGAGACAAAAGAGAGCATTTCAAAGTCAAAACATCCCCAAGACCCCAGAGTAATCCTTCCGATCTCACCCACTAGCCTTCACGTCGTAGAATGAGCCAATGTCAGTGAGACTGCGTCCCACATCACTGAGCACGGTGAGAAGATTGTAAACATACAGTATACACGTATTCACACGTGGCCTTGCTCCACAAGGCTTTTGGAAACACATAAATTAAAATAATAAGACATAAATAAATGCTAAAACACAAGAATCAGGTAAATTATCCATCAGAATGGGATGCCAAGTTTGGGGGAAGCAGAGCAGTTTTTGAAAACCAAAAGGTTCCATGCGTTATTATAGATGTGCTGCAAATGTAGCCTTGAGTTTTCCAGTGCCCAAAATGAGAAGGGAAGCTAACTAGTGACCGTCAGCACAGTACCACAAGTTGTGTCTCAGATCTGCACATCGTAAGGGTAGCACTTATAGGAATACCTCCATTGCCTGGGAACGCTGAGAAATTCCAGGGACTAGCGAGACAGGTATGATGGAGTTTTATTTTACCTTGGGTAAACCGATCACTTCTTGCTGTCCCTAAATCACATCGTAAAGATGACAACTTCTTCTGTCCCTCATAGGTCTGTCTCCAGGTTCTGAATAGGTTCAACCATTTAACAGACATTTACAGAGGGCTCACTGTGCTGGGCGCTATCCTAATGTGGTGGACACCTGGTGTGCTGCCTAAGAACCCTTCAGGTATGAAGGGTTTGTCTTTGGCTGCTGAGAACTCCGCGGGCATCCAGCTCTGCTGTCAGCTCACTTCAGAAGGGAGCCTCCTCGCCTGCGGTGGCCCATATCCAATGACTAAGCAATCAGGGTGGGGAGCTATAAAGGCCCCCTTATCTCAGCTTGGGGCACTTCTGAAGGAACATCCTGGCTACAGAATGCCCCCATAGAATTGTCTGGGGGCTCTGTAGAGGGTGCATCACCGCTCAACTTCTGCCCCGTTTTGCTTGCTTCCTTTCCTTTCTACAGGTTCCAATCCCAAGAGCCCTTCCTAGTAAACCTCAGGCACACTACCTCCATCTCAGAGCAAGTTTGAAGGAGAGGGAGAAAAGACTCTTCACCTGGTTAGCAGTTACACCTCTGCTTCCTGTCCAGGAAGTTACAGCAGAACAGAGGGAGGCAGGATGTTTCAGTGTCCTGGTGTGCAGGGGCCTGAGTGCTCCAGTTTCCACCATCCTTCACCCCTCTCCCCATTTGCCTCCCTGCTGGGGGCCCGGGGTTCTTGGCTCACAACCTCATTATCATAAACTAATCTAGGGCTGAGTTTTCCTACACTGAAAATGAGGGAAAATGACTAAATGGTTTGTAAGCTCTATAATTCTGATTCTTTGGGCATTTTAAAACAGTCATGTTCTTTCAAATCTCAACCACGTACTTTAGAGAGTGCCAATTTATGCAAACGCAAATAAACATCAGGATGTACTATTTATTTTTTCAATACGGTATATTTTGGTAAATACATTTACCTTACCATCATTGAAGAACATTCAGCGAGCACTCACCAGAGGCATCACATAGCACTTGAAAAAAACCGTAGTTATTGAGATACTGACATATTTACATTTGTCTCATCTTACATGAAGCAGATGAGAGTGCGTAAGTTAGTTTGAGAATCAACATGTGTGCTACATGGCCGTGGTTTCTTCTTCCTCGTCTTCTTTTCCTTTTTCTTTCACGATGCCAGATGGTGTGTATCAAATTATTCTAGAATGCAGAGAGCCTGGGTTTCTGCAGATGAGCATAACTGTTGGTGCAGACTTCTGCTTCTATCCCTGCCACTCACAGCGGTGTAATCTACTCCCAGCAAGAAACCCCAGCCACTCATGCTACTCAGGTATGAGGGTGGTTACAGCAACATTTTTAAGTGTACTTTGAAAATTTGGGGGGATAAAACTTTTGTTTTCTCAAGCTCTTAGAAATATAAGTTTCATCTTTAGTTTAAAAAATGAGCTGAATTACTAGGATACATTAAAATTCCAGACAATGATGATAGCCAAATTTTATTGAGTATTTTCTATGCATTAACTTACCTAATCTTCACAACAATGTCTGCATTTCATAGAGGAGGAAACAGAGAGGAAGGGCAACTCCCCTAAGATTTTTAAGCCAAGTGGTTTAGGTTTTAGAGACCATCCTTTGAACTGCTTCCTTCTACTCATATGTGATCAATTAATAGTTCTGTGACTCAGTATAGTTATCAAAAACACAAGTCTAAAAACATCATCTTCAATATAGGGCTGCTATGAAGTGATAAGTGGACGCAGGAAAAGCATTTGGCTCTCTGCCAGGCACATAGTAAGCGCTGGAGTCGTGGTCACTATTAAATTTCACGGAAATTCTATCAAGGGAAGTGCATACGTCCCCTTAGTAGCACACTACTGAATCTGACTTAGAAACCTGACCTTTGAGGAGTTCAGAACTTTGTCCCTTAACAGCACTTAGCCAACCAGGATTCTGAGCATGTAGGTGAGTTATGCTGTGTCACACACCTTCCAGACACTGCCTGTGTGTGTCCAGGCTGCATTCCTTCCCTATGATTCCATCCGTGGGAGTTGCATGCACACGTCTGCCTCCAAGCTACAGAAGAGGCAAATGCTTTGAGCAGTGACCAAAGCACAGAAGAGGCCAAGAGAGACATTTGGCTCCATCTTTTCAACACTGAGCTCCTACTCTTATACTTGACGAGGAGAAGATGTAAATTGGTGCAGGCTTTATGGAGAATGATTTGGCAATGTCTATCAACATTTAAAATGCACATGCTTCATGACCCAGCAGTTTCACCAGAAAAGAAAATGATATCAAATGCATGATAGTCACTTCAACAATACTTATAAACAAGAATGATTGGAAACTATGTTGATGTCCATCCATTATGGGATAGCTATCCAATGAAATACAATGTTGCCATTAAAAGAATGTGATGGCTCTCTATGCTCATAGGAACAATCAACAAGATACATAATTAAGTGAAAAAGTAAGATGTGGAATATTATCCATGTAAAAAATAGATCCAGATACACATATTCCCATACATACACATACACACATATGCACATACATACATGTATACATGTGTGTACATATACATACATACATACATCAGTCCATTTGGACTGCTACATTACCATAGACTGAGTGGCTTATAAATAACATAAATATATTTGTTACGGGTCTGAAGGCTGGGAAGTCCAAGAACAAGTTACCAACAGATTTGGTGTCTGGTGAGAGCCTGCTTCCTGGTTCACAGCTGTTTTTATGCTGTGTCTTCACATGGCGGAAAGGGCTAGAGTGTCTGGGTCTCTTTTATATAGAGACACTAATCCTATTCATGGGGTCCGCTCTCCTGACCTAATCCCCTCACAAAGATCCCAGCTCCAAATACTATCACATTGGGGGTTAGGTCTCAATATTAATTTTAGGGGAACACAAACATTCAATATGTATATGCAACATTCCATTACATGTATATATGTATATGTATATATTGAATATGTAATATATATGTGTCCATTAGGTAATGTAACATATACATGTGTAATATGCTATATACATATATGTGACACACACATATACACATATGTATTTTCACCTTTAAAAAAACAAAGAGCCAGTTATTTTATCAGCAAAATGGGTTTATTTGGGAATAGCAGAGGAATTGCAATTCAGGACAAGCAAATAAGGCAAACCAGAGGTAAGTCCGAAGAACAGAGGAGAGAGACTTGCTTTTAGAAGAGAAAAGAGGAAGTTGGGAGAGGGATGTTTCCGAAGAATTCAGGGTGGCAACCGCTTCTCATTGGTTGAGTGTGGCCGTTTCTCATTGGCTGGGTTATAAGCAGAAGCCCAAACCTGAAGGCAACCAGCTAAAGAGGTGCAGGTGACAATTGACAAAGGTGGAGGAGGTTTGCCCGCGCTATGTCTTCCTGTTTGGGGTCTGGGTGACAGTACATGAGAGCTCCCCCCTTCAGGACTTCCTGACTCGATTTTAAATGAGGTCTATTTATTTATTTATTTTAGTATTGTTTTCTTTTTATAAGTTTTTTAAATTAGTTTCAGGTGCACAAAACAATGTGATAGACATTTACCATTTATATCCCTCACACAGTGACAACTCCCCTCCCCCCAGCCACTGTCCCTCTGACATCACACACAGACACTACATTTCCACTGTCTGTGTACCTGAGGCTGAAGCTGAACCATAATGAATGTCAACTACAATTTTATATATATATACACATATGTATGTATATTTACAAGAAGCGGAGTACAGCATTAGGAATAGACACAGGTCTATTTATTTTTAACAGTGCATATTACATTACATAGGTACATGTTACATTATGTACATCTATGCACAGGGGAAGTCTGGAAGAAGGCTATATTTCAATCTGTCTACTCCTGCTAGAAGTAGGCTCCCCCCAGAAATGGGGATCATCCAGTCTTGTTCTCACAGTTTCTCCAGCATCTTGAACAGTGCTTGATACAAAAGAGGTGGTCCAGAGGGTCTGAATATTCCAGAGTGTTGGAGGAGGAGAGAAAACACAGATGATGATAAGGGGAAAGAAAAGGCACAAGGCAGGAGCCGGGGCTGAGACGCCGTGGAAGGCACCGGGCACAGCTTCTACTGCACAGAACTGGAGCGAGATGAAAGCTCTTCCCCCCAAAGGCGCTGGGATACCTTCCACCAACTCCTCCCCACCTTCTGCCAGTCACCTCCCAGAAGCTGGAGCTGGACCACAATTTGCAGGGTGTAACATTGTCAGAGGGAGATGACATCTCTGAAATGAACTGATGTTAGACGAGTTCAGATGGCTTTGTGCCCCATTTATCAGGTCCATGCACCATTTGCCAGTTTTGCAAATAGGCGACGGGGAAAGGGAGTCTTTGTTGCGTCACGAGGAAGGCCAGCTTTTCCTGAGACTGTGCAGCAGAGCTGCCGTTGTGTGGGTTGTTGCTGAGCAATACACATTCTCCCTCCCACTGTGGGCAAGTATATGTCGCTGCTCTGTAGATGTTGGGCTTGGCTTCATAACTTGTTTTGGCCAATGGAATGTTAGTGATAACATGACTAGAGCCCTTAAGTGCACCAGTCCATTGGACTTACTAGTTCTTAACTCTGGTGTCCTCCCACCAAGGGAAGAACATACCCTGCATGACCACTGCCCTTTCACCTGTGCCCCAGAGGGACCGTACATGGAATCAACCTGAATCCCAACTCCCAGCCTGGAGCCCATCGCACAGAACCCACAGAGTCACCCACTGAGTTCAGCTTAGATCGCCTGAACCACAGTCCACCCACAGACCTGGAAGCATGAGAATAAATGCTGGCTGTAAGCCACTGAGGTTGAGGTGGTTTGTTAAGCAGCATTATTGTGGTGATAGATGGTTGATTCAATAGTAACTAGTACTACCTGCTCCAAAGTCAGGTATGAGCTTTCATAATGGCTGTTTTCCTAATAGCTATCTGGCCTTGGGTAAGGTAACCCTTGAGCCTCAGTTTCCTCATTTATAAAACAGCAGTAATAGTAGCATTACTCTCAGCATTGTAGGAAGGATTAAATGAGATCGTCTAGATCAAGTGCACCTGGCCCAGAGTAAACATTCTGTAAATCAGGTCACAAATTAGAAGTGTGTTTTCAAAAAATTCAATTAATTATCTCAATTCCCAACGGCCAACTGGGGAATTGTTTTTAAAAAAATCTAAAATTACATCCTCTTTTGAAAAATCAGAGCTGGTGACACTGGGCCAACATTTCTACATGTCCATAATAGATAGACTTGGGGGATAATATATCACTGTGTGTACAACAGAAAATGTGACTATCAGGGTTTAAAGAAGTAAGGGGTGAATTTTTCTCACGCAGCAAGATGTCCAGGAGCCAGAAGTCCAGGGCTGGCACCGAGGCTGAACAATGTCGTCAGGAACCCAGGCTCCTCTATCTTGGTGCTCGGCCATGCTTAGCATGTGGCGTTTGGTCCTCACAATCTCAAGGTAGCTGCCGCATGTCCTGTGACAGCATCTGTGTTTCAGGCAAGAAAAGAGGGTGGAGGAGGCAATGACACAAAGGCTAAAAATCTCTTCTAACAAGGCTTTGTCCTTTTATATAGGTAAGGAAGACCATCCTAAAGGAAGATATCTTAAAGGTCAGAAGTAAGTCGTGTTGATCGTAGCTTGCTGCAAGTTTGGCTGGGAAATTGAGCATTTCATAATTGCCTCTATAGTTAAGAAAGAAGGGAGTTGGAAAGATGTTGAATGACTCAAACTAGGGTATCTCAAATTAGCACAGACCCTTCCCAGTCAGGTTTATCGTTTGCCTTCCCTCCATGGCCCCTGCATCTGTCTGTGTTTGCAGCTTCTCACATAGATGGTACCTGTTTTCGTTATCCCCAGATGAGTCACGGCATCATTTTGGAGCATGCTTTTGAGTTTGTCACTTCTGGCCTAGCCTGTCCAAGCTCACAGCAGCACTGAATATCCAAGGCCTCACCCTCCCCAGCTAGTTCACCCCACGCTGCATCTTTAGCTTCTCATCTGGGGCGGGAGAAATACGCAATGTGCTCAAAGAAGCATTGGAAAGCCTCTGGTCCACCTCTCAAAAGTAGCTCTAACCATGCTAGCCGTGTTCTTACTGTGTCGCCTTGGCTGAGACTGAGAAAATATTCGTTTCCCTCTACTCCGATTGTCCGATTTTTCCTTTCGATGGACTTTGATAGTTTCATACCATTTTTCGAGGCAGGCTATTGAAGTTCCAGGAGGTGACCTCTATTTACCACAATAAAATTAGTGATTTATAGAAAGTCAGAATTCCACAATCCCCCAAACTCCCCTTTTATCCCTAACTATTGTGTCAACCAAGCACCCAGCATCCAGGATAGTTCAAAGGTCTGAATTGTGTAGCAAAATAAATCATTTTTTAAATCCCAATAGTAATGTATGGTGGGAGCATTCTTAAGTTGAATTGAGTGAGAGAGTCGATGCAGCCAACCTTGGCTGTGGTATATTACTCAAGTTGATGTGGGGCAGAGAAGATTGGATATTTAATGTCAATGGTATTGGGAGAGGCGGTGAGAAATTCCAAGTTCCACTAGAAAATAAGAAGGTAAAATGTAGTTCCCATAAGCCCTAGCTTATTTTTTCTCCCCCTCCCCCACTGACAGTCTCCCTGTTTGCTTCCTTTCCCCGTTCCTCTTGCTCTCCCTCCCTTCCTGACTGCTGGTCTATTTCTGTGTCTATACAGTTGAAGACCTAGCAACTTTTTCACTAGGGCCCTCATTTAGTTACAGTATTGACATTCTGATCCCAGCAGAACTTGGTTTCAAACTTGTTTATTCGCACGCCCTTGATGTTGTGCTTTCCGTCACCAGGTGCAAACCTCAATCTCCGGAGTGTGCAGAGCTGCCCTGAGCCTGTGCTGAGTTTGCTTGTTTGTGCAAACTCTGCACATTCAAGGTGGCATTCGCACCAGGAGACTCAGGAATCACGGAGAGAAAAGGTCTGTCGTTAGATGGTGGAGTAGGCTTGATGGGTCTGGCGGCTCAGTGACAGCAGCTCATTTTAGTACAGTCCCTACTACAGTCAGACACAGTGCTAGGTGCTGGGGATACAGACGTCCCTAAGATATGATGGATCCTGCCCTCAGGAAGCCCTCCTTCAAAGGAGGTGGCTGACGCCAACATAAATTACTTGCCCCTCTAGAAGGGCTCTAAATCCCCTAGTGCAGCACTCCTCACCCTTCAATGTGCACACAGCTCCTCTGGGTCCTTGGGAAAGTGTTGCTTTGGATTCAGTAGACCTGGGGGGGGTGGGGGGCGGGGGGGGGGTACTGAGGTGCCGAGCAGCTAACAAGCTCCCAGATGTGCTCATGCTGCTGATCTGGGGCCTCCCTGTGTAGCCCGCCTGGTCTAGGCCGGGGTCAGCTGTGAAGAGGAAGCCTTCAGGGGTGCTGGGGGAGGAAAGTCCCAGGGACAATGGGAAGCTGCTGCGTCCCCACCCCAGAAGCACATGGCTTTGACTCCCAAACAGCAGGCTTTGCCCATTCTGCTAAGGTCCACTGTCGTCGCATAAACTAAAGGAGTGTTTTCCAGCGGTGGGCTGGGCTAGGGCACTTTCAGGAGGCAAATATTTGAAAACGAAGCAACAAAAAACATTGTTTAAGGTTGAGGTGGGTAAGTGCATTCTTGTTCTGAGGGCGGCCTTCCTTTCTCTCTTTTCTATACGCACCGGAAAAGGGTTTTTCAGGGCAATACAAATTCCATAGCTCTCCATATCCCCTTTCTCCCATATCCCCTCCCCCACATAAAAGGTACCTATACTTGTCAGCATTCCTGTGGCACTCCACACACAGTAGGCGCTCAGTAAATGCTTTCCCAATCTTGAGCAGAAAACACAATGGAGCTTGTAACATGCTACTTGCTTGTCAACGCCTGGAGCCAGACTCTAGGACCTATTTTGTACTTCTGAATCTCTACTTAGAAAACATTTTCTTCTCTTTTCTTGTAAAGGCTTGTGTCAGGGGTGCACTATGCAGAAAACCATTAAGAGATCAATGAGTTTCCAGTCCATGAGACTCCAAATGTGTGCTATTGTGTCAGCCATCTATTGCCATGGCTAATGCTGTGTGACAAACAACAACAAGCCCTCATAAGCGATCTACTTATTGTTCACGCATCTGGTGGTCGGCTAGAAGGTTCTGTGGATCTGGGCTTGGCCCATTCCCATGTCTGGAGGTCGTCCGGTTGTCCTGACTAGACAAGTGGGGCGACTGGCCTCCGTTCCCTGTTTCCTGTCTATCGTCCAGTAGGCTCTCCCAGGCAGGTTTCCATAGGGGTTGTGGAAGGGTGCAAGAATGGAAGCAGAGACATGCACATGACTTTTTCCCCAAGCATTATGCCTGCATTATTTCTGTTAAAATCCCATCTGCCAAAGAAAATCACATGGCTGGGCCAGGGTCACAGTGGGAGGGCTCTGCAAGCTTCCGTGGTGAGGGCATTGATACAGGGCGGGGAGAAAAACTCAGCTCATGGATGCAATCCATCCACCACAGCTTTCACAGGTGACACAGTAACTCTCCGGTTCATACTTAAGCTGATCCAAGCAACATCTTTACACACAGCAAACAGCTGCCCTTCTTTGCTCTCCCAAAGGCAGGAAGTCCTTGGAAAACAAAGGCATCTGGAAAGAGGGAGAGCAACCAAGTGTTTACTATCAACGCTCTAGTCATAAACCACATTTAATTCAAACTCAAAAGGATCTATTTACAATCTGCCAGGTTTTAATATCCCCACCCTTAGGTGGCTTCTCAGCAGCAGTAGAAATATCAAGCTTTGTGTCTCTCTCAAAAGCAAGGGCCTGGGCTCGCAAGGTAAACAAAGAGTAATGAAACAGCAAATGGCAGAGTCTCGAGTTGTTGGAAGGTGTCTAGCGGGATGCCACGGGGACGTGGTTTCATTCTGGTCTCATTTAACATCTTCATTAATGATCTGGAAGAGGGAGTAAACAGCACATTAATTATAATCACAAGTGATGCTAAATTGGGGTTTGTCGCCTACACCAAAAGAAGGGACTCTGAAAGGACCAGGCGGGAGATGGATCCAGCTTGAAAGGGCCAGTGGCACCTAGCAAAACATCCCAGCACATGGCAGGGGAGGGAACAAGTCATTTGGAAGCAGTGAGGCCAAAAGGCAAGGGAGCTGCCTGACATCCCTTCTGGAACAGCCTAAAGTGTTCACAAATAAACCAAAAGGGGTAAAAAGTTTATATCAAAGAAATGAAATACAAGCAGGCTGGAACAGAAGGGAGAAAGACACCATGATTGGGTGTATAAATGAGGGAGCAGGTTGGCTTGACATTTGTCCTTTACAGCTTTCTTCTCCCACCAGGATAGTAGCTCCTGAGGGTACGGAGTTGTGTCCCCAGCACCTGGACTTATGCTTAGGACATAGAAGCCGCTAATAAATACTTGTTAAATGAATACCTGAGTGAATGAATGAGGAATGGAGTATGATTCTGAAGAAGGAATCAAAAGAGGTTTTCTCTCCATAAGATACAAACCAGTGTGAAACTGATTAAAAAACAAAACAAAGAAACTAAACAAAAACAATGGGATGGGGAATTAATACAGTAAAAATCAATGAAGCACCCCAGAAAGCAGAGACCCTACTGGTTTTATTTTACAGTATTTACTAGTAGCAGTCGTCACAATAGTAATAATGATGATGATGATGATGACAATAATAATAATAATTATAATTATAATAATAGTGGTAATAGGTGTCTGCCACTGTTCTGAGTGCTTTGCATGTGTTCTATCATTTAATCATCACAATAAAACTAAGAGGTATTTTCTATCATTGCCCCCATATTACATATGAAGTACAGAAAGATGAAGTAACTTTTCCAAGGTCCCCTAGTGACAGTGGTGATATTTAAATCTCTGCAATTGTATCCCATGTTTTTTACTATTCTATTGCATTGCCTACCACACTGGTTTAAAGGAAAGGGGGACGTGTGGGGGACATAGGCAGCTAGAGGGAGACGGGGAGGGAGGGAGTGGAGAGGGAGAGAAAACAAAAAGGGAAAGTAAACAAACACAGTCAAAACAGGGCATTTGACTCTTTCCCATCTCCCACTCAAGGGACCACAGCCCAGCGTGAGCCTGAGACTGAACACGTAACTCAGTTCTTCTGCCTGGAGGTGCGTCAAGCTAAGTATTATTCTAACATTTAAAGGTAGAAGTTTTTTGATTCCAAGTGCCCCTTCATTCTAAACTGAGGACTTTATCTGGTGCTTAATTGAAGAAACCATCTATAGCTTTATTTTCGTCTTTATTATCCCATTTCCCATCTCTCGTTTACGTGAGTAAAAAATCTGGGTCTTTATATTTTGCATATGTACTCTTGTTATTTTTCTGTACATTATTCATTATTTTCCGCACATTACTACACGCCTCTGTCATTTGTACATATCGAGAGTCGTGTACATAAAACCACGTCCACAGCGGTAAGAAAAGATGACATAGGAACATTTGTGACAACATGGATGGATCTTGAGAGTGTAATGCTGAGCGAAATAAGTCAGACAGAAAAAGCAGAGAACCATGTGATTTCACCGATATGTGGTATATAAACCAAAAGCAACAAAAGAACAAGACAAACAAATAAAACCACGTCCACTGTACCATACTGTATAAGTGATTTAAGAGTCACATTTCAAGGGTCACATCTTTTTGTCCTACACTTTGACATTGAACAAAACCCCATTGTCCTGGCCTTCTCCTCTTTCGAAACCACTCTATGTTGCTTAACATTTTTGCCATGGCTATAATTCTAAAATAATTGTTTTTGTTTGGTCTGATCTTTATTATGTGCACACTTGAAGGTCACGCATTTGACTTCTGTAATTATCAGCATCTAGAGCAGGGGTGTCCAAACTTTTATCAACGTTTTTCACCAAGGGCCATATGCAGTAAAATACGCAAACAGCTGGGCCACACACTCGAGGTAAAGTACATATTGCCTCACCTGGTTTATTTAAGTAAACTAAATATATTTTTGGAATTTGTTGCGGGCCAATTAAAAATGGATTGCGGGGCTGCAGTTGGCCCGCAGGCTGCAGTTTGGACACCCCTGATCTAGAGGTAGCATGGTCCGCGGTGGGACAGATTGAAGTTCAGGCAGAGACAAGCTATGGTTGAGAGAGAATCCTGGAAGAAGCAAAAAACTGGGTTCAGCCCCCAAGGTACCCTAAAAGTGCTCAGTTCCTGAAGCTTTTCCTCTGCTTCGATAGGTTTCTTCCCCAAATTACTATATTTCTTGTTTGTTTGCTTTTGCCTGTTCAAATTGAGTTTCTGTCTCTTACAAACAAATAATTCCTTAGTAATGCAGTTATTACATCGGTCTGTCCAATGTTTAAAAGCCTGTCCTTTGATTCTTGGGTAGGGGGTCAGTTTAGAAGTGTTCCAGGGAACAGTGGGAGCCATTGTTCCAGGTAATTTCCAACTGGTGTTCATCTAGAGATCGCTAAGAGTTGACACTATCTCTAAGTTTGATGCCTAAGTAGTAAAAATGTGCCATTGAAGAGGAATTCCTAATGCTGACTTAAGGTACAAAAAGTTGCTCTCCACAAAGACGACAATAGAAAAGCATTTTTCCCAGCACGTTCCTGTTAGAGTAGGGTGACCATATAATTTACGTGCCAAAGGGGTACCCTGTGGGGAATGAAAGGGGCTGCCTTCAGCACTTATTCAAGGACAGCAGGTATAAAACAGGACTAGTCGATTATGAAAAATACACCTCAACAAGGGGGTTCCTTGGCCCAGAAATATTTGGGAAGTCGGCCTACTATAGTTTCATTCTTAAGGGTCACCACACCCATGCTGTTAAAATCTCTATAGTAAAGAAACCTACTAAATGTCTTCTAAAACAGCATTTCCCAGCTGATTTGATTATGGAATCTTTATTTTCAATAACACTGACTACCATCCCTGGGACTCAATCTTCCCCAGAACACACTTCAGAAAATGTTGACCTTGCACATGTCTTATTCAGATACAGTATAACCTGCTACCTGCATGAATGGCCTGTATCTAGAGGCCTTTAAAACAAAAATCTCTTCCTACCATGCTCCCATTTGCCTGAAATTTCCACTATTATTTCTTCCTTTAAGGACCTTTTAAAGGATATATATTGTAAAGGGGTTAGGCATATGCCATCCAGAAGGAATAAGTCATTACTTAGCTAAACATTAGTGATAATTAGTTTGTCTGAATAGCCACTTACCACCCATAGATTCTGAGTGGAGAAAGGGTCCCCTAGGAGTTGTCTTCATGGGAGGAATAGGGGGGAAAAGGGTCTGGTGCATGGGACGCTGACCTGGCCTGTGCAGTATTATATTTTAGGGGAGGGTTCTATGTCTATATGGTTCCCAACCTTTACTCCACCAAAGATCATTTCTCTTTACCTGCTCCCCCACCCTTAATTTGAAAAGGTGTTGTCTCCCAAATAAACTGAACTTACTCAGTGGTAGCATTTGTAACTTTATTATCATCTATTTTTTTCACCTGCCCTTTACCTTCCTTATTCTGAGAATGTCGTTTCCTAATTGCACCCAGGAGGTTCTAGAAAGGGCTTCCATGAGCTAAAACCCCACCTTTATGGACCTACTGTTTAATCCAGGAGCATGTCCCTGGACGCTGCTGGGCCAATCAGAGTCCTTCCCAGGGATTTTTGACATCTGGATCAGAATGATCAAGTCTCAGTCCCTCTTGGGCTACCAGAGCTGTTAGATGTGGGCCTGGGAGCTGCCAGCAGCCGTGTTTTCAGCCACAAGGAGGAAGCTAGACTTACAGCAGGATTTCTCAATTACTACTAACATTTGGAGTCAGATAATTCTTTGTTGTGGGGGACTGTCCTGTGCGTTGTAGGATGTTTAGCAGTACCCTTGGCCTCCACCCATTAGACGTCAATAGCACTCTCCCCCCAGTTGCGACAAGCAAAAACTCACCTCCGGATATTGCCAAGTGTCCCCTGGGAGGTACAATCATGTTCCATCCCTGGTGGAGAACCACTGTTCTAGAGAATGAAGTGCACACTCACAGGACAGCACAGGTGACAGCTAAGGACTGAGAGAATGTCCTTGTGACATTTAAGGCCCCAGTTCCAGCTGTCCCTGAGGCTCAGCACACCCGAGTTCTCTGTGGATTGATTTCATAAGGCAATTAATTCCCTTGTTCCCCCCAAGCTGGCTCAAGTTGAATTTCTGTAGTTACACACTAGAGTACTGTGTTCATCTATCATTTTCATTTGGATTTTTGACCAACTGAAAATAGCTCACCCCCTTGCTCTCCTTCTTCTCCTATCCCCCCCCCCAACAGGTCCATGATTATATTCAAAGACCCCTATAAGTCAGAGTTCCCTACCTTAGCCTGAGAGGTTTGAGGCATGAATGAGCACAGAGGTAGTAAAAATGCGCCCTGTGCAGGATCCAATACATAGAACAAAAGCACTTCCTCTCCGTTCTCCAGTAAGCAGCAGAGTGAGCTTGCCTAAAGATAATTTTCTGAGAGGTGGATGGGGTCTGGGGGTAGAGGAAAGTATTTTTTTATCCAATGGTGGAACTAAGCTAAGCAAAATTGGAAAGAATAGATAGCTGATGTCTCAATATCAAGGAAGCCTTTCCCTGGGGCTGCTACAGGCTGTACAGAATTCCCTGGGCACCAAAGCCGGTGACCATGCCTGCCAGGCCTGGGGAGAAACTGTGGCCTGTGTTCCCAGCTCAGAGTCAGATAGACAGACATTGCCTTCTTGAGTCACCAGGCCCTGGGCCTCTCCAGTAGGATCCCCACACCTTCCCTTGGGTTGAGCTCACGGACCTCCTCCCCCCACGGTACACAGGCCCAATGCAAAGTAGAGCTTTCATAAGCCCATCCACACCCCAGCTTTGCAGCTTAGAGCAGCATGCTTGCAAAGGGGCACCGACTGGTCTTCCCGCAGGACATACTGGGACAGCCGTAGGTTGTAAAAATATTTGAATGATTCCACACTGCTGACAAAGCAGATACTATCCTAGGCCCACTGGGCGTACCTGTGCTGATCCTGTCTCTCCCTTGGAACCTGGTGCTTCAGAACTAGAAGGTTAATGCTGAGACTTCACTTATTTCCCATTTCTGCTGTGGCATGATCCTGCATTGTCACTTATTCTTGATGGACGCATAAAGCAGGTTGGGCTTGCACATGGAGATCCAACAGTGTTGGCTCCTGCCCAAGGCGCTCACAGTCCAGCAGGTGAGAGAAGAGGTACACAGTGGGCATGGTAAGTGCGCACAGGTGATGGAGAAGACGTTCTAGCTGGAAGGCTGTTGAGGACTCAGCTGATGGACACCATCCTTTCCTCTAGAGGTCGCTCTGGCGTTCTGCGGCATCCCTGGGAGTCGGGGTGATGGGCAGTGTGCATCCTCGCGCTCTCTTGGTCCTTCCTGATGGGCTTACATTGACAAGTCCGCTGGTAGGAATTCAGCTTGCCTCCTACCACAGAGGATGCACACCCATCATCCTGGGCACGGCCAGGCTTTGGTGCCACCCACAGAACTGCCAAGGTCACGTATGTGCCACGGGACTGACACGATCAAACGGAGCTAAATTTAGACGAGGGGATCCTGTGTTAGCTATTTCCTTGGGTTACTTCTATTCTTTCTTATTTAGGCATGGCAAAGTAGAGAAACTCAAGCATCCCTCCTTAATTCCACTTATGCTCGGGTCAAGGAGAAACGAATGATCCACGGTAAAACTACTCCTGAGAAGACAAAAGAGGGCTATGGGAAACAGCGAGCAGAGTTCATTCTGGTCAGAATATAAGAAAGACAGAAAAATTACTCCTTCAATAAATACTCTCTCCTTCTTTCTGAATCTATATACCCTTCCACGGTACCATTCTGGCCCCATTGAAGCAGGATCCTATGTTCCTGCAACAGTCAACTATTAACTGATAAGGCTGAACAACTCCCAGTAGGTATTTGCATTTTAATAGAGAATTATTGAAGAGCAAAAAGCTTTCAGAGTCCAAAAGAACAAAGCACAGAATTAGAGGGTGTGAGGTGGATATTTGGGGGAGCAGAAAATTGTCCTGGTTATTCTCAAGTTTTACCATGTTTATTTTTGTCCCCTTTACATGGGACACCTATTGTCAAATCCTCTTCTAATGTTCTCCCCTCCCACCCCACTCCCACCCCACATCTGCTAATACATTAGCTGCCAGTGGCTTGTTTGTAGGGTACCTAAGAGAGAGAGAGCTGTCTTTTATTTAGTGAAAATTCCGATGGGCCACACTGGTTATGGAAGGCTAGCCTTTAGGTTGTGACCTGCCCGGGTCGGAGCTTAATAGAGGAAGAGGTGAATTGCTTGACGGAGGCTGGGTTGGGGGCTGTCTGCTAAACTGGAGGAAGAAGAGATGGGAAAAAAGGGAAAAATGGAGACTGTGGAGATAGATCATATTTTTATATGAAAGGCTGGCCAGTAAGGAGAAGTTCATGATACAAGAAGGGCCAATGGACTTTTGGAATAGAGATGTTTAATTTTAGGTTGGGGTGTGTATGTGGGTGGGTGCATGTGTCTGGGTTATACTGGGTTAAAAGCAATCTCCTGTACCTTCAACATGTCAGAAAAAATGTGCTGTCCCGTGTGTCCATGTGGAATTTAAGGGAAGAGCATGTATTGAGTAAACAATGCTAGCCACGGTAGCAGGTAAACCGTAACACAACACAGGTTTATTTCTCCCTCCGGTCACAGTCCATTGAGGACAGGGCAGTCATTTTGTGGCTATGCATTTGAAACACATGGCCTCCAAGGTCAAAGACCTGTGTGACGTTAAGAATGAAATCAGTCGGGCAATGTGGAAAAGGAACAGCACGCCCAAAAAGGAGGCTGTGGAACGGAGATTGAGTATTAAATGGAAGGAGGAAATTAAAGCCGGAGGTGACTAGAGAAATTTAAAGCCACAGAGAATAGTAAAGGATGTTGGGAGCGATGCTGATTCCCGACAAAATGAGACAGGAATTTGAGTTGATCTTCTGTAAATCTTAAAGGACATAGTGACTGCAAGGTGAGATAATTGGAGCCGTCTGGATAGCGGACACTTAGTCACTCTGACATAGGCTATTTACCTGCCCCTCCCCCAATCCTACTTCAAATATGTGACTGTTTCGAATATTCTGGTCATCTTTCGTGTGGATATGGAAAGAATAATTTTCCAGGAAAACTGGGAAGCCAAGCCCCAACATTGCTGCTCTTGGATTCAAGACCACAGAAGAGCACAGGCTGCCAGCCACTGGGCATGAAGTGGTCATAGCAGCAGCATCCCTGAGTGGTGAGCGAGGGTTGTCTTCAGTCATAGAACACAGGATGTGCCAGAGCACTGCCCAATGAGGAGCTCTGCTTTCAGACCAGGTCCCAGGTGAAAAGGAATTCTTTCCACTGAAGAGGGTTAAAACGCTGCTGTGTGATTACAGCTGGGGTTTGGGACGCAGACCAGAGAGAGGTGAGAAGTGCATGATTAGTACCCCATAGAGGCGGCCACCATGGAAACATTATCTAATGCAAATACTGTACCGGACTTCAAAGGGATCTGCTCAGCTGCACAAACCACAGCTGACCCTGGTCTGCATGAGAGGGATCAGGGCCAACAGAGAGAGGGCTAAGAATAGAGAGACAGAGTCATCGGCCCAAGAAATAACACCAAACTTTGCAAAACGATAGGAGAGAAACCCAGCCTCCCTAAGGATAATACATAAAGAGGATTTTGAGCATTGAGGATAGAAACGCCAAGGTCTGTCTGCAGATAACACTAAAGGCAGGTGGGTGCCATCCTAAGATCCGTTTTTCACCCTTCCTTCCCCTGCTCTGCTCTGCATCCTGCAAGGTGTGTGTGTGTATAAGAGGGTGAGCGATGGGCTGACCTTGTGGACTACACGTCCCAGGCTTTCTGGGTTCAGCCATTGGGAAGCAGGAGGGGGAGGCTGAAGGGAGAAGCAGAGACTTCACTCGCCTCTGGACGGTCCTCTGGCAGTGGCTCTGCCGGAGCTGCCAGCTCCTGCCAGACAGGCTGGTGGTGGTTCCTGTGTCCCCCAGGTGACCCCAGCTCCTGGGTTCCAGCAACATCCCCTTTACCCTTTGTCCCTCAGCCTAGAGGTGGCAGTGGCTTTCGGCTGTTGCAAATCTCTGGGCCACTTCACAGCTCTGTTTGTCTTCTCCACTCTTCCATCACCAGTGTCACCAATTTCCTGCATGAAACGCCCTATTTCAAACACTCAGAAGGTTTCTGCTATTCTGGTTGGAGCCGGACTATCATAGCCCTGAATGGGAAATATCACCATGCAGAACAATGGGGAAATGAGACACTGTAGGCACACCCATGAAAAAGCGGGGGGACAGGCAGAGGACATCCACCCCACTGGTTAAGGCTTCCCATTCCGTCACGGAGAGAGGGTGCTGGAAGGTGATACTGGAAGAGTAACTATACTTAAACACATACTTAGTAAAGTGGTCAAACCATTTCCATCCCAGTGTGTGGGTTCAGTTATTGTCCCCCAATTATTTTGTAATCTTAATGAATGTAAGCTCTATGAAGTCAGGTATTTTTTTGTGTGTAACTTTCTATCTGGAAATAATTTCAAACACAGAAAAGTGGCAAACCTAAGAATATTGATAGTACAAAGAACACCCGTGAGTTCTTTCCCCAGGTTCACTTATTGTTATCATTTCACCTGTATGTCTCTCACATATAGAAAACATGTGTGATTATTTTAATTATATAACCATATTATGTAATTATATAATATTTTTTCTTAATATTTGAGAGTAAGTTGCATACATCAGGCCCTTTATCGCTAATTACTTCAGTGTGTATTTTTTAAGAATTGGGACAATCTCCCAAGTAACCACTGTACCGTTATCAGTGAATTTAATTCATAAAATACTTTTACCTAATCAACTTACTGAATTCCAATTGACAACTGACCTAATAATGTCAATCAACCCAGTACTGTTGTAACAGAATTTTCCCCTAGTTGTAGTTCATGAAATTGACATTTTTTGAAGTCTATAGTCTCTTTCTCTCTGTCTCTCTGTCTCTCTGTCCATCTCCCTCTCTCTCTCTCTCTTCCTCTCAGTAGAAGTTTCCTCATTGGAAGATGGCTTGATATTTCCTCGTGGTCCTATTCAGGTTATGCCTTCCCAACCACAATACATCATTGGTGACATGTGGCCTTCTCAGTGAATGACACCTGGACGCACACAACATCCACCTGCCCTTCATGGATGGTGTCAGCTTTAAGCATCTGGTCAAGGCGTTGTCTGATTTCTGCATAGTTACTGTCCTTTCCCTTCCAACTGACGACCAGCCAATCTCAAGAGACACACTCGAGACCACGCAAATCTCTTGTTCCTTATGAAAATTACCTCCTATATTTAGAACGCATTGATGATTCTTGCCTAAGCCAATCTTTATTATAATAATGGTAAAATGGGCATTTCTGGCCTCAGCATTTCTTGCCCATTTACCAGTGGGAACTTGACATTTTACTATAAGCAAGAGCCTTGCTTTCTCTCTTATTTGTTTGTTTCTTTCTTTCTTTATCTACGTATTATTACAATGGCTTCATCAATTTCTGCTTTACTGGTTTATAATTCACTATTGTCCTTAAGTATTTGGTACAAATTGTCCCAGATTTTGCTGATGGGAACCCTTTTAGCAGGCTCTGGGTCCTTGCGACATGCACTCCTTTTTTCTTTTTCTTTCTCTTTCTTTCTTTCTTTCTTTCTTTCTTTCTTTCTTTCTTTCTTTCTTTCTTTCTTTCTTTCTTTCTTTCCTTCCTTCCTTCCTTCCTTCCTTCCTTCCTTCCTTCCTTCCTTCCTTCCTTCTCTCTCTCTCTCTCTCTCTCTCTCTCTCTCTCTCTCTCTCTGTCTCTTTCTCTGTCTCTCGCTCTCTCTCTCTTTTTCTTTCTTGCTATCTAGTGTTCATTAGAAGATATTCAAGGCTCATCTTGTATTTACACAGGGCAGGGATTTTTGTGTGTTTTGTCATTGCTGTATCTCCAGTACCTAAAACCATGCCTGAACATAATAGGCATGGTTTTCGGTACTGGAGATACAGCACCTAAATTATAATGCTCAATAAATACTGGGGATGCCAAAAAATGTATACAAGGGAACACTTTGGTCAACGTTGCTCAAGCCGTAGTTCACTGTAATCAGAAGTGTCTGGATGCTGATGGTCACCATTTTGAACTCCTCTTGTAATTGCAGAAGTCACACATGACTTGTGTTCATCTTTTGTTATCAGTATATATTGAGTATTACAATTATACTAGTTTTCCTTTCTTAAAATGTATATACATTTTTTTGGTACCTTCTGTATGTATTGATTGTATGAGTATGGTTATTAATTAAAAACCTCTTTAGGTACTAAGATATCTATGCTGGACCAAACCTAAATGGTACAGTTAAGATTTTGGTGGCCAAAAGCCTGTGAAAATGTTTAAACCCTGTAACCTACTAAAGTTATTTCTAGGAATCATTCTTAAAAGGAATAATCTGAAATTAACATAAAATGTGACTACACAAAGATGTAAACATAGCATTATGTGTCTCGACAAAAAAATTTAGACACAATGTCCAAAAGTGGAAGAATGATTAAGTAAAACTACGGTACATTTACGCAATATAATGTAAAGCAACCATTACAAGTTAGATTTCTGGAAATTTGTTAATAATGTTGCAAAAATGCTTTTGCTCTGATATTAAGGGGGAAATAAGAAATCCAAAATTGAATAGATAGTATACATAAAATATATTAACATATTCATACAAGCAAAACGAAAAGGCAATATAGAAAAAAATTTCAGTAGGACTTGCCTCTGTATGGTAGGATTATGTATTTTTTTCCTTCTTTTTACTTTCTTTTGCATTTCTAGTTTTTCTACAACGTGCCTGCATTTCTTTCATAACTAGCAAAGTTAATGTTTTAAGAAGAAAAAAGAAAATGTTACCATGCATGAGGAGTAACTAGGTAGGCAATACCCCTCATGTTTGCTCTGAGTGTTACACACTACAAAATTAGTCCCAGGTTCTGAAAAGCACTTCTCGACAAACAAAAAGATGAGCTTAGAATGGCTTCAAGACCTTCTTCAAGCAACATGCTGTACCTGGAACATTGCACCAGCCTACCTCTGTCAGTATCTTATCCATCCTTCAAGGTGTCTTAGTTTGGTTTCCTGCAAAAGCAGAGCCTGAGACAAGGGTTTGGGTGCAGGTGGCTTTTTTGAGTGAAGAAGGCAGGAAGGTCTGTGTTAATGAGCAGGTGACTACCAAGAGTTACCTGGAGCTCAGTCCCCAGGGGATGGTCTGATGTGCTCTAGAATTGTTCCACCGTGAAGGGGAGGCTGAGGTCTTAATTCACCAGTTCTTACACCACCATGGCTGAGGGTTGCCCCTGTGGGCATTAACTGATACTTGTGGACTGCTCTGCAGTAGGCATGCAGACTTTGATGGCACTAGAGAAAGGCCCAAGCAGAGGAGCAGAGAGTCCCTTGAGGCCAGAAGCTGGCAGCTTGTCCACCACAGCTGCTGGTGAGCTCGGAGGTGGTCCAGGTGTGAACTGGGACAGGTATCAACAGCAGCTGCTACGGTGCCACGGTGCCAATTCGTCCTTACACCAAAGAAGCTTTCTTTTATGAAAGCATGCACCTCCCCCTTCACCCAGACTTCCATAGCCCGTTTGTATACGGTGTTCCTACTATCTGTGATGCCCCTATTACCTCTCTATGCCTCGGTTTCCTCACCTGTAAAATGAGAATAACAGTGCTTGTGGTAGATTACACAAAGGGCTACAATTCCTCTCCCCTCTGCCGTCCATGCCCTTCACAGCACAACTTTGCAGCTCCTCTCATCAAGAGATGGAGCCTATTCCCCAGTCCCCGAATCTAGGTTACCCTTGTAAATTTGCTTTGGCCAAGCGCAACTGCAGCAGAATTGATTGTGTGCCAGTTTTGAGTTTTGGCCTCTAGAGGCTTGTGTGCTTCCACGTGCTTCTTGGAACCCTGCCTCTATCATGAGAAGAAGCCGGAGCTAGCCTGCTGGAGGAGGAGACAGACCGAGTGAAACAGAGGCAAATTGTCTCTTCTCAGCCCTTCTTTGCCCAGCCAGCCCCCAGCCACCCTGATACACGAGAGAACCCGGCCCAGCTGCCTCAGAAGCACAAGCTCCCAGCCGATGCCTGTGAGCAAAAATCAATGTTCTTGCATGCCACTGAGGTTTTATGGTCATTACACAGCCTTGTGGGAATAGATAACGGATCCAGCATCAACTTCACAAACGATTAAAGAAGTATATTAACACGTGCAGGAGTTAGCACCGGGCCAAGACCGTGATAGACTTTCCTTAAATGTTAATTATTATTGTTGTAATATTATCACACTGTCATACTGTGCCATGATGTCAAGTTATATATATATGTCAGTTTCTCCTGTTAAACTAGGGGCTCCTGGATGATAGAAAACCAGATCCAATCCATCCTTGATGATATATTTCCCTATACACAGGAGCCCATAATTCAGGAGGGAGATAGACGTGTGTATGAAGTCTGTTGTGGGAACTAGAGATAGCAAATACCCGAAAGTGCTGAACACAGAGCTGAGCACAAAGACGATGCCCGATGATGATAAAAATAAGTAATGAAAACCAAGAATCCCCCACGTCAGGGTATTTTTGTGGAAGGTAAGCTCGATAAGGACTGGGCTGGCCGTCACCTGCACCTCACAGAAGCCAAGGAAATGACGGGCTAATTTGGTGGTTTTACAGCCATAGCTGCTGCTCACACTTTACTGCTCTCTCTTCCTCCAGAGACCAACCATCACACGATGAAAAAACTAATTAGAGCAAGCATGGTGCCCAGAATAAGCGGCCTATTAAGGAAATTTGAGTCAAATGAAAGCAAGAAGACATCTATTATAAATACATCCTTAGCAAGTATTTATTTTGGGGTTCTTTTCCCACAAAACCTTTCCTTCGGGAGTTTATTGTTTGAGAAAAGGCCTGGTAAAAATCAGAATATTTGTACAATGTCTCTGTGGGCCTAGCAGGCTCCTGGAGTGAGTGCCCAGCAGGAATGCACAGGCGGCACGTGTGGAGCCCAGACAGCAGGTTAACAGAGACCCAGACGAATTCGTCTTCATTTCATGCCTCCGACAGCCTCTCAACTTAGGTCAAGTCCAAGGCAAATCAAGGGATCTTCTAGGAGGCTGGGAGAGGTGATGGAGAGCATGCAGACTAACTTGGATTCCATTCCCAACTCCAGGACCCACCAGCCGCGGGAAACTTGACCTAGTTACTTAATTTCTCTGAGCCTCAATTCCCTCTCTGCAAAATAGGGATAACAAGAAGTCACCTTGCTGGGCTGGTATGACGATCAAGGAAGAGATGCCAAATGTCTGGTGCAGAATGGCAGGCATGTAGGAGCAGGACAGGCTAGTGGCAAAGCAGTTGGGCTTGCAAGCCAGATAGCCTGTGTTTCTATTCCAGCTTTGCAACTTGCTAACGGTCCTTGACCTGTCTGTGCCTTAGATTCTGTAAAATCTGTAAAGGGGGGATTTTATCACTAGCTCTTAAGGTTGTCATGAGGATTAAATGAGTTCCCATATGTAAAGTCCTTAGAACAGTCTGGTATATGGCAAACACGCAATAAGTGTTAGCTATTTTTCTTCAAATAGAATTATTAATAGAAACCTCTGATGACCAGAGACCTCCTAATCATCTCACTTTAGTCCAGATATCAGCTGCAATACATTAGCTTATAGACACAAATGGCAAGAGTGAATTTAAGCAAATCATAATTCAGTGAGTCACGATTCCAGTTTATAAACAGAGAAGCACAATTCAATTTTATAGGCAGCTGGGCTGCTAATTAAGAAGAAGCCCTTAATTATAGCATCTGATGTAGGAGGCCTGCCTCGTGCTCGCTCGCCTTATATTTTTCCTCACTTCTCCTCCCTCAACCTATCACCCACCTATTGCTCTATTATTTATTTCCCTGTCTCTGTAGAGGGCTTGTCAGTTGTTTAGAGACCTACATCCTGAAACTGTGCCCTGGCTTTAGAACTCACACATCTCAGCTTGAAGTAAGAACAGTGCTCCGTTCTCCAGGAACGGGGGTTAGGGGGTGGGGTGGTCCTGAGGTTAAGGCCGAAAGACGTGGGGAACACACAGGGGTTAGGGGGAGCCATAGGATTTCCCCATGGAAAATGAAACCCTACGTTCATATAAAAATCTGCATGCAGGTATTTCCAGTGACTTGAGTCATGATCACCAAAGCCTGGACACAGCCCAAATGTCCTTCAGCTGGTGAATGGATAAACAAACGGGGATGGGCTCACAATAGAATATTGTTCAGCAGCAACAGAGAACAAACCACTGGGACAAGTGTGTCATGGGTGCATCTCAAATGCATTAGCAGAGGAAAAGCTGGAATAGAAACACAGACTCAACAGTGTATGTGATTCTATTACTACAATTTTCTGGAAAAGGCAAAACTACAGGGGTTAAAAATAGATCCGTGATTACCAGGGCCTGGGGTTAGAGGAAGGGGGTCCACCACAAAGGGCCCTAGGGAATTTGGGGAAGGAATAGAAATGTTTCATACCTTGCTTGTGGTGGTTGAATAGTACATGCACTTGCCAAAACTCATAGAACTCTGCACTAGAATAAGTCAATGTTGCTACACGTAAATTAGAACTCAACAAACCTCACTTTAAAATACAACGGCACATAGGGCCATGGATCAGAAAAGAAAAAAAAAGACCTTGAAGAAATAATGTCTATTTTTTCCTGCCTTTTATTTTTACTTTATGCATTTCTTGACATCCTTGTTAGACATTAAAATACACATTTTTTAAAGTAAGGATAATTTCAAAAACACACAATAAAGAAAAGAAAGCCTCATCAATAAATGGTGCTGGGAAAATTGGAAAGCCACATGCAAAACAATGAAACTGGACTGCTATCTGTCACCATGTACCAAAATTAACTTAAGATGGATCAAAATCCTAAATATAAGACCTGAAACAATAAACTGCATGGAAGAAAACATAGGTACTAAACTTATGGACCTTGGGTTCAGAGAGGATTTTATGAATTTGACCTCAAAGGCAAGGGAAGTAAAAGCAAAAATAAATGAATGGGACTATATCAAACTAAAAAAGCTTCTGCACAGCAAAAGAAACCATCAACAAAATAAAGAGGCAGAGAACCAAATGGCAGAAAATATTTGCAAACAACACCTCCAATAAGGGGCTAATATCCAAAATATATAAGAACTCATTCAACTCAGCAACAAAAAAAGCAAACAGTCCAATTAAAAAATGGGCAAGGGACCTGAGCATATGCTTCTCCCAAGAAGACATACAAATGGCCAACAGATATATGAAAAACTTCACTAATTATTAGGGAAATGTAAATCAAAACCACAATGAGATATCACCTCACCCTAGTTAGAATGGCTATCGTCAACAAGACAAGTGATAACAAGTGTTGGAGAGGCTGTGACGAAAAAGGAACCCTCATACACTGTTGGTGGGAATATTAATTGGTACAGCCGCTATGGAAGATAGTATGGTGATTCCTCAAAAAACTAACAGTAGAATTACCATACGACCCAGTAATCCCTCTTCTGGTTAACTACCCAGAAAATCCGAAGACATTTATCTATAAAGATAAATATACCCCTATGTTCATTGCGGTATTATTTATGGTGGCCAGGACATGGAAACAACTGAAGTATCCTTTGATAGATGATTGGATAAAGAAGGTGTGGTACATATATACAAAGGAATATTACTCGGCCATAAGGAAAGATGAAATACTATCATTTGCAACAGCATGGATGGATCTTGAGATTATCATGCTAAATGAAATAAGTCAGAAAAAGTCGAGAACCATCTGACTTCACTCATGTGGGATATAAAACTGAAAGCAACAAACGAACAAGACAAACAAACAAACAAACACTCATAGACACTGACAACAGTTTAGTGGTTACCAGAGGGTAAGGGGGGACAGGTGCTAGTCGAAGAGGGTAAAGGGGGTCAAATATATGGCGATGGCAAGAGAACTGACTCTGGGTGGTGAACACACAACGCAATATGTAGATGATGTATTACAGAATTGTACACTTGAAACCTATATAGTTTTACCTATGTAATGTCACCCCGATAAATTTAATAAATAAATAAATGTTTTAAAGTAGGGGCAATTAATCTCATCAAATATAGTAACATTAGTACAAGAAAATGTTTCTGTTTCCAAGTAAAATCAGTCTTTTAGGAAGAATTTGGTATGAATTCCACTGGGCAAAATCCCTTCCCCATGGAAGACTATGCACATGATACAAGCCTTTGAGACTCTGGAGTAGAGGGGATGAGGGTCTTAACGTGTTTTGTCCAAGCAAGTCATGTCTGACTTCAATGCACAATGACCTCAAGACATTTGATGAGATTAATTTTACCCCTGCTTTTAAAAATCTATCTATCTATCTATCTATCTATCTATCTATCTATCTAGCTAGCTAGCTATCGATTTATCTGTCATCTATCTATTTATTTATTAAATTTATTGGGGTGACATTACATGGGTAAAATTATATAGGTTTCAAATGTATGATTCTATAACGCATCATCTACATATTGCACTGTGTGCTCACCACCCAGAGTCAATTCTCCTTCCATCACCATATTTGACCCCCTTTACCCTCTTCTACCCACAATCCCCCCTTACCCTCTGGTAACACAAAATTAGGGAAAAATCAAATACAGGCGAGTGCCAGATGGATATTCCCAGAAGAATAGCTTTGTCCAACTGAAAGAATGGCAGAATGACTAACAATAAAAGAATTCCTTTTCAGAATACTCCTAAGCTGCCCGGGATCCAGCACCACAGAAAGAGACCTGATTTTCTCAGTTCATCACACCAAGTATAAAAGAGTGTGGATTGATTGTCGTGAGCCTTTTCCACCATTAAAACAATTTTTCAACTGAAAACACACTTCACTTATGAAACAGCAATGTCAGCTTTTCAACGAATACAACAGCTCCAAAAAGCATATGGATAAATGAGTAACCCATGGCTGGGTCGGGTGAGGAATGGCCGAGAGATATGAGCCATCAAGTACTGAGTATTTGCTGAGCACAGTCAGTCATGCCCTGGCCTTGTCCTACCACAACCTAAGAGGAAGATGCCATCATTACCACTTTACAGACAGGAGATGGAGGCTTAGAGAGGTGAAACCACTTGCTCTTAACCCAATTAATATTAATACTATCAAATGCAAATGTTCTGGGCAGGCTTGAGCCAATGGAACGTGGTAGAAGTGCTACTATGTGATTCTAAGATTGGGTCATAAACAGCCATGCAGCCCTGGACTGCCAAGAAATAAGATAAATTACCTGAGGCCATAATGACAGAAAAACCACATATAGGCACTCCAGGGTGCAGTCCCAACTGAGCTAAGCCCTTCATCTAACTTGCCAGGCCACGAGACATGTCAGTAAAGCCACCTTGTACATTCCTGGTCATCGCAGCCTCCATCTAAATATCGCCTCCATCTAAAGATCTCAGGTGGTATCGCAGGGAGAACTTCGACTGACCCCTACCTAAATTCTTTATGCACAAAATTGTGAGATGTAATAAAATGGTTGTTGGGTTAAGCCAATACCTTTTGGGATAGGTTGTAAGACAGCAATGGATAACGAGAGTACCCCACTCCCTCGCTTGTCATGCCTCCCTCTTTGAAGAGCCTCTGGGCGGACGGTGCATTGAGTCTTAACCCCTGAACAGTTAAGAAGGTTCTTTGAATTGCACCATGAAATATTGGTTTATTTAATTCCATCATGTGAACCAAGAACAATGTCATAGCCTATATACTACATGAGTATCTGTATGCAATAAAGAACCACGGCATTTAGGACACAGTTCCTTGAAAAATTAGTCTCTGCACCTAAGGACTGTCAGATATTTCTAAAAATGTCCTGTTAATATTTGTTGGCTGCTTGTTCATTCACTTGTTTAAGAACTGTTTCCTGTCAGAGAAATTGAAGCAGGTTCTGAGACGCATGGACAATTGAAGTGAGAAGATTCTGTTGATGTGAATTTTTTCCTCTTGTATTTGAGGAAAACATTCTTCAAATTGAGCAACAAACACCTTTATCCCATTCATGCAACAAGGAAGAACAAATCGAGAACCATGCCTTCAAACCTATGTCAGTCCAACCAAATAACTGATATATGAACTTGTATCATTACTTACCTGAGGAGCTTACAGTTTGCATTTACCCCTTTATTCCACAGTATTTACTGAACACATAATAATACATACCAAGCACCATACTGGATCTAGAAACACAGAAATGAAGTAAAAAAATAGCACAGCTAAGGAGCTTATAAATCTTGCAAAGGAAGTAAACACATAAACAACTATTTTAATTTTGTGATTGCAAATGCAAATATTTGCATTTATTAAAAAATTGATATTTTTGGAATTGAAGTGTACCTTCACAATCATTGCCAATCTTTACTTTCCTGCCAGCTGCCAAACAGAAAAGTTGTCAGTGTCTAGTATAACACAGGTGTGACAGCCAAAACACAGGAATATCTAGTGACACACAGTGACTATGTACATTCTTTTATCACCTCTGTGAGTTATTTGTATTGGTGACAAAATTCTAACTAACCTTTGGATTCCTAATTGTTGCTTTAAATATCTTCCAAAAGATTATGTTATGTTATGATGAAGCATTATAACAACAACAAAAAATGAGCTCTCAGAAAGGTTTTACAACTTCAGTAATTATTTTACTATTGCAAAATATAACAGGAGGATGGCTGGATCTTTGCAACTTAACACAATTGTGTACTAAAAAGGACAAGCCCTCATCTGTACCATTCCTGAGGAAAGAGCTTTTGTAGCTAAGTTCTTATCAACATCCAATAACTTTCCTTTACCCCTACAAGAAATCAAAATGAATTAAAAAGGGGGATTAATACTACAATGAGATATCACTGTACACCTGTCAGAAGAGCTAAAATTAAAAACAGTGACAATACTGTATTAGTTTACTAGGGCTGCCATGAACAAACACTACAGATGGGTGGCTTAAGACAATAGCAATTTATTTCTCAGAGTTCTGGAGGCTCTGATAGCAAGGTGTTGACAGGGTTGATTTCATTCTGAGTCCTCTCTCCTTGGCTGGTAGATGGCTGTATTCTCCTTGTCTGCACATGGTCTTTTCTGTGTGTGTGTCTGTGTCCTAATCTTCTCTTTTGTAAGGACACCAGTCGTCCTAAGTCAGGGCCCACCCCAATGACCTCATTTACTCTTAATCACCTCTTTAAAGATCCAATCTCCAAATACAATCACCTTCTCCTGTACTGGTAGTTAGGACTTCAACATATGAATTTATGGAAGACATAATTCAGCCCATAACAAATACCAAATGCTGGGGAGGATGCAGAGAAAGTGGCTCTTTCATGCCTTGCTGGTGGGGATGTAAAATGGTACAGCCATTCTGGAAAATAGTTTGTCAAGTTCTTTAAAAAAAAACACTAAACATACACTTACAATATAATACAACATAGCAGTTGCACTCCAGGGCTTTTATTCTAGAGAAATGAAATCTTACATCTGCACAAAAGCCTGCACATCAGTTTTCATAGCAGCACGATTTGTAATAACCAAAATTTCCCTCAATAGGTGAATGGTTGAACAAAGTCTGGTACATCCATACCATAGGATACTGCCCCGCAATAAGAATGAACAAACTATTGATGGACACACCAGTTTGGGTGGACTTTTAAAGGTCATTTTGCTGAGTGGAAACAATCTCAAAAGGTCACATTCTCTATGATTCCATGTAGGTACCATTCTTAAAGTGACAGTATTATAGCTGCAGAACTCAGACAAGTTTTTGCCAGGGTTAATTAAGGACAGGGGAAGGGGGAGGATGAGTGTGACGGGAGAGGGTAGCATGAGGGAGATCCTCACGGGATGCAATCATTTTGCATCTTGAGTGTGGTGGCAGTTCCACAACTATACCCATGTTAATAAAATGACATAGAACCACACACACGCATTGCACAAATATCAGATTCCTGGTTTTGACATTGTACTGTGGTTATGTAAAATGTAACTGTTGTAGGAGACTAGATGAAGACCGCACAGGACCTCTCTGTACTATCTCTGCAATTTCCTAGGAATGCATAATCATTTCAAAACAAAAAGTCTGTTTTAAAAAAGTCAATGATTATGAAAACAACAACATTTTAAATGAAGACAGGATCCATGGGGACGAGGAAGAGGGTGAGAGGTGAGTGAGGCAAGTTGTGCAATTGCAGGACTTCATTTAAATGTTTGATATTTTGCTCATCATAGGGTTTTTGGCATTAACTTAATTTTTAAAAAATATTGCATGAAAATATCACTTATCTTGACTACTGAGTTTTTTGATATCCCCTTAAATTTTACCCCCAAGGCAAATGCCTCGCTCACCTCACCCTAGTCCCACCGCTGTCATCCTGTGTTGCCTAACTGTTTATCCAAGGGATTTGCTTCTAATAACTGCTATGTAAAATATATATATATTTTACAATGTTTTAAAATGTAACTACAAAAATACTTTACACTCACAAAAATAAAAGAATATAATAAAGTAAAAAAGCAACAGTCTTTCAAATCTTTCTCCTCTCAATTCCGTTTCCAGAAATAGCCATAGTTAATAAATTGTGTATCCTTCCAGATAGTTTTTATATAAATACAGTCATGTACCACATAATGATATTTCAGTCAATGACCAAATGGTACCGGGGGTGCCAAAAAAACTACATACACATTTTAAGACATGTTATCTATGTGTTATTTTTCAAAGTTGAATTGAATTACATAGCAATGTGTTGTATGATGTTCTCTCAAAAGATGGCGTTCATCAAATGAATGATAGCATCATTCATTGTATTACAATTTTAATACAGTGTTTTCCTTTCTTAAAATGTGTATACACTTTTTTGGCACCTCTGTATATATGACAGTGGTCCCATAAGATTACAGTATCTGCCTACAGGCAAATCTATGACGATAAAAGGTAACGAACCAAGCAAACCACCAAGGATATATTTCTGAAAAGAGTGACACCCCTTCAAGAAGAGCCTCAGGCAGGTCCTTCAGGAGGGTTTCCAGAAGAAGGATTGCTATCATAGGAGGTGACAGCTCCATGCGTGTTATTGCCTCTGAAGACCTTCCTGTGGGACAAGCTGTGGAAGTAGAAGGCAGTGACATCAGTGATCCTGATCCTGGGTAGGCCTAGGCTAATGTCTGTGTTTGTGTCTTCATTTTTAACCAAAAAGTAAAACTAAAAACTTGAAAAATAGAAAAAAATTATTATAGAATCAGGTCTAAAGAAAGAAAATATTTTTGCACAACTGTACAATATATTTGTGTTTTCAGAGAGGTGTTATTACAGGTTGAAAAGTTTTTAAAAATCTTATCAAGTAAAAAGGTTGTAATAAGCTCAGGTTAATTTATTGCTGAAGAAAGCAAAATAGTTTTTATAAGTTTAGTGTCTATAAAGTTGACAGGAGTGTACAGTAAAGTTCTAGGCCTTCACATTCACTCCCCACTCACTCACTGATTCACCCAGAGCCACTTCCAGCCCTGCCAGCTCCATCCATGGCAAGTGCCCTATACGGGTGCACCATTTTTTCTTTTATGCTGTATTTTTACTATACCTTTTCCATGTTTAGATACATGCATATTTACCGTTGTGTTACAATTGCCTATGATATCAGTACAATAACATGATTCACAGAGTTGTAGCCGAGGATCAATAGGCCAGGTAGCCACGCTGTGCAGTGCACTCTATGATGTTTGCACAGTGACAAAATTCTTTAACAATGCATTTCAGAACATATCCGCTGCCATTAATCAGTGCCTGACTGAACGTGTAAAGTATACATGCCGTATATACACTTTAAAAAACAAATGGGATCATATTGTACCACTGTTCTGAACTTGCTTTTTTTTTAAATTTCAATTAAAGATATAACAGGCACCATATCCTTCTATTCTAGTCCATTCTATTTGAGCTGCATAGAAATTCATTGTATAGCTATATCATAATTTAATCAATTCTCTATTGATAGACATTTAGGTTGTATCTAGCGTTCTTTGTTTCAAACAATGATACAACAACAAAATCCCTAAACATAGTTTTGCATGTTTGTTCTAATTTAGATTTTTACTATTAATATTGCCAAATTGCCCTCCCAAATACTTTATGTATCTTCTCTCCCTTTACTTATTGTTTTGGGAGTATCTATTTCCCCTCCCTGGGGCCAACAATTCATGTCACCAATTTAAATATATACATATATATTTGCTAATCTGATAGGTAAAACATGGAATTTCATCACTTTACTTTGATACTCTTCTAATATATTTTTATGTATTTATTAGCTCTCCTGTGAATTTTGTGTTCATATCCTTTGTCCATCTCCTATAAATTTTACTGTTTTCTTATGAATTTTCTGTTTATATCCTTTATCCTTCCTATGAATTCTGTGTTCATATTCTTTGTCCATCTCTATATTGGATCATTAATTTTTTCCACATGGATTAGTATGAACTCTGCATATTAAAGAGATTTGTGCTTTATATATCATATATTATAAACATTTTTCTTTCCGAGTCTTGCTTGTCTTTTGATTTTTGTCTATGGAGGGTTTCTTTGTTTATTTGTTTGTTTTTGAGGGCTTTTTCTTGCTGCATGAAAATATCAGGATTTTTAAAAAAATTTAATAATCTTATCATCAGTGGTTTCTTAATCTCATGTCCTAATCTCATAACATGCTGAATCTCACGTCTTCTCTATTCAAACTTATTTTTTCAAATTTACCCATGTTTTTTTCTAGAGTTTTTGTTGTTGTTATGGCATTTCTTTGGGAGTTTAAACCATTGTATTTCCTTTGGTGGAAGAAGTAATGTAGAGGTCCAGACAAGCTTTGTCAAACAGCTTTCCATTTTTTACCACATACTTTATTGGATAGACCTCCTTTTTTACCACTACACTTGAGAGGCTAACTTTATCGTGTAATAATGTACACACATACTTCTGATCGTTTCTGAATTTCCCGTTCTATTTATTTAATAGAAGTTTCTGCTTCCATATTAGTTCACAGCATGCTAATCACTGTAATTTAATAGAACATTTAAATACTTGATAGGGCTATTTCCCTTTATTATTTCTTTTTTTCCGTGGATATTTTTCTAGCTCTTCTCTCATGTTTGTATTTCTAGATGAACTTCAAAATAATTTTAAGTTTTTTTTTAAAACCCTGCATTCTGACTGGCATTACACTGAATTTATAAATTAATTTCAGGAGAATTCCTATCTTTTAATATATTTTAAATAATATTCATATTTTTAAATTCCTAGGCAAAAAGAACACATCTGTTAATATATTAAAGAATTCTCGAACAAAATATTGTTGCAGTATGTTGCACATCTTTGATTAAGAGCTTGAGAAGGGAGATCTTTCTAGGGAGGACAATCATATAAATAATTGCAGAATAGTGCGACTGCTATAACAAGAGAAGTACAATATGTTATGGAATATAAAATTATAGAGTTTGAAGAAGAGTTCACTTTCCCAAAGACTTATTGGGGGCTACCAAGACACGACGTGTCAGCTAAAGTTTGAGGAAAAGTGAGCAGTGACCAATAAGAGTATTATTTATTCATGTCTCTACTGGAGTGTGATATTACTCAAAGAAATTGTTTTAATTAAAAACTGAATAGAAAAGTATTCGTTAAAAATTGGAACTTGTGTATAAGCAAATATTCATACATGTGAGTGAATTCTTTAGATAGTGTAGATAGGAACTTTTGTCAGTTATATGTGATGCAAATACTTTCCCAGCCAGTTTTATTAATTTTCATGGTACAGAATCAAAATTTTTAGACAGTAAAATCTGTCATTTCCTGTTTAATTTCTCCTATTGTTTCAATCTTTCAAAAACTACCATCTCTAGAAAGATCTGGTAAATGGGGTCCCAGTTTGGCCACCACATTTCAATAAACACATGGAATTGCTGAATAGCATCCAAAAATGATGAAAAATGAAAAGTAGGCTTCCAGTTTTTCACAAGTAAACATTAAAATAGAACAGACCAAAGAGAGAACTTGTGCATTGTCTCCAAGAATAATACAGAAGATAATGAGCAATGATTTTTCATGTCCAATAATCTTGATTAAGAGAAAATAAGTTTACAGCAAAGTAAAAAAGTTTTGGATGAACACAAGAAAGAACTTATTTACTATCAGGATGCTAGAATAATGGAATAAACTTCAAAATAACATGAGGACCTCCATTCCCATAGGTTTTCCTAAGATAATAGAAGTCATTTGTACAAATGGCTTACAAACTGGAATTCTAATTTGGAGTATCTTGAGGAAGGTAAGGGGAAAGGATAAGACTGTTCACAGGAGGCCAAAGGACAGGGGTCTATTGTCTGAACATAAAAATCTGGGAAAACTGGTTTATCCAGTTGACAGAGTGTTGACATGTAGGGTGCTGACCAAGCTGATACGCTCAAGGTCTCTTCTCCGTATTGGCTGATATTAATAGTCACAGGACAAGTCACAGTCTTAAAAATAATAATTGTGGTCAACGTTTTGTGATTTTGTGATCTCTATGAACACACATTTGGCCTTGAACAAAAGGGCTCACAGTAGACATATTTCTTTCCAGTCCAACACAGTCACAAATTTTCATAAAAGTTAAAAACCAAAAGCATTGAGAATATATATATATATATATATATTTTTTTAAAGGAAAGAATAAAAGGCAAGATTTTAGAAATGCTATGCTAGTGGGAAAGTGAAATAAAAATAGTTTAGCACAATCCGAAACTCCCAAATTAACCAAATTTCTTTTCATAAGGCAGGCATATTCAGCGTACAAATCAATGGTCAAAATCTGGTCTTTAGTGACTTTGAAAGCACACATAAATGCATATTTTACATTTTGAAAAGTCTTTAATTGACTAGTAGAGCCATGGTAAAAGGAGATTAGAAATTTCTTCAGCTGCATAAGATTTTCAATGAGTTTCCTAAGGCTGTGGGTGGATATCTTTGATTTTAAGATTGAGTCGATTAGTAGAAAGGAAATGTGTCAGGCATTAGAACCTCATTTTTATTATCTAACATTTATGCAGTGCGATTCATTTCCTCTCTGAATTAAAAAAGTACTTGGTTACTGTGAGCACTATTACATTTAACAGGCTGGAGCTGGAGATATTAGCGGAAGGCCAGCTGGTGGCCAAGCCAGGCCTCGCAAGGCTACAGTTGTAATGATGGGGTCACCAGGGCCCCACGTCCAGTAAGTCAAGTTCATCAGATTCACTCAGACTCAGAAAGATGGACTCATACTAATAAACTCCCAATTCTCTGAGGTCAAGGATGAGGGGATGAGTGTACACATCTGCCTTTACTCCTTCACCAAATCCTATGAAATGAACCAAACAGGTACTTTTAAAAAGAATAAATCGGTAACAGTGTGGGGAACAATAAAAAACTTTGTTAATGAACAAAGAAATTTGGAATTATTCCTAAAAGAGAAAAAGCAAAAGGAATCATATTTAAGAGAAAAAATATCCTGTAGACTATCACAGCTCCAAACACAGGCAAAAGAGGAATCTCAGTATTGGGAAGGTGACTTTGGGAGGAGATCCGTACTCAGAGCTAACTCAATTCACTAATTCATTCTCTCATTCAACGAATATTGGTTAAGCATCTGTGATGGGGCAGCCACTGTTCTAGGCATTTGGGTCAGATCAGGACAAAGCAAGATTCTTATCCTCTTGGAGCTTATGTTTTAGTGGGATAAGGCAGACAATAAGAGACACTTAATAAGCATTTTAGTATTGTCAGGAAGGATGAGTGCTATGGAAAATGAAAAAGTAAGTGGGGTCAAAGGAGATTTGTGGGTGTAGGGGGTAAGGAGCTGTTTATGGAATGAGGTGGTCAGGGTAGGCCTCACTGAGAAGGAGAGAAGAGAGTTAGCGAAGCAGCTGTCTGGGAGGGTACTCAAAGCAGAGGGAACAGTAAGTACAAAGGTCCTGGGGTAGAAGTAGTGGGCCTGTCATGTTCTAAGGACTTCAGGGAAGCCAGAATGGCTGTGGAGGAGTAAGCTAGGATAGCAGAGCAGGTCAAGAGGTAAGAGGAAACTGGATTGTGTAGCCCTTGTATGGAACTTGGACTTCAAACAAAATGGGGACAGAATCAGGGGGAAAGTGTGTAGGGGAGAGAGGGGAGTGCAAGGCTTTGAACAAAGGAGTGATTTGATCTAATGTCCATTTTAAAGAGCTTGACTCTGGGTGTCATGTTGAGAATAGACTGTAAAAAGGCCAGAACAGACACAGGACAACCAGTAATCCAGGTGAGAGGATACAAGCAGTGGAGAGGAGGAAAGCGGTCAATTTTGAATATATTTTGAAGGTAGAATAAGCAGGATTTCTTGATGCATTGTGTGTACAGTGTGAAAGAGAAAAGCCACAGATGACTCACATTTTCTAACCTGAGCAACTGGTTACATGGGGAAGGTGGTTGTCCTCACCTGAGATAGGGACAGCCTCAAGGAGAGGAGGTCTGATGGAATTTAGGAGAGGGGGAAGGTGGTCATGAGTTCCATTTTGAATGTGTTGAGTTTGAGCTATCAATTAGACATTCAACCTGAGATGTCAATAGGCAGTTACCCAGGATCTGGCGTTTGGAAGAGAAGTCTGGGCCGGATATATATATATATAATGATTGTTGGCATATGTATGATGTTTAAAGCAACAAGACTGAATAAAATCACTACATGGGACAGAATAGATATAGAAGAATAAAATCACATTAATTGATTAAAAGAGAAAAACCAGATGTTCATCTCAATAGATGCCCAAAAAGGCTTGATAAACTTTAAACACTCATTCCTGATTTAAAACAAACAAATAAACAAAACAATAACAACAAAATTCTTAGCAGGCTGGAAATATAAAGAAACGTTATCTAAGGGGAAAAAAAGACCTCAACATATAATGAAAAATATCATGTCCTCTAGATGGAAAACCCAATATATGTATTTTTCTCTACTTTCTCTGCTTGATATTTCTCAAATCACAAAGCAATATAGCCTTATTGTAACAAGTAAAAACAATACAATGATGTGTAAAGAAAAAGAGAATCGTCATTTTATCCCCATCTCAATCCCCTTTGAAGTAACAAATTTTAACAACCTGGAATCTATCCTTTTGCGTCTTTTTCATGGCTCATTGAGTATTACAAGTATTAATACAGCCCACAGAAATACAAGGGTTTAGCATGGGCTTTGTTTTGACAAAATGGAATTAAGCCATACACATTACTAGCTTCTAAAAATTCAGCAATGTGTCATGGACATCTCTGCAATTATATAGATATAGATTCAACTCTAGCTTTTTTTCCCTAATATGTATCATAAATATGTACATACACACGTCATATATATTATAAATATGTGTACATATATAATGTGTGTATATATAATATGTATATATATAATGTATATATACATATATACACATTTTAATAGGGTATCATTATTCTAGGATATCGTCATTTAGCTATCATTATGCTAAAATTTAAATATATCAGATCAGATTTTTTTTTCTTCTCTTCTTCCAGTATCTACCCAGATCTTACCCCCCCCCCCAACCTGGCATAGCCCGTTAACAACCCCAAGCAGAGCATTCCATGCTTTTCCCCCAAGCTCATGTAATCATAACCAAACAGAAGCTTACATACAAATACATACATTTACACATGCACACACACTCGTGCACATATACTAGTTTATCACTGGGAACCATAATATACACTGTTCTTGGCATCTTGCCTTTCTCACTCAACATCTTGCAGAAATCCTTCTAATTCACAGGCAGTGGTTCTAATTCCTTCTTCTTAGTAGCTGCATAGTATTTTATGACGCAGATACACAGTTTACTCAACCATTTCCTTATGGATGCACTTTGTTTTTAGGTTTTATCACTATACTTCTGCAATAAACAAGTTCCCATTTAGCCTTCTGTACTAGTTCTTTTATTTCTACTGGCTATATTCCCAGGAGTGCAATTACTGGGTCGAAGGGTATGTGGATTCTTTATTTAAATAGAGGCTGCTAGACTTTTTTTTTCTCTGAAAAGGCAATAACAACTCACATTTTCACATGTGAGTTGCAATGCATGAGATTGCAATAGATAATATCGCTTTTTAAAAATTTTGCCAGTCTGATTGCTGTAGAGTAATGCCTCATTACTTTCATTTGCAGTTCCCTGACTGCTGGTGAGTTTGGGTACCTTTTAATATGTTTATTAGCCATTTGGATTTGCTATTCTATAAATTGCCTGTTTATACCTCTTTAAAAATCGGAAGCATTTATCTCTTTCTTATCACTTTGTAAGAATTTGATGTATATAAGAAATATTAACCCTTTATCTGTCATCTGCATTGCCTATATTTTTCTAAATGCACATTTTGACTCAATTTTGTTTATGGTATCTTTTGCCATATAAAAGTTTTAAATTTTTGTATAACCAAATATGTCTATCTTTTATATTTCCCAAGTTTCTGGGTTTAGTAAAAAAGATGTTCTCTGACCCCTAGATGTGCATGTAGTCGCCTAAATGTTCTTTTAAGATTTATTGTTTACATTTAAGTTTTTAATACACTTGGAATTTATTTTTGGATTTGCTATGAAATTGGGATGCAAGTTCATTTTGTTCTAGATGAATAGCCACTTATGCCAGCACTATTTATTAAATAAACCATTCTTTCCCACAGAATTGAAATACTACCTTTGTCACATATTAAATTATGATATATACTGAGATCTATTTTTGGATCCGCTCTTCTGTTCCACTGATTTGTCTATTCTTATGCCAATACTGTATTGGTCGTATTACAGTGATTTTTATAACACTGGCTTTCAGTTGAAGGCAAATCTCTCATTATTTATCTTCTTCATAGTTTTCTTTGCTATTTAGGCATTTATATTTCCATATGGATTTTAAAATAATTTTACCCAACCCTCTCCACCCCCCAGAAAGAAAACTCTTGGGATAATAAATGCAATTGTGTTATATTTATTTAGGGGAGAATTGGGTTTTTGAGTCAGTAATACTTTTAGTGTTTCTTTAAAAAAGAAAACCATTATCACATCTTAAAAATTAACAGTTTCTTGATATAATTAAATGTCTGTTTCAGATGAGCTGCTTTCCTTGAATCCTCTAAAGAATCCAAGGAACACTAAATTTTGTTTTGTTTGTTTTGTTAAGAACTAGTGGACATAAATAGATGGATGTGTTTCCATGTTACTCTCCCCAGTTCCTCTGCCATGTGTGGAATGACCATATTTTCAGTTTTAGACGCGAGATGTCATCGGGTCTTGAGGTGCTTGCATGCATCCTAGGTGATTATCTTTATGTTTCAGGGGCTTGTAGGAGCCTCCTCAGGTTGGCTTGTCCCCTTGGACACAGCCCTGGGGATCTTTCAAGTCACACCAGAGAGCAGGAAGCTGAGATGCTCAGGCAGGTGGTGCGTTTCCTGCCCTTATAGTCACGGCTGTGATCCCAGGGGCCTGCTGCCCTCTCGGGGAAATTGAATTTGGGACAACCATCTGGGCCCTTAATCTTACTGGCTTAGTCACTGTTTCTGGACTTTTTCAGTGGACATAGTAGGAAATGATGTTTGTTGGTAAGATTACGTATGTCATGAGTTTATACTAATAATTCCAATTCAAATTAAAGACTACAGCGTGTTTACTTAACTGACTGATCTTCTTTCTGCCACACTGAAAAATTTCAGTTGTTGACAATCCCAACAGAACTATTTGTTTACTTTAGGCCACTCTGCGTATAGCATAATCTCAGATATAACCATCTCCACACTGTCTTTAAAACATGAGATTTCTGGGGTGGCCTGATGGCTCAGTTGGTTAGAGCGCGAGCTCTGAACACCAGGGTTGCTTGTTCGATTCCCACATGGCCCAGTGAGCTGCACCCTCCACAACTAGATTGAAGAAACGAGCTGCCGCTGAGCTTCCGGAGGGGCGGCTGGTGGATCAGTTGGGTAGAGCTCGAGCTCTCTAGAAGGTTGCCGGTTCAATTCCCACATGGGATGGTGGGCTGCACCCCCTGCAACCAAACATTGAAAACAGCAACTGGACTTGGAGCTGTGCTGTGCCCTCCACAACTAGACTGACTTGGAGCTGATGGGCCCTGGAGAAACACACTGTTCCCTAATATTCCAAAATTTAAAAAAACAAGAACAAAAAAACGAACGATGAGATTTCTGAGAGCAGGGTAATATATTTTCTGCAATTCTTTTTATGCCCTCAGGGCATATCCCACTAAGGATGGGCTATCAAATAACTGTGCTTTAAAAGTCACTTTAAATTGGTTCTCTCTTTGTAGCTGTGGTACCAACCTGATTCCAGCTGGGTTAAGTTCATTTGTTTTATTTTACTTTCAGTGTTTAGGGATTGCTCATTAAAAATTTAAGTTTGATGTATAATTGTGTAAAATATGAGTATGTATAGTTTTAAAGTCAAATCTAAAAGCAAGGTAATATTCAGAAAAATCCAGCCTCTATCTTGGCTTGTTCACTGCTTCTCACACAGGAAGTCATTTAAACCTGTTTTTATAGTTAATTCACTTTGCATTTTTTAATTTAAGTAGTTACAAATTTATGCACTTGTGTATGCAGACATAGTATTTTATACGTGCATGTGTATCTCCCTTTCTTACCATCTACACTTCTCTCCACCTTGTTTTCTCAAATAACAAACTCTGAGGTCACTCGATCTCCTCAGTCTTTAGAATTTGAGTGTTTTCATCCAGTGGAGTTCCCACATCCTTCCAGCTGACAAGCTTTACATTGGCCAGCTGTCCTCCATTGAGTTTTCTAATGCACACTCCAATTGTATCGTGCATTCTCCCTTCCAGGCCACCAACAGCATCCTGCAGCTGAGAAGTGTTATTTTATGATATTAATTTTTCCTGTCCAAGGGCAAGGTATATGCAAATGTAAGACTATCAGCTATATCTCATTGTAGTATACAAATTTAATGCAATTCCATTCCAAATCCTCACAGGACTTTTTCAAGGAATTTAGTAAGTTGATTATACAATTCATATGAAACAGAAAGGGACCCAAATAGCTAAGAAAATTTTGAAATAAAAAGAAAAATAAGTGAAGACTTTCCCCGCCAGATTTTGGAGCATATTCTAAGAGTCTATATATAGACTTACTTTACTAACATACTGTAAGACTTCTGCTTCTGGCCATGATGAAGCAACAGAGTCCAGATTTAGCCCTCTCCCTTAACAACTAAATTACTAGACAAATACATAAAATAATAGTTTTCAGGCTGAGGTGTACAAACAGCGAGGGAAGTGAAGATATGCATGCCACAGGCCAAAAGCATTCATTTATATCTTTCCCAGATCCCTCAAATGTTAGTGGACCTATATGGCAATCCAGAAGTGGTCCAACTGTGTGGCATATTAATGCACATCTCTTCTTGCCAGCGGGACCCGATACCATTTTTTACCAGCTTGAACCCTTTCTCTGGGGCCTGGACAGTGGATCAGAACTCATGGCATTATCTATCACTCTGTGTCATGTCTCTCTGCTCCTCTTGAAAGAATTGTCTATATGTCTTTTTATCTTCTATTCACTCAACCAACTTCATTTGGGTTTTTATCTCCACTACTCTTCCGAAACAGCTCATAGAAAGGTCACCCATGGCCTCCATCATTCCAAACCCAGTGATCAGATATCTGTCCCATCTTACTTCTGTATTAGTTTTCTATTGCTGCTTGAAACAAATTACTACATGCTTAGCAGATTAAAGCCAAAATAATTTATCTTATAGTTATATATGATAGAAGTTTGACAGAGGACTCCCCAGGCTAAAATGAAGATATCAGCAGAACTATATTCATTTCTAGAGGGTCTAGGGAAGAATGTTTTTCCTTGCTCATTCAGGTTATTTGCAGGATTCAGTTTCTTGCGGTTGCAGAACTATTTTTTTTTTTTTTTCTGGTTATCTGCTAAGGGTTGCTCCCAACTTCCAGAGGTCACACTTATTTCTTTGCTTGTGGCCCCCTTCCTCCACCTGCAAAGCCCGCAATGGTGGGTTGAGCTCCTCGCATACTTTTAACACCTCTTGCCTCCTCTTTCATCGCATCAATCTGATTGTCTGTTCTGCCTTCTTCTTCCATTTTTAAAGGCTCACGCGATTACTTTGGGCCTGCCAGCATAATCCAAGATAATCTCTTTATTGTAAAGTCTATAACTTGTTTCCACCTGCAAAGTATCTCTTGCCATATAATGTAACATACACAGGTGGAACACTGGGGAATGAAGACCATAAAGCAAAAATCCTGCCTAATACACTGGGCGTCTTAGAAACATTTAACATTTCCTTCTTACTATCTTAACTATTCTTGGTTGAAGAGACCTGGTTTTGATGTCTGGTTCTTCAGTCATCTGGTTTTGACAGTTGGTTCTTCTGTTTCCTTTACTGGCAAATTAAAGGACAGCAGGAAAACCCCAGAGCCTGGTTCTCACTCTACTTCTCAATATGGATCAAGTGATCTCACCTAGTTCCATGTTTTTAAGTAACATCGCTATGCTGAGGACTCCCAAATGTATATCTCAACCCTCAACTCTAGACACATGTTCAGCTGCTTCCTTGATATTTCCGTATAGATGTCTAACAAGCATCTCTGACTTAGCATGACCAAAGCGGAATTCTTGATTCATTCCCTCCAACCCACCCACCAAAGTCCTCCTCATCTTAATAAACATCCATCCAGTTGGTCAGACATCCTTTATTCTTCTCCTTTCTCTCCGCGATCCTGAACTTCTGCTGAGACAATGTTAGCATATCCTGTTGGCTCTGCCTCTAAAATATGTCCCAAAGCCAACTACATTTTACCTGCATTATTGCCACCAACCTAGGTTTAGTCACCATCGTTTCTCACCTGAACTACTTTAATAGCTTACAGAGCAGTCTCCTTGCTCCCATTGTTGCCTTTTTCTCCCCATAGTTGATTTTTCTACAGCAACTAAAGTGACTTATTACAAAGTATAAAACAGATAATATTGCTCCCTTGTTTAAAATCCTCCAATGGATTTTCATTGAGATTTTTAAAAATCCAAACTCCTTCCAATGACCTATTGGTCCTACACGATCTGGCCCCTGTCTACCTCAGTGACCTCATCTTAGCCAATTCCCTCTTGTTTACTAACTCTATCCGCCTCTCTGGTGTTTTTCTTATTTCTTTTTTTCACACTTATACTCATTTCCTTCCTTATATATGCTCTTTTCTCTGCCTGGAATATTCTTTCCCAGGCTATTAAAAGGCTGGGTTCCTCTTATCTTGGTTCAAATGCCATCTTCTAAAAGAAGTCTTTCCTACAGAGGAGAGCCAAGATAGCAGAGTAGATAAACGCTGTGCTTGCCTCATCGCATCAACACATCAAAATTAAAACTAAATTATAGAACAACAATCCTGGAGAAACCATCTGAAATATAATTGAACAGAGGTTTTACAAAGGATTTAAAGAAGAGGCCATGTAGAAACTGGTAGGATGGGGCAAAGATGCTAAACAGGCTGATACCACACCCATGTGTGGCAGTTGAAAATCAAGAAAGATATCTTGTTCACAGAGGTTCCCCATGAAGGAGTGAGGGACTCCGACCCCCCCACCCCCACCCCAGTCTGCAGCACTGGTATCGGGAAGAGGAGCCCCCACAACTTCTGGCTGTGAAAAACAGTGGGGATTCCGACCATCCAGGTGGGATGGAAGGCTGCAGGAAACCCAGACATCCTCTTAAATGGTCCGCACAGGCACTCATCTTGGGCTCCAATGGAGGGACAGTGACTCTAGGGTCATTGGAGACATATGAGGAGAGACTGAATTGTGTAACTTCAGAGCGAGGACCAGAGGGACAGTCCCCATTCTCCCTGTGTGGAGCCCTTCTCCTGAGCAGCCGGCAGGCAGGAGCCATCTTTCCTGTGTTGAGCCCACCCCCACAGGCCAAATCTGAATTTGATTGGCGTGGTAAGCTCTGCTGCTCCACCCTGCTGACTCACTGAGACCCTGCCTCACCCAACTTGCGTACTGCAGGAGGCTTTATCAGCGGCTGAACCTTACAGGAGCCAGTAGGTGGCAGCAGGCCTCAGTTGTCCTGGCTTTTTGCAGGGCTAGTCCAGACCCAGCACTGGTGGCAGCAGTCCTCAGTTCGCAGTGTGGCCTCTCCCACATGCCTCCAGGTACAGCACAGGCAGCGACCAACCATGGATCACTTTGTAGATTCTACCATGTACTCCTCAGCCAGTCACAGGCTGTGGCTAATCTGGGCCTGCACTGGAGCCCCTGTCAAGAGGCCCCAAAATCAACATACTTGGAGGTTGACTTCACCACAGCAGAGCACCACCCAAGCGGCACACACAAAGGGTGGTCTCAACAGGCACCAGAGCTTGCTGGGATGAATACCACTCCATGGGGTAAGCCCCCTGCACAGCAGCCCATAAGCTATGGACGTGGCCAAACCCCACAGCCAGTCAGCCTGAAGATCAATACCACCCACTGACATGCCAACAGCAATCAAGGCTCAACTATAACAGGAGGGCACACACAACCCACACAAGGGACACTCCTAGAGCACCTAGCTCAGGTGACCAGGGGGACTGTGTCACTGGGCCCCATAGGACACCTACCACATAAGACCACTCAACAAGACTGAGAGACATAGAAGATCTATTTAGTACATAGAAACAAACACAGAAAGGCAGCCAAAATGAGGAAACAAAGAAATACGTCCCAAATGAAAGAACAAGAGAAAACTTCAGAGAAAAAAACTAAACAAAATGGAGGCAAGCTACCAACCAGAGAGAGTTCAAAACAGTGGTTGTAAGAATTCTCAAGGAACTTAGTGAAAGCTTCAACAAAGAGATAGCAAACATAAAAAGGGACATAGAAACCATAAAAAAGAACCAGTTAGAAATGAAGAATACAATAACTGAGATGAAGAATGCACTAGAAGGAATCACCAGCAGACTAGATGAAGCAGAGGATCAAATCAGCAATTTGAAAGACAAGGTAGCATAGAACACTCATTCAGAACAGCAAAAAGAAAAAAGAATCCAAAAAAGAAATGAGGATAGTTTAAGAGATCTCTGGGACATCAAGCATAACAATATTCACCTCATAGGGGTACCAGAAGGAGAAGAGAGAAAGCAAGGGGTTGAGAACCTATTTGAAGAAATAATGACTGAAAACTTTCATAACCTGGTGAAGGAAATAGACATAAAAGCCCAGGAAGAACAGAGTGTTTCCAAAAAGATAGAACCAAAGAGGCCCACATCAAGAAACATCAGAATTAAAATGCCACAGGTTAAAGACAAAGAGAGAATCCTAAAAGCAGCAAGAATAAAGCACTTAGTCACCTACAAGGTAGCCCCCATAAGAACGTCACCTGATTTCTCAACAGAAACTTTGCAGGCCAGAAGGGATTGTCACAAAATAGTCAAAGTGATGAAAAACAAGGACCTACAACCAAGGGTGTTCTACCTAACAAGGCTGTTATTTAAAATCAAAGGACAAATAAAGAGCTTCCCAGACTAGAAAAAGCTAAAGGAGTTCACCACCACCAAACCAGTATTACAAAGAATGTTAGAGGGACTTCTTTAAGATGGAAAAAAAGATAAAAAATATGAATAATAAAATGGCAATGACTACTTATTTATTAACAATTGCTTTTAATGTAAGTGGATTAAACGCTCCAGTCAAAAACATGGGAAGGTTGAATGGATAAGAAAACAAGACCTTTACATATGCTGCCTACAAGAGACTCACTTCAAATTGAAAGACACACACACACTAAAAATGAAGGTATGGAAAAAATTATTTTGTGAAAATGGAAATGAACAAACAAAAAAAGCTGGGGTAGCAATACTTATCACAGACAAAACAGACTTTAAAACAAAGGCTATAACAAGAGACAAAGAAGGACCCAGTAATCCCATTTCCTGGTATTTATCCAAAGAAACCCAAACGCTACTTTGAGGTGACATGTGCATCCATATGTTCACTGCAGCACTGTTTACAATGGCCAAGATGTGGAGGCAGCCTGGGTATGCACTGATGGATCAATGGATAAAGAGGAGGTGGTACATATATACAGTGGAATATTGCTCAGTATGGATGGGAATGGGTTCTTGCCAACTGTGGAGGCATGGATGGACCTGGAGGGTACTGTGTTGAAGTGTAAGATGAGAAAGACAGATGCAATGTCATTTCACTTATATGTGGAATCTAAAGAACAAAATAAACAAACAAAACAGAAACATACTCATAGATACAGAGAACATTTTGATGGTTGCCAGATGGAAGCAAGGTTGGGGTGGAGGGAAAAAAGGGGAAAGGATTAAGAAGTACAAATTGGTTGTTACAAGGTAGTCATGGGAATGTAGGGTATAGCATAAGAATTATAGTCAATAATGTGATAACTACATATGATGTCAGATGGGTACTAGATTTATCTGGGTGATAGATGGGAGGGTCGTGGGGGGGCAGGGTGAAAAAGGGGAAGGGATTAAGAAGTACAAATTGGTAGTTACACAATCGTCATGGGGATATAAAGTAAAGCATAGGGAATATAGTCAATAATACGGTAATAACTATGTATAGTGCCAGGTGGGTCCTAGACTAGTCAAGAGGATCACTTCTTAAATTATACAAATGTATAATCATTATGCTGTACTCTTGAAATTAATATAAAATAATATTGAATGTCAACTGTAACTGAAAAATTAAAAAGCGGGGAAAGGTGAAAGGTAATAAGTGGTCCAAATTTCCAGGTATAAAACAAGTAAGTCATGGGGATGTAATACACAGCATGGGGAATATAGTCAATAATATTGTAATAGCATAGTACATTGTCAGATGGTTGCTGGACTTATGATCACTTCTTTACGTACATAAATGTTGAATAACCATTGTGTACACCTGAAACTAATATAACATTGTATGCTAACTATATTTTTAATGAAAATCTTAAAAGAGAGAGAGAGAGAATTCTTTCCTAATCACCTTATCAATGTAGCCCCTCAGACCTTCAGCACCTCCAGTAGCTCTTTATCATACTATCCTGTATTATGTTCTTCATGGCACTCATCAATATGTGAAATTTTCTTATTCATTTCATGGTTGTTGTTTGTTACCCTCCACCAGAATACAAGTGCCACAAGAACAGGAATCTTATCTATTTTGTTCACCATTATAGCCTTAGCACCTAAAACAGTTTTTAATATATAGTCAGTGTTAAATAAATATTTGTTCAATGAACATATTGAACATTTAAACTTCTGACCATTCATCTATAGTTTGTTTGGATGTTGTTCATATTGACAATAAAGAAACCAACCCTAGTATCTTAAACTGGGTTTCTTAGGAAGCAGACTCTGAAACTGAGATTAGCATATAGGAAGTTTATTAGGGAGTGCTCCAGGGATCAATGCCAGTGGGAGGGAAGGGAAGAAAGAATTTGGCAGGGAGAAAACGTTGGCTGTGACAGTCCCCCAGAAGGCCTACATGAATCCCAATAGGAACCCCAAAGCTAGGATAGCCCTTCCGGCTTGATCCAGATTGTGGCGTGTTGGACCAGGACTTATAACTCCCGTAATGATGGGTCATCAGACACAGGCTACCCTGGGGAGGAGGTGTGCCATGGGGACCACTCACAGAGGCCGCCACTGCAGTAGGTCTCAGAACTTCAATTAGCACTCGTCATCAACCTCCTCTACTAGCCATCTTCTACCCTCACCCTCAGCCAACACCTTTAGTGCTCCTGGTCGCTTACCTCGTAGTATGACCCAGGCCTGCAACGTTGAAGGGTCTGCGTCCCGGCTCACCATGCTGTTTTCAGGCTGTAGCTGCAACACTTGTCTATTTACTATCAAAAGTGCACAAAGGAGTCCCAAAAGATGCTCAAATGAATTACCTAAGTGGAAAACATACTTTTTGTCCCAGTTGTGTAACCACAGCATTCACTCCTCCTAGAGACCAGGGCCAATTACTTCTGCCAGGATAATGATTCCTCTTCTTGCCGTCGTCCCTTGGCATGAGGAACTTAAACAGCCCAGTTGGCAGCCATGGTGGAAATATTCCCTTTTAGGAACCAAGATGTTCAGAACCCGGAGTTTCTGGAATGGGAAGCACAAATTCCGAAAACGGATCGTTAGAAGTGAAGGAAAGTGAAAGCACTCCTGCTTCCACCTTGATTCCCAGACGTATGTATTCTACCTTTTGGGGAAACAGCACCATGTAAAGTCCATTTATTTAGAACGTGCACTGCATATGGAAGAGGCATGCCATCTTCACAAGGTATTGTTTCTGAGCCAGTTCTATCAGGCTATTGGCTTCTGGGTATTTTAGTATGAACAGTGGATCTCATGGTCATATGTCATGTGCCTGTTCCAGCACTTTCTTTAATGTTAAGTGGGTCCTTTTGTCTGATATAATAGTATGTGAAATTTCATGTGCTACATGCTATAGGCTACAAGCATTCTATATGCTCTTGGATAATGGTACTGGCTGAGGCCCTGTGGACAAAAAGAGCAAATCCATACTTAGAATGTGTGTTCATTCTTGTGATAATGAATGGCTACCCCTTCAGGGTAGATGGTATCCAATGTAGTTAACTTGACACCAAGCGGTTTTCTATTGCTGCTTAGAACAAATTACTACATATTTAGGAGATTGTATCTTTGAGAGATTGTGTTATATTGGGCACTTACTGCTTCCTGTTGCTAACAGGGTGGACATTCAGTGGTGGCAGTAGCTAGAACAGCCTTGTAAGTGGTACTCACAATGCGGCCTTCACATGCAGCTTCCATCCCAGCTACCATGTGAACTCCATTCATGTGACTCTCATGCAAGCATTGGAAGTGGCTAATGACAGAGTCTGGCTTGTATCAACTGCATGGTATGTGGTTTTTCAGTGACTCTGCTAGGATGGATGCTCCCTGATGGTCACTAATATGTGAAATAACGATCTTCACCCTCTATGCCCACTTCCATATGTTCATCCACATGGCTTTACCCTAGTGTTCATTGTCCCTTAGCTAGTCAGCACTGCCCTTGAATCCCTGTGTATTCTATTGTCAGGCCACCTCTCTTTCTATGTAAAGTGGCGGACCAGGCGGGAGAAGTTCCCCTTGTTACTATCTTTCAAGACCATGCTGAATGGGGCACCAGTGCAGCCATTGTCCATTTCTAGCTTACACCAACAAATCATGTTGAGCCATTTGTGCATCAAGCTCAGGCTTTTTCCTCGTACATCAACTGATTATCAAGGATCCTCGCGTGCAGTAAGAGATGTGATCTGATCAGTAGTGTACTGGCAAATATTTAACAACCAGTTTTCCGAAAAGAAGAAAAAAATATCTGATTTGTACTATTAGCTAACTTTCCTGGTGTAAATACTTCCACCATGGTCAATTTTAAACTACCAATGTGATGTCAATATTCCTGAAGGTTTAGCAATGAGCTCTCATGAGCTGGTGCAGACTGGCTCCAGCACACCACCAGAGCTGACGGAGAGGAGTTGTGACACAACAGTGGTGGATGATAGGAGCTACCTGCATGATACCTGCTCTTGCAGCTTGCTCGTGCCTCTGGTCTAATGATGTTCAATCCTAGATGTACCTCTTCCATCTGGGCCCACCCCACCTTACGGCATGGAGAGTATGATAGAACATAGGTCATAGGGGTAGTTCTAATGTCATAGTCAGTTGATGATCCATGGTGAGGCACTTGTCTCTAGCAGGTCCTGGCAGTACTCCAAGAGCTGTTTTTTGAAAGGTGTTTAATTCTGTGTTGTGGTTAGTATAGCTCTGAACCCTGTGGATCTACATTGTGATTCTCCTGTTGGAGCTTGCATAAAATCCACATGTCGTCTTTTTCTACCACTGATACCTCCAATACTATAGGGTCTGCTGAGCTGTGTGGTCCAAGAAGCCAGCTGCTGGCCCTACAGCCTGGACCTATTGCAGAGTCCTTTCCTGCCACTGAAAAATAGCATCCTTCTGTTTCACTTGGTATGTGAGCTGGAGCAGTACTTCTGGTAATATATTGCTTCCAGAACCTAATGATGCCTATCTGACAGGACTGTGCTGCCTTGCTCATGATGGATGCTATAAGATGCAGTAATTTCTCCTTTACTTTGGAGGGGCTCTCCCAATATCACTGGACTCTAAAAATTACTTTTGAATCTTTTAAGGTTTACCTCTCTTAAGAGTGCATGTGAATTACCAAGGCCTCCAACTTCCCAGCGACTTCTTATTCATTTAGTCCAGCTAGCATGAGGTTGTCAAATTATTGGACCAGTGTTATATTCTGTGCAATGTACAACTGGTCCATGTCTCTTCAGACAATGTTGTGAAAGAGGACACCAGAGTTGACATAGCTCTGGGGCAATGGAAACTGTTGCATGTTCCAAAGGAATGTGAATTGTTTCTGATTCTCATTTTGAAAGGCATAGAGAAAGGGTTGATTTGTCAGCTCATCGGCCATATGTCATGTACCTGAGTCCACGCTAATCTGTTCTAGCAAAGACAAGACACATAACACAGCAGACAGTCCGTTGCCATCCTTCAGGGTCTGTCTGGATTTTGTAAAGGCCAGATTGGTACATTAAATGGAGGTAAGATGAGGTCCACTGCCATGCATCTTTTAGGTCGTTAAGGGAGGCAACCATTTCTATCTTTTTTCTCTCACTTTTTTTTTTATGTGGTAAAATATATATAACATAAAGTTTACCATTTTAGCCATTTTTAAGTATATAGCTCAGTGGTATTAAGTACATTCATATTGTTGTACAACCACCATCACCATTCATCTCCAGAACTCTCAGCATCTCATTTCACTCAGCATAATGTCTTTATGGTTCATCTATGTCAGATATTCATTCCTTATTAAGGTTAACTAATATTCCATTGTATGTATATATCACATATTCTTTATTCATCTGTCATTGGACAGTTGGGTTGTTTCAACATTTTGGCTATTGTGGGTAATGCTGTTATGAACACAGGTGTACAGATATCTGTTCAAGTTCCTGTTTCAATTCTTTTGGATTCCCCAAAGTGGAATTGCTGAATCATATGGTAATTCTATATTTATTTTGTTTTTGAGGACTTATCATACAGCTATACCACTTTATGTTTCCAAAAGCAATGCACACAGGTTCCAATTTCTCCATATGCTTGTCAACACTTAACATTATGCGTGTTTTCTGTAATAGCTATCCTAACGGGTGACAAAGCGTTCTCTCACTGTGGTTTTGATTTGCATTTCTCTAATGAATAGTGTCTTTTCATGAGCATAGTGGCTATACGATATATCTTCTTTGGAGAAATGCCAATTCAAATCCTTTACCCATTTTTTAAGTGAGTTGTTTGCTTTTTGTTGTTTCCCTAAGTTGGTTTTGAAACTGTTTAATATTCATTGCATTTGTTCTTTATTTCTTTTTTCACTTCTTTTTCTTCTTTCTCTGGTTTTAATTGAGCATTTTATATGATTCCTTCTTATCTCCTTTCTTAACACATCAATTATACTTTAAAAATCTTAGCGGTTGCCTTAGTTTTCAATATACATTTTAACTTACCTAAATCCAGCTTAAATAACACTGTACTACTTCATATGTATAGTACAGGTAACTTATAACAGAATATTTCCAATTCTTCTCTCCCATCCATCCCTCAAGACATTGTTGTCATTCATTTCACTTATCTATTGCTATAATCACCCAATACACCACTACTATTATTACTTTAAACAAGTTGTTATCTGTTAGATTCATTAAGAATACAAAAAATAAAAGGTAATTAAGAATTACCTTTTTTATTCCTTCTCCAAAGCTCTTCCTTTCTTTATGTAGATCTGAGTTTCTGACCTATATCATTTTCTTTTCCCTTCAGAACCTCTTTTAATATTCTTGCAAGGCATTCTTCATTTCTGTTAGTGTTTTGAATTTCTAACATTTGCTTCTGATTCTTTTTTAGAGTTTCCATCTCTCTACTTATATTATCCATCTTCATTTGTACCTTATCTACGTTTTCCATTAGAGCCCTTAGCATATTAACCATAGTTATTTCACATTCTCTGTCCAATTCCAATTCCACATTGATTGGAATTTGGATTGAAATCTGTGTCATATCTGAGTCTGGTTCTACTACTTGCTTTGTCTCTTTTTCTGTTTTTTGTTTGTTTGTTTTTTGACATGCCTTGTAATTTTTTGTTGAAAGCCTGCAGAATGTATTGGGTAATAGGAACTGAAGTCAACCGTAGGCCTTTAGCATGAGGTTTTATGTTAATCCAGCCAGAAGTTGGGCTGTTTGGTGTTCGCTGTAGCTGTAGGTGCAAGAGGTTTTAAATTCCTCTGGTGTCCTTGTTTAGTCTTCCTTATTGAGGATGGGCTTCCCTAGGAATTCTTCCTCAGTTGGAGCCTGCATCTTGTAGGTCTTTTTCAGCTGTAACCCACTGTTATTGTACTGGATGCCTGTTGGTGTGGTGGTAAGGAGTAAGGAGGGAAAGTGTTCTACAATTTTATGATTGAAGCTCAGTCTTTTAATGGGCCTGTGTTCCTGAGCGGTGACCTTTACAAGCTCAGCTTTTTTTCCCCCTTAGGTGAGACAAGAAGGCTAGAAGGGGCTAGAGTGGGAGAAATGCCCAGGTAGGACAGGATCTGGTAGTCTCTTCTCGTCGAAAACCAGCCCCTATTATGGAGAATGTACTGGGCATATTCCCCTATCTCTCCCAGAGCCACAAGCATATCTTTCTTGGCGTTTTACTGGGAAAACTTGGTGGTATCCTGGAGGTAAAACCCATAAGAATGAGGGAGCCCCCGCACCCCTCACAACTGAGGCCCACAGGAGTTTCTCGCTCTCTAGGTAGTCCAGACTCAGCTTTAGATTGGTCAAGATACCATTTGAGTATTCCAACCAGCTTATGGATCCAGTGGATTTGCTCCAGGTAAGCAAATGTTTGCTGTCACTCTTTGAACTTGCCTGTCTCTCCAGACTTCAGGGTGAGAGCCTACCCTGCAAACTCAATTTTCTAAGGGCTCCAAGGAAAGCCATTGGTTTTCAGTTTGTTCAGCTTTTTCTTCTAAGAATGTAAGTGATAACTTCTAAACTTGACATGCTTGGAGGTATAAGTAGAAACTCCTCCCCACGTTTTTTATGTAGTATCTTGGTTGGAGTGGAGAGGGGGACAGTTCATAAGCTTCTACTTGGCATTTCCCGCTATGATAGTTCTTACCTCTTGCAGGCCAAGAATTCAACATGAGGGTTGTGCCAACAACTAAGAGTGTCTATTCTAAGTGTACATTTATAGATTGGGGACATGACAAATGGGTGGGTTTGAGAACCCAGGAAAACTACTATGAACTATGAACTGGACCTGAACCAGATCTTCGTTAGACGCTCCCATTGGCCCCCATTCTAACAGGGAGCTCATAACGACACTTTGAGTCTATCAGTATCAATGTCCGTTCAGATTCCGTATCCAATTGTCCTTGAAATGTTTGAATATTCTCTTTCCCCCAGTGTATGGTTACCTAAAAGAATGGCTATGGATCACTTGGAGAAAGGACTTGGGGAATTATTACTGTGCACACCGTGACGTTATGTGTTGTAGTCCTTGCTCCGTGTGGCTTTTACCTTAATCAATGTACTCCAGCTCCCAAAACTGGTGGTAGAACCAAAACTAAAATTAAGTCACTTATGTTGGGGACAAAATGGAGTTGGCTAATGTGGGTTCATTAAAGAAAAACAAAACTTAACCTTACCTAAGTTGCAGGAATTTACAGTTCTTTTCAGATATAAGCAGAGGACTTCAGCCAATTTCCAATGTCAAGTCTGTTCATGCATCTTTGGACTTTCATGTTCCTCTGACTCAGCTACCCTGATCCAAATAAGGAAGGAGACCACTGGGTAACCAATCAACTAAAAAGCCAAGTAACTTCTGCATTTGCCGCCATAAAAACCTTTTACTAGTCTGTGAGCAACTCAGAACTCATTGCTCCAGTAGCCTTGGGTTTCCCAACTTATAGGTCAAAACCCTTGCAATAAACTCATCTTTCTGCTTTGTTGTACTCAGTGTGCAGAGTTTGGTTTTTGACATGGCGCAAGTCTAGAAACTCGACAAGTTTTCACTGGGGCAACTGCCTCAACCGTTTGATCATCCATTCTTGACTTATTTTGGTTGTTCAGATCGAGGACTTCCTTTGACGATTGCCCATCTGTTTTGCTCTAGATACCTTGTCCTAGTTACCATCTCTACTACCTTGTAGCATCCACCTGGCTTCTGATGTTGAAATGCCACCGTGTTACTTCTGTTACAGGCTCCTTTCATCTTTATTACTCTCAGGGAGCTCAGGTCTGAAATGGCATCTTCTACCTTCATCCCTGAACTATGGAGAGAACTACCACTGAATTTCTGAATGCTGTTGACGCCTCCCTTACCAGAAAATTCTTTATGGATTCAGTAAGTGGTATATCCTCTGAACTTTCCTGTGGAATATATTTCTCTGCTGGGTTTTCCAACTTTGTGGAAGTATTTTCACTCTAACACATTCACTTCTTTCAGCTATTTAACCCCCTTTTACACTGTGATGCACAGCAGTTCTGGCACTTCTATCTTGGTGACTGGCATTGCTTTTTCCACGCTTCTAGATGACATCCTGTGTGTTTACACCATTGCCTGGAGTTCTTGTGTATGTTAAATCCTGTATCCTGGAAGAGTACTCCCAAACTGATAAAATTTCCCTTATCTAACTTTATGTTCCATCTCCCTCCTCCCTTCTTTATCCAGAACCTTCAGAATTCCATCCCATGCATACTTTCCTAGCTCCTGCTGGTACCTATTGGTTAGATCCTACAGCTTCTTTGGGGTAATTTTCCAATACTATCAGCCCTAAGATGTCCCTGGAATATTCTATGTTGTGACTTAACCCTAATTATTGCCTACTGGTCAGCAGGATAAGTAGGGGTATATCTTGAGGGAGGTGCATATTATCTCTCAGAGAGTAGGCTTCTGATCATCTCACAAGGAAGGAGAATTAGCTTTTAATAGGGAAGAGTGGGGCATTTTGACAAACTCACCAGGTTGAAGGGAATTTAGGAATTCAAGATTTTTCAGGTCTGTCAACCTAAATGTCCCCCTCCCAGGTATCAGAGGTGTACCCTTTCTCAACGAGGGTCCTAACCTTGACATATCATGCCTATCTAAGTGGAAAATTTAATCCTCATTGTAAGTTTCCACTTGGCCTAATGAAACTGTTATATTTAAGTCCTGGGATTGGTTATCATTTTTCTTTGTCTTCACACTGAAGGAGATGAGAACCTGTTTATTTGCTCCCAGAAGGTCTTCTGGCTTTCACACTTAATTTTGAATTGCAGGTTAATCACTCTCGGCCTTTCATTATCTCTCTCCAAAGTATCAAGTCCACTTAGCAATAATCAATCAAATTCCGATGTTCTTGTAGTTATTATTTCCTCCATACTTTGACAACAGTGCATGCTCTTTCCCAGTACACCACTGGTGAAATTTTAACAATTGCCCTGCAATTGGCAATTATGTGATAACTATGTTCTACCTTCCATCACTAAGTCATTGCCAGCCACCAATGCGTGGCCAGCTCCAAAATCCAATCATAGACTCTGCTTTCTTGGGCCATTCCTAGCACCAAATCTTTTCAGTCGGGTTCCATGAAAAGTAGACGTTGAGAAAGGACTAGTGCACAGGAAGTTTATTAAGGAGTATTTAAGATCAACACCAGTGAAAGGAAAAAGATGAAAGTAGGCTTAGGGGAAAAAACTGGGCTCTGATGCTGTAGGGGGGCTGGTAGATGGCTCTTCTTTATTCTAGGGACCATTCGCTCTGAAAATCTAGAATGGATCACTTAGACCCAGAACTCTGCCCTTCCTCAGAGGGAGTGTGAACATCCTGGCAGATTCTGGCCCGTTGTTCTCCTTATAGATTCCAGAAGGGCCTCTATCCTTTGGTAAATATGGCCACTTCAGTTACAACACAACTGGTTAGTTTTCTAGGGATATACACCAAGCCCAAAGAGAAAGTCTCTTCATCTTGATTTCAGTTCCTCTTTATCAAGTCTCCTTGCACATTTATGAGAGGCTGATGCCTCTAAGGGTAGAGCACTTCTTCAGGTGGAATTCTAACCTTTTCCCTCATTTTTTGTCCAAAATTTTGGAGTACTTTATAGTTGCCCTCAAACTGGGAACCTAGATATCTGGGACTGGAGTAGTGAAGAGTCAAATCTGGATTTTAATTCTGACTTTGACACCAATTGGCTGTGTGAACTTGGGCATGACCTAGGGGCTCATTTGTAAAATGAGCTAAGAAGAGAAAATCAGCTGGAAACTCTTTTCCAGGTTTACAATTCAGTGATTATGCAACATGACCTCTGACAAGTCAATATACTCCTACCATGTTTCCCTTAAAATAAGACCGGGTCTTATATCAATTTTTGCTCCAAAAGACGCATTAGGGCTTATGTTCAGGGGATGTCATCCTGACAAATCATGTTAGGGCTTATTTTCCGATTAGGTCTTCTTTTTGGGGAAACACGGTAACATACATTTAGGGTAAAAGTTGTACAGACAATTTTATAAATGAAGGTATTCGCCTTTCTTTGTACTGATTTTGTAATGTGGATTAGGTACAAAAATAAAAACCCTCTTTATCAGCTGCAGTATTGAGGTTGTATTTAACCTTAGCGATTGCAGTTCTGAGGATTTGATAAGACCCTGGTTATGGTCTTGCAGGGAATCCAAACATCCATTTCATGAACTACATAGGTCACCCAGCTTGGATTGGTCCACAGATCTTTCTTTTATGTATTTCTTCTGGGAATGAATGCAACTGAGCAAGCAGACAGTCTGGGGTAGACAGCCATTAAAGTGCTAAGAGTCATCTTACCTTAACGATTGTCTAGGACTTTAGGGACAGCACAAATGGCTGTGTGACTTCTTAACTTCCCTCTGCTTTAGGGTCCACATCTATAAAATGACACCTACCTTGCAGGGTGACCGTAAGAGTCAGGGTAGAAGTAGGGTTAACACTGTGGAAGTTTGTAACAGGCACACAGGAAGACAAAAAGCTAATTATGTTCTTACTGTCAGCAATTTTCTCTATTCCACATTAAAAAAACATCAATAGGTTGAGAACATACAGTCCATACTGGGTAAAAAAAAAAAAAAAAAAGAAGAAGAAGGGCAAAATGGATTATGGCAAGTTGACATTTTTCTCATTTCAGTTTCTTCACCGAAACTGAGTGGTTAGTGGCTTCAAGTTCTAGAACTGGAGTTACAAAATAGTTACCATAGATTCCAATCCTGGCTCTGCCCCTTATCAGCCATATGATCTGGGTTTCTCAAACTCCCTGGGTCTCAGACTCCCCTAATGCCAGGGTAATACAGATGGACAGGATTTCCTACCTAGAGCTGATCTGTCACCTCGCTCAATGTCTTCACATCAGAGAAGGGCGTGAGACTACATGGGGACAGCCGACTGAGCAGCCGCTCGAGTGGCCTAAAGCACCAGGAAGAGAGCAGAGGCCGGCGGGAAGGAAATTGGGCGGATCTGGAGTTCCCGCCTCCGATGCGTGCGCGCTCACCACGCACGCACAGCACGCTGCGGGAGCGCGCACGCCGGCCCAGCCCTCGTCGCCGCCGCCATTTTATCTCCTGGTTCCGGCCGCACCGTGGAGGCTGTGGTAGCGGGAGGGGTGGGGGTCCTCCAGAGTTAAGTGGCTGTTGTCGACTGCGCCGATTAGGCCGCCAGTTTCTCTTTTTTTCTTCCTTCATAACCGCCCGCTCGAAGAGTCCGAAGATGTCCAAGCGGCACCGGTTGGATCTGGGGGAGGATTACCCCTCCGGCAAGAAGCGTGCGGGGACTGATGGGTAAGCCAGGCCCGGGGCGCGAGGCAGAGGCTCGGGCTTTGTTGGGGTCCCGGCGGGAAGCGGACCAAGGCCGTGTTGGCCAAGCGGGGCCTGGCGCCCGGCCCTTTGTTTCCCTTTAGGCTGGGTTCATTGGCGGGTTGCGAGAGCGGCGCCACTCCCGGGGTTCGGCTGGGCAAGGGCGCGGGCAGAGGTGTTGCGCGGCCGCCGCCGGGCCCAGTCGGGAGGGTGGAGAGGCCTGTCGTGGCCACGAGGGCGCCTCCCCGGACCCTGCCAAACAAGAGTCACTTCGAGGGGAGCGGGCGGGAGGAAACCGCGGACCTCGTGGCCTGGGTTCCCGGGTAAGGCCTGGAGCCGGGGGAGGGGATGGGGGAGGGCGCGGCCGGAGTATTCGCTTCCAAGGGCACCAGGTACTTCCCAGGCTGAGGGGCCGCGGAGAGGGCCTTGGGGGCGGGTGGGTGCCCCGCTGGGGGAAGGGAGCAGGGCTGAAAGTGAGAGACACGCGTGGATTCTTCTTTTTGACTGGGATGGGGGTGGCGGGAGTTGAATGAAGCGTGCGGACGAGGAGTTGTCGGGGGCAGGGAGGATAGAAGGCCTGCCGGGAGAAAGGAAAACGTGGACTACACCTGATGGGCAGGGAGGCTGATGGTTTGGAGCCGCTGAGTTTATACTTTCGCGGGAGAGCGCGTGCCTCGGTCCATTCAAAGACTTCAAAGTAGATACTAGGCAAACTTCCGCTCTCTGCCTGTGCTCCCGCCATCTCCTTTATTTCCTGCTTTGGCTAAAACTGGTTATGGGGCATTCCTGGGACAGGAGTTAAAAGGCATTTTTTTTTTTTTCCCAATAAGCTCTTGATTTCTACCCTCCTCCCGCCTTCCTTCATAACCAGTTTTTGCAACAAGAAGACCCTTTTCAAAAAAATATTTTTAGTATTTATGGCAAAATATCGCCCGTGGGGAGGTTGAGAGTTGAAATGGAGTGGTGGTGTCTCAGATTCCTTTCCCTTAGCGTTCATTAAAGGTACAGATGAATAGACTTAAGCAGTTGCATCAAAATCATTTCTTGTCCAGTGTGTTTTCATTCCTGAAGTACAGAGTTTTACTCGGATAATTTAGGCATTTTTACCGTTTTATTGTGTGTGCACGTGTTCAGAATCACGGTGCCAAATCATCTTTATAGCTTTTGTGAACTTTTTTTTCATCCCAAGTCCATTTGCATTGGTTTCCAGGTATCTGTCTGGCGTATAAACCAGGGTAGGGTGTACTTTTTGATCCCTTCCCATAGATTGAATATGGAAAGCAGAAATAGGTAACGTTTTAATCTTGTAAAATTTTTAGTTTACAATGTTAGACTTTAGTTTTCTCTCTTTTTAGGTTGTCTCCTCTTCCCTCCCTCCCCACACCCTCAGCAAAACTTTAGCACATTAGAGCTCCTTGTCTCAGACTGTTTAGAGCTGCAAGTGACTTTAAAAGAGAGTATAATCAGCTCCACTGAAGGGATGAGAAAGGGAGACCCAGAGTTGTTAAGGTGGCTTGTGCAACCTTAACCCAGTTCACAGCTGGATTTAGAACCTTGATCTTTTCATTTGCACTCTTAGCGTCTTGCTTTTTCTACTACAGTACAGACTATGACTGTAGTTAAGAGTCATGACAGCCTATTTTAATGACATTTATGGGTCACTAAAGTAGGGGACTCTTGGTTCCTGTGAAGCAAAGATAAATTGCTTGTCATCTGGGTAAAATGCAACTGATGTCTCTCATAAGAGTTCAGATTGTAACAAAGTACACTAGGAGGGAATGAATTCATTTATTCATATTTGTGGGTGTGCACCATTTAAATACATTTTTTGGGATTAGTGGTCCCATGGGTTCCCTTTCTCTTGGCAAAACTGATACCCTTAGTAAAAAATGTGGACTTCATACGTCTGACATCTACCTGTAGTAAAGCCCAAGTTCTGAGATAATTCTGGGGGGGACATTTATATACTCATTTCTGTGTCACCTGAATGTCATTTCTCAGAACTAATTTTCTTTAACTGAGCTTACAACGTTTTAGTGCTTGCGTTCCCCCTGCCCCCCCCCATATTTTATAATTTGAAAGTCTCTTTTCACTGACATGCAGTTTTGCAGATTTTTTTAAGCCTTGACAGTTAGCAAGTGGCTTTATTTGAGAGGGTAGGCTTGTCTTGTGAACTTCATTGCCAAACACGGCTGTACCATTTCCCCAATACTGAGAAGGGAAAATAATTTAGTGGGAGATTTCACTCAGTTTCAAGTTCCCACACTATGTATAGTTTTATTTACTCCTGGTATATTTTAGTTTTGGGGTCAGGTGGAGAAGTTGAAGGTTTCTGTTGCAAACTGATGATATTCCTTTTCCATCGTCCCACAGAAATTTCTATATAAAATTATGCAAAAGACAGCTACTTGTTGAAGTATGGAAAAAACTTTTTGAAAATAGAAACATTTTTTACTTTGATCTTAGTTTCTGGTTAATTCCTGATAAGTGCTTTTCCTATTAATTGTGGAAATGTAAAACAAATACACTGATACAATAACATGTAGAATATAGTGGTACCTCCGTTTTCAAACGTAATCCGTTCCGGATGACCGAGTTCTGAAACGTTCAAAAACCTAGGTACCACTGTATGTAACTGTGTTCCCAAAACTATTTAGGTGCTTTATATGTATAAGTACATTTTCACTACAATTCCTGTGATATAGGTGAGGTTAAGTAACTTGCCCTGGGGAACACAAGAATGTCCATATACATGAAGATATAAACAAAAAGGCAAAAAAATTCCATGAAATTTTCATCCCTATCTTTAATCCTTTGATGAACTTTTTAAAAGGTTTTTGAATATTTGTTCACACATAATGAACTATAATATCGTGTTTCCCCGAAAATAAGACCTAGCCAGACAATCAGCTCTAATGCGTCTTTTGGAACAAAAATTAATACGAGACCCGGTCTTATTTTACTATAAGACTTATAGTAAAATAGTAAAGACTTATTAAGACTTAAAATAGTATAAGACTTATAGTCGTATAATAGTAAAGACCTGGTAAAGTACAAGCCGCAATTTAAGACCCGGTAAAGACCGGGTCTTATATGAATTTTTGCTCCAAAAGACGCTTTAGAGCTGATTGTCCGGCTAGGCTTACATTCGGGGAAATATGGTATGTAATGCCAGTGGGATTTTTTGGTGTGTTTTCTGCTTTGATTTTTAGTCACTCAAATATGTAATAAACTGTAGAATAGGTACACATTATCCTTTTCATTGGCTGTATAGTATTCCACTTATAAAGGGCTATTAAAGCTTAACCAATTTCCTGTTCAGTGATGCTTTGGTAGTGTCCCAGTCTTCGTTATTTTATAAATGAAAAGTGGTGAACATCGTATGTGTACATATTTGCACATTTATAGTCTTAAGAGAAGTTCCTGGGAATGAGATTACCAGATGTAAAGCAGTGCTTATTTTAAATATTCTGATTTTGATTTTGATGACCAGTTTACATTTTAATTAGCAGTACTTCAGTTTCTGTTATTCCGTGTGGAATTTTAACATGGTGGTGTAAATTTTTCAAAACCTTGAATGATAAGCAATATGTATTGGTCATTTACTATGTTCCAGCACTACACATATTAACTCATTTTAATTCTTGAAATATTCCACACGACATATGAGTAGCCACATTTCATAGTTGAGGAAAAAATAACTGGTCATATAGTTAGCTTAAGTGCTGAGCTAGGATCGAGCTGCGACAGTATAGAACCATGTGTTCAACTCATATTGTGTCTCTACCTGCCAGGTTATGGCTAAGTGATTATAAAGCACTACTTTGATAGTTTTTAAGCATTATACCTCAAATAGAAAATATTCATAACAGTAAAACTTCTTTATAATAAAAGTGCCTGTTTAAAAGAAGAAAGCATGCATATGCACAGCAGCCTACACATATTTATGAAGCAATGGCTTTGAACTCCCCTTAACTGACCCTTAAGTTTTATTTTCCCTCCCCCAATAGACAGTTTGAATCATAGGCATTTTGAAGTGACTGAATTTGCCTTCTGCATCCTTCCTGTTGCTTATTATTATAATCTGAGAATAGTATTTTTCACTTTGCAGATTAGTAAATTGCGGCATGTACCTTACCAATGGTTATGCAATTCAGTGCTAATTTTACTCTTATATCACAGTTACTCCCATTCATGGTCAGCAGTTAATCTTTGTGTCTTCAGAATGTGTTTTATGCTTCCTATGCTGTGATTATTTTTGATAATGAAGTTTCTGATGCAGTTGGCCCTTGAAAAACATCTTTGTTAGTGCAAGTATTACTGTAACAAAGCAAGTTGATTCATGCTTTACTTTGTCCATCACTCCATCCCCCATATTTTATAACGTTACAGTGTTTCCCCGAAAAGAAGACCTAGCCGGACAATCAACTCTAATGCGGACAATCAACTCTAATGCGTCTTTTGGAGCAAAAATTAATATAAGACCCGGTCTTATTTTACTATAAGACCGGATATAATATAATATATTAATGTAATATGATAGTATCGGGTCTTACATTAATTTTTCCTTCAAAAGATGCATTAGAGCTGATTGTCCGGCTAGGTCTTATTTTCGGGGAAACACGGTAAGTGCCATATGTTAAGTGCCTGGTGCTGTGCTAGAAGTATAGGAATTCATTAAACTTTATGGTTGTCGTCTCCTCCCCCCCACCACCACCCCACACACACACACACACACCTCCCTGCCACAGTAGAATACTAGAAACATGAATTCTTTTTATTTAGATCAGGTGTTTTTTTAAAGGTTTTTTTATGTTCTAAGATCCTTAAGATGTCCAGTGTTTGAGCCATTAATGGCTACAGTGCTTTTCACTTTGCTGGGCATATTCCTGTCTACCCAGTTACAGACTGTTCTTCATTCACCTTTGGGGGCAATGTAAAATACTTTTTAATTAATGAGCACCTTAGACCAGCAGCAGAATGAGAGAAGCAAAGAAAGGATGGTTGAAGGCATATTTCAAAGATAGGCCAGGAAGCTCAAGTTTTGAATCAATTGTGAGACTTCATTTTGTATGTTTGTTAGGTTATCCTTTGGGTTCTTTTTGCCTTTGATTTCCTTTCTATTTATGCCAGATAGCTGAGAGGCTTCCATCCTAGCTTGTATGTCTTGTGGGTCTGTAAAAGATGAGCACTTAAGAAAATTCCTATGGAATGGAATTACATATTTTAGGAAAGGACAAGATGAAATGTAATTGGTTAGCTTATCATTTCTGTAATTGGGGAGCCATTCTACCTCATGCTGGGTTTAGCATTTTAGCTGTGTTGTGCCAAGGGGAGTTGTTGCCCAGCTGATGTGCTATTATAGAGACGCAATGGTCTTTCCCACTCTGCTACTGATACTAGGGTGTGGAAAATTTGTATGTCTGTGTGTTAATACGGAGCAATGACATGTTTAGTGGCTTGTATCATAGCTCCATGTTGCCTGACTATTTTCGGGTCTGGGTCCAAACACCTTGTGGCAAGTTGTCTTCTGTAGCACTTGGTCGGAAGTAAACTGACTGGATTAGTAGAATGAATAAACAGATTATTTTAAAATTATTAGTGTATTCGGAATCATCCCTAGTAACTGGAAGTAGGTACTAGAATTGACTAATTAAAATTGACCTAAGTTTAATATAGTGGCCATCTGCATGATTTTAAACAACTTAATAGGATACAATGAAGCTTCTTTTTAATGGGCTGTGTTTCACTTTATAGATGACCACAGTATACATAGGTTACAAAGTACTTCCAGTGTTTTACTTTTGCTATTAAGGGTATCATGCGAGAGTAAACAATGAAAACAAAAGAATAAAAAGTATTTTAATTTTAGTTTTTCTTATAGAGCAGTATATGCTTATTGCACAAAATTGGGAAAGTGTAACTTAAGAAAATTCACCTATAATTCTTTAACTTATGTTTATAATACTATAATGTGAGGTGGAATTGTCTTTGTGTCCAGAAGCAGTGTTCTTGCTCAATTTTGAACGTACTTTCAGTGCAAAAATTAACCTTTTCATATAACTTGAAGGAGAATCTGGGAAAGATGGTATTTCCATCCTTTTTTGCCTGGTTTGGTCCTACCATTATCCCCCTCAATCTTTAACTTCTAAGTAGGAAGGGATTTTTACATGCAGAAGCGTGAGTTGTGTTACGTAATGGTTAAAGGTTATAGAAAGACTGTTCCTTAACAGAATTTGAGGCATCATCAGGGAAGGGAAGGTTGTTTGTGGGTGAGGTATGGAGAATCCTTGTATTTAAGTTCTTTTTCATTCTTTCTGATACTTAATGTATGTAATTCATTGAGTTTTGTATCAGTTTATTTATTTGGTTGTTGAACATTTACTTTGTGAGTGTAATGCTGCTGTGAACATTTTGCATAAGATTCAGAACCTTGAGTGCTAATTATTTTATTTATTTATTTTTAGGAAAGATCGAGATCGTGACCGTGATCGTGAAGATCGGTCTAAAGATCGAGACCGAGAACGTGATAGAGGAGATAGAGAGCGGGAGAGGGAGAAAGAAAAGGAGAAGGAATTGCGAGCTTCCACCAATGCTATGCTTATCAGTGCTGGATTACCACCTTTAAAAGCTTCCCATTCAGCTCACTCAACACACTCTGCACATTCAACACATTCGACACATTCTGCTCATTCAACGCACACTGGACATGCAGGACACACATCACTTCCACAGTGCATTAATCCATTTACCAACTTACCCCATACTCCTCGATACTATGATATTTTAAAGAAACGGCTTCAGCTCCCTGTGTGGGAATACAAAGATAGGTTTACAGATATTCTGGTTAGACATCAGTCCTTCGTACTGGTTGGTGAGACTGGGTCTGGTAAAACAACACAGGTGAGTTATTGTATACCATGGTACATATTTTGTTAATGTTTAAGTTTACTAAATGCTTATTTGATCCTGGTGATCACTCATTGTCTGCTGTCTGGTAGGACATCTTGAAGAATAGCTGCTTTGGTATTTAGCACATTTTAGTGACTTACAAAGTGGGAATCCAGTTGGGAGTACCTATTTTCCTGAGTCTATAGGGGGAAATAGCAGTGCTGTTTTTTTCTGGTTTTGTTAACATTCAGGATGGTAAAGTGATGCTCTTCTACCCGCTTTGACTCTGAGGTAGTACAAATTTGTGGGTACAAGGTCTTCCAGTGCTTGGATGGAGAGGTCTGAACCACTGGAGTGATTTTTCTTTTTTCATTGTTTCTTTGTTTTGGTTTATTTGTTTTGTTTTATAATTGTTTTGAACCATGTGGATATTATCTATTCTTTAAAAAATGGAAGAGCTAAATAAATTCTCTTGTGAGTTCCATCAGTCTATAGTTACCCCCTACACACATGCACAGAACTAAACACTACTAGTATCTTGTTAGTAGTATATCTAGGATGTTTTCATGGATGGGCCATTATTTGCTGGGCCCATGTTATAGACATCGGGGCTGCTTCTAATGGTGGTTTTGCATGGACAAATATATCTGGGGGATAAAATTCCCAGAAGTGGAAATTGCTGAGTCAGAGGATTGTTTGTAATTGTGATACATACAACTGAATAGTCTTCTATAGGGAACAGCAGTTTACCTTTCCATGAGCAGGCATGAAAACATATGTGGGAAATTATTAGCATGTACTAAACAAGAATTTTTACGAATCTGATAGGTTAAAAGTGGTATTTTTGTGTAATTTTTAATTTGCATTTACTTGCTATGAGTGAGGTTAACCATATTTTCATATGCTTGAGGGTGACTCATCAGTTAAAAATTTCTTAAAGATTACACAAGTAGCAGTCCCTGGCCATTATAGGAAATTTAGAAAGTTCATGAAAGTGTTGAAATGAATTTAATGATCACTCATCTTACCATGCAGAAATAATTATTAATATATTTCCTGTTGGCCTGTTTTTCATGTTTATGTACCTATAGTACACATTTGTATTTGAGCACACTGCATATACAAGTTTTTCTTATTTTAAGTTACATATGCCACAAATCTATCAATTTGAGTATTTTGTGGAGACATTTTGAAAGCTACAATAGCAATTAAAATAGGAAGCTTTTATTCAAGTCTGAGACTTGAGTACGATTTTTCTTTTTAAATGAAGGAAAACAGTATTGATGTTAGGAACTGAAAACTGTTGATTTCTTTTTATCACCGTATGGAAATTTAAAGATTACATGAAAAGATAGAACTCTAAATATATTAATATCATAGTGTTTAATTATTTCAACTAGTTCATCTCATTTGCATAGTATTAACACCCATTTAATTAGCATTTGGGTAAAGCCTTACACCGTGTACTTGATACATATTTGTTTTTTAATACCCTGCAAGGATGTTGTGAATCACCATTTTACAGATGAGCAAAAGGAGGCTTAGATTTATGAGAATTTAAGAGAGGTTTGGTGGGTTTCTCTGAGTTACATAGATTTAGTTGGGCTCAATATTTAAAACTTTGTCCCTTTGTTTCATAGCCAAAGTTACATTTATTTCGTACTGCTATTCTGTGGTCTTACATGATTAACCTTATTTCAGAGATGAATTTGTTTAGTAGTTAGTGTAGAGGAAGGTTAAGTCAACTCAAAACAAGAGCTTTGTGATTATTTGGATTAATATTTGGGGTGGGGGGGTTTGTGTTTTTATATTTAAGATACTTGGATACTTAGGAGTGCAGGGCATTTGGGAGACTCGAAGGGAAACTGAACAGCTAACTAGTCAATTTCAACCAAATGCTTTTTGGCATACTCTTTAAAAGTATTCAGTCACTTTTTTGGTTGTCTTGTGCTTATCAGAAAAATGAAATCCTCCAAACAGAATCTGAAGTAATGACTTTAAGTTTTTACTGAGACTCAGTAAAGACATTTCACATTGCAATTTTGTATGAACCTGTGGTATCCGTATATAAAAAAACCAAAGTTCAGGGCGGCTGGTTAGCTCAGTTGGTTAGAGCGCGATGCTTGTAACACCAGGGTTGCCTGTTCGATCCCCGCATGGGCCAGTGTGAGCTGCGCCCTCCACAACTAGATTGAAACAACTACAATAGTACCTCGGTTTTCGAACGTCTCCATTGACAAACATTTTGGTTTACACATGCTGTAAATGCAGAAGTAAATGCTTCAGTTTTCGAACATGCTTCGGAAGTTGAATATGTCATGCGACTTCAGCTGAGTGCAAGATCCTGAGGCCTAGCTGTCGGCTGTTTTCGAACGTTTCAGAACTCGAACTGTCTTCTGGAATGGATTACGTTCGAAAACCGAGGTACCACTGTACTTAACTTGGAGCTGATGGGTCCTGGAAAAACACACTTAAAATAAATGAAAGTTTAATAAATAAATAAAATAAAGCTCGTTCAGCCAAGGGATGGCATGAGGAAGGACATAGATTTAAAGAAGGGAAAGCATTATACTCCCTGGACAGAGTGTAGGATGTGTATGAATAGTGAGGTGGGGCAAGTCAGACTAGACCAGTAAGTTGGCCCCTAATATGTCTTACTGTAGGTCAGGAACCATCAGATTTTTAATTGGAGAGGAATTACAAGGATTTTAACAAAATGTCCTGTCTGGTGAGAATGCTGCTGACAGATTATGTAGGAGGTCATAACAAAATTTTGACTCCGTGTAGGTCAGTAGAATGGAGAATAAAGGAGAGATTGGAGTTAGACTGTTTCTGTTACTGAGTGAGGGGCATGGGAGGAATTAGTATTTGGAGGAAGGTGAGAAATCGTTTTGGTTTTGAACTTGTTAAATTTAGGATACCAATAAAATAATTCATTCTTGAAGTGGAGATGACCACTAGGTCAGGTGTGGGGACTATAGTTAGATTGACATTTGTTATAGTATTAGAAGTCAGAAGAATAAATAAGACCACTCAGGATAAGGTATAAAACAAGACTAGAGGATTGAGGATCAGTTTTCAGGAAGGTGGCCACAAATGGAGGAAGGGAAGAAGCTGAAAGGAAGTGACAGCTTTAAGAAGATCTGATCCCTGGCTTGAACAACCAGTAGCCTGCATATTTCAGCACATACTTGCCTTCTTAATGCTATTCTTAGGAATATGAATAGATGGATTGACTAAGCAATTCTCCAGATACGGTCTGGGAACCCTTGAAACCTTTTCACAGGTCTTGGGATTTTCTTCATTGACTTCAAACAAGACGAAAATATTGCCTCACATTCAAAATAGAAGCAGATGAAAGAATCCAGCTGTATTCTATTAAGTCAGACATTAGAGATAAGCAAAAATGTAAAACAATGTATTCTTGCTTAGTTTTTTTTAGTTTGGAAGATGTAGATATGTTTTTCATAAAAAATGATAGTGTAGAGTGCGTTTTTATTCTTAAGAATTAAATGCTTTAACAGTTTTTTAGTTTTAATTTGCTAATATAGTTGTTTGGCATCCTATATTATTTTAAGAGTATAAAGAGTTCCTGAGCTCAAAAGTTTGAAACTGCTGAATTACCCAAAACTGTTCATGTTTTGTTTTTCAAGTCGGAGTAAGCTATTTATTTCACTAGAGTGAATTTAAAAAATCTGAACATTCTTGCTTTAAGAATTCTGAATTAATTTTAAATAGTTTTAATTGACCAATGAATATTTTTATAAATTTCACTTTGTTTGGTCTTATAAAGGATATTTTGCCTTTGTGAGAGGCTTGCTGAAATGAAGATAGACAGGGTGCCAAGAAAATGCATACACATTTTAAGAAAGGAAACCTGTATTAAAATTGTAACACTCAATATATACTGATAACAAAGGATGAAGACAAGTCACATTTGACTTCTGCAATTACAAGAGGAGCTCAAAGTGGTTACCATCAGCGTCCAGACACTTCTGAGTACGGCGAACTACTGCTTGAGCAACATTGACTAAAGCGTCCACTTGTATACATTTTTTTTTGGCACCCCTGGTATATATAGTCTTGCTGGAAAACCATTTGAGCTTTGATCTTTTGGTTTTATAGACCCGGAGAACCATTTCTAGTTGACTACTTTGGTTCATTTAGAATCCTTTAAAGATATGCATTGTTATGTTCTAGAGAAGCAGCATGAGCCCACCCCCTTACAGATGTTTGTCAGTGACAGCACATCCCAAAATTGTAACCTAACTAAAATGTAATAATACAGCAATCAGTATTCTTCAGGTACTGTACAAATTCTGTACCCAAAAAAGCCCCTCAAAATGTCTTTTTTTGTGTTTTTTAAGCATTAGAGTCTGATAGGTTTTTGGAAGCTTTGATGGAGACCCATCATGTCTTTGTGTCAATGTATTCCCGCTTAATGGAATAACCATTTAGATTTTTCCCCACGGTTTTTTCCCAAGTACTACCATTATTTCCCCGAAAATAAGACCTAGCCGGACAATCAGCTCTAATGCGTCTTTTGGAGCAAAAATTGATATAAGACCGGATCTTACAGTATAATAAAATAAGACCCGGTCTTATATAAGACTGTGTCTTACATTAATTTTTACTCCAAAAGACGCATTAGAGCTGATTGCCCGGTTAGGTCTTATTTTCGGGAAAACGCGGTACATGAGTGGAGAAGAACCATGAAATTGGAGGATCTATTAGCTTCTATTGATAATGGGACAGGGAGGAAATGCCGTGTCATCATGGCAGTCAACCAACTTGTGCTTTTGTTGGTGGTTTTTTGTTTCCTTTCCCCTTGGCTGCCCCCTTTCTTCAGGGAAGTGCTGCTTCTCTAAGTCCTATTGAATCTGAGATTACCATTGCTAAAATTGATTTTGATTTTTAATATGATACCTAAGGTGCTGCCATTGTGTGTACCTATTCTTGGGAGAAGGATAGGGGTTAGATTCTGCTGGATTATGAACCAGATTTGAATTCAGTTAAAAGGTAACAGCTTTATAATTACAAACCGATGTGATTTCTGCTTTCACTTACCTTTTGTAACTCAAGTTGTGTAGAAATTTAAGTTACGAGTTTCTTAGAATATTTTTGGAAACTAACCTTTGTTATATAAAGTGGAATTTTTTGTAAGTTGGGTTTTTCCCAGTACTTAGAGAAACAATTAATGGTGGAACGGTTGACACTAGAGCATATTCAGCAAAGCCTCAGCAGACCTATCCCACTCAGGAGTACAGTTAATGTTATGTCAGTGTTACACATGACCCTTTCTTGGCTTGGAGTTGGAGTACTGATGCTATTATAAGTTTGAGTCATAAATAATAATTTGTGGTGTGCCTAAATTGAATTTTTTTCAATTATTAGAATGAGATAAAATGCTTTGTGTTAAATATACCTGACATGCAGGCAGAGTAGAATTAATTTAAATATGAAATTATTTGATAGATTCCACAGTGGTGTGTGGAGTACATGCGATCATTACCAGGACCCAAGAGAGGAGTTGCCTGTACCCAACCGAGGAGAGTGGCTGCAATGAGTGTGGCTCAGAGAGTTGCTGATGAAATGGATGTGATGTTGGGCCAGGAAGTTGGTTACTCCATTCGGTTTGAAGACTGCAGTAGTGCAAAAACCATTCTTAAGTAAGTACTGTCTTTAAAAATAGACACTTTTTCTTTTAATTTTCTGCCACTAGACAGGGAACTTTGCTAGTGGAGTCTCAAGTCGTCCAAATTTAGCATAGTCCAAAGTAGACTTTCTTAGACTTACTAGATGACATTTTAATGTGGATTCGTTTTCTTGGTAGTAATATATATAGCTACTAGTAGGCATTGAAGTTCAAAGGTCAGATTTTAGTTACTTGGTGCAGTATCTTGGGTGAAATGTTATATCATTTAAATGTGATAGAAAAGTAAAGTGACATATCTCAGTAAAGAACAGTTACTTTTTGAAAAAATGATATGTGGGATGGGATACGATTTATTTGGGGAGTGGGTTTTTAATGTTGATTATACAGCTATTATCACATACATGTTATGAGCTAAAAGGAGGAATCTTTTGTTCTGTAATACACTCGTGGAGCCTCCTAAAAGTCCTCACTCTTCATTATAGCATGGCACGCGTGATTAACTACCACATCGAGCTCTTTCTCACTTTTTTAAACTTCTTTGATTTTTAATCTTCATCTTAAAATTGCATTCTGCATAAGTAGTGATATATGTTGCCTGATGGTGATTCTTCTGAAAATCTTTCCCTTTTGTTGCTTCTGTTTCTTTTGTATGTGACATTTCAATTGTTTTTAAAAAATGATTTCTTTGTCATAATGAACTCTTCTCCCTGAGGTTGTTTCTAAAAGACAATTTTGGAACAATATATTACATGGGCAATAACATGAGTCTTTGATGGCAGAAGTATATATAGTGTTATAGAGATAAATGATACATTTTATAGAAAATTTTAATGTATGCAGAAGTAGAATAGTATAATGAACTCCCATGTATTTGTGCATCTTCAACCATGGCCAATCTTGTTTCATCCATATCCCAACCTTTTCCCAACCGTATAATTCGAAAGAAATCCTAGACATCATACACTTTGATCTGATGACAGAAGTATATATAGTGTTATATATAGAAGTATATATAGAAGTATATATTTGTGTATATCTCAAAGATAAGCTTTCAGAAATAAAACTGATATCACAACTTACATTTTTTCTTCATCAAAATTCAAGTTTTGTGATTTTCTCTTGTTTCTTTGATATGTGTCTTTTTTTTTTTTTAGAACTTCAGATTAATGAATTCGGTATCATTTTTAATAGCAGTTGGACTTAAGTGTTTACTTAAATCAGCTCCTCTATGACTATGAGGCATATTTTTGGCTTAAACCTTAATCTTCATTGAATAAACCTTTTTAGTTTAGTGATAATCACATTGATTAGTTGTAATTACAGTGTAATTGATTAAAGAATTATATAAACAAAATCATAGCTTGTGGTTTTATATTTAATTTGCACATAATGTCAAGTACTTGAGGATAATAAAAGACAGACTTTACTTGTTTTTAGGAATAATATTCTGACATTTGATTCACCATACATAGAACTTGATAAGCCACGGTTAAGCAGGGAGAACAGAATTTGGAAATTGGGAGGTGAAAAAAATTGTATGTAGTATTGGGGCTGAGTGTGTGTGTGGTGGTGGTGGTAAGTGGTAGATGTATGTTTATGAAAGATTTTGGTTTAGTTATTAGGGAGTAGCAACTAACATAAATAGATTTGATAGCTCAAAATGAAAGTATTTTTGGCATTGTAATTTTTTTTTTAATGGCATGGTTTCCAGAGGCTATCATTAAACTAAAAAAAAAAATAAAAATCTTACTGTAGACAGGGTAAGGTTATTGGGATGGCTTCTAGACTTCTGAAGAGCTACCGTGTTTCCCTGAAAATAAGACCCAGCCGGACCATCAGCTCTAATGCGTCTTTTGGAGCAAAAATATAAGACCCGGTCTTATATAAGACCCGGTATTATGTCATGTCATGTCTTATGTTATACCCGGTGTTATGTTACATTACGTTATGTTATACCTGGTATTAATGTTATATTATACCTGGTCTTGTGTTAAAATAAGATGGGTATTCTATTAATTTTTGCTCCAAAAGACATTTTAGAGCTGATGGTCCAACTAGGTCTTATTTTCGGGGAAACACAGTAGAAGCTAACCTAGTGTTGTCTTAAAGCAATGTTAAATCCTATTTAATAGTATGGGGCTAGTGGTAATTTTGACAAATGGGAATGCTCCATTGAAAACAGTGTTTTGTGAATCCCTAGATATATTTTGTATAGTCATCTATCAACTCATGTCTTGGGAACACAGCTAAGGCCTTAATAAAGATCAGCTGCATAGTAGTTAATTGGTAGGGAGACTGAATACATCAGACAACTATCAATACGCTCCATTAGCTGTTTCCATTTGTAAATTTCAAATGCTTATATATCCATTGTGTAGCCAGAGGTCTTCTGTTTTTCACCATAGAAGGAGGTAAAGGAGGACTAACTTGTGAACTGTCTGTGGGACTCAGAATTTAATCATACCCTTTTTGATTCATTATTGACTATAAATAAACACCATTTAAATAAGTTTGAGAGTACTTGAGCTAAATTAGTTTAAGTCATCTCTACACAGATTAAGGGTCCAAAGATAGTTTCTTCAATGTTTGGGACACATATACATAAATTTAGGTTCCAGGTCTATTAGGTTGATTGCAAAAACCACAATTACTTTTGCAACAACCTAATAATATTGTGCCATTTACAGAGGATTGGATCTAGTATAAATTAGTGCACGCTCTGTTAGACTAGCCTTAAATAGCTATCCAGTCTCAGTAGACAAGTGAATTTGACAAACCATGCTGCTAAAAGGTTGTTTCATTTCGTTTGTTGTGTTTTTGTTCTCCCATCTTTTTTTCTGAAGTGTTTGTTTTGCCATCTTGGAATGGAAATTATGAAAGAACAAAAAAAACTAATATGGTAGCTAACGAAGAGCAGACCAGTCAGTGAAAGATATGTTGCCAAATTTGTGACTAGTCAGTGAGAAAATCTTAATATAAGGAAGAAGAGGTTGGTATACTTTTGCAGTGGATTTTAAGAAGCATTTTGTAGTTGGAGTTGTAACAAATTTTAAGAAATACTTTTTTTTTTTTTTTTTGAGGGAGCTGATAATTCTTTAAAGAATAAAACAGTTTGATAATCTTGAACTTACCGGAAAACAATATTTGAAGTTGTTGATTTGATAGCTAATTTCACTGTTAGGTGATGTTTCTTTTTGGTTTTTCACCCCTACATGCCATTCCAAATTACTGATCTATTTTGATATTGAGGGAACCTAGTAATTTATACAAGTAATGCTTAGTCATTCAGTTAACTTGAGTACCTTCTGTGTGTCAGGCAGTGCTATGTACCGTTTCCCCAAAAATAAGACCTAGCTGGACCATCAGCTCTAATGTGTCTTTTGGAACAAACATATAAGACCCGGTCTTATTTTAACATAAGACCGAGTCTAATCTAATCTAATCTAATAATAATAATATAATATAATACCTGGTCTTATATTAATGTTTGCTCCAAAAGATGCATTAGAGCTGATGGTCTGGCTAGGTCTTATTTTTGAGGAAACGCGGTAACAACTATTGTATAGGGTTGTTCTGAGATCAAGTATGTTAATTTGTATACAGCCCTTAGAGTAATTCTTGTCACCCAGCAAGTGATAAATCAACATTGCTACTCCTGCTGCTGATAGATTTCCAGTTTGAGAAATTATTGGATCTTATTAACCAGTTAACTCAGTTATCCCAGTTAATTAGAAAGGGGCTTATAAAACCAAGTAATGAAGTTCCTTTTAACACAGCAATTGAATTACAATTTGGGGGTTTTAACTTAAATTAAACCTTGACATTACTTGTCACTATGAAATGAATTAATGAATCCAAATGTTCTTTTAAGATGTGGAAACAGGTCTGGTATTTTAAAGATCATTAATTACACAAACATTAATTATAAACTAATTTATTGAACATCTGTTATGGTAGGCTTTGTTCTAATTCAAGTGTAGCACTGAAGTTAAAGACAGTTTTACTGGATATTTATTTAGAAAGGGTTAGGCATAAAGAATAAATGTGGTTACTCACCACTTAAGCAGTTCCTGTTAGACTAAAAAAATCACTGTTGTCATTCTAGAATTAGAATTGTATTGGCTTTTGTTAATTTATAGAAAGCTAACTTGATTTCCTAAAGGTCTGCCTATATTAATTACATTTGTCCTTTGTGTTCATACTTAAGCATGTGCAAGGTATTAGTTATAGAAGTCTCTTTTTTACAGTGCCAACATCTTAAACAGTATAAAATGGAGCCTACACATTCATCCTAGCTTTCTGTAAACTGCTGTAAGGATGTTAGAGCATTTCCTTCAAAACTGAAAATTTGAGGAATGGGCAGTGTATTTTGAAAAAAATGATTTAGTTGCCTTTTGTTCTGTTAATTTCTTAAGCATTTTTTTGCTTGATTAGACCTCTAAGTAAAACATACCAAATTTTAGCCGTTTTCAGAAATAAAGCTGTGTGCTTTGGCTGCTGATCTTAAGTATATCAGGTAAGAACCATGAGGCTACACATACTACAAATCTGGTTAGGTATTTTCTGTCTGCTTTCCTTTTGTTCACTTTTTTTTTTGGTATTAGGAATGCATTAAAACATAGTAGATTCCGATTTATTCAAAATATTCTATGTATGACGTCTTTCCACGTGACTGTTTTCATCTACTGTGTTTCCCTGAAAATAAGACCTAGCCGGACAACCAGCTCTAATGCGTCTTTTGGAAAAAGATTAATACAAGACCCAGTATAGTATAGTATAGTGTAGTATAGTATAGTATAGTATAATATATAATATAATACCGGCTAGTATAATATAATGTAATGTAATATAGTATATAATATAATACCGCCTATTATATTATGTTATACTGTACTATACTGAGTCTTGTATTAATTTTTGCTCCAAAAGACGCATTAGAGCTGATTGTCCGGCTAGGTCTTATTTTCGGGGAAACATGGTAGTAGTTCTCATTGTGATCAGTATGCTATATATAGTGCTGTTGATTATAGTAAGATTAGTGTTGCCTCAAACTGTATAATATTTTTGCAAATAATATATTAAATTGAACCTTGGTGTATATAAATCTTTGTTTATCCTTTTACCAATGAAAGGAACGTAGTATAAACGGGAACTGTGCTAGTGTCACTGGATCTTTGACTTGGTTGAGGAGGTAAGTTGTGAAACAATTAAAAAGATAGTTTGAGTGTCACATGAATTGGAGGAAGTATTTCATCTTAGCTGAGAAGAATGTAGAAACTTCAATAGGAAGATTATTAGGTTTCAGAGTAGAAGTTATGCTGCCTTGGTTTACAGCATGCTTGATGTATGAGTAATTTTTTTCATGGTACCCTAGGCCTAAAGAAATAACTCAGAATTCCATTTATTTAGTAGTTCGGTCCTAACAACTTAAATGTTTATGTTCTGACAACTTAGTAGCCCTTTAAACAAATGCCTCTGCATAAATTGAAAGGGGGGGGAACCCGAATATTTTAATTTCATTCTTAACCACCATTATTTACTAATGCGATGTCTATGCCACTTGGACACTGGCAGTTTCTTAAACCTTGGAATCAGATTGCACATTGGCACCTTTATTGTTCTACACTAATTTTTGCCTTATACAGTTGGCCCTTGAATAACGTGGGGGTTTAGGGGTGCTGTTCCATCAAGTTCATCAGTGCCAAAAACTTGTGTTGTCCATTCATATCCATTGGTTCCAGGAATAGCCCCCTTTCTTCCCCCCCACCCCCACAGATACCAAAATTCACAGATGCTCAAGTCCCCTATATAAAAAAGGGGTAGATCAGTTCATGCAGGCGGTCCTCTGTATCCATGGACTCCCAACCACAGGTGGAAAATAGTATGGGTATTTATGGGGAAAAATCCATGTATCAGTGGACCCACACAGTTGAAAATCATGTTGTTCAAGGGTCTCCTGTATTTGCTTTTTATCACAGCAGCTATCAAAAATCCAGCTTTTCAAAGATCACATCGTCAAAAAGAATGTAGCATGATGTACAATTAACTCTGAACTACCTCAAGCTAGTAGTCCTGTGGTATCACATGTTGAGTATGGAAAACGGTAATATAAATTGTTTTGAATCAGTAAGGCGGAACATATTCTTTTCTGGAAATAGGCTATTATTTAACAAATTGAATAAATTTATCATCTTAAGTAGCCTGTTTAATACCCAGGGAAGTAGTTTATTCTTTTCTTGACTGTGGATTTATATACAGTTATACACTGAACGATGAGGATATGTTCCAGGAAATGCATCATTAGATGATTTCATTGTTGTGCAAACATAGAATGTACTCACACAAAGCTAGATTGTATAGCCCGCTACACATCTAGGCTGTGTGGTACGCCACTCTCATACATGCAGTCTGTTGTTGACCACATCATTAAGCAGCATATAACTATACTTAGACGTTACGGTTATATACAGTATTCTAAAACTTGGATTGTACAAGGGATTATACATAAACTCCCCTTTTGCAGATCTTAATATTAAACTACAAAATGTTTTCGGTTTTTTTAAACTGCTGTGTTCACATAGAAAAGGCTTGCGAAATTGTCTTAATTTCATAGACCTATATAAATTGGGAAATAACAGTGCTAGACATTTTGGACACACAGGACTTTCTTAAATTAGCGATGGATCTAAAAATAGCTAGATCACTTAATGAGGTAAATGATTTCATTTTAAAGTGAAATTATATATACTTAGAATAGGTCTTTTTTTTGTACCCATGGTATACAGAAGTAACTGATATTGGAAGAAGTTGTTTTGATGGAAGATAATTTGATGACTTATCTGTAGTTATTCAATAAGTATAATAGCATTCACCGTGAGCATGTTTGAAAATTGTTTGCTTTTTGGTAATCACCCATCATAGTGTTGGCATTGTAAAGGATGGTTAGGGTATTCAGTGTCACCATATTTAGTAGTGAGAAGAGCTGTTTTACAAAATCACTATACTATATATAGCTCTGTCTTCTAAATAGTTCCTGATACGTGAACGCTGTTTTAGCTTTGTACTACTGTTCCTTACTGTTGTCATTCAAAAAGTATTTTACTGATAGGGGCTATAAACAAAAATATGTTACATGGTAGGGAAAATAAAAGTGAATAAATATTTATTTTCATCATAGTCTCTTTCAGAAGTCTTGATCTATTATAATTTTGAGTTACTACACACAAACCTGTTTGTGTATGCATTTTAATGTAGGTAGCTTTTCTTTAGTAGAGGCACTCAGGTGACTTGATTGGATTGTAGTGGATAAATCTAAAAACTTAGTGTGAATAGAAAATTTATACCAACTTTATTTTGTTTTTAATTAAAATCTGTACATTCATTTATCAATTATTGTGGGACCAACACCATTTCCCCGAATATGGGTGGGCCCTTTGGAGTTCTATTATGCACTAAAATGTCTAGTTCTTAAAGTGGGGTTTAAATTCCAAACACAGATGTTGCTTTTCTGGAATTCCAGACCCCTTTCCCTCTTTTACAGTTATCTCACCCATTTGATTGTGTGTGTGTGTGTGTGTGTGTGTGTGTTGATAGTTTTTCAAGCTTTTCTGAAGCATACAACTTAGGATATGTATATGCAACTCTTTTTCTGTGCTAAGAGTTTATCATTTCATGTCAAATGTAATTATTTAAGTTTATCCAACTGGTACAGACAGAAATGTGGCTATATACCAGTATGTTTTATAGAATGTAAGGTTATTCCAATTTATTAGGTGAAAGTTAAGAGCGTATTATAAAAGTCTACTGAATATTTTACCAAGAACCAGGCAGTTGGTGTACTAGGTGCATTATATGCATTGTTTTGTTTAAACAATAGTCACCATATTCTCATTTTACAAGTGGAGCATTAGAGAAGTTGAACTTGTTCAAGGTCAGACATCAGTAAGAAAGCAGAGACTTGAACCCAGGCTTGTCTTAAAAAAGGATGTGTTTGTTCTTTACCACTGTATGCTTTACTCCTTTCCATCCTCATTCTTCATCTCCATGTAAATCTGTGTGTATTTGTAAAGCTTTCCTGGGAATAGGGAAAGTAGTAAATCTAATTACCCAGATTAAACAATGCCAGTCATTTATAATACTCTTTGAAACAGATACCAAGAATTTCTTTGGGTCATGCTGAGTCAGGTTTTGGATTATTTAGAAACACAGTTTGATTTATTTCCATGTTTAGTTATGCCAGGATAAAGCCTATACTTTGAAAGGTAACCAGGTCCTAATACTATTAGAATAGCGCTTCATAACTAGGAATTTCAGTACAAATTAACTTATAGAAGGGCTGTTTCAAGACATGACTGATTCACTTACATTGTATTTTGGAGATTGTTCTAGAACAGTAAATATAAAATTGCCTCATTTTTAATGGCTGCATAGTTTAATTCTATTGATGAATACACAAATTTGCATGTTTGGTTAAAAATTGCTGCTCTCCTTAGTACCCTCTTACAACCTTCTACACAATTTTTCACACATGCACAGGTGTATATATCTGTGAAATGAGTTTCCTACAAATGAAATTGTTTGGGCCAAAGGGTATGTTTGAATTTTATTAGCTGTTGCCACATTGTGCTCCATAGAGATTTTATCTACTTTGACCAGAAAGGAATGAGCAAATGAGCGTCTGTTTTCATACCCATGCCAACTTCTTTTATCTTTGTCAATATTGTAAGTGAAAAATGGAATCTCATTATGGTTTTAATTTGCATTTCTTTTGTATGAAATTGAACATCTTTACATGCATTTATGAGCCATTTGTATTTCTTTTTGGAATCTGAGACTAGTGCTTTTCTCCTCTTTCCAGAAGTATTGCTACCTGGTTGACAGTTGTTTGTAAGGTGCTATTTAAAATGCATCCCAATAACAGAAAAGCTAAATTCAAAAAAATGTACAGTATTATAGGATTGACAAAGTTTAATACCTGTTCATATTCTTTGCCTCTCTATGGTTGTTTGGCCTTTTTCTTAGTGATTTATACACACTTTTAATAAAAGTAGAATTCTGGATATAAGATGCAAGTTTTATCCAGTTTGCCATTTGTTTCTTTGCTTTGCTATGAAGAAACCTTGAATTTTACACAAGTAATTAACCAGTTTTTTAACATTGGATTGTGCATCAGACCCTGCCAAGACTGCTTTAAATGATTTAATCCTTGTACTTTAGTATTTTGTTTTTGTTTTAAACATCTTTGCTCCATCAGGCATTTGCGGGGGCGGGGGGTGTGGTTCAAGATGAGGATTAAGGAAGGCATTGGTGTTTGCCAGTGTTCTCTCTCTCACACTCACTTACTCACTCACTCACTGTTTCTACCTGCACCAAATAGCATAGCACTAAATTATTGGGGATTATTGCTTCCCTGCATAGACGTAGTTTTAAAATTTTTTCTGGCATTCATTTGGGAAACATTTTTCACTTTTCTGTGGATTTTTTTTCTTTTTGATTTTTTTTTTTGAACCATACTACGTGAGATGTTTTGAAAAATTATAATTATATGTAAACAAAACTATAAATGAATAATAATAACACATTTGAAGCACGTAGTGTTTTACCATGCTTTGTTTATCTCATAGTTGTAGATGGTGACTGGGGTTGGGGTTGGTGGTTGGCTTGTAGTTGTGCTATGCCATCTGTGTGTGCCAATTGCAAAAATCCTTAAGCTAAGTTGATGCTGCTCAGTACACCGGTTTGGTTTTTTTGTTTGTTTGTTTATTTTACTCTATTAATTAAACAGTCGTAATTGAAAATTTGAGCTTTTTTTACTTCAAGGATGGTTTGGCTGCTCAGGCATCTACATTACTTACTTAATCTACCTCTTCATTTGGACTAGTGCTTCTCACACTTTAGCAAGCATCAGAATGACATGAAAGCTTTTTAGAACACAGATTGTTACGCCCCACCTTCAAAATTTCTGATTAGAATCGGAACATTGATACTAGTCTTAGTAAGTGATTTTACTGGTTTTGAGACCTAGAAAAGTTAGCTGCTAATATTCTGTTTTCTTTACTGCAAAAGCACCTAATTTGATTGTATCTTTAAGAGACCTTCGGACTGTAAAAATGTCATTTTTCCTGAGACACTATTGTACAAACGGCAATCTTCTGATATTAACTGATTATGCAGGAGATAACTTGTAGCATCTCATGGAATTGAATCACTGGGTGATGATCAAATTAGTGTTGAGGAATATCCAGGAGCCTGTGTCGAACCTGGAAGGCAGGGTTTGGGCTTAGTTGACCATTTAACTTAATACATGTAATATGCATAGTTAATAAAACAAGGCAAATAATAGTTACGTTAATCTAATTTACAATATTTACAGTCTACCATTTGTAACATTTCCCCTTTTAGAAAAATATGAAAGAATGATTTTTTGGGTCAGCTCTGCTTTTGAATGCCTCGACTGCTGTGGTTGTCTGAAGTGTGATGAATGTGAGGAGGAAAAAGATCAAAATAAAGACGGTACTTTTTAAAATGAGTTTTAAGGAGTTTTCAAGTTGGAAGTTTGATACTTTATCAGTTCTGACTTTTCTCACATTTTTAATATGTGAAATTTATGTACATTTTGCAGTCTGAGTGTCTTACAACTAATGGCAGTTTGGTGGTTGTCGTTGCCTGTGAATTCTTGAACTTGATCTAGCTATACATATTGGCACTTCAAATAAGTAATACATGTTGGGACTACGTGTTGAGTTTATTTTCTAACTAAAATGCCTTCAAAAATGTTACACGAGGGTTTCATATTGAAATGAGTAGGCTTGGAAACAGTGGCATGGTGTAAATTTGATAGTATTTAAGCAAATATTTGTTTGAAGAGTGACCAGTTTCTTTTTTTGCCTTGCAAAACAATAGATAAGAGCTTTATTGAATATAAGGTAGTTACCCACAAGTGGATGAAACTGGATTGTGTTTGCTACTGAGATAATGTGTGAAAAGATTGCCTATGTCATGTCAGTACTAACATCTGAAGGCAGGAGAAATTACCAAATATCCTCAGACAGATCAAAGACATTTCAAAGCAACGAGAGGCTATAATGTAGCTGATTCATGCACTGTGCTGCACTATCGTTAAGGCACTGAGTCATAGTTTAATTGGCACTTCTTTTCTTTCATGGTCTTAATATAAAATAGTTTTGCAGATAATGCTGTGTCAATTCCAGAAATGTGTTCAGGTGTAATAAAGAGGATTCATTTCTCGTATACTGTCAATTTGCTGAACTTACTGCTCCAACAGATGGCATCAGCTAAACATTTCAAGTTGGTTCATGAAAGATTAGGTTAGACTAATTTGTGAAAAATCGAGCCAAAATAGTGAAGTCATAAATGATGACTTCAGATTTTAGACTGCTTTTAAGTCTGTAAATAAAATCATGGATTTGTATTCAACAGAATGAGCTGTGACTTCAGCATTTGCAGGCGGACTTTGTTTTGTCCAGGCGCCAAACTAAAGATAAGTTGTAGATAGTTATTTTGTATTAGTGACAGTAGTATCCTGAATGGAATGGACAGGAGATGGCTGACACAGAAACAGTTCTGCAAACCACCCTTGAGCTGAGCGCCTGGATTCCGTATTAGCTGATTTGAGCCATCACTTAGCCTCGTTTCCCTTTTTTGGTTCTGTGATCTAGCTGATGTCATCTGGCTTTGCTTTTCCATAGATATTTGTCAGCATTTCTTTAGTACTAATGCTGCTCCTCATTTCCATGAGTGTATTCCTTTTTGTGCTTCTTTACGATCATTTCATTGAATTGGGTGGGGCAGGGGAAAGAGATGGTAGACTCATGTGCCCTCTTAGCTTTTTTGAACCAGGAGCCTGTTGTTAGTTCAAGTGGGGAATTCTGAAGCCTTTAAAGAAATGTACATTTGAATGTAGTAACATTTTAGTGATGTGATGTCATAAAGCAACTTAAAATCATTTTTTAGTTTTGTTTTGCAGGTTGAATATTTGTATGCTTCAGATTTTGCTTTGGCATGTGTGTGAAACCATGTGATCATTATATTCCATAATCAGACTTGTTTTCTCAGTGCATTTCAGCATTAACAGTCACACTTGACAAGATTTGATAATGTATAGCTTCTTTGATATATACTCTTAAAATTTTTTCTTGAAACTTAATTTTGCAAAAGATTATTGAGATAATAGCACATTTGTTTTGGGCAAAGGTTTAATTTTGACTTACCTGATGTTTTTGCAATTTGTTTTTATGTCGTGAAGTTTAATTTTAAAATTCCCTACATGAAACTTGACCAGCACGTTCTTTGTGAATATAGGTACATGACTGATGGGATGTTACTTCGTGAAGCTATGAATGATCCCCTCCTGGAACGTTATGGTGTAATAATTCTTGATGAGGCTCATGAAAGGACATTGGCTACAGATATTCTCATGGGTGTTCTGAAGGAAGTCGTAAGACAGAGATCAGATTTAAAGGTGAAGTAATTTCTTTTACTTGTTTCATTCATTAAACATGTACATATGAGGTCTGACAGTTAAGTTAGCGAACTTGCCACCATGCGCTTACATTGGCAGCACTGTACAAACAGCCCGGGAAGGTTTCATAACCTTGGTATATCAGTGTCTCACAGCTGTTCGTGTTGACGTGGGGCGGTGTCTTGCTGAGTGGCGTTCATTATTGTTGCATGTTTTTGTATGCCGTCGCGAGAATGGCTGAGCTTGAATTAGAGCAATGAACAAACATTAAATTTCTTGTTAAGCTTGGCAAGAGAGGAAGTGAAATCAGGGACATGTTAGTCCAAGTTGATGGGGATAATGCCATGAAGAAAACGGCAGTGTACAAATGGATGAAATGTTTTTCTGAGGGGAGAGAATGCATCACTGATGAATAAAAGGTCAGGGCGGCCAGTAACGAGCAGAACTGACAAAAACATTGCAAAAATGAGTCGAATTGTGCGTGAAAATCATCGGCTGACTGTGAGAAGCATAGCAGACCAAAGTAAGCATCCATAGAGAAACAGTCATGAAAATCTTGGCATAAGAGAGGTGTGTGCAGAAATGGTCCCAAAGGAGCTCACCGATGAACAAAAGCAAAGGAGAGTTGAAGTTTGCCAAGACCTTTTGGAGAAGCAAGATGATGTTTAGGGCCGTGTTATCATGGGTGATGAAACCTGGCTGTACAAATACGACCCTGAAACAAAGCGTCAATGTGCACAATGGAAGTCAGCCAGTTCTCCATGTCCAAAAATGTTCCGTCAGTCCAAATCAAGAGTCAAAATGATGTTGCTAATCTTTTTTCTGATATTAGAAGGATTATTCATTATTAATTTGTACCAACTGGATAAACAGTTAACCAAGTTTGATATTTGGAAGTGCTGAAAAGGCTGCATGAAAAGTTAGACCACCTGAACTTTTCACCATCAATTCATGGCTCTTGCATCACAACAATGTACCATCTCACATGGCACTGTCTGTGAGGGAGTTCTAAGCCAGTAAACAAGAACTATTGGAACACCCTCCCTACTCACCTGATCTGGCCCCCAATGGCTTCTTTTTTTACCCGAAGATAAAGGATACAGCTCTGATGGCCATTCCAGATAAAGAGTTCCAAAATTTCTGTGAAGGGTGGACTAGGTGCTGGCATCGGTGCACAGCTTCCCAAGGGGAGTACTTCGAAGGTGACCGTAGTGATATTCAGCAAAGAGGTCTGTAGTACTTTTTCTAGGATGAGTTTGCGAACCTAATTGTCACACCTCATAAAAAAACAGGGAACACATGCTCATCACTCTAATCAACTATAAAAAATAACCAACTGTAAAAGGAGCAACCAACAAGTACCTATATTGGTGTTTTTCTTTCTTAACCTATTTTTGTGTCTTTGTTTTATAGTTGAGGTATACTTTTACTTTTTAATGCTGTATTTTTAAGCCACATCTTTTCAATTTCTAACCCACCCAGTTTTTTATAATCCAAGAGCGTGGTATTTTTGTAACCCTGCTGCTCACCCTACTCTATTAAGTGCAGAGGCCTTGTTTAAGGATCAGACCTTTGTCCCTGTCCTAATAAGAATGCACCCATTAGAATTCATAATGCTGCAGTGTGGGAATAATTATACCCAGAACAACCTACTCCTTAGAAATGTATTGCTTAGCTTAATGTCTTGTTTTTTCTGTCTGTTATACCACATATACCCTGGCCAGTGTTACTATGTTAATGAGGGCTTAAAACTAAATGTTCTCACATTTTTGTCTCCCAATGTTTATGAAGTTCCTCCTTTTTTCAGTACAGTGTTAATATATGTATTTACAGAAGGATTGTACACTGGGCAGAAAGAATGTGGGTCTCAAAAACTGTTGATAGCTGAGTATGTTTTTCTTACAAAAATTAAATTACGCTTTTAAAGAATATATTTGAAGAACTATATGAATACTACCATTATTAAGCTTTATGAGCTATTGAAGTTTTAGGGAGAAACTCAAAGTAGAAATTAAGAATTTTGTAATAGACTGTTTTATTGGGAGGGGGGAGCCTTCTATTTAAGTAAATTTTTAGTGGGTTATATAATGTATGATTTACATAGAAGGGTGATTGCAGTGTCATGCAGCCCTGCACCTGAACAGTCTTTCATAGCTGCAGCTTTTAAAAAAGAAACCCACATTTATTTTAAGAATTTTTACAAAGAAATCATGCTTATTAAAGGTGATTTGGAAGAAGGGAGAAAGTTTATACCTATGCCACTGGAGTTTTTGTTTTTTTTTCCATTTTCTTTGTTTTTCCCCCATGTGTAAGGTTGTGTTTTGATAAATGTAGCAGTAATCATACTACACATTATTGATATCTTTTATCAATCCCTTTTACATGTTATGTAATTTTATAAACTTTGGTTTTTAAGGTATTATTTCATGAATATATTGTAGTTTATTGGATGTGAGGTTTGTTTCTACTTTTTTAAAATGAAAATAACTTACTATAGTCCAGTCTTGTGTTACTTGATTGTTTTAAGTCACAATTTATGAGCATGAAGACTTGTAGGGTTCTTTATAACATGTGTGTGTACACACACACACACACACACACACATAGCAGTAAACGTTAATGTACTTGTTTTTTCTTTAAGACCACATAAGAATCCTTAAAGACAACTTCAAATAATTTACTGTTTTCTTTTCAGGTTATAGTTATGAGTGCTACTCTAGATGCAGGAAAATTCCAGATTTACTTTGACAATTGTCCTCTCTTAACTATTCCTGGGCGTACACATCCTGTTGAGATCTTTTATACCCCTGAACCAGAGAGAGATTATCTTGAAGCAGCAATTCGAACAGTGATCCAGATTCATATGTGTGAAGAAGAGGAGGGAGATCTTCTACTTTTCTTAACTGGTCAAGAGGTATCGTCATTTGCTTCATTATTCAGCCTTTGGCATCTTTTTTTATCCCAGCATTTAAAGTTTTTCTTCAAACTGATTGTATTTATATATGAGATAATAATAATTCCTTTTATCCGTGCGCTCTAAGAATACCTGTTTGTACCATTAGTATTTGTGTTCTAGTTAGTTATCCTAAGAATGTTAAATGCATTTAGAATTTCAAGTTTCAGCAATTTAGTCTCGATTTTGTAGAGATCTAGTTGGTCAGTGGTTTGGTAATTTGCAATTTTGCTGAGGTATGAATTTGAATCGCAGCTGCTGTGAAATCAGGTTATCATAGTTATTTTTAGCTTGTGAGTGAGCTCTGTAACTGAGGCGCCCATCCACCATCAAAGCGAATGTTTACGTTTTGTTTTGGTTTTCCACATGCTCAGTGAGGATTGGAAAGAATCACTGAAATTTCTTAGATTTTACCTCATTTTAAGATTGAATTTTATTCTCAGGTGCAACATTTTCCAAACTTGTTTCCAAAAAGATGTTCATAGGTGTGCTGTGAAATTCTTAAGTGGCTACATACATTCAGGAAAAGCTGTCTGGATAAGTTTTTATAAAGCCTTTTACGAGAGGTTTTCTTAGAGTCTGTCATTTACTCTACTAGGTTTTGTGAATTTTCTAGAATGTGCTTCCAAAACTAATATACATACAGAACACTTTACAAAACCTGCAGATTCTGATTCAAAGTTCAGGTGAGGCCTGAGATTGTGTATTCCTAACAAGCTTCCAAGTAGTGCTCAAGTTCTTAATGATTAAGTAGCAAGATTTAAGAGTGTACTGTTTCATAGAACTTTCTTCAATGCTGGAAGTGTTCTTATCTGCTGTTCAGCATGGCTTTTGTATATTTGAAATGTGGCTAGTGATAGGAGGGACTAAATTTTAATTTCATAAAATTTTAGTAAATTTACATTTAAATAGCTACGTGTGCTGACTCCTGTTACAGGTTTTGTATGGTCCACTAGTTAAGAATTGCTTTTACATTTTTAAAGGGTTGTAAATAAAAACAGTATGCAATAGAGATAGTATATGGATGCAAAGCCTGAAATAGTTTGGCCCTTTGCAGTGAAAGATCTGACCCTTGCTCCAGAACATTTTTTCTCAAATATGGTCACCAGTGGATTGATTGCCTGCTCAGGTGGGGAGAGTTTTTGAAAACAAAGCAGGTTCTTGGCCCTGTTCCAGACTTGCTCAAACAGGTGTAATTTGAGGGTAAAATAGAGGAATCTGCATTTTTCACAAGTTCCTCGGATCATTTTTATATTCCTTGGGATTAAAGTTTACTGCTCCAGAGGAATGTTTTAGCCAGTATGCCTGGGGTGCATTAATGATACCACCCTAAACAGTGGGGTGGGAAATTGCTCTACTTCTCTCACAGGTGTGCTGTGGGACTCACCTCCTACCTCCACTAGCATGTGAACTCTAATTTGTGTTTCTACGGAGATGTTTAGCATATAATATTTGAGCAAATGTTACTGTGTTAAGAGCTATAAATGTTGGCTGATATTTTTTGTCCATTCAATATTGTCTGTATGATTTATAATTTGTGCTCCATTGGCCATAGTTTCTTTTCTGTAGAGCAGGGTTTTTCAACCTCAACACTATTTACATTGTAGGCCAGTTCTTTGTTGTGGGGTGCCCTGTGCATTGTAGGGTGTTTATTAGCATCTCTAGCCTTTACCCATTAGATGCAGAACGCTCCCTCCCTCAGTTGTGACAACCAAAAATGTCTGCAGACATTGCTACATGTCCCCTAAGAGGGTTCCAAATCATTCCGAGTAGAGAATCATATTCTTTAGGGAAATAAGATGTGTTGCAAGTTCAGTTTTACCGATAAACCTCTGTTGGTACTGGTAAAGGAAAATACTCCTTTTTATGCATTTTGAATGGACGAATTTTTATATATTTTGTATGCAAGAGTTCCAAATGCTTTTTTGATGGCATAAAAACCGTACTTATACTGTAATGTAGTGTGAGGTATTTATTTTTGTCTTATTTTGTATGGCCTTTATAGTTTCTCACTTCCCCCGAAGTACACAGCATATTTTTCTTAAATGACCAAAATTGTTATTATGTTCAGATAACCAAGCATATTAGAATTCTATTAGAAATATCAGATGGCCTCATGGTGAGGGCCTGAAAGACTTTTTTAGGAGTTAACTTCCTATAGTTGAAATTTTGGCAACTATTCCTATAGCAGGGGACTGGAAAGGAAGTAAGCCTGTGGTTTTCAAATGTGTGCTAGAGAGGGAAATACATGTCTTTCAATAAAGTGTCACTGTAATTGTGAACCTCGTGTATGTGTACTGTTAAGTTTTTAAGTTCCCTTTAGGTGACTAGACTTGAATTTGAAGATGGGCAAAGGTAGCAGAGTATTTAATGTATTTTGTTTTATTGATTGTGTGTAGTAGTAGTGATTTAAAGATAAGTAAAATAATTATTCCTCATGTTTGTGACTGTTATTTTTACTTAGTTAAATGGTAGATTTTGGGAATTCATTACTCATGCTTTCATAAATTTGAATAGCATCCATAAAATTTAGTTTATCTCGTGAAAATTTAAAATGATTTTTAAGACCATTACCACTTTGACCACTTAAACCAAAGTGCTTCTATAATCATCTGACTTAATTTGGGAGAGATCATTTTTAATTAGTGAAAGTTTGGGAAAGACTTGAATTCTAGAATTTTTTTTATGTTGTTTTCTGTTAATGCTTAAAATCTGGACTAATGAATTCCTTAGGGGTGCTACACTACTGAATTAGGTAAGAATGATTGTAAATATCAATTATTTGTAAATGCACACTTGATTGAAGATACTGAAATCCTTCATTCTTTAAGCAACACATTGTTTTATCTTTAATTTTACTGAGTAAAATGTCTTTTCCACATGTAGTGAGTTCAGCCTCTTTAGGGTTCATGTTAATTTACTAACATATTTGATGCTTTTGGAGCTGAAAGTCTTCTTAAACCAGAAACTCTTGAACTTCTGTCTGAATTCTCAATATTGCTCATGACTGAGCAGATGGTTGCTTTATGCTGATGATTGTCAATCAGTTTTGTGGTCTTCTGAACTGACAGTATTGACTTTATCAAGGTGGGTAAACTTCAAGGGAAAATTTTGTTGCAGTTATAAAACTTGTTTTTATGTAAAAAACATAAGTGGTGTTTAGAGATGTCTTTGTATCCCATGAAGTAGTGATTTTGTTATACCTCTATCTGCTTAGATTGGGATAGTCTAGTCCCAAGTAAAGTTGGAATTACCTTGTTAAAATTCTGGAATCTGCAAATGAACAATTTGGGGCACTTAATTTTCTTGTACTGTTGTGTGAAATCTGGATGTTTGGTGACTTCTAAACATTTATTTTCCCGTCAAATATGACTAAATTAACAAAATTGCAAATATTCTGAATATTGGCGGCTGTTTTCCTTTTTAATTTTAGAAAAAAAAAATCTAATTTTGTATTTGCATACCAGCAGGGGGCATTCTAATCTAGATACAGCATTTGAAAGCAATTTCTTTCTGAAAATGTTTGTTTCATTTGTTGTATTTTTCTTCCAATGACTAACATTCATTCACTTTCTTTTAGAAATTTTAGGTCTCAAAGGGAACTATTAACATAAAATCCTTAATACTGTGTTTCCCCGAAAATGAGACCTAGCCTGGATCATCAGCTCTAATGTGTCATTTGGAGCAAAAATTAATATAAGACCCGGTCTTATTTTAATATAGTATAAGACTGGGTCTTATATAATACAATACAATACAATAAATTATAATATAATATAATATAATATAATATAATATAATATAATATAATATAAAGTGTGATACGTAAATACCGGGTCTTATATAAGACCCGGTATAATATAACAGAATATAATACCAGGTCTTATATTAATTTTTGCTCCAAAAGATGTGTTAGAGCTGATGGTCCGGCTAGGTCTTATTTTCAGGTAAACATGGTAGTAATTTTCTGTGTCATAATTTTTAAGACCTTACATATTTGGAATAGATGACAAAAAAAATTTCAAGATTTGTATTCTTTCACATTTTCTTTCACATTTTCTCATACTGATGGTGTCCTCTCTTTAAACCTGGATTTGAATGTAAATGTATTGTGAAATAGTTTTCTGTGGTGGGGAAATTTTTGAAGATACCCTAAAATATTTGGGTTAGCCTACTTAAATATGTTGATGATGTAAAGGTGTGTGTTCTCATTGGGAACAATGAAAAAAATCTTCCCATATAATTGTGTTAGTGATGACATGACATTAAAGCCTAATTGGCTTCTTTTAAAATCTGTTAGGTTGGTACAAAAGTAGTTGCGGTTTTTGCAATTTTAAACCTTTTAAATCACAGTTACTTTTGCACCAACCTATATTAGCACATCAATTTCTTTCAGATTGTAAAAATTAAAAAGGTTATGAGTACAATTAAATATTCCTGGATGAGAATTTTCAATTTTAATACAGTTTGTTGAGAATTAGAACATCCGATGACTTAAGAAAAGGGGTGTGGGATGCCAATAGGGCAGTTTGTGTTTATTTGGCTACAGCGGTCAAAGTTTCTTGGATTATTTTGGAAATCCCAATGAAATTTGTTAAATCAGTTTTGGTTACTAAATTGAAAATATGGCCCATAAAACTCGGAATGTGATAAATACTTAAAATGTTCAGTGTATTCGTTTTGTTTTCAGACTCAAACTTTTATTTTGTAGGAAATTGATGAAGCCTGTAAGAGAATAAAACGTGAGGTTGATGATTTGGGCCCTGAAGTTGGTGACATTAAAATCATTCCATTATACTCTACCCTCCCACCTCAGCAACAGCAACGCATTTTTGAACCTCCACCTCCAAAAAAACAGAATGGAGCAATTGGAAGAAAGGTAGTATAGAAATGTTCTTTATAAACATTTCATGTGTACTTTAAGAATTGTCTATGAGATATCAAACTTTATTGAATTACAAAGGACTTAAGTTACGGGTGATTGTGAACTGAATTATACACTACAAAATAATCTACATTTTAAAAGTTAAGTAGAAAGAAATGTATTTGGGTGGACTTTTGAATATCATTTGACCTCAAAGAAAGAGCAGGAACAGCTTTCCCCCTCTCAGGAAGTCACCTCTTAGCAAATGGAAGGTTGGTTAAAGTGGGTTAAGAAAGAGGAAAGATAGCCAAGTGCTCTCGTTCTTTCCCTTAAATCACTTGGCAAAAGCTAAGCACTGTTTTCTTCAGTGCCTTTGCTTCTGCCTAGAATTTTCTTCAATATCTAACCTGTGTCGTGTCTATAGGTATAAAATGTTGACTGTACAGATCTCTTAACGGTGGCACAAATTACACTGCATAGATATGTGGGTTTCTTGCAGGCAGGATCTGTGGATCTTTTTGGTGTAGATGTGTGCCTGGCACAGGAAGGGAACAAGGATTTTCCAATGCTGTTTCTGGGTGCTTTGTTGGGGATTGGAAGGGGATCTGAGTTCTAGTTTGAAACTGCAGCTGTGCTTTTGTTTTTTAAGAATACTAGCATCTAAAACAAAATAGGCCCTTGTAAATAATCCACTATAAGTTTGTTGAGTATATTTGTGTAGAAAGAAGTCTTTTATCTGAAATACTCATTTATTATGTACTTGTCAGTCAATTTTGGAATCTTGCTTTTCTTATATCTTTTTGCTAATATTTTCAATGATTTGAAAAATTACAAATTAATAAATATATTAACTATATCATGGCTTATTATTTCTTTACATGGCTGTGTAAAAGTTAAATGAACCAAAAATATTTTTCAAAGTGAAAGAACTTACTGAATGGAAATAAATCACCAGCCTAGTGGAATTGAAATTAACAGGTTGATAGGGGGAAAAATCAGTTTTTGAATTTTTCATAGATCAGCAAGAGTAGTGACTGCCTTAAAAAATAGCTTCATTAATATTGTAATTCACAATTATTGTCATGTTGTCTGTAGAACAACTTCAAATATTTTTCTCTTGTTACTTTATGTGCATTCTGAACTTGGGGGGATAGAAGTTTTATGGGATTCATTTAGTATACAGTGTTTTTGAAGGTGATTTGTTCACTGAAAATACTAATTCTCAAGTTTTTAGCTTGATTCTATAATATCAGCAGTGTATATAAAGTAGCAATTTTTAAGCATTTCCATAGTAAAGAGTTAATGCATCCTCCAGGCAGAGGATTTAATTTTTCTTGAAATCAAGTGCATTTTGTATATCTGCATTTGTTTAATTTTAAAATGGTTTTTATCTATCCTTGAGTAAAATTGGCATACAGCAAGATTTAATGTTTGTCTTTTCATGTTATTCATTTCATTCCGTTTTGAGTTACTTTGAGATATATGGGCCCACGCTTATTAAAACTCATTTTACATGTGAGCCCTTCTTTGCTCTGTTAATTTAGGGGCCAATTCAATGCATGAATCTGCAACTTAAACCCATGGAGTAGAATTAGTTTTTTTGTGTGTTTTAACTATTGCTTTCTGTGTTCTTGTGAATCCTAAGGATATTGAGGAATATGTTTTCACTGAAAAGTGATTCTTTGAGCAGCTGGTTATAACAGAGATGATGGGGGACCATTGGGGTCCCCAAGGTTTGGGCTTACCTTGGCTTTTAATTTAGAATCATAACTATGGGCCGATGCCACTTCATCATCCATTGATGGTACTTCGTTCAGCTATTGATACTCATTTGTTCAGCTAAAGCTATAGGATCTCTTATTGGGAAATCGTCTTCATCAAATAAGTCATCTTCATCTTAAAGGTTGAGAAGAGCACTGTCATAGCTTCCCTGGATGATTGGAGAGAGGAAGGACTTCCTTGGCAATTGATACATCATTTGTATGTTGAGGAAGAATATTTTGAAGCCCATGTTTAAGGGAAAATGAAAATTTTTTATAGAAGGCCAGTTCATAAAGGAGGATTTACTCCACAAGGAGGTAGGGGTGCCAACTGAAAACCTGGGAGAACTGAAACACACCAGCCAAGATGAGCAAGTGACCACCAGACCCAGGGCCTGGCTGGCCCAGATAGAAAGGGAGAAGGGATTGGTGAGTTTACAGGGAAGGAGACAAGGGTAAGAATTACGGTTCACACGGGTTCTATGAGGGAGAATGGATACTAGAACGGGAAAAACTGGTGTTTTCCTGGTGTTAACAAATGTAACAACTTTGATAATACCCTGTCTACCTTATAAAACAAAGGACTGGAGGCCAAGGCTTGATCCCTCCATCATGAATTTATTAATTAAACGTTACTGTGCCAGTTACTGGAATGGAGCTTTCATTCAAGAGTGTTAACTGTCCCTGATAGTCACAATTAATTTAAAATTACGTGAGAACATTTAGGGACTTCCTGCTTCCAGTTGTATAAAACAAAATACAATCTGATTCATTTTGTTAAATTGTTTACATATTTTGTTCTAATACAAAGATAATAGCATAGAGTGGACTATAATTATTGAAAGGTTTGGAACAAAGATAATTATTTAATAGTTTTTAAAATTTCACCAGAATAATTGTAATTTGTATTACTTTATATTTGGTGGGTACCTTTTAGAAGGTAGTGCCTTATTTGCTATTTTTCTTTGTATTTATGCAAAATAGTTTATAATTTTTGGTCAAACTAGCAAAGCTTTTTAAAAGTGTTAAATTTTTTAAATGTAGCCTATATTACAGGTAAAGTTTCATGGGCATCTGGGGGACTTAACTAGCATTCCTTTTACAACTAGTTACTTAGTTCCACTTATGTAGATTTCTAACATAGTGCTTGCTAATGGTGAACTGTTTCAGGTTTCTAATGATTAAGAAAGGTTGAGAATGCAATACATGTATTTATGTGAGGGATAGATATTTTTACCTATTTTGATAATAATGCTTGATGTTTATTCAATCAAGTACTTGACTTTAAGCTATAGCAACAGCATTCGTATATATACATTCAAGTTTACTCATCAGTAAATCACTTCTATGTATCTTTGACTGAGACTTATAATTGCTGTATTATAGATTTGGTATTAAAATCGAGCAACTATTCTTTGATTTTATTTAGTTTTCATTTTGTCCATACAAATAGCTGGTTTTTCTGTAGCCTATCTTACAGTTTACTAATTAACATAGCTCAGAGCATACATCGCTCAATAAAAAAGAGAAATGGCCCTTGTGGAGATGGTTCTATAGTTTCAAAGAGAGACTTAATGATCCACTGTTTGAAGATAACTTAGTATGGTGCTGCTGGGATGTGTACAAACAAATAAGTTAATATCCATTCTGAATTGGAGACTCCCTCAGAGTTCCCTGGGGACTAAAATTCCAAAGTAGTTTAACCTAAGTGTATTATTGTGTCCAAAAAATTCAAGTAGAGCAACTAAAGTATGCTGAGTTCTACTACTTTGAAGTGAAATTATTGAAATAAATCATAGTGGATCCCATTAGAAGGTATAGTATTGAGGGTATAGTGTGGCTGTATCCTAAAACTAGATGAAAGCTTATTCTTTGCACACTTAATATATAAAAAGAAAAATGGCAAGAATGTCAAACATTTTGCCGTAGAGTTTATTCTGTATTTGGGGTTATTTACCTGAAACAGTTATTTGGCCAATGAGGTTTGAACACTTTTTAAGGCCCTTTGAACACTTATTGCCCAGTTACAGTCTAGAAAGCTTTTACCATTTATATATGTAGTCCCATTGGTCATGTGTTAGTCCCTGGACAAATTCAGGATGATGTTGTGTTCTCACCAGTTCTTAATTAGATCATGTGCTGTTTTACATCTAGAATATACTTAGGGCTTGCCTCTGCTCATTGCTAAGATTTCAAGTCAGCTAGATAACTTTTATCATCTCATTTATTTGTTCTTTTGCATTATGTATGTGTATGTGTTTTATTTAACCTTAGCTAGCTAGTATTATTCCTCGAGCTCTAGTCATTAGAAGTACCCTCAAAGACATGCAGTTTGTTACATGAGTTTTCCTCCTGTTTGTCCCCAAATTTACCTCTTAATGGGTCAGAATCATGCCCTTTTTTTCATGGTGATAGACACACTTTAGTAATTGATAAATCTATGGTAGATAGGTCCTACTCAAAAAAAAAAATTAAATGTTACTACTTTAAAGCTTTTTTACCAGTTTACTTTTAGTCTTTGGAGAAAGTCCAGAGATCATCCTTCTGTAAGGTCGTTTTTAAGACTCACATTTTAGAGTTTGACTTTTAGATGGCAGAAGACTCAGTAATGACATGGGGCTTGCCAAGTTGGCGTAATCACCTGATTCTTAAACACTTGTGGAATCATACGTTCTCACCTCCTTATAAGTATTTCATAATTTGTCACAAACGCAGAAACAAAACATGCACACCAAATAAAATTATTTTGTGGAGAGAAATTAACTATTTTTAAATAACTCTAAAGAGTCGATAACATCAAGAAATTCTTATCACATTGTCTGTATTCTATTCTAGAAGCAGTAATGTGTGCAATGCATTTTTTTCCAAGTAACTTTTTTTTAAAAAAAGCGATTTCTTCCATTGTCCTAAAGATCTATCCAGAACTATATCAATTTTCACTCCAGAATTCCAGATAACCAGACCTCTTACATAATCACAAACATGTATAATTCCGTATTCATTGTCTTTTTATTTTTTTCAATCTTGTTTTAGCTAGACTGATAAGAGTTACCAAAGAAAATTGAAGCTTGATGGTGTTCAAACCTTTCTACTTAGCTACTTAGGTTTGACTGCTGGTTCTGCCACCTACCCCTAAATTCATTGCTGCTTCTCCTACGAGACACTTTCTAGAACAATATTAAACTCAGGTCCTCTTTATTCAAGCTCACCTGTCAACTTTATATACCTTGTTTATGTTTGCTTTGGTTCTAGTTATTAACCATCCGTGTCATCTAAATGTCTTAAAAATGTGTTTCAGTCACATCAAAACATCTCTGGTTTCTTACTCATTTTTTGATTAGCAGTCTTTTAAACCGACCAATGGAAAAAGGACACATTTTGTTTTTAGACATGTAAATCATTCTAAAATAATATCCTGTTAGTGAATCTCCAGTAAGCTTTTAAATCTCCAAGATTTCCTGTTTGCATGAGTTCTTTTGTTGATGTGCCTAGGGGCCTTCTTGCCTACCATGTTTCCCTGAAAATAAGACCTAGCCGGTCCATCAGCTCTAATGCGCCTGTTGGAGCAAACATTAACGTAAGACCCCTGTATTATATTATGTTATATTAATTATACCTGGTCTTATTTTACTACAAGTAAAAGTAAAACTTACAGTAAAATAAGACCAGGTCTTACATTAATTTTTGCTCCAAAAGACGCATTAGAGCTAATGGTCCAGCTAGAGCTTCTTTTCAGGGAAACACGGTATGTGTCCTTGTTCAAACTGAACCTTCTGTTGCTAGTGCTCATACCTTTTCTCTTGTGGGTAAATCCCTCCTTACCTTCAATATCTCCTAAATGCCATTTTCTCAGGAAGCTTTCCTTGTCTTCGCTGTGGAAGTAAACCCTTTTTAAATCTCACAGGGCATCTTTGGTGTCATTTACACTTTCTATCCATGTCTAATCTTCCTTTACAAACTGTAAAAGCTATAAGAGCAGACTCTATCTGATTTATCTTCTGTGTCAGCTGCTTGCATGTACAGGCATCTCCCACTTAATGGCAGTAATCTGTTCCTGAAAATCAGATGCTCTGAGTAAAAATACTAATGATCTCATTTTTCCATTGTTTAAAAAGGAAAAAAATATGTAACATGTTATTCTCAAGTCCCTAATCAATTTCCTAAAACACCTAGAATATAGTAAAACACCACATAAAAAAGCAAGCTATCATATTAGTATGTGAATGCTTTAAACATTATTCCCTGTCAATGAAAAGTTCAACTGATTCTTAAAAATTGAGTTTATACAGTGACATATTACGTGTCATCCCCTTTGAGATTGTATAATTTTCCCAAACATCTCCATTTCATTCTCATGATCTGCTAACTCTTCTTGGATTGTAGTTTGAGATTTTCTCCCCCGCCCCCATGTGCCGTTTTGTTTAAAATGTTGAGTTTTGGTGACAAAATTTTTCTTTGTAAATATTGCCTGAAAGTTTTGAAAGATGTACATGTTTTACGGAGTTTTGATATTAACCAGGAAGTGTTCTAATAGGGAGACATTTTGTAAGGTAAGCTGTATTGCTTTATTGATGTTTTCCTTCTGATGCTATCCTTCTGTTTGAATAATCAAAACATAATTGGTTGAGTGATAACCTGAAGTAATAGCTTTTGTTGAAAAAGGAAGTTGCTTTGATGAGGTAAATAAAATTTTGAATTCTTAAATATTAGTCTTTTTATAGCATTGGCCATTGAAGATCAAACCTTTAAGTTTGTTTACTGCATTGAAATTTGATGTTAGTGAAAGTTAAGAGTTAATCTTACTGTTATTTGAATTTTATTTGACTTGTGATATCATTTATATACTGTTTATTTCTAAACAGGTAGTTGTGTCAACTAACATTGCAGAGACATCTTTGACAATAGATGGTGTGGTATTTGTGATTGATCCTGGATTTGCGAAGCAGAAGGTACATATTAGTATGATCGCCGTATAGTTTATAAATTAGTGTTAGCTTAACAGTACTTACTGCCTACTCATTTAATGGCTGAAATTTACTTTCTGAATTCTTTTTTTAGAATTATTTTTCTGTGTGTGTTTCATTTTTCAGACTTCTATTATATGAGCCCATTTGTGCTCTAATTGGCTCTAACATATTAAGCCCATGTTTAGTGTTTAATCTTATGCTCTTTTTCTTTTGCGGTTTTATTTATTTTTAAGCCTGCATTTCCTTTGTTTCTATATAATAATGGTATTTTGGTTTGTATGTTTATTTACGGAATATGGGGGTAGAAGTAAGATTACAGGACTATCATCCCTGCAGATAAGTTATTTACCAACTAAATTAGAGTTCCTGTTATGTGCCAGGAATAGTATTTGGGGAAAAGGTACTATGTTAACCTTTAGTTTAATAGTACTGAATCCCAAGCACTTTTGCCAAATGAAGTGACTACTCAATGAATACTCTTTTATTATTTAAAGATCTTTGATTACATTTGATTATATTTTATATCAAATTTTATGTAATTGGGAAAATTCATTGTACATAATATTCATGTTTTTTGATGGAAAACTTTCCCTTTAAACTGAAAGCATATAACTGACTTCTTCTGTACCAAGTTTAAAATATTTTTCTTGATGTCCACTCTGAACATCAGGTGTTAGAATTGACAGGTTCTTTTCAGGCAAAAGCCTTCAGTGCTATCCACTATAAAAGCAAGGTGTAAAACTGGTCGAACTGAAATTATTTTAAATTAGGAAGAGTAAAGATGATCTGTGTGTTAGATAAGAGTTTTTTTCATGTTAGCTTGAATCTTTCAGAAAGGAGTCAGAACATCTGAAAGGAGGTTAAGGCATTAGGACGACGACTTCTGCTTCTGTTATAGTGTGATTTGTGGTGGTCATCCATACTGTGTTTATTTTCGGAATTACTCTGGGCTTTGGGTACTTCCGTTAGATCACAGTTTTGTGTTTAATTGAAGAAAGAGTCATTCTTCTATTATTTCCATTCTAATAGGTGTACAATCCTCGAATCAGAGTTGAATCCCTTTTGGTGACAGCTATTAGTAAAGCTTCAGCTCAACAAAGGGCTGGTCGAGCTGGACGTACCAGACCTGGGAAATGCTTCAGACTTTACACAGAGAAAGCTTATAAAACAGAAATGCAGGTACGAGGTTTTACTGTATCCTTCCTACATGTTTGGAAGATTAAGTTGGATTTGTTACCACAGGAAAATTGCTTAATTTGCTTCATCTTACCTTTTGGCACCATAAACTTCTTAGTATTTTCCTGAGTGAGATTATTGGTATGGTCTAGCAGTGCAACTCTTGTTACACTTGGAAGTGGAGGTGGACAGCAGCAGTAACACTTTGAACCCTATAAAGATAATTCACAGAAAGTGTCATTCCTTTCGAATCTATTCCACAAGTATTTTTCTCATCTGAGTCAGTGGTGTAGAAATAATGCACAGTAAATAAGGAGGCAGAGAATAGATGTGTTTTGTTTTTTGGAGCAAGAGGATTGAGGAATATTTAACAAAGCAACATTTTTGTTTTTTGCTAGGATAACACCTATCCTGAGATTTTGCGTTCTAATTTAGGATCAGTTGTGTTACAGTTGAAGAAACTTGGTATTGATGATTTGGTGCATTTTGACTTTATGGATCCACCAGGTATGAATTCTCAACATATGTTATCAAACCTTTTAACCAAAATTGATTCTCTTTTCTCTGTATCCTATTTAGTCTACATATAAAAAACATTTTACCTTTTTCTTCGAATAAGCGTCAAGTAAGTCCTATGTGTTAGCATTAAAACTAAGAGTGATAATTATATGACTAGCTTTTTCTTTCCTTCAGAATAACTATTATTCTGGGAGATGTTCGTAATTGAGTTTGTTGACAGTTTGAGTTTTCAGTTTTGTCCATGGAAGGATGAAAAGTGAGAATGCTTATAATAGTTTGTACTTTGTCGACATTTTTGCTTGCTGAAGGCAACTTGTCTAATAGATTGCCTTTTTTTCCCCAGCTCCCGAAACTCTGATGAGAGCCCTAGAACTTTTGAATTACCTGGCTGCTTTAAATGACGATGGAGATCTGACTGAATTGGGATCCATGATGGCAGAGTTTCCTCTAGACCCACAGCTCGCTAAAATGGTTATTGCAAGTTGTGACTACAACTGTTCTAATGAGGTCCTATCTATTACTGCTATGTTGTCAGGTAATAGAGGGAAAGGAACTAAAAAAAACCCAGCTCCTCAAAGTTTGGGTGGACTTCACTTTTGGTTTTGTTTTTTAATATTTAGTATGATAGTGGATTTTATAGATGGTTTTAAGGAACTCATTCTGTTTCCTAAATACCTTGTAAATAGCTTTATAATGACATATTATTTAGAAAAAGTAAAGTAAGTCATTGTGCACAAAATACAGTAAAAACATTGGCTCTCTTGAGTGCAAATAAAAATTTCAGTAAGAAAATAAGTCTGAACACCATTGTAACAGGTTTTTGGTAGGTCTGTCAGTTTTGTGGTTTATTACTGACAATACAAGAAGAACTTTGTTCTAGTACTCGGCACTATTAAGTGAGCCTGAGAGAAACCCAAACTATGATTTAATGTAAGCTTTTTCTGCTTATATAAATATGTATTCCAGTGGCTGTCATCATAAATTTCAAGCTTAGCATCAGATAAATAAGTAGTAATGTAGAGTTTTAGGCTTAAAATGTCATCTGATAACAGTTCTTTTCCAATAGAAGAAAGACACTTGATTAAGAAAATACACCTAATAGAAAAAATTGCTAATTTTGAAAACTGGAACATTAAGCTGTAGTGCTGTTTTAGTAGCAGTAAAGCTTAAGCCACAAATGAATAGTAATTTGGAAATTACACTTTCTAAAAAGAAGAAATATTGTTAATATATAAATATACACTGACTCTTCTAGCTAAACATAAAAGTTTTTATTGACCATGGAGGTATTCTATAATACTAGTTTTAGTACTGGGGAGACTTGACTTCCGGTCACAGAGTGGTTTATCGGTCTTTATTATAACTTATGCCTCAGATAATTCAAAAATGTTATACGGAATTAAAGAATAAATTAAAAACATTTCTAAAAATAAAAATTTCGGCCTAGTTTAGATGTATGGTATATTTTAATGGTGTGAATTTTTTTTTCCTAAGAATTAGCTCAAATGTTTTTTTTTTCAGAGTTATGACTGATCAGACTCAGAGCAGATGGGCAGGGCAGTGTATTGAATCATTTTAATTAAATTGTAGTCTCACTTGCGGAGGTGGTGGTAGGTTGTTGTCTGCCTTTCTTATATGTTGTGCGTTAGATTTCCCAGTGGTGCTATCCCAAGACTTTAGATTTTAGAGAAAGAGGGCAAGAGTTAACAGATTATTTGTGTGTTTATTTGTTATTTGTCCAGTTTTTATTTTTCCAAGTTCTCTTGTCAGGAATACTATATAATAACCAGTTTGAATTTAGCGTGTTAGTCCCTTACAAAATTGGTCATTGTGATGCAGTTGAAATCTTCCAACTACATGTCTTACTTGTAATAGTTGTGCAAAACATAGGGTTTACTGGTCGTCATTTTAACACATCAAGAGAGTGAACAGTTATTAAGCATGGCATTTGTTGGGGGAAATGTTGAAGGGTGAGGAAGAACTCATGGAACAAAAAGATTGCTGAGCTTGTTTGTAATGCTTTGTTTGAAAGTTTGTGAAGTTTTCAGGTCCTGATATAAATAGTGCAAATCAGGGTCCTTATGGGGTGCTACTTATTCCTACTAATAACTGGTAGCTAGTTCACATTAACTTTCACAGCTCTGAGAGGTTTCTGTACTTTTATGAATTACTTGCTTCAATTCATTAAGCAAGACTTTTACTATTTACTGTGATCATGTGTCATTGTCTCTTTGGTTTCTTTGGCTTCTTTGACATCTTTAAAGGGGAAACTGTATGGGAAAGAGAAATTTGATACTGTATATGATTTCATTGTCGATTATTCCCATTATCTTCTATCTGAACTGATAATTTATAATTTTTTGAATTGACAAGGTTTTAACAGCTTTAAAAATGTGTGACTAAGTCCCCAGCTGTTAAGTTATTTTTATTTTCGTATTGCCTTTATGACTATGGAATTGCTAAAGTGAATTAAGGAAAGTTGTATTTCAAAAAATGTAGTGCACGCTTTGTAACAACTTAAACTTTTATGTGAATTAATACTGAGGCTCTACACAAATACTGTAGTTACATATTTTGATGACCCTTGAAATAATGACTGTTTTAGACTAATTGTCAACTTTTTAAATAATTGGATTTTGCTTTTATGTTGAGGTTTTGATTCAAATAACAGGTTTTTAAAAAAAAAACACACTTGGGGCTTTATTTACTAATCTTGTTAAAATGCTGAAAAACTAGGCTGAATATCTCCAGCCTTTTTGAATTTTCTTAATTCAAAGGCGGTTTAACCTTCCACCACTACTGCTATCATCAAAACCCAAGATTTCTTTTTCTTTTCTTTTTTTTTTTTAATGTTTCGTATGCTTCTGCTCACCGGTGCTAATAGTGATACCCACCAGTTGGTAATAGCCACAGCACTAGGGAAAAAAATTACGATGGAAATGTGGCAGTAGACTGGTTGGAAAGTTTTTAGCCCTGCAGTGGGCAAGTGTAGCTTCTTAACTCTCCTAGCCATTCAGTGGGTTCAATGGATGGCCTTTTGAAAAATTACATCTAGCTAAAAGGCTATTGACACCATAATTCTGGTTATTGGTAGAGCTATCAGCACTGGTTTTTGAAATAAGTTGAGCTTTCTAGTATCTCGATGGCCTTCAGAATAGCTGTCTGATGCCTACTTTTAGATCTAGTTAAAGTAATCAGGTACTCTGTAGCTTTGAAACCCTCTTGTCTTACAGATGGGGTTAGGTGTTGATGTACCAAATCAAGGTAGTAAACAGTCCAAGATGCAGTTGGAGGCCATCCTGCCCTGCCCTATGCTCTGTGAACTGACCTAGCTAGGCCTTGTTCCTCTATCTGTGAATGCGTGACTCATCGATATGGGCGTTTGTGTTGGGCCCATACCAACCTTGTTTAGTCCCACAGTGTTTTGTTCGCCCCACGGAGGCCAAGAAAGCCGCAGATGAGGCCAAGATGAGATTTGCCCACATAGATGGAGATCATCTGACACTGCTGAATGTCTACCACGCTTTTAAACAAAGTAAGTGTCAATTACGTTGAAGGCACTCTTTGTCTAAATGTCACATGCATCATATAAGATGGTTCTTCATCTTACTTTTCATTTATTATTTGTGACAACTTTACATTAGAACCCCAGAGGTACTTTAGAAAAAACTGACTAACACTGAAGATAGAAATTGCCAATGTTTTTTAAAGTTTTACTTTTATAATCAGTGATGGGGGACAGCAATTATAGAAAGCTGGAAAACACGGCAATAAAAATGATATACTTGTATAAAATTTACCTCTAACATACATATTTTGATATACTTAACTTCTGTTCATTTCCATATATTTTGCCTTTTTTGTGAATAGTTTTGTATCATTTAGAGAATCATTACTGTAATATTTTTGCTAATAAATAGCTTTACATAAAATAAAACTAACAAAGTAGAAAAATGGACAACAAATGTAAATGACCATTCTCAGTCAGGCTATAAGTGGTTTGTAAATTCTCATGAAGCAAAATTCAACTCTTCAAGAAATGCATTATTATTGAGAAGTACCATTTTCTCACCTATGTAATTGGCAAAGGTTAAAAAACAGTAAGCTGTGTATGAGTGGGTGTAATGGATCAATTATACAACAGAGGTGGGAATATAAATTGTCGTCTTTATGAAAAGCAGATTTTATGTTATCAAGAACCTTAACAAATCCATACCCTTCGACTAGAAATAATCTATGAAATTATCTTTTAGTATTCTGTGGACACAGATAATAATTAAAGATTTTCATCCCAGAATTATTTATGATAGTAAAAATGGTAACAACCTAAATGCCCACCAGTAGAAAGATGATTCAGTGATTTATGCTATAGTCACATGATGTTCTAGCTTTAAATCATGTTTTCAGAGACTATTTGATGACATGAAAAACATTTTCCAGTTAATCAAATTATTGATAGATGCTGTTGTTGGAATGCACCATTTATAAAATTAATGAGAGGAAAACTGCAGCAATAACTCCCAACAGATTCTGAAAGTGTTTGATTTCTACGTATCAGTAGATTAAAGACTATCCCTGATAGGACAGGTCATTTCAAGAATTCTGTATTCCTCTTGTGTGCCGAACTGTATCATACTGGTTAATACTGTGTGATGTCAGACACATAACCTATTAACAGACTGTGGTAACTACTGTAAAGGGAAGGTCTTGAGAAGGAGCAGATTCACATCCATCTTGGTTTTTAAAATGCTTTGATACTAGTAAGATACTGTTTTAAGTGGTAATTAAAGGACTTCTAACGGAGCAGGGATTTTTTTGTTTTGTTTTGTTTTACCCTATTACTCTCACAAGACGTTTTAATTCTTTTAAAATTAAGATAATACTATTTTGTCATTTAAGCTTTTGATAACTAGCATGGCAGTGTATTTGGATTTCATAATTGTGTTACGAATATGAAATTTAATAGACCTGTATTTTGATTTTAAATATAAATGTAACGATGCGATGTTTGAAATTAGAGGGATATAAGATTTAAAAGTGATAAAATTACTAAATAATGCTTGTTTTTTATGCACATACTTGATAGGAGCTTTCAGTGGAATCATTGAACACTAGATATCTACAAAAGCTTTATCCTTCTCCTAAATAGGACTAGCAGTTAGAGGAAGTGTTCTGAGTTAGAATGATAGCACCTACTCGCTAGTGCAAATATCAAACTTGTAGATCTATTTGGACATTTCATATTCATTGAATTTGGATTGTTTTCACTATTCTAAATGATGCTGTGTTATGTTATTGAAACATTAAGTATATTTGAAAAATAGCAAGTATATTTCAGGTATTAGTCAAGGGATCTTGAGATAAAATGGTTGATTGCATAGTAAAGCTAAAATTCCTCTTAATACTGTAAAGTGTGATAAAAAATACGGTAAATGTTTAAATTTTTAAAAACTTATTACAGTAAAAGACACATTACCGTTGATCCCCCTCAAAATACTTCTCTCTTCGAACACACTTATCCCATCGTTTTTTCACTTTCTGAAGCAATTCTGGAAGTCCTCTTTTGTGAGTGTCTTTAGTTGCCCTGTCGTGGCTGCCTTGATGTTCTGAATCATTTTGACTTTGGGGAAGAGCCAGAAGTCACATGGTGCCAGATCTGGTGAATAAGGTGGATGAGGACACACCGTCATGTTTTTATTTGGCAGAAATTGCCATATCAGATGTGTGACACGGGACGGGTTGTGATTTAAAAAAATATGGTGAATAATGCTGTTGAGTGCCATCCAACAGAAAGGCGAGGATCTTCAATACAGGAAGTCCCCTTAGTAACAGTGTGTGACAAGTTTCAACTTGTTTGGTGCTGTCAGTTGAGTGTAAGCCACGGTTGAGAGACAGTGTGTTTTAAAGTGTGTCATAAATCATCCTCCATCATGACAACGCTCCGTGTCACATTGCTTCTGGTATACAGCAATATCTGTTGACTAAAAACATTGGAATGTGTTCTTATCCACCTTATTCACCAGATCTGGTACCATGCGACTTGTGGTTCTTCTCCAAAGTAAAAATTATTCAGGAAATTGAAGCAGCCACGACAGTGCAACTAAAGACACAAAAGAAGACTTCCAAAACTGCTTCAGAAAGTGGAAGAACGATTGGTTAAGTGTGTTCAAAGCAAGGGGGAGTATTTTGAGGGGGATTAATGGCAATGTGTATTTTAGTGTAATCAATTGTTTTGTAATTTAAATATTTACCATATTGTTTTACCACACCTTGTATTAATTGTAAAACTTTAGAACCTCAAAAGCTAAACTCCAGAGTGAAAATAAACATTTTTCAATAGTCCCCTATTTTTATTGTTTTGTTTCGACATTTTCATTGCCTTTCAGCTTGTTACAGAGATAAGCAAAAATACCTCCAAACCATACTTTCTCTCAGTTTCATCTGAACATATTCAATGCTTTGTTTTAAACGTCAGTAAGTTCAGATGGATACCTTTCGTTTTGCATTCTAGGTGGGTTAATGCATCAGTCCTTCAATTTAAAGATCCATTTTATTACCCCATCTACCCAGCTACTCTATGAAATGTGGCTACATTTTGTAATGGGTAAACGTTTATTAATATATCTTTCGTTCCTCTGAAAAGCTATTAAGAAAATGTTGTACATTATAATTGGTAGGATCCTAAAACCAAAGAAAAGAAGATGCCAAAGTTTAATGTGGATCACAGTAGTTGGAGAAGGATCAACACACTTACAAATTTTAAGACCCCCCACCCCACCCTCATTTCACAGTAACTCTTAGGTTTATCAAAGGGCCTCCTTGTGACTGTCTTTGGGACAGAAAGATACCACTGTATAATATTTTACATTATGCTATAGTTTTGAGCTCTCAAGATGAGCAACACTCAGTTGGAAGCTTGTTAAGGATTCTTCAGTGGAGAACTATCCCTTTGATAGTAATACATGCAGTAAAATTATTTGGAATTGCTTAAATATAAGCCTTATTTATTAAACACCAGTGGGGGCTTCCAGACATCCTTGTAAACTGTATCACTTGTATTTTAAAACTTGTTTCTCCACTGCTGAGAGGCACATGGGTCACAATAAAACTTGAAATACTAGCTCAGGAATAATTAAAGAAAAATACACAGTAATCAGTTGAGATTCACTGTTAGAACTTTTAAACTGTATTTGATAATCTAAGGCTATCTTTCCTTTGAAAATGAGAAAGACACAGCATTTTACCAAATTGCATCAACCTACCCGTTAGACCCATCTATTGGAAACAGCCAGCTGGATGTTCATGGGTAAAATAATTCATTAAAAACAGTTTGTTCAAAATCATTGTTTTGTCATCCAACAGCCAAAAACCCTACTGTTATTTCTGATTTTGAATTTCACTACAGATTTTTAGGAAAGTTAGTAACATTGTGATTCATTCATAAAGATGATTTGGATAAATCCCCTTTCTGGATTATTTAGCTTACTCTTTATAACAATTTTCCTTTTTAATTAGATGATACACCTATTTGGATGATTCATGTCCCCTCTTTTTTTCCCTCCCTCCAACTTTGTAGATCATGAATCGGTTCAGTGGTGTTATGACAACTTCATTAACTACAGGTCCCTGATGTCAGCAGACAATGTACGCCAGCAGCTATCGCGAATTATGGACAGATTTAATTTGCCTCGTCGAAGTACTGACTTCACAAGCAGGGACTATTATATTAATATAAGAAAAGCTTTGGTTACTGGGTATTTTATGCAGGTGAGTGGATAATACAGGAATACATAATTAAATGTTTACATAATATTGTTTACTTTCTATAATAATAGCCCTTTGAATCCACTTACACACAAGTCAGTTTTTAAAAACCTATAAATAATTGATCTTAAAATGTTATGTCTAGATTCTCGAACTAATACACTAAGATTTGTGTCTCATGAGTAACAAATTCCCTAAATGGCAAGTTACCAACCCAGTTAGGTAGAAATCAATTTTAGAATTTTTTATTATTGGAGTATTTTGTTAATTATCTCTTATATCTCCTGCTTGTTTGTTCATTCTCTCTTCCGGCTATGTCTGTTAAGCAAGATGTGGCCTGCCTTTAAGCCATATGCAGTCAATAAATAGAATGGACCTAAATGTATTGAGTCAAAATAAAAATAGCAGATTGGTGCATTGTCAGTATTTGAAATCAAAGTAACTAAAAAAAATATTGTGGCATCATAATAAGATCTTATGCTTATTAGAGTTAGGTGAATAGTAGGGTTAGGTATGAAAATTTTCCAGACTCTTAACAATATTCATAATATGCTAGTGTACACTAGTTTGTTTTTGACATGTTCTTAAATTTACTTTTAGTAATTCAAAAAAGATAGATAAAGCCATGTTTAAGCATTATGGACTCCTAATTCTTAAGATTTAAATTTGTTAGGGATAAAAGGCATGACTTACAGTACCTGGCACTTAGGTGCCTAGTAAATCTTTATTGATTGAAATTGACTTTATTTTCTATTTAATAGTAATTATTAATTTCTATTAATACCCATTCTTTGTATTACTAGGGTTCTAGAATTGGAAAGGGCATATAGTGTTTGTTAATTAAATATTAGATGAGAGCCACCAGTCAATGTGTTTGATTATAGATGTAGACAGAAGAAATACAGGCAAGAAGTACATGCACCATCTCTTGTGTTTTCCCCATTCTTTTTCTTTTCTCACCTACATCTTTTCTTTGTAGGTTACTTTTTGCTTCTACTCCTTGTTGCTCTTCTTTATTTTTCTATCTTAAACGTGAATCTTCTGGTAATTGTTTTCATCTACTCCATAGTCACCTGGAGCTAAAGAACCCACTCAAATAATCTAAGACAAGGGAAGGACCAGATAGTATATATTAGGCTCTGTGGGCTTTGTTGGGTTCCTTGTTGAAACTACTCAACTCTGCCTGCCCTTGTAGCATGAAAGCAGCCATGGACAAATGGTGTGCCTGTGATCCGTTAAAACTATGCTTATGGACACTGAAATTTGAACTTACTCTGATTTTTACTCAGTACCAAATGTTTTTCTTTGGATTTTTGCCTCCAATCATTTAAAGATATATAAACCATTCTTGGCTGACAAGCCTTACAAAGGTAGACAGTGAGTTGGGTTTGGCCTGCAGTACTTTACTGATCCCTGTTTTTATCAGGCGGTGATAAATAAGTATAGCCATGGAATAAAAGCAAAAGGTGAGGCCTGCCTGTTCCTAATTACATAGGTAGCTTTACACCACTTTTATGACTAGCATATCAGAAGCATTGTATTAATTTACTGGTTTTTGGTTTTAGGTGGCACATTTAGAACGAACAGGGCATTACTTAACTGTGAAAGATAACCAGGTGGTTCAGTTGCATCCCTCTACTGTTCTTGACCACAAGCCTGAATGGGTGCTTTATAATGAGTTTGTTCTTACAACAAAGAATTACATTCGGACGTGTACAGATATCAAGCCAGAATGGTAAGCAACACCTTTTGTTCTAATAGTTTTTGTTAGCATTTTGCTCGGAATCTGACTTTGTTACAAGAGTCCTGTCCTTTCCTTCATAGGGAAACTTGGTTTTCTGTGTACGTCAGAGTGTAGTTATGGGGCTTTGACCTGATGCGCTAGTTAATCTCTTACAATCTTTGCTTTGATAAGAAGACAGTGGGATTTTTGGTGTGGGTATCGGCATGATTTGGAACTAAATATAAAACTACAGTGGACTAGCATCAAGAGGGTCTTTGGAGCTATTCTTCTACTGTTGTGATTAACTCAGATTCCCTGGTTCCAGAAGTCGATCTTTTCTTTATATTTCACCTGTCTCATAATGAGCTCTCAACTATTTATTATTTATATGTTGAGGCTTTAGGAGCTAAGCAAGCATAAAAACTATGCCTCTTGTATCTTAACATATTTGATTTTACAAAATGTAATCAGAACTGATTGTGTTATTTTAAGCAACATTAGTGTGCACACACACACACCGCCCTTGTGTATGGGTTGTTTTTTGTTTTTTGGGGTTTTTTTTGCCAGAATCCATTCTATAACTTATGATGGGAACCATCAACCAAGAATGGGGACTGAAAGCACTTATTTTAGTTGATGTCGCTTGCTGTATATTGTGAGGCTCCTTTCCTATACTGATTGTGACTTATGTATTCTTTTGGATATAGAGTTATATTTATAGTTATTTAAACTTTGAAAATGAGAAGATCCAATCATTTGAATGCCAAGATGTTTCTTACATGGAACCTGTATTAGTATAACCCTAGAAAGGTTGGTCAAAATGAAGTTCTAGAGAGAAGAAATTAATGACTTATGTCAGTATCTTTATATTAAAGTAAATAAAGGGTTTTTAAGAGAATTTATCTTGAGTTTTTTAAGTTTATGGAAAGTCCGACATCAGAAAGTTTCCAGCTTACTAGATAGCACATTGTGTTTGTAGGTTTGCCTTTGCTCCTCAATATATTAATGAGTAATGCCAATCCTGTTGGCAACCCCAGTACTTTAATTACATCTTAACTTGGTAATTTTTCCCTCCTTCTGGACAGGTTGGTGAAAATTGCCCCTCAATATTATGACATGAGCAATTTCCCACAGTGTGAAGCAAAGAGACAGTTGGACCGCATCATTGCCAAACTTCAGTCCAAGGAGTATTCACAGTACTGAACTCAGTGCTCAGAACTGAAGCTACTCAGAGGACAGCTTTAAAGATGAATGAACTCAGAAGTTCAAGTTGTGCTCTTCACGTTGGTTCAATAATGGCCTTTATTTGAAAGCTTTTTAATTTTTCTTTACAGTAAATATTCCATTCTGATTTCATAAATTAAACATTTATGCCTCCCTTTTGTGTTGACACTGTAGCTCATACTGGAAAAGTCGATCAATGTTTTGCAGTTTATTGAAAGTAGTTCTATATATAACAATGTTATAAGCATTTCTTTAGAAATGGTTGAAAAATGCTTCTAAAATGTGATTATCGACCATGGTATGCATGATCGTTGTAATTGTTGACATTCCTTTTAGAAGTTGTGAAATGTTACAACTTGTGCTTATGTAGACACAATCTTCTGTCTCAGTACAGAGGCACTGACTTCAATAAAGTCTATTTATACTAATTTCGGCCAAAGCACTTTGATATCTTTGTTCTAGTCTCTAAATATGGCTTCTTCTCTTCCCAAGTGTGGGGCTTTTTTTTCTCCCCCTATTGTAAGTATACTATAATAACATATTTAGCATCTTCCCACAAGGAGTATTCCTTATTTAAAGTAGTCATTAAAGCAGTATTTTTAAAAACATATCTTAGAACTTTGTTAGGTTAATCCGGATGTGATCTAATGGGATAAAGTATGCAGTTTTTATTGAAAATTGGATCCATGAATAATGAGAGTTTTCGCTTTGTCTTAAAGTTCATTTTTTAAGGCTGATAATTAGTATTTTGTTAACCACATTTTTAGCAGATTTTTTTGTCGGAAACATGCTAAGCACTCTAGCCTCTGAAACAAATGTGTGTTTGTATTCAGTAGATAGTAGGGATTATTACATAGTAGGTCTTGGTCTCAATCTCAGTGTTGGATGTTTAATGCAGTATACAAAAGTAATTAGTGTGTTAAAATGTGAATTTGACTTTGGATTTCCTGTAACAGATAGTAGACAAATTAAAAAACCCTTTCATAACCATAAATAAAATGTTTGGTGTGACCCATAAAAGGGTCTGTAATAAATCATTTCCTTTTGACCCAAGCACTGTACTCATTAATGTCCGGACACCCTTCTTCTAGCGTTTTCCCCTTGTGAAAAGGTTTAAATGTTAAAGGAAATTTATAGGTGTGTATAGTTGGAATTTAAATATCCTTTGAAGCATATTTCCAGTGTATGACTTAAGGGAGTTAATTGGGCAAATTAAAGAGTTTTTCAGGCTACTTACATAATTTTCAGTGTAGGTAATTGTTACTAAATGATGCCTAGTGGCTTAAAGGAGTTAATGTGCTTTTGTAAGTACCTGACTTTGTTCTCATGGAGTAATTTAATTTACATGCTGAAATAATATTTTAGGTTACATTTAAATTGGTTAAAATCTTACCCTACATTAAGTATTGGCAACATTATCTGCTAGAGTTTTTTAGATTGTGTTAAAGTCTAGATACTTGGTCAGACTGTTTTTCATTTAAAAAGCAGCTCTTGCCAGAGTAATATGTTGCCTGTTAAAATTGACACAGGTATACAGTTTGTAATACAGCTGCATATCTTTATAATCTGACCATGTAGCCAATTTTAAATGGGTTTCAGTGTAATGTACGCGTATGTATTGGCTTAATCTTGGGGTTTTTAAAGTCTGATAGTGAACCATTAGGTTTTCTTATAGAAGAACTTAAGTGATAGAGCTCCTGAGACGTAGAACAAAGTTTGTTTTTTGGCAGAGTTTCTAGGAATGGTGTTCTTTCCTTCTTGTAAGTAAGGAGTATGCACTGAGTTTCTACGTGGGAAAAGAAGAGCAAGCCGAGCTTTTAGTCCATCATCCACTACTCCATGCCTACTCCACTGTCTTCAGTTTGGCGAGGCTGGCCACATCTGACCAAAGCTGGGAGTTTCTTAATCATTGATGTTACTGGCAAAGGTATGGCTTTTAAATCTTGTGTTCTCTGACCCCTTTGTTTAACAGATTTGGCAACTGAATAATAAAGTGATTACAGTTTCCCTTGTTCACAACAGATGGTTACAACTATAAAACGATCTCTGTGAGACAAAATTAAAATTTCCTCTGTAAAATTTAGGAAATCTTTTGAAGAGTTTCTGAAGAGGTCTCTCTCTCAAAATAGTATAGCTCCTGTTGTGAATATGGCATCAGGAAAGAAGGCCATCAGCCAGTAGAACTTGTAACTGTACAAGTTGAGGAAATGAACACAGCTTGTGGGCAGTAGGACAAGATAAAAGACACCCTATAATCAACTCTTAGCCGTAATCCAAAAAGCCGGAAAGCATTCTCCACTCAACTTTTTTTATATAACATGTGACTTAGTCCTCGCATTTTGTCCTCACATTTTGTGTTTATAAGGTACCTACAAACAGTTGGGATTGCCTTCGGAATAATTGTAATGGCCATCCCCTCTGCTCAGATACTTGAAAGAAAACCATTACTTTGGAAGACAGCTTAATAGTTCTTTTAGAAACACTAAGCTTAAATCTGTTTCTAATTCTTCCCTCGAGAGCAAAGTTAGTTAAATAACGCTGTTGTGCAATGCCACTGGAGTTAACTGTCATCACTTTATTCTTACGTAGGAAGAATAGCCTGTTTTTTCCCCTTAGCTTTCCTCTTTGACTTGGTTTCTAGATATCCTGAACTTTCCTGATACACCTCTGCCAGGTGTTCTTGAGATTGTGCTCAATACTGGGGTGTAAACAGGGCTGAGTACAGTGGACCGTGTAATTCCCAGGGGACCAAACATGCCACTTCTGTGAATGCACTTATGATTAACATTATATTTATTGATAAAATGATTTACGTTAAAAGAAGTTAAAATTATTTACATCAACCTTTCCAGCAACCACAGCATGCTTTTGGCTCATATCAATCTTTATACATTTAAGGCGTTGAATTATTACAGGATGGTTTTGGATGTGGCTCAGGACTGAGAAAAGGCCCTTACAGACCTTGGGCCCTTTAATCTTGGGCGACTTCGCACATTTAAATGCATCTATAGCTCATCAAATAGCACTTAAAATATCAAAGACATTTTAAATTTGCTTCTTAAATAATTGGGATAGGAAATATCTTAATTATATAATATATTTTCTAATAGTTACAGAATTCTTATAGTGAGAATCTAATGTACATGTTGTTTTCAAATGCAGTTTTATCAATATTGAATTTAAAAGTCAAGCTGACAGATTTGGTATATACTTATTTGAACATTGGTTTGAATTTTATAGTTTCTTTTTCTATTCGAGAAAGTAAAGTTCGGGGTTATGTTCTAGTCTCAACATTTTTAGTGATGCCCTGGTACCGTACCTACGGATAAAAAGGCTTGTAGATAACACTGCTGAAGTGGTCAAGTAATTTTTCTTGCCATAGCCAAGACAAGCGCGTTCATTGAGAATTTCTTGCTGCAGTGACGTTTAGTTACTTCTGTTGGTATATACTGACCTGATTATGGGAACTTTCCTATTTTTGCTTACTTGAATTCTCTAGTTTGAACTTGATTATTCCTCATTTGTAGAGTATTTGAACGTAACCTAGCAAAAGCAACTCTTTCTAGCCACGTCTGTTACCAGTTTAGCCCAAATCTGAGAGTTACTCATGTTTAGCAAGTTTCTTTTTTTAAATTAATATGTCGGCATATTTTATTTTGTTTGAAAATGTGCTATTTTTTGTAGTGTCTTCATTTGTAATTAGTAGATTCCATAGTAAATGGAACCTGTTTGGGAACTCAAGTCATAAACATTAGAAAACCACATTTATATAACTTGGTTTTCTTTTTGTTGTTTTTTTTTTAAACATTTCTCCCTGATAGCAGTTTTGTTTTACTTGTTAGTGGTTTTCCTTCATAGAATTTCTGTATAAATGGCTTAGTGGGTACTGATCATTGTTCGTTTTATTAAGCACCAATTCTGGAAGGCATTGTGTGAAGCTATAAAAATAGATGGATAAATTCAGAGACTGTTTCGATTTATGGTCTAGTTGGTGTTTTAAAAATATGTGCAAAGATATATAATATACAGCAAGGTATAGTGAATTTGGTAACAAAGATCAAAGAGTTATAGGTATCAGAAAGGAAATATGGGTTAAGATTAGGCGAGTATTGGGGGAAAGTGATGTAAATAAGCTGCCAAGTAAGTTAAATGGTTAAGTGTAAGCCATTGGAAGTGGTGAGGCCGGTGACAAGCTTACATCCCTGGCTCCTGGCTCTAGCTGCTTGTTATGTCAGAATGCCTGATGGTATTTCAAACAAAGCTAGAAATCCAAATTTATATGTAAAAGCTCTCTGTTAAAAGTTTGCAAATGGCTGCCCAGAACTCAGCTTTAAATTTAAAAAAAAAAAAAAAATCAAAGAGTTAAAAAAAAAATCAAATTCTTTTTAACTCTTTGATTTTTTTTTTTTTTTTAAATTTAAAGCTGAGTTCTGGGCAGCCATTTGCAAACTTCTCGGTTATGTAATCAGGGAAACAATTGTGGGGGAGGTTTAGTTGGACCTCAAGCAAATAATTAGGATTTCAGCAGCATTAAGGATTTCTTAGATGATTAACAGCATTTCAGGCCAAGGGTCATAGCTCAGACAGGTTTTAAGGTTTGGCTCTTAACAAGTATAATATACATACAGTAAACTATGCTTTTTTAGGGCTACAGCTTGATGAAGTTTGACAAGTTTATATAATTGTATAATCACAATCAATACTACATTTTCATCACCCCGAAGGGTTTTCCCTATCCCTTTGTAGCTAATCCCCTCCCCCCCACTCCACGTGCTTGGCAACCACTAAACTTTCTGTCCTTTTAGTTTTTTCCCAGAAGGTGACAAATGGAAGCATACTGAATGTAGGCTTTTGTGTCTGGTTTCCTTCTGGATATAATGCTTTTAATATTCATCCATATTGTATATATCAGGGCATTCCTTTTTATTTCTGAATAGTAGTGGTCCATTATGTATGTGCCACATTTGTTCATGAATTTACCAGTTGCTAGAAAGTTAGGTTATAAAGAGTTCCTCTGCATCCTTGCCAACATTTTATAATTACTGTGTTTCCCCAAAAATAAGACCTAGCTGGACTATCAGCTCTAATGCATCTGTTGGAACAAAAATTAATATAAGACCCGGTCTTATTATTTTACAGAAGACCGGGTCTTACATTAAAATAAGACCGGGTCTTATATTAATTTTTGCTCCATAAGATGCATTAATTAGAGCTGATGGTCCAGCTAGGTCTTGTTTTCGGGGAAACACAGTATCAGTTTTTATTTAAAATTTTAGTAGGTAGGTAAGTGTACCACACTGTGGCTTCAGTTTGCATTTTGCTAGTGACTGATCTTTAGTGGTACTGTGCTTCTGTTCGTGTGCCTCTTTGCCGTTCGTGTCTCTGCTTTGGTCAGGTGACTGGTAATAACATCCTCAGCCCTTCTTACAGTTAATTACTTTGGTTTTTGAGTTTAAGAGTTCTTTATGTGTTCTCTATCCAAAGCCTTAATAAGATATGTGTTTCCAAATGTTTTCCCAGTCTGCTGGCTTGTCTTGTTATTTTCTTGAGTGTCTTTCAAAAAGCAGAACTTTTAAATATTGATGAAGTCCACTTTATTTTATTTATTTATTTTTTTTAATGGTTTGTGCTTTGGTGTTCAGGGCCGGTTTTGATAGTGTGTTAAGGAAGCAGCAAGGAGTCCAGTTTGGTTGGAGCATGATGTCTGAACTGTTCAAAAATGATTATAGATGGTGGTGTGACAGTTAAGCTTACAAACTTGTTGCAACAGTGTTGCTAACCATTTTTGATATCAAAGGGATTATTCATTATGAATTTGTACCAACTGGACAGTTAACCAAGTTCACTATTTGGAAATGCTGAAAGGGCTGCGTGAAAAAGTTAGACGACCTGAACTTTTTGCCAATTCATGGCTCTTGCATCATGACTGCACCAGCTCACACAGCACTGTCTGTGAGGGAGTTTTTAGCCAATAAACAAATAACTATTGGAACACCCTCCCTACCCACCTGATCTGGCCCCAAATGACTTCTTTCTTTACCCAAAGATAAAGGAAATATTGAAAGGAAGACATTTTGATGACATTCAGGACATCAAGGGTAATACGATGACAGCCCTGATGGCCATTCCAGAAAAAGAGTTCCAACATTGCTTTGAAGGGTGGACTAGGCGCTGGCGTTGGTGCATAGCTTCCCAAGAGGAGTACTTCGAAGGTGTCCATAGTGATATTCAGCAGTGAGGTATGTAGCACGTTTTCTAGGTTGAGTTCGTGAACTTAATTGTCAGACTTCGTAGGTCACACAAACGTGAACACTTCATGAGTCTCCTTTCAGGAAAACTGCAAGTTGGAAGGCGCAAGAAGCTTTTATAGGGTAAAGAATAAAGAACAAGAAAGTGAAAAACAGAAAATACTTATTGGTTGGGGCCACATGGTCAACCTTGTTTGGGGTGAGAAAGTCCAGAGTTGGCTTGGCATTTGGGGATTGGCTGGCTGAATACACTGCATTTCTGGTCAGGCAGAGCATTTATAGGACACTGAAGTTATCTAAGTTTTGGTTTGCTGATGTGGCACCCTGGACAGCAGTGGCTCCGTCTTACGCCTAAATTTTATTTCATCTAGATTATAGAGTGAGGACAGAGGAGGCCGTGAACATAGGCTGAGACCGAGTTGTGGAGGCTTTGAAGGCTGGGTTACGAGTGGATTGGAGTTCACTATAGAAGGTAGATTGTAAGTGGGGCTGGCGGACAACACTGAAGCCACTTAAAAAAAGACACAGTAACCCAGGTAATGAGATTGAACCTGAGCAGAATACGAGTGAAAGGGCAAGGGATGAAATAGTGACATAAAGCAAAGGAGTCATTCAAGATAGCTGGTTTAGGGTATATACATGAATGAATTGCGTGGTGTGCTAGCCGTGAATCCAGGCTTCAGATCATCTTACTGAGATCTAGTTGCCACCTAGAAAGAAAAATGGCAGAGATTTAAAAGTATAGAAGAACCTTTAATAAGGAAGGGAATGGGAGAGGTGAAGGAGAGACCAAGAAATAAAACCATCTAGATAATACAGTTTCATGTTACAGAGGTAAGATGGATGGGAATTGTGAACCTAGAAGGCCATTGGATTTGGTCTTTAGCCAGCTTTCAAGGTAGAGGCTGCAGACAGGTACCCCAAAGAGCCAGATGTATTAATAGCTTGAGGGGTCTGTTTATGTGGCCCCCATAGGGTGTTTCAAACCAGTTAGAGCCATTGTTTATAAATGGAGAGACACCACATAAAGTTCAAAATATGCACAGATCTGGTAAGGACAGGCCTAGTAATCCACATTGGGGTGTGGCTGTCCTCTGGGCAGGCGCAAGTCCCCCTTGTGGAACTTCATTTTCCCCACCTCCCTGGCCTCTAGGCATTGTTGAGTAAGGGGCTTTGGAGTGGAAAAATCTTGCAAAGACTACTTTTTACAAGAAGTTGCATGGTTAATACTGAGATCAAGAAAAGGGATACTTTTTAAAGAGACCACCTTAACATATATTTAGGCAAAACTTGGACCAATGCCTTAGGAGAGATGGGTTGAGGCTAAGCTTAGTGGCATTAGCCTTGGAAATGAGAAAACTTCTTAGAGTAGGGTAAAGATAGAAGGGAGGGTTAGGGACCTCAACTCAGATGGCTTCTTTTGTTGGGGTGGGTGTCTGGATCTGAGTGTGAGGTAGGTCAAGTTCAGGTTGAAGGAGGGGAGTAATGTCTAAGAGACTTGCCAAGTGATTCGATTGTGAATTAGCAAAGGGTTAGGAAAGGGAAGCCTTAGGTCATGGGTGGGTTTAGAGCTTAGGAATTGGATCAGGAGTTCCCTCTCCCCGGGTTTCTGGGAACTGGAAGGAGCCCAGGTTGTGGAAGATGGGTGTGGTAGGCAAGGAGAAAAGTGGTCAAGTCGTGAAGATCTTGACATTTAAAAACATCAGGCAAAAGCAAACGTTCTTTATTTATGTTTAAGGTTTCATACATTCTGTGTATTTAGATTTGGATGGCAACTATAGTACTAAATTGACCGTATGCTTGTATTCCTGTGATTTTGGGTTAGTGGCATTAGTGAATGCATTCTTATACTCGTTAGTAGGTGTGTTGTGGTTGCTGAGCGGTATCTTCATTTCAGCTCATAGATTTGCTATTCATACGAAGAATTGTTGGACAATTGAAATAAATTTTGCTCTAGCGACATATGAGGAGGCATCATCAGTAAAATGAGGTGTGCTATCAATTTTAGGGAGTGGCTTATTTAAAACCCTTAATGAGTAGAAATTAATGTTTACAAAGGTGTGTTTTTAAGTTAGATTATTTAAAGAAGCAGGATTGCTAAATTAGATGCTAGGGAATATTTCAGCTCTGACACTGACACTATTTTAGTGCCTTATTGTGGAATCTAGTGTTCGATCCACAGGGAAAACTTAACCAGTGCTAGTCTTTAAAAGGGAAACATTTTAATTTTTAAAGAATGATAAATTAGTGCAGAAAATTGTAAAAGAAATTAGAATTTCATCTCTGAATTGGGACAGCATATGACATTGCACTTAGTTTTTTGGGTTTTGTTTTGTTGCTTTTTATTGTACAGTCTCAGTTCTGCTTAGTACAAAAACAAACTGAAGACTTGTAAAAAGTTTACTAAAAATTCTTAAAGCTTTATATTTGGCTCTTTTGTGTAATTGTTACTTCCCAATATTGATCATATTAGTGAAATTTTTGTAATTTAAAATAGCTTACATTTTTTGTTCTTGTTTACCTTTTTACATGATAGAGGGGCTGGGCTTAATGACGTTCCAGGTATTTTTTTTTAAGCTTTGAATGTCTGAGGCTGTACTTTCCTTACCTTTCTAGAGACATTTAATTATTGTAGAGAAACTGGGGAGTTTGTACAGAAATGCTGACTGCTTTAGAGACATCCCTTAAAGTAATGTGTAATGATCAGTGTTTGCTCGTGTCAACTTTGGTACAAGGAATTTTGTTTGTCACAGATAAGAAAAGGCTTTGAGCCCAAATTTCTCCCACTGTTCGTTACATTACTGCAGAGAAATATACTATTGGGTATCTTTTAGACTAGAGGACTTTTAAATGAACAGAGAGCTCTTAGACAGTTGTAGTTGAGTCATGCTTTCACCAAGAAATAGTAACAGACAGGCTGAAGGCAGTAGAAATGATTGGGTATGGTGGAAGAGGAGAAAGCAATCAATAGCAACTTTAAAAAAATTTATAGGAATTCTTCAGAGTCCTTGATCAGAACTGAACCTCATAACTCTAGGGTAGATTGCATTACTCCCATTTTTTCCAGAAGTACTGAGGTCCAAAGTCACGTGGCTGTTGATCAGCAGAGCTGGCTTTCCTCCCTCTGCCTGACAGCTCCGCACGTTTTCAATGAGCTGAGTAGCAGAAAGTGTGGATGGACAAAGCCTGGTTGGAGTCCTTGATTCGCTTCATGGTTCTAAGATGGTGGCACTCATCATAAGTTTAGAATATTATCCCCATTATGTATTAGGCACCTGTGTGAGCAAGGTGAGTCTGGTTTTCCATTCTGGTTTGAAGTTCACAAGAAAATGGGAAAGGAGACTTGACTGCATCCCAGGTCCTCCTCTTCCTTAAATAGTACGAGGAGCGTGTGATGAGATCTTTCGTTACTGGTGATGTGCTTCTTTCTGATAGTGTAGATTTTCAGTGCAACCATGTCTTGGATATGCTTTTTAGAATGGATCAGTGATACCCTAGTCTGGAGTGAACATAATCCACAAGTCACTTGCTCAGTTTTTGGATTAGAAATAGAAATATTTCCAGATCAAAGTGAACCACATTTCTTCCTCTTGCTTATTCACACTTAACCTGTTTCCCTGTGACTTGGAGCCATCACGATGGTCGATTTGTCTTCCCCATTTCTGTCCTTGGAGTCTAAGTATATAAAGGCTCTGTAGTCTGTGAGGTCCTCGAGGGCTGGAGCTGGGTCGTATGTCCCTGTGTCCCTGGGACCTAACACTAGGCCTCGTATGCAATAACTTCTCAGCAGGTACTGAAAATATAACTGCTGTGGCTTTTTTGTGTTTCCTTTTTAATAATGCCGTTCCCTTCCTCACTAGTGGTGGTGGTGGTGGTGGTGGTGGAACTTCTTAGACCCACTCTTTCTTGCCCACTAGGCTAGACACCAGATTGTCCAAGGAGTCGGATAGGAACATGATATAATGAGCTTTGTAAACAGACTGACCGGTTTTAAATCCCAGCTCTGCCATTTTCCAGCAGTGAGATTATGCATTTGTGGCTTAACCTGCTTCCTCATTCATAAAGGGAGGATTGATTTTTAAATAGCCAAAGGATTGGCTTTTCTAAGTGAAATAATATGTAACACCTGGTCCAGTGCATACCCATAAGTGGCCGCTTTGCCTGTTCCACGGTTACAAATATGATTAGATTGGTGTTTCGTGGGGCCTGACTAAAGCGCCGTTCTCTTCGTGGACTTTGAAATACCTATTGTGACCTCCTTCCCAAGGTCTGTCTTGCTTATTAATCCCTGACCCTTAGGATTCTTAAAGTCTCCTGGAGAGAGTCCCCTGTGTAAACATCAGTACTGCTCTGACTGACAAGATTTAAGAACCCTGAATGCTTTCCTTGCCTGATTATGTGTCAGGTATGCTTGCGGAGAAGTTTCCAGAAGGAATGGATTGAAAGGAATCACAGGCTTTTCATGGGTAATCCACATCATATTTATGAGTTGACAGAGTGTGGTGTCTGTGACAGTGTTAGTAAATGCTGTGCTGTAATGTGCTGAAGTCAGTATCTGATTATAAGTAAATGACCAAAGTATTCATCTGTAGGGACACTGGAGGAGTCGTGTGCTCTCTGAGGACCCAGTCTGAGTTTTCGGGGAATGGCCTTGTTACTTGTTTTGACCTTTCTCTTTAGTCTTATGACAGGTGTAGTCACAGCGAGGCTAGAGCAGGTGCTTAGACTTACAGAAGACTTTGAGCTGTTTGGTAGAAACTATAATTATTTTCCTTCTGTAGCATCTCTTTTTCCAGTCCCGTAAGAGAAGAGAGACAAAAAAGTGACATGAGTAAGGACATTTGCTTGGTACATGTCATATTAAAATGTAATACCGATAGCTTTTGTATAGGTATGATATCTAGAGAATCATTTTTTCAAAACTCATTTTCATTGTGGAAAGGAACATTAGGTGTCTTGCAGGTTTATCTTGTTAGTAAATACAGAGGGTGCCAAAAAAAATGTATACACATTTTAAGAAAGGAAATAAACTTAAAATTGTAATACTCAATATAGACCAATAACAAAAGATGAATACAAGTCATGCATATACATTTTTTTGGCACCCCAGCCCTGTATAAACACTATCGGCCATAAGTTCATATATATTATTATTCTATCTGAACAATACAAAAACCTACTGGTAGTGATCTGAGTTTTCCAGGGCCATAAATTTCCCACAGAATTTATAAGTCTGCTAGATTTATGTTTTAAGTTATGTTTGAGTTTTAAGTTTTGCTCTTTATTAAAAAATAGAAAACGTAGACCACCTGATGTGGCAGTTCATCCCCCCCCGCCCCCTTTATTTCCAAGTCATTATCTAGTTTCTGAATGTGGTATTGCAACTCTGGTTTTTTTAATGTTCTGCACTAAAGTATTTGAGATAAGTCCTGAGTGTTCAGGAAATTCCGAATCCTAGTGCCCAGGGTTAAAAGAAATACAGTGACAGGCTATGAAATAGTGTTGTCATAACTTATCAGTGGCTAGTAAATAGGCAGTTGCCTTCTGACACCATTTTGAGTGAAGGCGGTTTAATTGCGTTGCCTCTGTTTAGATAAGCATTTGGGATCCAACCGTCAAATGTGTGGATGCTGTGCTTAAAAGTATTTCCATTCTGTAAGAATTGATTTCTTAAGTGATTTTTCTTTCTAAGTTCTGCTTGACATCAAAAGTTATCTGGACAATGTCTTTCACTGTATGTGTACATGGAGAAACATCACCTACAAATGTATGTAAATCCAGTGACTGTAAAAAATTGGATATTTGCAAACACGATTGACAGTTGGTAATTTGCCCACCCCCCCACCCCCCGCATCACCTCCCCACACACAAAAATAAATATCCTATGAAAACAAAACAATTCTGATTAAAAATTTGTAATTTTTCGTTGTGTTATTTTTTCTTGAAGGAGACTCCTTCCCTGTTGAATGATGATTCCAGTTTCTGGGCTTTATCACATTCATGTTCCTAGCCTCATTGCTTCCTGTAGCATAAACAGTAAACACTCAGACCACTAAGCTTTTACCAGGACACTCATACAGGAAGGCTGCAGCCATTTCAGCTAATTTTTGCATGCTTTGTCAATTCAAATTTTCTACTAGGTTGAAAATCCACTTTGGTTTGCAGTGGTTATGGGTTTTATCCTGATGATTCAACCTTTTGGATTTTTGAAAGAAGAGTTTTAACCTTAGCAGTCATGTAGCACTTTAAAATTCAAAACAAGAAATTGAGTCTGGCTCTTAAAATGATACTGTGTGTTGTTTTGTGGAATGGGAGGGCCAAATGGATGGCTAGTTTCTGTTGGAATTGCAACAGCTGTCATAAAAGCAGAGACAATGCTTGAAGGGACCCCAGAAGTCACTGGTTCCAAACCCTCATTTTCAAAGAAAACCAAGGCCCTGAGATAAACAAGTTTTCTTCAAGGTCACTCTGTTATTTTGTTTCATTGGAAGGGACACCCCTCCCCCCACTTCACCCCCTGTGTGATGATAAACACTGGCTTTCATATATAATCCCATTTGATTCCTGCTTTTCCCAAGTGAACAAAACTGTTTTTGAACTATGTCAGTGGCATTAAGAGAATTTGGATAAGAGTTAACCAAAACATTTTTCGGCATGGTAGTTACTGTGATTTAACTGTGGAGGAAGTTATAAACCTTTGCTAATTTCAGGCTTTTTTCTAATCATTTGATTAGTATTTGATACGGCTGTGGAATTTTGGTCCTTTACAATTAAAGATGAGGTGTATTTCTTCTTTATTAAATTTTCAGATAATGATAACCAGTTCTTGACTTTTGTAAGGAAAAATCTGTTGAGCTCGAAGGAAAATAGTTTGATTTGCCGTACCATTTTTTGGAACACTTACGTACCCAGTACTGTGTTAATCAAGCTCTTAACATGTTAGCACTAAATTCGTCAATTCTTCACAACAGCCCAGCCATGGAAAATGAGGTACTGTGAGGTTATGTAACCTGCCCAAGGTCTCGGACTAGTAAGTGATAGCTGGTGTGCACATCTTAAAGGTGGGGGTGGAGGGTGAGGAGAGCAGGCCCCAAGGCCCATTAACTTATTTCTATAGCAATGTTATTTCCCTTAACCCACCTTACCCCACCCCCACCACTGCAGAGCTCAACTTCACTGTCATATCTGTGCCACTGGGGACATGCTCTTTTGAAGACACAGGATTTAGTAGAAATTGCAGTTCCACCCCACCCCGTGTTGTCATTCCTGTCCCTATCTTGCCAAGATTGGCAAATGTCAAAGCATACCCAGTCACATCATCCTTATTTAAATTTTCAGTCCTATCCACATCCTGGGGGTTTCCCCTGCTTCTTTCTGGTTTGCTCAGCTCTGCATTTTAAAGACCTTATTTGTTTGTTTTCCTGCATTTCCAGTTGTTACAGGAAGCTTTCAGGTTACTCTAGAATAGCTGAATATAGAAGTTGACCACTCCCCCTTAATCTTTAAATCAAGAGAGAAGATTGAGGTCACATCACTGCTGTCTAATGAATTATTTGTACAGATGTAGAAAAGATACATATTGACGTAATCAGATGAGCGAAGATTTAGGAAGCTTTTCTTGACATATTGACATACGTGGGCCATCCAATTCTCCATCCTTTAACAAATCTCACTTGAGTTCTATTGGCATAATTAAGTGGGGTTGATAAACCATCTCTATTTTCTTTCCCCCTGAAGCCTAACACCGAGCAATCAGGCTTTGAAACCAAAGCATTTCCTTGCCTGGTTAACTAAGAAAAGTGAAGACTATTCTTAGCCTCCCGCCTCACACTTCCTCACACTTCCGTCTCCACTGTGGAAGAGGTGGCTGAAGTATGTGGGGGGGTGGGGGGGGAACACAGCTTTTGAGATGCATCTAAGCTGTTGCTTCAAGCCACTTTTGTTCACTGTCTTTGTTACTTGACTGTTGAGCTTTTGTTTATTTCCTCATTTTTTAGACAGCGATAAAGTACAGTCTCATCTTTCACCCAGGGTCAAACTCTAAAGTCAGTCCTTATGGCAAAAGTCATAATATAGACCAAATTAAATCTCCCAAATAAGGGGGTGATGTGTTAGAGATGCATGCTGGGCGATTTCGTGTGGGGGGGTGAGGGGAGAGGGAGGATGTCCAGTGTTTCCTCCCGATGCTGAAAGATGACAACTTTTAAGCTGAGAATATAGTTGGTCTTCACTCAGGCCGTTTACAAAAAAAGAGCAAAATAAGACACACCAAAGAGGCAGGCAAATCTTGAGATGAGCAAACAGCAGAGTCACATTTCCTGCTTCATGCAGTCAAGTTTCTTTCATTCAGAATAGTAGGTAGAATTGTCCAAAATGTTTATATCGGGTTTTCTGTTTTTGTTGGTGTTTGCTGACACCTTATAATTGAATTATCACATTTAATTAATTGCTGTCTTGAATATTGTGATAATTACATTGGGTAGTCATTGTGTCAAGTGCTTTGTAAGCTGTAGTGAGATCCCTGTGTTAGTCAATGCAATTCTCCAAGTATTTCTGAGTCCAGGCATGTGGTAGGTTTTTCACATAGCCCTTGAAGTTAGGTATGGCCATGTGACTTGCTTAGGCCAATGGAATGGAGCAGAGGGACATGGTCACAACTGAGGGGAAGCTGTAAGAGCACAGTGTGTAGTTCCTGTGAGCCCTCTCCCTATGTCACTAGAGTGTGGTGACACAGCAAAATTCTCAGCTGACCCCAGATAGAAATGAGCAAGAAATAAACCTGTCATGGAAGCCACTGAAGCTTGGGTGTGTTTGTTACTGCAATGTAAGTTAGCCCATCATATAATCCAGTTTATATGGTGTTGTGCTATTTGACACATGGCCTAAACCAATCAACAAGGCTTATGGTGAAGGTACAATTTAAATGCAATTCACAACTGTGAACTGTGAATTGTATTTAAAACTAAAAGTTTTGAACTCAGCAGAAAAAGGTAGCTCCAAGATCCTCAAGGATGTGTTTGAGTCATGCCCTATTTCCACAAACCTAGCATGAGCATTCACAGAAAAGGTGGAAAATTGCTATTTCGTGAGCCCCTTCTCTATTCCTGGCACTGTTAGAACTAATTGCACAAATGAATTCATTCATCCTAACAGCAGCACTGGGAAGAATCCTGGGTATTATTTCTATTGCTCAATATAGGAAGTAAGCCTGCAATATTAAATGTCCCAGGTCACACAGCCAGCTAATAAGCAGATGAGAAAATTATTTTAGAGGGCACAAAATGCTACTTCAATGTACAGTGACACAGCTTAAACCTAGACATTGGCTAGGAGTACCTGTTTGCTGAAGATGAGTTGCCCAGTTTAGGATTAATTACTCTTACTGTGAGTTTTTAAGGGAAAATGTAAGTCTCCCCACTACACTTTGACGTTTCTCAATGACCTTGACCTTCAAAAAGTCACCCTGATACAAACCAACATAAAGCCCTAACTCATTGGTGGGCCACCCCTAGCAATTTGGAAGTTAATTTACTCCTACTTGGGTGGGAATGTTGGCTGAACCTTTTCTTTACCAGAGCTGCTTTATTGCTTGATTCATAGTATATCTTTTTAAAAAGCAAGCTAAAGTGATGTGTTACCAGAATGCTACACCTTTCAAATTCATATTTTTAAAAAAATGCCAAGTCAAATATGGTCATTTGCATTTAGTATAGAATAGTATAACATCGATATTTAATTGCTTAAGAATATCACTTAGCACATACTACAAAGACAGCCATCCTGGTTTGTTGTACAGCTATATCATGTCATGTTGTGCATTTCTGTGCCACTTTTTAATGGGCCACTTTATAATACAGTTAAAACAGTGGTTCTCAACCTAGTCCTCCCCACCCCCCACCCCGCCAAATTAAATCAAAATCTATGTGTTTGGGGTCCAAACATCAATTTTTTTTCCCTAAACTATTTGGTTCTAATGTTTATCTAGGGTTTAGAACCATTGAGTTAAAATCATGGGCTCTTTTTGGTCACAGACTTGAATTCAAATTCTGGGTTCACTGAGGAAGTTATACTTAACGTTTTAGTTTTGTCATCTGTAAAATGGGGACAGTATTGCATCTACCTCATCCATTTGTGTTAAGTATAAAAGTGTGTAATATACACAGAAGAGCATAATCCTTAGCCAAGATCACCTTGACAGTTTTGAGAAGCGGCTTGCCCACATTCTCATGTCTAGGCCTAAGATCCTGTTCCCTCTTGCAAATCTAACTTTCTTGCCATCATCCCATGCTGTCTCCCCTTCAAATTTCAGCTTAGTTACATCAGATAGCATCCCCTTAAGTTGACCAACAGAAATGAGTCGGATGCCTTTAAGAAGGGAATGTAAATACTAGGCTGCTTAAGCACCCCATTATGCGTCCAGCTGCAGGCAGTCTGCTTTTTCCCTTAGAATATTCTGGATAACCTGGCTCAAGGCCTGGGAAGGTGAAGGCACTCTTCTAGTAAATGGTTCTCTGGGCCCTGGGGTCTCAGGGAGACAGTATGATGCACTAGCGAGTGGCGGGACATTTGGAGGCGCTGACTCCAACGCTTGCAGCCACGATAATACCTTTTAGCGTTGTGGAGAGGGCTGAATAAACTGATTCTGCCACTTCCCACTTTGTGTCCTTGGAAGAATTAACCTTTGGTATCCCCAATACTCTGGCCTGTCAAGTGGGCTGATAACTAGTAGCACCTACCTGATGGGGTACTTGTGATAATTAAGATCATGCATGTGCAGGTACGCGCTCTGCACCTATGCGATGGTAGCTAGAGTGCCTTGTTACAGGAAATTGCTGGTTTCCCTATCCGCCTACATCAGACGTGGTGACATGACATCACCCTCATGAGGTCGGCTCCCTCTTCTGAGGCCGGATGGACAGTGGCCACAAAGGCCCATCCCACTCAACTCTTCATGGAAAACCCAACTCCCCTGTTCAGCTTTTCCCACTTTATCCCAGTTTGCCTCCCATTTGTGGATCCTGCTGGTCTGCACTTTCCCTTCTCTTTGCCTTGCCTTCTGGTTATTTCCTTATTATTAGCTTCTCTGTAGAGGGTGGGCAAGGGAAATAAAGGATGAAACTGTCAGCAAGAAGTCGGGGAAGACGTCACTGGGTTAAGGGAGGATGTGTGTTAGCAATCGCATTCCCACCTTGTTACCCTGACAATACTAAGGAACCTGCACATTCAAAGAGCCATTTGTCATTCACAAAGCACTTGCACGTTTATTGTCTCTAAGATGGATATTACCCCGTTTTTACAGTCATCACCATTGAGGGGCAAGCAGGAAAAGTGGCTCTGTTATAACGCTGGTGAGGTCCCCAGCCTACATTTTCTGACCACCTTCATTGTTTTCTTCAACCTCGGGTTGAAGGACGGAGTGAATGAACCCTTCAGTGTGTGGCAATTATCATCTGTGCATATAAAGTTCCTGTGACAACACGTAAACGAATGGGTGTGACTGTTCCAGTAAATTGTTACTCACAAGCAGGCTACGGGCTGATTGGGCTTGAGAGGCAGAGTGCTGATCTCGGCTGTTAGATCCCCATTCTGTTTCATGTGAATTTGCTCGTTTGTGTGTGTCTTCCCAAATGATTGCTTTGTGGGACGATATTTGAATTTCCATTTCATGTATCACTTGTTTCTTAATTTTTTTTGTCTTCCCCTCAACTCAATGCCTCTAAGGTCCATTCTTGCCAGGGGTCCATCTAATCCGTTGCTCTGATTATGGTGCTCAGTGGATTGGAACCCCTGCGGTTCACCCACCACTGTCCCTGTGACAGACGGCAGTGAACTCATCCTCACACGTGGTGGTCCCTGTGTACCTGTGTGACAGTCTCTGTGCCACCCGTCAGGTCACAGACTGGGCTTATGTAAGCACACGGGGCCAGGCCACTCTTCGGGATGCCCGCACCATGTGCACACGGCCAGCACCTGCCATTTCAGTATCTCATTGTTCTGTTGGCATTGCTCTGATTGCTGAGGAGTTGGTTAGAACATGTCTTCATATGCACATAAGTCTTAAGTGTTCTAATTTAAAAAGCCAGGTTCTTTCCCTTTTAAACCTCAGCTGGTCCTTCCTAAAACACTTCAGGTTTTTTAATGGGATTTTTCAAACATGCACAAAATATATTTTATAATAAATTCCCATGGATCCATTCCCCTGCAGCAGCAGTTAACATTTTGCCGTCCTTGCTTCAGCTATTCTCCCAGACTTTTTAGTTGTTACTGGAAAGTTGTGAAGTCAATTCCAGACCTCATGCCATGTCACTCTTAAGATTGTAGCTTGGCCTGATCAGGATGCTTTTAAAAATATTACCACTGTGCCAGATCCCAAAACAAAACTGACGGTTCTCCCCTCATAGTCATACCCAGTTGTCTTTAGCTGTCTCCATCTGGCTGATTGTCTCCTCATGATGTCAGTTGTTCCTCTACTTCCTGCATGGCCCATAGTTGTGGCCCCTCCGCCCTGTGGGAGCCCCGCCTCTCGGCCCCTGATGGATCGATGCTGCCGAGATCTCTGCTTGTCTGTTGCCAGCCTCCCAGGTGCCCCATTTCTGTATCCTCCCCTGTCCACCTGCTCCAGGCCAGGGGACTATGGAGACGTGGGGTCCCAGTATTGTGACTAATCCAGTGTTGGCTGCACACCCATGTGGCAGGCTGAATAATGACCCTCCAAGGTTGTCCATATCCTCATCCCTGGAGCCTGGGAATATATTGTCCAGTAGGGACTATGATTAATTTAAGGATTTGGAGAAGAGCAGGTTATCTTGGATTGTTCGGTGGGTCCAATGCGACCGTAAGGGACCTCATCAGAGAGAGGCAAGAGGGACACAGAAGGGGATGTGATGACTGAAGCAGAGGGTGGAGCGACCCAAGGAAGGGGCCATGAGACAAGGAACACAGGCAACTTCTAGAAGGTAGAGGAAGCAAGGAACCGGGTTGTGCTCTAGAGCCAACAGAAGGGGTGCTCATCTGTGTACACCTGGATTGTAGCCTGTAAGACCCATTTTAGACCTCTGACCTCCAGACCTGGAGAACAGTATATTGATTTTATTTCACTAAGTTTGCTATGTGTTACAGTAACAAGAAGAAACTAATACAGCCTTTATCACATGCTTTACAGAAAAGCTATAACCCAATATTGTAACGCCTTCTGGTCCCGTCTTCCTAAAATGTTCTTACCCCAGAAACCCACATGGCGTCCTCTGTCACCTCCTTCGCCTTTAGGTCTCTCTCTACTCATATGCCACCTATTCGGAGAGGCTATTTCAAATAACACACACTCCTATCACTACATTTCTCCTTATTATGCTATATTTTTGTTTTTCTTCATAGCACTGAAATGTACCATGTTTCCCTAAAAATAAGAGCTAGCCGGACAATCAGCTCTAATACGTCTCTTGGAGCAAAAATTAATATAAGACCCAGTCTTATAAGATCCGGTCTTATATTAAAATGAGATCAGGTCTTATATTAATTTTTGCTCCAAAAGGCGCATTAGAGCTGATTGTCGGGCTAGGTCTCATTTGGGGGGAAACAGGGTATGTACACACACACAGGCTTGGTTTTGTTCAGTTTGCCTGGCACAAAGTAGGGGCTCCATGAAATATTTCTTGGATGAGTGAAGCGAGGAAAGCCCTTGCTTGTGATACGAAGCCTCTAATTTAAAGGCTTCTTAAACGGCATTCCCACTTCACCTATATTCTTAGTGTAGTTTGTATATTTCTTCCTCGAATCTTTCAATAAAACGAGGGCACGCCACTTACATCGTAGAATGCTTTAAACACTCAGCAGTTTGCCAACAAGAAATCGGCATTAATTCTACACCGCAAACGAGAAAAACAGAAGTGCCTGATCCAAGGCCAGCAGCTTTTAAAACCATAATTGTGGGGATTTGGGCCACTGTGCTGGGCAGAGGGCAGAGGTGAACCTGACGGCTCTGATCAAAAGGCTCCCGGGGGCTTCTCAGGAGGAGCTGGTTGGTTTTGTGCTAATTCACCACCACAGATCAGCTGAGCTGGGTCTTCATCTGGATGCACTCCTTGCCCTTGCAGTGTGGCTATTGAAACATTCCCTGGGATCTAGGGTTTAAAAAAATGGTTCCCCATTCCCAAGCACCCTTTCTCCCATTGCTGTCCGGTCTCAGACTTCCCAGGCTTAGGCCAGACACTTGACAGGTTTCATGATACTGTTAGGGACACAGAAATCCTGGCTCTCCTGGCTCTATGCAAAGGTGGTCAGTCGGATTGGCATCTGTCGCAAATCTGTGGGACTAGCCCAGCACGTGTGCCTGGCTGCCAAGGCTTTTCCTGGCACAACGCTGGATTTCCCAAACACACAGCCTGCCCAGAAGGCTCCTTAATATCCTTGCGGGGTCGTCCCGTCCTCTCTAGGGTCCCTCTGTTTCCCTCCCCCCACAGATCAAATCCTGCCCGCCTGCCCTCCAGCTGGAAATCTTTCTTTCCTTGCCTGCCGCTGTCCTTCCACTTGATGTTAAATGGCTTAGAAGAGTTTGTTGTCTTTCCTGATTTCTCCCTCGATAGGCTTTGGGCACCTTGAGGACCAGCTAACGTTGTAAATGCATCTCTTCTTTAGTGCCTGGTTTGATGGCTTGCTCTGTGCTGTCCTCGTCATCCTCATCTCTTCCAGTTTTTCCTCCTGTTCCTCTTCTTCAACGCTTCCTCTCTTCCTCCTTTGAGAGTTAACAACACAACAGTGACTGAGAGATGTGCACCATCTCCCTGAATCCCAGTCACTATGGAAGTAATTGAATCGCTGTTCAGAAAGGTTAAGGACCTGGCCCACAATCACGTGGTCAGGAATGGAGCAAAGACGGGGTGATTCCACAGCTCTTAACCACCTCTTAACTGCTTAGCTATACATACAGCCCTTCCTTCCTCCCTTCCTTCCTTCCTTCCTTCCTCCCTTCCTCCCTTCGTTCCTCCCTCCCCACCTCCCTCCCTCCCTCCCTCCCTCTCCTCCCTTCCTTTCTTCCTTCCTTCCTTCCTTCCTTCCTTCCTTCCTTCCTTCCTTCCTTCCTTCCTTCCTTCCCTCCCTCCCTCCCTCCCTCCCTTCCTCTCTCCTTCCCTCCCTTCCTCTCTCCTTCCCTCCCTCCTTCCTTCCTTCCCACCAGAGGCACTTGCGTATTCTGCCCCAAGCACTGCACTTAGGTAGGCTCTTGGAGTGCAAGAGAAACTTACAGACTCAAGGAAAATGTATAAACCATGACAATACAAACTGTTAAGTAAGAAAGCAAAAGGAAAAAAAGCAGGCCAGTGGGGAGGGGGAAGCCAGGAAGGGTCCTATTTCTCCATCACATAGGTGGTGCCTGATAAATAGTAATTATTTTTTAATTAATTTGGCTCTGTTTCCTCCCCAGGACAAGCTTCTGCTCTCATGATGAAATGAGCATGTGGGTAAACATGGTTGATGAACTCCAAAGCACTTAAAATGTAAGGAAATGTGCCTGGAGTTATGTCGCAGGTGAAGCCTCTGAAGCAATGCTGACACATAGTAGGTGCTACACCCATGAGCACTCTAATGAAAGTCCAGTGTCAAGGGCACAGTTGGTGCACTAGCCTTGATAATTTAAAGGAAAGGAGTCTTTAACACTGTGAAAATAGTCCCTCCTTCCCCCCCCCCCCCAATTCAGTCCCATCGTCGTGATACAACTACAGCCAGAAGGAGAGAATGTTTGCGTGAAAGTTCTCCATTGCTACAACTTTAATTTTATTTTAGGGCTGAATCTGAGGTGCATTCTCTTGCACTCACACAAGCGCACCATTCACTCTACTTTTTTCCCACCTATATCATCCTGGGCATATTTTGTGGATTCCTCCGGTAAAGGGTTTCCTTGTCATTAAAGATATTGGAGACAGGACAGCTCTTGGGTGAGTTTCTTAATGTGCCTGAGGCAAAGCCTTACTTCTCAGATTTGTACTATTAAATGCCTACCTCCTGTGGGCTCTCAAGATGATGACGGCAGATAGCAAAGCACCTCCTTTGATGCCTATCTAGTAGTAGTAGCTCAATAAAATTGTGTTCCAGCCATCTATTGCTCTTTATCAAATGACCTCAAATATGGGCTAACACAACCATGTTACTATAGTCCATGAGTATTCCATGGAGGGGCAGGTTACTCAGGGAGGACTTGGCTGATGGCCTGTTGGAACTCCATGGCTGAGGTGGCTCGACTTGGGCCGGCAGAGCCACTTCCGAGATGGCGCACTCACATGGCTGCCTGACAGGGTGGTGCTGGCTGAGGGCTGGAGCTCAGCCTGAGCTCCATGAGACCTCTACACAGGGCTGCTTGGTCTTCCTCACAGAAGAGTGACGGGCTGTCCAGGAGACTGTGACGGAAGCTGCAATGCTGCTTACGATCTTCGCCTCGAAAGTCCCAGAACATTATAGCTGCCGTATTTTCTTGGCCAAGCCAGTCACTCGGGCCAGCTCAGAATCAAGGGGAGGGGAATTAGACCCCCTCTATTGAAAGGAGGAATATCAAAGGATTGGGCCCTCGCTTTAACAAGCCAGGAACAGTAAGTTTTTAGTCTATGTCCTTCTGAGGCATGAGGTCAGTGCAAGCTGCCAGGCTCTGGTGCTGACCAAGAGTCTGCTGGTCAGTCCTGCAGCTGCTCCAGCTGTGGAACAGCAGCTGTTTGCTGCCTTGTCTCCGATGGCCTCTCACTGAACTGGAGAAAGCAGATTTCAGCCAGCCATGGGGCTAACCATCTGTCCCTGTGGACTATTCTTTTTTTTGTCTCTGTGTGTTTTGAGAGCTTTTTCCTCCCTCCCTCTTTCCTTCCCTCCCTCCTTCCCTCCCTCCCACCTTCCCTCCCTCCCTTCCTTCCAGTTCTTTTATTCTATGTCAGAGTAAATTTTAAAGTACTAATTTAAATTCTCTTTGTTACATTGAGATATGACTGATGTACAGCACAGTGTGTTTAAGGTATACAGCTTAATGACTTGACATACATACACCGTGAAATGATTACCACACTGTTTAGTTAACAGCCATCATCTCATGTGTTTTCTCCTCGTGATGAGAATGTTTAGGATTTCCTCTTAGCCACTTTCAAATATATAGCGGTGTTAACTATGGACATCAGGTTGTACATTATATCCCGGTACTAATGTCTCCTGTAAGTGGAAGTTTGGGCCTTTTGACCACTTTCATCCAATTCTTTCATCCCCATCTCCTGCTTCTGAACCATAAGTCGATCTCTTTTTCTATGAGACTTTTTAAAGATCCTACATATAAGTGAGAACATGCAGTATTTGTCTTTCTCTGACTTATTTCGCTTAGCATAATACCCTCAAAGTCTGTCCATATTGTCACAATGGCAGGATTCCCTTTTAATGGCTGAATAGTATTCCTGTGTGTGTGTGTGTGTGTGTGTGTGTGTGTGTGTGTGTGTGTACCACATTTTCTCTATCCATTCATCCGTTGATGAACACTCAGGCTGTTTCCAAGCCTTGGCTATTGTAAATAACTCTGCATGGACTATTCTAAGCCATTCAAATGCAGAGCCATAGCAAAACCTCTGATCATGGTGGTGGACATAGCAGCTCTATGAATAAACTTGCATTTCATGCTGAGATCGTAGCGCTGAGCATGAACTAATAAAATCCAGATTTTGTATCCCACGGTATGAAACAAGTTGGTTGCCTTTTATTTTGTTTTCTCTGTTATACCTGGGAATCATCCTGAATGCCGAAACAGTTTTTCCGTAAAGATTTTAAGTTTCTTTATGGTTCAGGTTTTGTTTTTGTTTCATAACTCTGACTTTCCATAAGTATCTTTCATGGACACATTTTCCTCCGTCCTTGAGAAATCTGTGTCAATTCATTATTCAAGTGGGTAAGTTCCCATATCTTCGCTTTTGTTATGTTCCTTATCTGACAAAACTGGCATTTCTCAAAGTGCACATTAATAGATGTCACATGTATATAAAAACCTTGATGTCACACAGGCCGAGGAAATGCTGACTGCCTTAAACAAAATCAAGCAAACAGGTTTCTTTACTACAGGATTTCTCAGGGCCTTTGACAAACTAATGTGTACTTTGTATTTCAGAGAGAATAGTGATATTCCCGAGAGAATGGTGAAGACCACATTTCATGGACTTATGTGATCCTAGACCCTTTTTAGAGAGCACCTCCTAGGACTTAGGTTCCACGGGACACGCTTTGGGAACTGTAGGCCTCAACCTACTCTCGTCTTTTGGGGAAGATGCATGTGACGCACCATTTCTTTAGTGTCTACATTTCAGGTGTCTGCACACCTTCCCTTCCTCTAGGCAAAGTTGAGTGCGGCTCTCTCCTGGGATGCTGGGGCCAGCCCCATAGGGTAAGAAATTTGGGTTCCGTTTCACTTTCTCCTCCTAGCTCTGTGATCCTGGGCAGGTTATCGTCAGATTTCTCAGGGCTAACGTGGAATTCATATAACTTCCGGAGCTGGGGCAATGATACTGCACAGAGCGATGGGGCTGGATGGAGTAGGTGCCTGTACCTGCTAGCCTCCCCTTCCCAGTGTGGGCTGGATCCACACCACAAGGAACAACGAATGAACGCACTCGCCCCCTGGTGGTCATTTCTGCCTCTGCCACCCAAGTCGACCCAACCTTACAGGGGACTGGATGGCTTCTATTGTTGGCTTCTTAGCAACTGTTCCCAATTGGTGTGTGGGCAGTTCGTTTTAGACTAATGAGTCAATAAATTATTTGAATGATGGTGATAGATTTGAAAACAGAGATTTTGCTTCTCTGTTCCCCAGCAAGAGACAAAGTAGCATCCCGATTTTACAGATGCTGGTCATACAGAGGTAACAGGGTGACACTGGGACTTACCGATGGGCCATCTCCACACATCTGAATACTTGTGTAGACGACATAAGATCTTCTTCTTATGTTTATCGAGTGTGGTTCTTAAATTTCAGGGAAGGGGAGAGGTATGATTTGCCTGATTCTGTCTATGATTCTAGGTTATCTCTAATATCTATCAGTCTTACAAATAGTAGGCAGGCAGTGATAACAAAAGTTATTATTCATTGACAGCTTCCTCCGCCAGGAACCATCCTAAGTGTTTTGCTTATTTAATCTTCACAACATGCCTTGGAAGATGATAGAATGACTCTTGGACCCATTTTAGAGCAGAGGAAACTGAAGTACAGAGTATTTGAGTAACTTGCTTAAGGTCACACAGCGAATGTGGGACAAAACCAGCAATCAGACCCTCGCAGTCTGGTTTCACACCTGTGTACTTAACCAGTGCCCCACCCTGCTTTTCTAAAAATTGGTTGTTGACCACCTTGGTTGCCACAAGTACTTACTGTGTCCCTGTTGTATGCCCAGCCCTGCACCAGGAGCTGTGGACGATACAAAAGATTCATGAGACTATTTGGTATCTGTGATTGCTCCAAAATTGGTTTTGACTTCTTAATAAAGGGTAAAATCCCTGAGGAAAAAACTGAATGATGAAATTTAAAAGAGCAAGTTTTTCAAAGTAGGAAGAAACTGGTTAATAGCAGGCTGAAGGGCAAACATGTTTTAAAAAAGAACCAACGCAGGGAAAACCAACACTGTATTAGTGACACATATGATTTGTATGCCTGTGAGCAGGAAAATGTGAAAGGGGGAGAGAGCTGTCTCCTTGAGTAAATGAAGCATGGAAGTTCATTAGGACTATAAAGAAGTGTTAACAGAGGAAACCCTGCCTTAAGAGCATCAATGGATGGTAATATAAACTATATCAGGTAGGTGCAAATTGGAAACTGGAGATGCAAAGGCATGATCTGAGGAATACATTTACAAAAAAATATCAGATAAATAATAAATTATTAAATATGTTAAAAGCTAAAAGGATCTTTGTGTCTGCAAGGCTCTTAAATTCAAGAGACAAAAAATGCCAGGTTGGTCTGGTCCGAGAGGGTGAAGGGAGGGGCACGGAGCCGGTCTGGCTGCATTAGTCCTGCCACTGAAGACACAGGAAAACACCGTGGGAAGACCTTTCACAGGAAATCATTAGGCCCAGGCCACACGCAAGTCCCCTGGGGCAATGAAGGAACAAGTTAAAAACATCAAGGCGTTTGAGAGAAGGGAGGTTCCCAGGTCCTGTCCTCATTCTGTGCCCAGGAGCCAGAGGCCTGGAGGGAGAACTCAGATGTCTGGGACCGTGAAGGCCGTTCTGTCCCTCCCAAGAGTGCCCTTCAGCCCCTCTGCTGCCATTTTTGTTTCCAGCTGCTCAGGACAGCAGGGCAGAGGTGAAATCTGCAGGCCCCGGGGGGTGTGTGTGGGGGAGGGAGTGGGGGCGGGGAGGGGAGAGGAGGCTGGGGAGAGGGCCTGAAGAATCCCCCCCCCCCCCCCCCCCCCGTGTATTTCCTCCTAAGCTATGTGACCTCCCTGCCACCGCTCTGACGGGGACCATGGGTTTTTACTCCACAGAGAGGAGGGAAAGACCCAGTGGCTGGCGGAATGGCAACGTGGATGTGAGCGCAAGATTCTGGGCCAGTCTCAGCTCCGACTCAACAACCATTGGTTTGTAAGACGAGAATGATGACTGTAATAGTACTTCGCTGCGTTCTACAGGTCCTTGTGGCACGCCTGCTCTGCCAGTCGCTGAGCCGGGACAGTCCTGCCCTGGTGGAGGTTACAGTGTAAGGGCACTGGGCCCTCGGGGGCCCCCCCATCTGCTGGGCATTTCCTCAAGCAAGCTCAGCACCATTAGTTCATCGTCGTCATTCCTGTGAGGTCGTTATCCTAGGTCCCTCATGTTACACACTAGGAAACTGAGGTGGAGAGAGGCTAGATAACCTGCCCACAGTCACTCACCGGGAAAGCGGGGGCGCTTGCTTCATGCCCGCATGCCTGACATCTGGGCTGCGCTCTTAACCCTGACTTCATGCGAGAAGCCAATAATCGCACGGACAGTGGTGCAACTAGCTGTGACAGGCGACCTGAGGGAGAACACTGAGCTTGGTGAGCCCATAATGTGCGCATTTCACTGAGAAAGGGACACGCTGGGATCTGAAGATGAGGTCGGAGTTAACTAGGGGAAAACAGAAGGGGTGTGACCCCCACAACAGAAGAGCCTGAGGCACTGTTGCGAGGACAGAGTAACTGGCGGGGCCTTAACAGGACAGGGCACGGAGCTAGCTGTCTAACTGGCTGGGTGGCCTTGGCCCAGCTCCTTAACCTCTCGAAACCTCAGTCTCCTCATCTGTAAAATGGGGAGAAGAGGAGGTCAGAGGATGAAGTTAGAGGATTTAGCGCACTGCCCAGGGCCGGGTAGGACCATTGTTAGTATTAATTATTGTCATGAAGATAGATCCATGAGGAAGAATCTTTCCTGCTAAGGCCTCTACCTCAACAATGACCGCCACCTGAGAGTTGAGAGGTCAAAGGTGGTTGGGGTGGTCCGGTTAGCTCTTCCCCTTAGTTTGCCGGAGTAAACAGATTAAATGAGAAGCTAGAAGCCATTACTCAGAACTTCCTAAGCTGCCCTGGGAATGCAACTTAGCATATGATGTGCAAAGTATTATCTGGATCTTAATCATAGTACAGTGACAATGCCGAGCGAGCTCACAGGTACGTGTAGTTTGTGAGACCTTAGGAGTCTTCTCATTCTACTATTAATTAATATTGATGTCTTAATAGCCCAGATGTGACTCTTTAACACTTTAACAGCTGAGTGTCAATGTCCCCAGCAGCTAAAATGTCCTATGTCCCCTGGGCCAGGTGCCCCACATGGTTATTTCATTTCATGTTCACAGCAGCCCTGCCCGATGGTAAGTGTCGCAAGCCCATTTTGCAGACTAGGTGGCAGAGACTATCTTAGGCCACACAGAAGACAGTGCCAACCTCTGGCTCTGGAGACTTGCTAACCCCACTCTGCACTCTCTCACATGTTCTTTATGAGAATTTTGTAGGTAAATGATACTTCTGAGTACCATTTCCTAGGGTTACCATTTTGCTTCATGTTGAGAGATTTAAATGAATCTGTGTGATGATCTCCTTCTTGTCATTTGGGTACCGCTTCAAATCTTAACTTCCTCAAACAGTCTTCCCACATTCTCACTGCCCCTCCTATTCATCACATCAAAGGGTAGAATTGTTTTTCTTGCATGCTCTGTGTCTCTGTCAGGTGGACAGAGCCTAGGTGCCCAGGCAGGTCTTGGTGGTTTCCCTTACTGTCTGCCATCTTACCGAGCTTCCCAGCTCAGTACCACTCTTCTCATCTGTAAAACAGAGATAATAATGGACCACAGAATACTATGCAGCCATCAAAAATGACGTTGTGCAAAAATATGGAATGGCACGGAGAGAGATTCCTGATGTGGTAAGTGGGGGAAAAATCAGGCAATAAGACAGCCTATCAGGATGAACTTGCAAACGATGGTGAATATAGAAATTAAAGGCCTGGGCTGTGCTTCCAGGCTGCCTGATTTTTTACCCTCAATTCCCCATTTACTACTAGCTGGGTGACCTTGGGTAAATTTCACTCTCTGTGCCTCAGTTTCCTCATTTATAAAATGAGGATGATAAGAGTCCATGTCAACGTGTTGTTGTGAAAATTAATGAGTTAAGGCACCTATTGTGTGTGAGGGGGTGTTTGGCACATAGCAAGAACCTAAGGCAGAGGAGCTACTGTTATTGTTACTGTGATGTATCAAGTGAAAATAAAAGATTGCAAAATGGTATGTACACTCTAATTCTATCGTGTATAATGTATGTGTATATACGACTGGAGGCATATAGACCAAATGTCCCGTGATCTCTCTGGGTAGATATGTTTTTTCTTAGTTTATTTTGTCCTTTCCTCCCTCCCTCTAGCCTTCTCTCTACTTCCCTTCCTATCTTTCTCCCTTTCTTTCTTTAAGCAAACATGTATTACTTTATGTAATGAGAAACTGAAACCAAGACAATAACTTAATGCTCAAAATAATGAAATAATAACCTGGGCAAGGCATGCTTGCTGGGCAGCAGGGGAGGTGGGCTCTTGTCTCGATTCTGTCACTATGGATGTTCTTTGGTATAGGAGGCCTCTGAACCTGGTGACACTAAGCAGTATTTAACTAAATGCGTCCGCCATGTATCAGGCATTAGTATCAGCCTCTCACATGCATCACACAATTTAATCCTCTGGGCAGACCTGCCCGATGGGCGCTATCATCGCTGTTACAGAGATAAGAAATCCAGGGCCCAGAGAGGTCAAGTAATTTGTCCAAGAGTGCCCAGCTACCAAAGAGGCAGTTCCTAGTCAGGCCTATCTGACTCAGAGTTTGAGGTATAAAGCTGCATCACTTGATTTGTGGTCTCCAGGCCAGTAGCATCAGCATTGCTCAGGAGCTTACTGGGAAATACAGAATCTCAGACCCCAGTCCAGCCTTAGCGAGCCAGTCTGCACTGTGATGAGATCCCCAGGTGGCACCGGTGCATGGTCAAGCTTGAGAAATCCTGGTCCCCCACCGTCTTCCTTCCTTCATGCCTACCTTGGATGCCTTCTCACTCCTTGCTGTGGTCCCACTCTCCAGATCGATCTCAGCAGGGGAAGCTGGTAGAAGCGACCTCCAAAGCACTCTCTCTAGTGACTACTTAGCAACAATGAGACAAAGGTTTGAAGAAAAAAAGGTGTTTGAGTCCATAGACCTGATGCAGGGATTCTCTATGGAGGGTCTATACCCACGTTATCCCTTTCCAAATAGTGGACTGTAAATAGGATATTTTTGTTATTCAAAGAAAAATAAACACTGCAGGCTTCATAACCAGAGGCCCTTCTGATATGCTTAAATGCAGTTCAGGGTGCTCTGATTTAAGGTTTAGCGGTAGAACAGCAAAGGTGAATTATCTTGGCCTGTGGGTGTTTATATATGATGATGGAATGCAAACAAGCATTGTTTGGCTCTGAAAGCAGAACCGGGGAGAACTTCATCTAGGTATTTAATTATACAGGGCACAGTGGAAAAGCTCTTTTATTTCCTCACTGGCCCATGGTTGGAAAACCCATAGGTCACTCTAAATCAAAAGGCATTAGAGTGTGTAAGAAGGAACTGGAACATAACATTTAGCAGAAGTTTTCTGCATTTCTGGTTGTGCTTTTTTCCTGCTAAGGCTGTTTGCACTGTGTAATTCATACATGGAGTTGAATAACGTGGTTGGTGGGCGTGCAAGTGCGTGCACATGCTCACACAGACACAGGCTCTAGGGTTTGTGTGAAGAAACAAATGATCGAATATGATAATTTGGCATTTAATTCTGCCTAAGGAAAAGAAGGATTGGAGATGAACATTCCACCTGTGTGTGTGTATACATGGGTTGCACAACCCAGTAATGTCAAGATGCTGGGCTGTAGCGTTGATTTTTGTCAGTTTCTGGTCAAATATCAGGGTTTTTTTTTCACTTAGTGTTAGAGCTGAGGCAGAGAACTAGAAAGATAAATGATTTCATTCAGGCTGTCAAGCTTTGTTTGTTTGGAAGCAAAGATTCACGAGGAGAAAAGCACATTAATTGAAGTCTCAAGGTGGTAGTAGAACATATTTTCTTTATTACTGCTTTCGTGTAGGGGGATCGCTTTTCTTTTTTTTTAAACTTTATTTGGTCTTGTTCACTCCACTTTTAATGGAGTAGGTAGGTCTCACGCTAGGTGAGGAAAATCAAAGTGAATCAGAGTGGGAAATGGCCCACAGGAGTGGTAGAAGCAGGGATAAGAGAGAGAAACACGGAGTTTTCTCTAGGACGGTTACAAGGGGCTTTCCCCCAAAACGGTGACTCCCAAGCTAGATCTGGAGCCAGTTTTGCCAGGCAGAAAGGGTAGGAAAGGCATTCCAGGCAGATGGAACATAGGGGTCACACTATAGCCACATGGAGTAATCAGAAGTCTCTGGAATGTTGGCAGCACTGAGGCTGTACGTGGGCTGGGAGACCTGTGAAAAGGAGCAGAGGAGAACGTTACCTGAGATGAGATTGGAAAGGTACATGGTAGGAATCTGATCGTGGGTGTCTGGTGGCTTCATAAGCTACAGGGAATCATAGAAAATCATGCCAGACTTGGGGTGGGGCATAGGCGTCTGGATTGGAGGGATTGGAAGGGGTCATTTTAAGAATTTAGACTTTGATCCAAAGAGCAATGGAAGCCATTGAAGGGAAGCCATGATTATATTTGTGCTTTGGTAAGATTATTTTATTGGCAGAGTGGAGAATGCCTGGTGGAGGGCAAGAATGGATGCAGAAAGACCTGTCAGGAGTTTACTGTATGATCCTGGCAAGAGAGGAGAGTGGCCTGGTCTGGGGGTGAGAGATAAACGGAGAGAAGTGGAAGTACTTAAGGGGAGAAACACTGGAGATGAGTATTGAAGGGGAGGGAGGTGTCATGATTGTTCCCCATCGAACACGGTTCAGACATCTTCCTAATTGCCTCCCAAAGGACAAACACAGCGTGCCATCGTCTGTCTTCAAATGGCACCCAGCATTTTATAGGTATGGTCCAAGAGTAGTCTGAAGATTTCAGGTTTCTGTGGACATCTTACCCCCTGATATCTAGATCCTCTATTTTTTTTTTTTTTTTTTTTTTAGCAAATGTCAGGTTGAAATCAGACAAACCAGTGTGACAGGTGATTGGATCTTGAGTCCAGCTTTTATCATCTTCTCTCCCACAGGACTTCTGTAATCTGCTTTATGGCAGATATTGTAAATTACATCTATTGCAACACTTCCTAATTAACCCTTTGGTACAAAGAAACCAGAAAGTTGAAAAACCATATTTCCCTGACTCTTTTGCAGGTCAGGTCATGCATGTGAAAGGTGCCTCCAAGCACACACACCTGCTCTAGACTGACAGGCAGAAATGAACAGTGTATGGGAGCTGCTCAGTACAGCAGATCAGCTGTTCTGGCCAACCAGGTGGCAAAGCCTTCTTGTTCCTCCGGGGCAGGGGGTGGTAGGGTTTCTGGTGTTCAATCCCTACTGTCCTATAGCTCCTTTTTGTGGCTGCTTTGTTCCTATTTGTAGCACACAAACCCAACAACTCTGCCTCTCCCAGGAATGAGTATCTGCTTAAAGTATTGAAGTGAATTCTGTTGCCTGCAATTAAATTCATTTCTTATTATATATTTCCTCTGTTGTTCTACATGGGGTGTTACTTTTCTCTGAACATAGGATGAGATCTTTAAAGACAAGGAAGAGGTCATGGGTTCTCTGTAATGTCAACCAATGGTGATGTGGACGACCGCCATTTTGGCCTGCTTGTCACCATTCTTCTAGAAAGAGAGATGACCAGATTGTGCCCCTGTGTTCCTCTGGGGAAACCACATCTTCTCCAGTCTCGGTTTATATGCTTTGGTGGGGTTGATGCCAAGAGAGCCAAGGATGGGTCTGTGACTCAAGTCTGATCCATGAGAGCATTGCACCCCCACTGGCTACCGTAATTAGTGTAAAGACGGGTACATGACTCTGTTGGAGCCAATGATTTGAAATCTCAGGAGTTTTGCTGGGACGGTTGAGAGAGGGTGGCTTCTGTCTGCCTTCTCTCTCTCTGTTAGGGCTACTGGTAAAAAGGAAGAGGTGAGCCAGGCACTGCTGGAGGCTCCCTGCAGGATTGAGAATGAAGTCAGCCCAAACGCAGGCAAAACCCAGGAACTGTGTCCTTGCTGCTGTGTGAGCCTTGCACAGATCTGGCCTTTCCTGAAGACAGTGCTATTCTTGGTCTCTTCGGTTAAGGAAGCCAGTGAAGCCCTTTTCTTCTTCTTCTTCTGTTTCCCGTTAGCCAGTGAAGTGGGGTTTTTGGTCTTGCAGCTGAGTCCCGACTAAAACAGGAATTGTCCATAAATAGCTTCTGATTGGCTCATCAAAAAAACTGAAGGTCTTTTCCTTATTTAAGATTTTTATTAAAAATATAGCTAACATACAATATTCTGTGAGCTTCAGGGGTACACCATAGTTGTTCAACATTTATAGACCTAAAGAAGTGATCACCATGGTAAGTCCAGCAACCACCTGACACTGTCCCATGCCATCATAATATTATTGACAATAGTCCTCATGCTGTACGTTACATCCCCATGAATTCTTTGCTTTGTACCTGGAAATTTGCACCATGTATTATTCTTCCCTTTCCCTCCACTTTTTAGTTTTTCAATTAGAGTTGATATTCAACATTATTTTATATTAATTTCAGCATAGTGGTTAGGTATTTATATAATTTAAGAAGTGATTCCCCTGACTAGTCTAGTATCCACCTGGCAGTATATATAGTTATTACCATAGTATTGACCATATTTCTTAAGCTGTACTTTTTTATTTTTTTCAGTTTTTATTGGGGAATATTAGAGAACAGCATGTTTTTCCCGAACCCATCGGCAACATGTCAAGTCATTGTTTTCAATCTAGTTGTGGAGGGCTCATCTCACTGGCCCATGTGGGAAGTAAACCTGTGATCTTGGTGTTATGAGCACTGCACTGTAACCAACAAAGCCAACTGGTTGCCCAGATAAAGGAAATATTGAAAGGGAGACATTTTGATGACATTCAGGACATCAAGGGTGATATGATGACAGCTCTGATGGTCTTTTCAGAAAAAGAGTTCCAAAATTGAGTTGAAGGGTGGACTAGGCACTGGTGTCGGTGCACAGTTTCCCAAGGGGAGTACTTCGAAGGTGACCGTAGTGATATTCAGCAATGAGGTATATAGCACTTTTTCTAGGATGAGTTCACAAACTTAATTGTCCAACCTGTGTGTAAGGGGTTTGTTTTCTTATCCATTCAGCCCTCCTCTGTCTTTTTTTTTTTTTTTTTAGATTTCTTTTTTTTTAATTGGGGAAGGGGAACAGGACTTTATTGGGGAATAGTGTGTACTTCAGGGACTTTTCCAAGTCAAGCTGTTGTCCTTTCAATCTTAGTTGTGGAGGGTGCGGCTCAGCTCCAGGTCCAGTTGCCATTGTTAGTTGCAGGGGGCACAGCCCACCATCCCTTGTGGGAGTCGAACCGGCAACCTTGTGGTTGAGTGGACGCGCTCCAACCAACTGAGCCATCTGGGAGCTCAGCGGCAGCTCAGCTCAAGGTGCCGTGTTCAATCTTAGTTGTTGGGGGTGGAGCCCACCATCCCTTGTGGGAGTCGCCTCCTCTGTCTTTTTATTGGAGCATTAAATCCATTTACATTGAGAGTAATTGTTGATAGATATGTAACTATTGCTATTTTATTATTCATAAATTTGATCTCTCCCCCACCCCGTCTTAAAGAAATCCCTCTAACATTCCTTATAATACTGGTTTGGGGTGATAAACTCCTTTAGCTTTTTCTTGTCTGGGAAGCTCTTTATCTGTCCTTTGATTTTAAATGATAGCTTTGCTGGGTAGAATAGTCTTGGTTGTAGATCCTTGTTTGTCATTACTTTGAATATTTGCAGCCAATCCCTTCTGGCCTGCAAAGTTCCTGTTGGAAAATCAGCTGACAATCTATGGGAGTTCCCTTATATGTTACTCATTGCCTTTGTCTTGCTGTTTTAGAATTCTTTCTTTATCTTTAACCTTTGCCATTATTATTATAGTGTGGGCCTGTTTGGGTTGATTGTTTTTGGGACTCTCTGTGCTTCCTGGGCTTGTATGTCTGTTTCCTTCACCAGCTTAGGAAAGTTTTCAGTCATTATTTCTTCAAATAGGTTCTCAATCCCTTGCTTTCTTTCTTTTCCTACTGGTACCCCCATGATGCTAATGTTGCTACACTTGATATTGTCCCAGAAGTCTCTCAAACTTTCCTCATTGTTTTGGATTCTCTTTTCTTTTTGCTATTCCAATTGGGTGTTTTCTGCTACCTTGTCTTCCAAATTCCTGATTTGATCCTCTGCTTCACCAAGTCTGCTGGTGATTCTTTCTAGGGCATTCTTCATTTCAATTATTGTATTCTTCACTTCTGACTGGTTCTTTTTTATGGTTTCTATATCCTTTATTATGCTTGCTATCTCTCTGTTGAAGTTTTCACTAATTTCCTTGAGTATCCTTATAACCATTGTTTTGAGCTCTGTATCTGGTTGGTTGCTTGCCTCCATTTCATTTTGTTCTTTTTCTGGAGTTTTCTTCTGTTCTTTTAGGTGGGATGTATTTCTTTGTTTCCTCATTTTGGCTGCCTCTCTGTTCATTTCTGTGTATTAGATAGATCTACTATGTCTCCCAATCCTGGCCAGGTGGCCCTATGTAGTAGGTGCCCTGTGGGGCCCTAGAACAGTCTCCCTGGTCACTTGCTCTGGGTGCTCCAGGAGTGTCCCTTGTGTGTGTTTGTGAGTGCCCGCCTATTATAGTTGAGACTTAATTACTATTAGTATGTCAGTGGGTGGGAATGACCCTCAGGCTCATTGGCTGTGGGGTTTGTTCATGTCCACAGCTTACAGGCTGGGCTTACCCCACTCAGTAGGATTCACCACAGCAGGCTCTGATGCCTATTGAGACCACTCTTTGTGTGTGCCGCTTGTGGGGCTAATTGAGCAGTGCTGTGCTGTGGTCTGAAGCCAGCCTCCAGGTATGTTGGTTTGGGGCTTCTTGGGAGGGGCTCTGGTGCAGGCATAGGTTACCCCACTACCTGTGACCAGCAGGGGATTACCTAGTAGGAGCTACAAAACAATGCATGGTTTTTTGCTGCTTGTGCTAAATCTGGAGGCACCTGGGAGAGGCCACGCTGTGAGCCGAGGATGGCTGCCACCAATACCAGGCCTGGGGTAGCTCTACAAAAAGCCAGGACACCCCAAGGCCTGCTGCCACCTGCTAGTTCCCTTAAACTTCAAGTGCTGATAAAGCCTCGTGGGGTATGTGAGTTGGGTGAGGCAGGGTCTCAGGGAGTCACTAGAGTGGGAAGAGTTATGTTTAGCAGGTTAATGTAGATTCTAGTTTGGTGCCAGCGTGAAGTGTGGAGCTAATCAGGAAAAATCTCAGAACACACCGATGCCAGTCATCACCCACCTGGGGCCCATGGACTCTGATAGTTTTCAAGAGAGAGTGCAATGTGGGCGGGGCTGGCTGCTCGCTGAGAAAGTGCCTCCAGTGTTGGGGGAATTGGGTGGGGCGGGGACCCGGTGAGTCAGCAAGGCGGAGCCCCAGAGCTCAAATCAGATTCAGATTTGGCCGTAAGTGTAGGGGGCAGGCTCAACATATTAAAGATGGTGCCCACCTGCCAGGCTTTACGGGAGAAGGACCCCACACAGGGAAAATGGTGACTGTCCTCCAGCCCTGACCTTGAAGCCCCACACCTCAGTCTGCTCCCCATGTGCTCCTGACACGCCTCAGTCATCGTCCCACCGCTGGAGCCCAAGGTGAGTGCCTGCAAGTGAGTGAGTCTGTGTGTGGGCCATTTAAGAGGACGTATGGGTTTTCTGCAGCCTTCTGTCCCACCTGGATAGTTGGAATCCCCACTGTTTTTCACAGTCAGATATTGTGGTGGCCCCTCTTCCTGGCACCAATATGCCAGGCTAGGGAGCCTGGAATCGGACCTGCATCCTTTGCTCCTCCAGAGGGAACCTCCAAGGCTGAGGTATCCCTCCTTATTTTCAACCACCACATGGAAGCTTGGGACCAGCCCAGTTCACATCTCTGCCCCTCCTGCCAGTCTCAACGTGGCTTCTTCTTTACATCTTTTGTTATAAAATTTCTGTTCAGCCAGGCTTCCGATGGTTCTCCAGGTTAACTGTTCTGTAAGTTAGTTGTGATTTTAATGTGTTCACAGAAGGAAGCAGGCACAGTGTCTACTCCACCATCTTGGACCTCTAAAAACTGAAGTTCTTAATTCTCTCTCTTTTTTTTTTTTTAAACTTTCTGTCACTTCCCCTCCAACCTCTCTTCAAGTGGCCATCAATAAAACATAGCCTCACTCCACTATTCTCTTAAACATATTGGTAGCAGATTCTGGAAGGAAAGAGGCTCGAAGTGAGGACCAGGCAATGAGAAGGAAGATGTGGCTCTGTGCTCTGTCCTGTGACAGATGCTAACTGCTACTTGGAGCATGCTGATTAAAAACATGTGCCATAGTGCTATAGGGAAATAGAGTTTCTTGGGCTTGAATATTTACTACTTCCACCATCAGGTAGGTTAATGTGTGATCTCGGCCAAGTTGCTTAACTTCTATGAACTAAGCTCAAACTGGCTTATAATTAATGAGGAGTTTATTGGCTTAGGCGCTTGGAAAGTCCAGGGAGGTGTCTAGCTTCAGGTTGGGCTGGATCCAGTTGCTCAAAAGATGTAAGTCATGAATCTGTGGTGCTTCCTTTCAGGGCTGGCTTTTCAGTCTGATTTTTCTCTAGGCAGGCTTCATTCTCAGGCAGTTGGGATCATTCTCGTGGCAGTAACATGGCCTGGAAGAGCTCCAGGCTTATATCCTCCCAGCTTTGCTTTCCCAGGAAAGAAGAGCACACCTCATGCCCCATAGCTCCAGTGAAAATCTGCGGTAGAGCTCATATCAGGTCATCATGTGTCACCTGTCCATCCCTGGAGTGAGGGAGTTCGGTCAGATCGCTGAGACGGGGGAGGGAATGATTCTCAAAGGAAAAGGCAGGAGGGGACTGTAGCCAGAAGAAGGAACTGATGCTAACAGGCTAAAAACAACAGATGCCACTTCTTACTCTCCTAGACTATGTTCTCTAGGGAAAAAGTAGAAATGTAACAGTTCCCACTTCATAAGGTTTTTGTAAAATGACGTGAGTTAATGTTTGGGTAGCAGGTGCTCTTGGTGCCCTCCCCATCCCCACAGGCCTTACCATATACGTGGCCCCAGATTCTAAAGTCAGCCTCTGCAGCCCTTTGCCTGAGGACTTTCTCTGGCTGTCAGACCCCGCTTTGTTCATGCTTGCCACCAGTTGCACATTACACGTGAGGCATTAACACGTGGGGGCAACCTTCAGCTAAGGAGTTAGAGGATCAGTAGCCCAGCCCCCTTGCCCCTCAAATGGACACACTCTCTGAAATGTGTGTTCTCTACTTCCTCCCAGTGGTTCCCAAGTAGGACTCAGCTCTGGCTGCCCACAGTTGTACCTTTTCATGCTTCCTTCACTTCTTTATATCACTCCCCCTACTTCCTTACCTGTGTTCTAAGATCTCCCAAATAAATAACTTGCACTCCAGTCCTTATATCAGGGAAGCCCAAAGTAGACTGTGCCTAATATCATGCCTGGTTTATTATAAGCATTCAATAAATGTTTGTTTTTATTATTGTCATAGTTATTTTGAGATCCATTTTCTGCCTTAGCTTCTTTTTGCATTAACTGCTGCCTCCTTTTTCATGCCCTTGTTTCACAAGGTATCTTCCTTGTGTGTTACACCATTCCTCTCCCCTCTCGACTTTTGCTCGTCTCACTACTTCTTAACTTTAATCCTTCCCCAGGGTAATTATAATTTTGATGAGAGGATGTAAAATTTTAAACAATTACCTAGAAAAATCGGCAGCTATAAAAACTGGTAGACCAAACAACATGGGCTGAAGACTGTAAACTCCTTGAAGGCAGGAATGAAACTGGTTTTCACTTTGCCTGGGATTAACCATGAGTTTGTATTCAGAGGGCTTTTTTAAATAAGACAAATTAGCAGACTTTATTTTAATAAAGGAAGGAGACTGAATGAAATCAAACTTCCTCTGTACATTACATCTGCTTCCCATCTGCAGTGTTTGCCAAAACGATCATTTTTTACCCACATCCACAGCAATTTGGCCTCTCGCATCTGCAGAGCAGAGCAGCCATTCACTAAATGATACCCTAGTGGTCTGAGTGTGTTAATGCACGTCATTTATAAACAAGGAAAACACCCCAGTATCATCTGGACTATCAACCAATTTCCAATATGAAATTAATGCAAAACTTATTTCTTGGGGGGAAAGTGTTTCTGAATAAAGATGGATTTTCTCATTAATGGAATGATTCAATTCAACAAATCACACATTTTCGAGTGTGACAAATCGTGACTTGGCACTATGACAGGGGAAAGCACGCAGAAGAAAGTTTGGTTTGCCTTGAGCAAACCAACCTCAGTGGATTTGGAAATCAAAAGCTGTCTGTTTTGTGTTTCCATCTTCAGACTTCTGAATACTGTACAGCAAGGAGCTGGCAAGGTGGCTGGCGTGATCTTTTCTCAATGAGCTTGTGGCTCCCTGTTTCCCAAGGGGTTGTGTCCATCTGTTCTGAGCCCCCATGGGGGTGGAGAGGGGTGTGGCTTGTTTTTATGTTGTTGAGAACGAGCAAATAAACCTCTGTGTTACTGCGCTGATGCCAGGTGAGCAAAGCTACCAGGGAAGAATTCTTTCAGCATGGAAGGGCTGCCTGGGAGAGGGGCAATCTGGGCAAAGAGGGAGGCATTTTATCAGAAGTTATCCAGGTGGCTCTCTTTGGGCCTTCCCTGTTTGAAAAAGAGAGAACTGGAGATTTGAGAGGAGCTAAAGATTTGTGGCTGGAGGCCAGATGTCACTGATACAAATGTTCCCCTGTTTGTTGCTCAGAGGAGATTCTTTCCACCTGTTCCTGCCTCTCCCTCACTGGATGTCTGTGTGGGCCCTGGACCTGCTAAGTGGATACAGGTGTTTGGAGATAGGACAGACTAACTTTCGGGGAAAGAGAAGTCAAAGCCAGAAGTCTTTGGTTCAATACCCAGCTCTGCCACTTGCTAGCTGTGGGTAGGATGCGGAGTTGGGCGAGGGTCTCTCCCTAAACCGCAGGTTCCTCATCTATAGAACACACATGTAATACCTTCCTCACAGGGTCCTCTTGAAGAAAAGATGAGCTAGTAAACATGCTATCAATGTTTAAATGAACACATCTCACAAAGGTACACTTATCACCAATTTGGGCAGTTAAGAGAGTAGAACCCCTGGCTCTGTTCTTGGGGGGATGTGAAATGGTCAGCTAAGAGCAGTGCAGTGATAGGCGCAGTTAGATCTGGAGGAGAGAGGTGGGTGGCTCACAGGTTTGGGTTCAATTCCTTCTACTTTGTAGCTGGGGAGCTGGGGCAGATTATTTAGCATCCCTGAACCTGTTTCCCGGTTCAAGGTTCACATTTATGAAATAAGGATAAAGAGTCCTGATTCTTCCCGGATCGTGGGGAGAAATAAATCCATTCATTCAACAAACAGGAAGGGGAGTAGAAGTGGGACCTGAGCTGAAACCAGGTGGCTACAGGAACAGAATGTTAACTTGACCTAAAATATATATGACAAGCACTTTACAAACTAAATTAGTATAGTGCTCTGTATAAATATTATATAAAGTACTTTATTTAGACAGGAAGCCTAAGAAACCCCAGGTGTTGGGCCTAATTTTATATTTTTGAGTCCCTTGACATTTAATATTTATAGGAGAGGGACTGCAGGGGGATTAAAATGGGGGACAGCATGAAGAATGTGTCCCTTTTCCTCCCAGCCTGGAGACACAGGAAACAATAGAAGGAACCATGGAGGAGAAGCCCCTCTATACAGTATTGGTGAGATCAGCACTAACTTCAAAAACCGAATAGAATTTCTGTGAGTCTGATACTTCTTAAAAACTATTGTATTTTTTGAAGCCAGGTCAGTCAGCATTATTTGGGTCTGAAGTTAGTAACGTTGAATTTCATCTCTCAATGTTCTTTCTGATATCATTTTCAGGAAAAAAAAATCCTTTTTTCCTTTATTAAAATCTGCAGTGGCTAGTATAGTTAGGGACCACTGTTTTGAAACACCATTCTTCACAAACCCAAAAAAGATGGAGACTTATTTTTTTTTTTAAAAAAAAAGATCATTTGATGTATCTTGGAAAAATAAGTCAATCTCAGAAAAAGAAAACAGGTATTTAGCCAGAAATCTAAGGTTTTCTGAATCTCTACTAGAAGCGATGCTACTTGCGAGAAAACAGAAGCTGTCTGTCTAGAGGGATCCTTTTCTCCTGTTTTATTTCCCCTCTGAAATCATGAGCCGATGTTTGTGACATCACTGGGTTGCTGTGGAAATGTTTATTTCACAGAGGATTTCGACCTCAAGTGGGGAATTTACAAGAGGAAGTGTGAACTCTTGGAAAAACACAATTGGTTTGAATAAAAAGGAACAGCATTTGGAAAAAGGATACAGAAAGAAAACAATATAAATTGCCTATAACAGGTTGTTTCAAGGTTTTGTGTGTTTTTTTGCGAGTATTTAAATACTTGTAAGAGCATCTTATACAGACATGCCAGTTTTTCTTTGAATTTTGCTAACTATAAATATCCGTATAAAGAGTTGGGGGGAGCAGTTAAGGGATGGGTTTTTGCAGAAAAACAAACTTTCAGCTACTCATTTATTAAGACTGAGAGGTTTGGTCCTAAAATACCATCGTGTGTGTGTGTGTGTGTAATTATATCTGTTTACATTGTATAACATACAATAGACTTAATAGAATAGCTTCACTTAAAGAATTGTGACTCAAGGGCCTGAGTTTTAGTACAGAAACTACAAAATCCGTTTGCATTTGTAACTGTTAAATCAACAGAATGCCAAACTAGAGCCTTTCTTCCTGCTGGGGCAGTATTGTCCCCTAAATCCACTTTCCAGTTCGCTCAGCCTAGCCTAGTTTGATGTAGCATTGACTTAGCTTAACTACAGCAACTGGCAAAAGGAAGTGGGTTTGGATTTGGGATGGGAGGCGGCGGCCACGGGTGTGATGTGCCTGCGTGGATGCACGCGCGCGCCCGCGCGCGCGGGACCAGGGGCACCGGGAGAAAAAGAAGATCGAAACGTAGCAACTGTGTGAAAATCATCTCCGTGGCTGGAAGCGGGGCCTCTGCTCGGGAAAGCAATTTTAGGAATTAGGAAAAAAAATCTTCAAAGAGGGTGGAAGGAAGGCTTGTCAGGAGGGTGCGTGGCGTAACGCAGGACCGGTGCGTCTCCGCGGGCATCTTTTCCCTTGCAGGGGCTTAGGGCGACCCCCTCCCCACCTGCCCACCTGCCCACTGCCGCACCCACGCCCCCTGCAGTCCTGAGCGCGCAAAGCCTGGCGGGGAGGGCGGCCTGCAGCCAAGGGGGCTGCGAAGGTCTGGCGGTGCGGGCTGATTTAGTGGCCGGGGCTGTAGTACAGGCTGTCCCCGGCAGCCGGCGGAGTCAGCGCGCCCACGTGACGGCCCTGGCTCTCCGGTGAGCTCCCCAAACAGACGCACACCCAGCCACACGCGCGCACACACACACACACACATACACATACACACGCACACGCACGCACCCCCGCGCGCACACGCCCGTCCGCTCTGCCTCTGCGCCCTCCATCCCGGTTTGCTCATTCTCTCGCCCTCTCGCTTCCCCTGCGGTCTCTCGCTCTGCGCGCACACACCACACACACGCACACGCACACACACACACGCGCGCGCACACACGCAGCCGGCACAGGCGGCGGCGGCGGCGGCTGCCCAAGTCAGGACGAACCTCTCTAGGTACCGTCTTGAGAAGGCGGCAGCGGCAGCGGCGGCAGCCCGAGCATCCTTTCTCAGCCGGAGAGGGAGCATCACCGAGAGTTTCCGTTCCCTTCCCCCTCCTTTTCTTTATTTTCAAGAGAATTTCTTTTTCGCTTATTGGTTTAATTTGATTTTGAAAAATTTTGGTTGCTTTTTTGTGTGTGCCTTTTTCCCCCCTTTCCTCATTTTATTTGCATCCAGAGCATGGCGGGCTGCGGGCTGTCGGAAGATACCTTCTTCTCTTCCTTCTTTTACAACTACGGCTCCTCCTGGGAAACCCCTTCCAACCAGGTAAGGGGTGGCTCAGTGCCGGGCGGCGTCGCGCCCCGTGCCCCCCGCCGCGCGCTCACTTGGCACTCGGCGGGGAGGCAAAGGTTCGGGAGGGGGTGGGGAGGCTGGGGGGCCAAGTGGGTCGCACTGTCTGGGTCAGTGCCAACCGGCGAGAGGAGGTGCCCCCTTCCCCCAGCACTAGCTCTCCAGTCTCCAGGGTCTGTCGCGTCCCTCCCGTGCCCAATCTGCCATCCACACCTCCCCCACCACACACCTCCCAGCCCAGCGGGAACCCGGAAAGAGGCTGGAGCCCGCACGTTACCCCGAACAACTCCCGGCAAAACCTGGGAACTCGAGCGCAACCTTCTCCAAGTCGCCGCGGGCGCCGCGCCCCTGTGCGTCCGGCGCCTGCCGGCCCTCCAGTTGCGCGGAGAGGCTGCGGAGCTGCGAGTCCCCCGCGACGTGCTCTTCCTCCTCCACTCCCCCTGGGGCCCCGAGCCACCTCTTTCCCTAAAATGGCTGCAATCTTAAGTGGAGGCGTCCCCTGACCCCGTGGAGGGGGGAGGGCAGAGTGGATGCTCCGGTGCCCATGACCCCACGCCTCCCCCAGCGCGCACAAGCACCCCACAAACACACTTAACTTTGATGACTGTGCAATGCAGTCTGGCTGCATCGTGCCCTCGACGCTCCTCACCGCCGGCCTCTAGGTGTGCTTCTTGGTGTGAGGGAGGGGGAGCTGGGGGTAGACGCCGGAGGGGGGGGGCGTGGAAGCAGATGGGTGTTAGCGGGCCACTGACAACCTGGCGAGGCAGGCGTGTGCTCAGGGTCTAGGGGTGCAAAAGCTATTCTGGGAGCCAGAGCGAGAGAGGAAAATGCCTTTTAATTAAATAACTGTTGTAGTCTGCTGCCCCCACCGCTTGGTTGGTGAAAGTCTACAGGCATCTATCATCCCCAAACTACACGGCGAAGTGGAGCTGGAGTCGAGGGAGGAGGTGTGTGTGTGTGTGTGTGTGTGTGTGTGTGTGTGTGTGTGTCCAGACTGGGGAAAGTTGGGGCTAGAGGCGAGGTGCAGAAGCAATGGTGAAAGGCACAGCAACTCAGTGGGCTGTCCGGGGCACCGGGGATTCCCAGGCCCACGACGCGCGCCGGGTGTGTGTGGGGGGGACGGTGCGGGCCGGCGGCGGGGGACTAGGAAAAGAGCTCCATTTGGCCCGGCTCGCCCTGCTGCCACAGTGTCTCTTCTCCCTGGCCCTCCTGCCAGCCTCGCCGCTTGCGGGGCTGCCCGCCACACTCGCCAGCTCTGGCGCGCTCCCTCCCGGGCCCGGGGCGCAACGCGCTCCTGTGAGCTCCCGGCAAAAAAACCAACCTCCAGAGCGAAACAACCGAAAAATGTGCTCCGCTGTCGCCGCATCACCCCCAGTTTCCAAAAAAACGGAAATCGCCAAACTAGTAGTTGCCGGGCGAAGATCTGGCATCTCTGGCGTGAGCTCTCCATAAAGCGCTGTGGCCCTCCCAGTGAATAATACATAAGAGAGCCTTGGAGAGGCTTCTGTCGCCGTGGCTGGAGCAGCGGGAGACGGCGGCGAGCTCCGGCCAGACCGCCGGGCCGCCGCCACGGGTGGGGGCGTCTGGGCTGCTCCGGGAAAACGTGCCGGCGACTCTGGGGGTGCAGAACTCCGGGTGGGGTTGGGAGGGCGGCCCAGGCACGTGAAATGGGGGTTCCAGGAGAGACAGCCAGGAAAGGGGAGGCCCGGCTGTTAGTAGAAACTTGCAGGAACTGCCGCGGTGGTCGTGCTGCCGCTGGAGTTGGGGGGCTCAGGGGATGGTCCGGCTGCCCGTGGCCGGTACTGGGAGCTTGCTCCAGGCCACCTTGCCTTGTCTGGCGGGGCCCGGGTGCTCTCCACGCCTCCGCGCGCTGGCTCAGGATTGCCGAGAGCCAATGACCCCTCCGGTTCAGCAAACTCCAGCTCTCCAGGAGCGTCCGCACACCTGTGTGTGTGTGTGTGTGTGTGTGTGTGTGTGTGTGTGTGTGTGTGTGTGTGTGTTGTGTGCTCGTCCGCGCACGTGTGTGTGTGTGTGTGTGTGTGTGTGTGTGTGTGTGTGTATGTGATTGTCGATGAGTCAGACACCGACTCCAGCTTGCCTTTAAAGACCGAGACCCGCAGAAAAGGCTTGATTGACCCCACGCACCCGGCACAAAGCCCAGCCGGGATTCAGGATTCCTCGGCAGCCCCGAGCCCCCCAGTCCTGGAGTCAGATGCGTTAGGATAAGTTTCCCAGGGCGTACCTTCGACCTGCACCTCGGGGCCGTGCAACTCGGGCACTTTGTTTTCCTCGGAGGGAAGACAGAAAGGAGACTCGGGTGTGAGGGAGCGCGCAGTGATACAGCTTTCCAGCGATGGGAGGGTTGGCAACATCTTTGATGAGATAGGAAACAAGTCATTTAGAGCATTTAAAAGCGAAGGGCTGCGGCCGGATTTTGCAAGACTGGCAATCACGTGCAAACTCCTTGGAAACCAAAGGAGGTGGGCGAGAAGGAGGGGTGTGGGGCTAGGTTGGAGTAAAGGAAGGAGAAAACCAGAGGAGGGGGTGGAGGCGGCGGTTTAGAAAGAAAACTATCGGTTCCTTCGGGTAAAGTTAGTTAAACTTGGTTTGGAAAAGCATTTTCCCAAAAGGCAAGATCTTGCTTCTAGAAAGGGAGACTCATGTTGCTAAGAAAATCGGAAAGAATTTTTGATAAAGCAGCTGGCGCTGCTCTGTGGAGGACGATTAGCTTTCGGGCTGGTATTGGGTGGCGTGCTACACTTAGTGCAGTGGAATTATGTGGGGGGGGGAAGGGAGATCATTTGAAATATTGATTTCTTCTTCCAGTGGTGCGGTATGAACTTTAAGATAAAGTACAGAAACAAATGAGCGATGTACGTCGTTAGAGGAAGGTGCCTTCAAGCCCTACTGAAGCTTTAATGTCTGGGGGTAAATGCGGCCGGGCTGTGCGTTTCTCCAGGATTTGCGGTTTACTACGCAGCCACATCACCATTTTCAGGGATGAAGAATGTATGTGCATAAGGACCTAGGTTCTTACTCATCCCCAGTTTGCATTTTCAGCGTTTGAGCTGAAATGGCTGAGGAACGTACTCCTGTTTCTACGGAGAGGAAAAAAATAAAAATAAAACAAAGACAACACTTTAACTCTCATCTTGGACTCTGGGCAGGGCTGTTAGAGCGAGGTCTGCGCCAAATTTGAAAGAGTGAGACTTATTCATGATTTTTCCTTGAATTGCTGCCAAAAAGCTTACAAATTCTGTGTTCCCTAAAAATAGCAATGCTCTTCAAATATCATTTGTTTACTCTACCTCAATTAAAAATAAAACCCTCTTCCTAGTGTATAAAGTGCTTATGAAGGTAAGGATTGCCCGGACTAAAAAAAAAAAAAAAAAATCAAGCTTTTTATTTCTAGATCAATATGATGTGCTCTCAACATCTAATACCATGTAAAAGGAGCCTTTTTACAACATCAATAGCAGGCAGGCATGTCTCCCTAAGAAGCTCTTTTCCTGGAATCACAAGGCATTTTTGATTACTTTCATTTTCACAAGAAACCTGATCATGACACCTCTGGTTATAAACAAGCAAGTGAAAAAAATAATGAAGGTAGGGGTTCTTTATAGAGAGACCAGGACATTTGGGAACTGGGCATTTATTTATTCATTACTAACACAAAACAAAAACAAAACCAAAAGCCCAATCATGAATCATTGTTGACTGGAAGATTTTTAGTTCTTCTGTGACGTTTTGTTATTAAAGCTGGTGGTGGAGGGGGGTTGGGGTGATTTTTTGGGAGAGAGCCCAATGTGTATTAGAGCTGAAACTACATCTGTTACCATTTAAAAGCTGGGAAATTCCATCTTATATCTGAGTAGACCATGTTGCAGATATTTTGCACCCACTTGCCAATGTGCAAAACATACCATAGTGAGAGTTGGGGGGGAAGCATCTGCTTAGGTGGAATTTATTTCTTCAATTAGAATGAAAACCCCAATTAAAGTGTGTATGTGAAATGTCTCTGATTTGGCTCAGTGCAGCAGACAACAGACCATTCTTTAATTTACAGTTTCACGCCTAGGGATGGCAGTAGTGCAAGCTTCCAAACCCCAGCTTTATCTTTCTATGCTGTGCTTTTCAACCCACCAGTCCCTCCGGTAGTTGTTTAAGCTTTCTGTCTTCATCGTGAAACTGACCGCAGAGGGGTCATTATTGCTTGCAATTTGGGCCTAGGTCACCTTATTACTTGTCACTATGTAAGCCCAAATCGAAGCAGGCCAGGTCTGTATGATATTGAATCAATCAATTGAAAGTGAAAAATGGAGCCAATTAGCTGACTGCTTGGGTGTCCGTGAGGCCAGACATCTGACTATTCACCCGATTGACCAGTTCTTTGGTTATTGGGTAGCTGAACCTGAGTTTGTGAAGAGGTTACCAACAGACTCAACTATGCTTTTTCACTTTTCTTTCTCCCCCCAAACCCCTGCCACGCCATCAAAATTTCCAGACAACAACTATAAAATGGCATCCTTGTAAGGAGATACACTATCTTCTTAGAGTAAGCAGTGTCTATTTTGAATTCAACCCTGGACTTTTGTTAGCTGGTACCTGTTCTTTGTACTCACTCTATCTTTTCAAGCAGGATAGAAGTTTCAGTGCAGAATCATTAATGGATGTGGGTAAGTTGTTGAAAGCTTCTGCTGACTGCTGTTTTTTTTTTGTTTTGTTTTTTTGTTTTTGTGTCTCGGTACTACTTATATGAATATAGATAGCCAAAGCAGAAAGCAACCCACTGAGGAACACACTTCTTCCCTCCAGTCTAAGAACTATAAGGAATTTAATATTTTTTCCTCTTTTCTGGGTATTTTCATAATTCTTAAAGTGGTAACAATGTTTGGATCCATGGAGATGAGCCAAGACTTGGGAATGTCCTCCATTTCATTTACAAAGTTGTTAGAAAGCTAATATCTCAAAAAATATAAACTGGGCTTCTATACATTGTAAACATTTTTATTTTCCTGAAAATGTATTATGAACTGCAAAATAGGTTTTAGATGTATTTCTATATATTTGCCTTAAAATAAATTTTACAAATCCACCTATACGGAGGGTGCCAAAAAATGTATACACATTTTAAGAAAGGAAAAAAACTGTATTAAAATTGTAAAACTCAATATATACCAATAACAAAAGATGAATACAAGTCACATTTGACTTCTGCAATTACAAGAGGTGCTCAAAGTGGTTACCATCAGTGTAATTTTAATACAGATTTTTCCTTTCTTAAAATGTGTATACATTTTTAGGCACCCTCTGCACCCTATGTATCAAGCTCACCTAACCCCAGTTTCCCCAACGTTGGATTACTCCTAGGTAGAGAGAAAAATACAAGAGACTTGTAATAACTTGGATTTGTTGGAGGTCTCCCAGTAAGGCTAGCTTCCTTAAAGCACTGGTTTAAAAATACTGTTTGCTTTTCTTTATAAAATTCTGTGAACCTAACGCTTGGGAACCAAAGAGCAATGACAGCAGCTACCATTTATTAATGCTGTTTGAAACACTTTACATATCTTTGACTCATTTAATCTCCATGACAACATATGAGGTAGGTACTTTTATTATTATTCCCATTTCATAGATGAGGAAAATAAGGCACCGTTAAGGACCTCTCCTAAGATCTCAGCACTAGTCAGAGGCAGGACTGGCATATCCTCCAGGCAGTCTAGTTACAGAGCCCAGAATGCCGGCTTACTCTTACTGTCTACACTCTACTTTCCAGTACAACATAAAGACATCATGTGGCTACACGTACGTTTCTAGCAAGTTTATGTTGGTGTCATTCATTTGCCAGCTTCATGAAATAGAGAAGACCTCCTTTGCCCAAGTATGTCCATTTTTTTTCCTGGTTGTTTATGTAACCAGATACAGTTCTCTTTGGTGAATGAGGTGAAGTCTGCTGTTTTGGTGAAATCAATTATAACTACCTAATGCTTGATTTTTGCCCTTGCTGATGGACTAAATGTTGTAATTTACCATTTTTTGTTTGTTTGTTTAAATGGTTGATGCAGTTTGAAAGATAAGCAGGGTCTTCAGATTACCCGCTCCCAATATCAAATAATTGTGATTTAGTGGAGGGCTCATTGCAAATGTACGTATCAGTAAAATAACATTCTACAGAAGAAACACAAACTTAAGATACATGAATAGAATAATGTTATAAATAGTCATTCAGATGCATCAAAACTATATATGTGTATGTATTCATATATATATGTGTGTATATATATATATAAATATATATATATAAATATATATATAAATATAAATATATATATATATATATATATATATATATATATATATAAACTCACTTTCATTTTATAAGCAAACCCATATTATTTTGGGCTTGCACTGTATACATTTATGTTTGCAATTTAGTCCAACATTTACCTTTTTCATCATGGCCATGTCGTAGCAGGTGTCTTCTGTACCGAATCATGCACCTAACATTTATGTCCATCATGATCTAATATCTTTTAGTAGTTCATCCCTCATATTGTGATCTTCCAAAATGCAGTTGGTGAGAAGGGGAGGGAAAACATTAAATGTCAGTAGTTACAGCAAGACAGTCTCTAAGAGGAGGGCAAAGACTTTCTCGCTGGTTTCACATTCCTGTGGCCCTAGCGGAAAGGTAACAGTGCAGGCTTTGCATTGGAATGAGAATGGGGTCACCTACCCTTTGTAGTCATCATCAAGGAAGCAGAACTACCTTCCAGAGAGACCATAGGAAATCAATGATCACACTTTGCCAGTGAAGAGGCAAACGTGGACAGCAGACGGCATTAAATAAAAGGGCAGCAGAAAAGTGATTTACTCCAGAAGGCAGTGTGACTTTTTGGTCCCTTCAAAGAATTCGCACTTTTGATGTAACAATTATATTTAAATATTTCTTTCTTTTGGATTACATGTTCAAAAAAAAAAATGGAGAAGAAAAGGAGAAAATGTGATGTTATAGTTATTTAAGGAAAGCACACTGTGTGGAATATGGTACTAGATCCCACCTTCCCACATTTTTTTTTTTTTTTTTTTTTTTTGCTAATAAGAAGTGACCTGATTTATTCAAGTTAGTAGATTTCTGTTTGTTTGTTTACTACATGTATTCCCTAACACGGAAGGGAAGCTAGCCATGGGGAAAGGCTCACCTTGACAAGAAAGTGCAGCAGAGGAGAGGCTCCGGTGGGAGAGTGGGGGAAGGGTGATCGCTGATGTGAAGGGAAATGTAGGTGTGCAGCCTTAATGAAATGTGGAAGATGAGGTGTGCCGTTCTAATATGCTCCCCCTCTTTAGCGGGGCCTCCCAATTGCTTTGTGAGCACATCTTCCTGTAGATTTGAAATACAAAAACTGCAGATCATAGCTGAGGGGCAAAGTGAATGTCTGGTTTATATCTGGGAGAAGACAGAACATTCTTGTAATCTCTTGCCTGAAAGAGGACTCGAAAGTGTGTTAGTTGTGTAACAACAAAACAAAACAAGCAAAAAAAGACGCAAAAGAAAAACTCGAAACCAAAAAGCCCTGCCACATTTTGCTCCAATTTTATTATTTCCAGTAGCAGTTTAGTCCCTAATGTTAACAATGAATGATTATGATTCTGTAGTTTCGTTTACAGCATAAATTAGCATTTTGTTTTCTGTTACAGCTTTTGAATGAGGAATTATAATGTATAATTTGCTGAAAATAGATGTTATCATCTCTTAGAATGAGAACAACCACATAAACTTGAACAAATGATAAAAATGGAATCAATTACATTTCAAATGGAAGTAGTTTACAAACCTCCAAATATAAAGTGGCAGTAGTAGCTGGTTATTGTAACAAATAATTAGTTTTTTTAAACAACATTTATTGAATTCCATTGACGATTTGGTAATTGTTCACAGTCGACTGTAGCCCTTTCCTCTTCCAGAACGAAATGTGGCATGGAATGACTGCATTTTATAAACTGCTGTTTGCTTCATTATTTAGCGTTGCAACCAGAATGTATATTTATTTGCGTATGGAACTATTCCTGAGTAATAGGAAAACACTGAATTGAATAAAATAATGTCACCAAGACTAGTTGGTGGCTTAAGATAAACACCCAAGGCTGATGACTGAGAGTGTTTTTAGGTTCCAAAGAAGGAAAAGAAGCAAATAGTCACAATGGGTGTGAAGAGATGTTGAAGGGGGAAACATTTTAAATGATTTTTCAAATAGACAAGTCAGATTTTTACTTCAGCAAGAATTAATTTCTCTTTGCCACTGCCATCAGTATCCTCCCTATAAACCCTTTCTATCTGGTGGTGTCATTTCTGTGTGACGCTCACCTCCAGCAGTCTTCGCAAGCTCCTTGCAGGAAGGAACCATGCCTTCCAAGGTTCTGGACCCACTCAGTGTCTCGCCTGTAGGAGACAGACAAACAGATATGTGGGATAAATGGCTGAAATTCAGAACACAACATTCATAACACTGTATGTCTTACTTGTATTGTTCTTTGTTCCATCTCTTAGGCTGATGAGGACAATTCTGCAATGTCATTTTTGAAAACGGGCATTTGACTTGGAGAATAAATGAATCCGGCCTTCATTTAAGCATCCCCAGGGAAGAACATTGGTTTACCATAGGCTCACTAGACATTTTAATTTTTTAAATGAAAAATTATGAAGTATATACTTAAATTAATAAATACAGAAAAGATAAAGGAGGAAAAAATGGGAATCTGAGGTTTTTAAATTTTTACTTTTTTTTTTTGGTAACTTACATGCTGAGTGGGTTATTCATTTTTGATTATTTCTAAGAGATTAATCTTTTTCTTTAAAGTTAATATGCAAAGAAATATGTTCAACATCACTTTATTTTTAGATTCCACGATTTAGTCTGAAACAAATCAGTGGTGCATTATAAACACACAAGAATGTATCTAATGACAGGAGTCAGGCTGAACAGATGCTAAAAAAGATGCTTCGTGTGAAGTTGAGGGAAGTGCAGGCGGGAACAGAAAAAAATCTCTAGAAGTTGGAGGGCTTGTGAGGTGAACACTACAGAGACTCTCACCCATCAAATGTGTGTGTGTGTGTGCGCGCACAGTTCAGAGCAGAAGGGACTCCATGCGCTCTTGCATAAAAGTAGGAATGATGGAAGGTTGTAAGGATTAAATGAGATCTTGGACCTGGGAAGACCATGTTATTGATTAATAAATGGCCAAGTCAATGCTAGTGCTTATTAGTCTGTCCTCAAGTGTGTATAGAGTACCTACTGATATGGCAGCATAGCAGAGCGCCTGGCACGTAGTAGAGTCTCAATAAATTATATTGAGTCAATAACAGAATCCATGTATTGAACAGTTACTGTAACATTCTAGAAAACTTTTAAAGTGCTTTACATGGATTAATTCATTTATTCATCAAATTATCCCTATTATGAGTATCACATATTACCTATGACTCATGGGGAAGCTGAGGTATAAGGAAGTGAAGGGACTTAACCAAGATCACACAACCAGGAAGTGGTACAGCCAGGATTTGTACCCGTCATGTCTGGTGTCTAAGCTCGTGTTTTAAACACCATGCTAGTCTGCCTTCAGGTGGATGAGTTGATGGGATGACAGAGGAGAATCAAAGAAGAATAAAATATGCTGCCTTTAACATGGGTGTGAGTTTCAAGCAGAGCCTCACCTCTGTGTGGAGAAGGTTAGAGAATGGTTAGAGCTTCAAGAAAGGAGCGGATAACAGTGCTGTGGTTATTTGGATGAAGGGGAGTTTCCTTCTGGCTGGAAGAATGACAGGGTTTTACGAAGGTAGTGGCGTTTGATTTGGACTTTGAAAATGGGGGAGGATTTGGGTAGGTGAGAATGAGGGTGGCAGTGGGGCAGAGGGGGCATTCAGGTGGGAGAAAAGCATAGGAATTTGTTAAGGACTAATCGTCAAGTGTCCTTTTTTGTTGTTGATGTTTTTCATTTAACAAGATTTATTGAGCACCTACAATGTGCTTGTTCCTGCGCTCAAGGAGCTTTAATTTAGTAGGAGAGACATAAATCACATGATAAATACACACACACACACACACACACACACACACACACACACAACCATGCACATGATGTATAGAGTAGCCCCCCACCCCTTATCTGCTGGGGATCCATTTCAAGACCCTGAGTGGATGCCTGAAACCATGGATAGTACCAAATCCTCTGTGTACTATGTGTTTTTCTATATGTACAAACCTATGATAAAGTTTAATTTATAAATTAGGCAAGTGAGAGATTAACAACAATGAAGTAGAACAATTATAACAGCATAGTGTATCAAAAGTTATGTGAGTGTGATCTTTCTCACGGTATCTAATAACTGATTGATAACCAAGATGGCTACTGAGTGACTAACAGGGTGGCATGTACAGCGTGGACATGCTGGACCAGGGGTGATGCATGTCCCCACTCAGTGGCGTAAGATTTTACCACGCTACTCAGAACAACACACAATTTAAAACTTATAATGAATTGTTAAATTCATTGACAAATGAATTGTTAAGTACATTGTTAAATAAATTGTTAAAGCTTAAAGGATTGTTTATTTCTAGAATTTTCTATTTAATACTTTCAGACCATGGTTGATTGCAGGTAACTGAAACCACGGAAAGAGAAACCACAGATAAAGGGGGACTACTGTATATGAATCCTTGTGTGTGTGTGTGTATGTGTGTGTGTATTTATATATAACTATATATATGTATATCAACCTATTTATCATCTATCTATCTATCTATCTATCTATCTATCTATCTATCTATCATCTATCTATCTATTTAATCATCTATCTCCTTTAAACTGTATGAAGTGCTAAGAAAGAGAAATAAAGAATGCATATATAGAGTAGAACAGGTGAGGGGGCAGTGTCTGCCCTACTCATTGTTTCAACTTGGGAAATTTACAAGTGGGGACTTCGAAGGCTGAATCTACCATTGTCTCTTGGTGTTATTGATTTTCCCACCAGCAGTCCCCTCCCTTTCTCTTACGTAGCCAAGGGAAGGAGCTAGCAGAGTTAGGGTAATGTGAGTTAGTGATTTTGATAGATTTGCTTTCCACTGTGCTGTTTGTCTGTTACAAACAAGCAAATCTTTCAAACTTAGTTGAAAGTTAAGAACCTTGCATCATTTAAAATCTCTGTTGACAATGTCAAGAGAACAGTGTAATTAGTAAATCAAAGTTTTATTTTGGATTTTATTACACTTCAATAGATTACTAAACTTTTTCTGGATTAAAATTAGTCACCCAAACTAGAGAGTGAAATAGCATCAGAAGTTGAGGACACACTCTGAGGCCCACGCAGCAGTGCTAATGAAATCCTTTACTTTTTTCTTTGTGTGATGTCCCAGTAAAAGGGTTACACTGCTTTGTGAAAAAAGCCCCCAAAATTGTAAAAGGGAATTTAATCATCTTTACAGTGTTAATCAAAGGCTTGTTATGTTAGGAAGTAGGACTCCATTGCTAGTTGATTTTTTGACTCTGCTAGTAACAGTTGTATTAGAAATAACTTAAAAATGATTTCCTCCAGTTAAACTGGTCTTAAAGGACAACTTACGAAAAAAAAAGAAACCATGGGTTGATTCTTTCTTTACACATATTAAATACTGGTTCATTTCCCCCAAATTTTGGCCATATTCATTCTTTCTTTTCCTGTACTAGTATAATCAAGTATGATGATGTTTTGGAGAGTGTTTATAAACTGTAAAGTGCTCGCTTAGTCGTCATCATTGTGGTGGAGGGAGAGTTTGCCTTCTGAAAAGAGAAACCATTTTTTGTATTATAGTAGCATTGAATACAGACCCAGAAATAAGTCAATGTTAAATACATATACATTATACTCACTTAAGCGGTTATTTTTAAAATGCTTGCATACAGTGATATTAAACACTTGCATTACGGGGCCTCACTCCAGGAACAATGACTAAATCTATATTAAATCTGTTTGCCTGCTCTATAACCGATTCTATCCAGTGACTTCTCAATGCATGCAGAACAAGCATTGACTGAGGTCATCTCAGGCTAATGAGTCTGCCCCCAAGTATTACTTAGGTGTTTAAATAAAGTAATTAGAGAATGCTCTGTAATATGAGGGCCTTGGAAAATACTTGAATATCCCTCTTTTCTGGAGCATTTTGGGAAAATGCCTCATCTTTTCTTTTCTTTGGCATGTATGGTATTTAAGAAGTCTTCATAGATAGTAAGCACTGCTTGAATGCTAGTAGTTGGTATTCTTTTATGCCTATATTGTATTCAGAGTAAATACCTACAGTTGTTTTTCTTAGTTGGTTTATAAACGTCTGTTTTTTTAAGCATCATTTGCACCACTCGCGACATTAAATACAGTGCAGGGCGTGAAATAGGTGCTAACTCAAATCTTGATTGATCATTTAAATGAAGAAGTAACCTTTGATTCATTCTTGGGATGTAAAGATGTTGGCCATTAATTCAAAAGGGGTTAGAACACAGGAGAGTCCTCTAAGCATCAGCCCAAAAGGCCCTGGGCTAAAAAGGGAGTTTTCCCCTCGAAATATGGATGAAGAACTCTTCTGCATTTTCAGTATAGGAAATTCTTTATAGTTTACTACTTAATTAAAAAATATATTTAAACTTGATTTTCTAGGGTACTGTTTTTGAATATCATATATCAGGAAACTGATAAAAGCATATTATTAATTTTTCTTATTACAGATTTGTGATGCATTTTTGTTTTGGAAGTGTTTCTTAGAAAAGTTCAGAAAAACGGAAAATCAAAACCATATTCATAATGCAAACACCTACAGATAATCACAGATAATATTTTAATGCATATCCTTCCAGGCTTTGTTCTAGGCCTATGTATTTCATTTATAAATTGGTATCACATCTATTTTCATAATATAAATTTTAGCCCAATAAATCATAACCAACTTGCCACACAATATTTCATATTTCGTTTAGTGGCTCTGTAGCATTCTATTGTATGATTAAAGGACCATTTATTTAACCATCCTCCTAATCATTGGGTATTTAAGTTGTTGCCAATTATGACTAAACCTGGTGCATATCGATGACGGTTTCTTTAGGATAGCAGAATAGTAGAACTGCTGCGTTAAAGGGCACAAACATTTTTAAGACTTTTGTGCTAAATGTCTCCCAGAAAAGATGCACTAACTTACACTATATGTCAGGGTACCAAATGGGGGGCTATTATAAAATCAATCCTTGTATTACAGTGTTTTCTTTGTCCACTTGAAAACTTTAAAAATAAACCTTTTTAATGACCATATCAGTCAAGAGGCCATACTTATTACAATGATGACCTTCTTTCCTGTTTGTTTTTTGCAAATTCATTGGTCTGCTGGAACAAAACCTGAGTCAGGTGACCCAAGCCAATAGTTTATATGAAGAGTTTAACTCTGGTTATCAGATAAGCATTTTTCCTCTCTTTCCAGGGCATAATATCTCTGCACATCCCCACCGGCTTATGTTCTGTTGAGATCTGCAGAGAGAATAATCTTGTTCCTCTCACAGAACTACTTAAACTTCAAAACAAGGAGTGCATCTGGACCGTAAGCAGTATCTCTTGTCATTCCTGAGATAACTCCCAGGGAAGAGGAATGTGAACTATATACTGATGCATCATTGTTGTCGGTCCGGTCTGGACCCAGACATGACAAATCTTAGAGATGTTTGTGAAAATAAAAACTCTTACACAAAAGTAATAATGATTAAGTTCCCAATGAAAGCCATTCTCATTTCTCTTCGGCTGGCCCCACTTTCTTTCTCAGTTCACCTCCTCACAGCTTTCTCAGTAGTGCTTTTGGACTCTCGGTCCATTAACAATAAACTCCCTTTCTCCAAATCTTGCCTTTACTGCAGTTTGGTACATTTGGTGTGTGTGTGGGCGGGGCAGTGGCTGTTTATTTGTCCACACTCCTTAGACCCCGAAGGCCTGTGGTCTTTGTTGCTTCCAGAACATGACTTTCCACTATCACACAACACTGTATGGTCCCTGTAGCCCCAGGGCAATTCCTGTTGACTGCATCCTGCCCTTCTTCCTGGTTGTCTTATCACCGGCCTGTCACTTCTCCTTGTCCCTGAGGGCTCAGACATCTGGCTCACATCCTTCTCTTTACCCCAACTGCCACCACCAGGGTGATCTTTAGCATTCCTGCAGAGGGGACATACCCAGTGGCTTTAGCTTTAGAGTTGTAACACTTCACCCTCACTATGTTTTTCGGTAGCCCAATCACATTGTCCACGCCCTGGCCTCATACTTTGGAATGTTCTGGACCCTTAATCTCCAGTGTAACCATACATGATTGTAGCCTCATAGCCTTTTCGCTCCCTCACCCATTTATTTCCAAAATCTCTGGCCCCTGTAATACTTTCCCTTTTTCCTAGTTCATCAACTGTACCCTTCCCCTCACTCTTTTTTTAGCCCGCCCAGAGCTAGTGATTTATCATGTTGACTACTCCCTTGCCCAAACCTCAAAGCCCTTAATCTCTTGCCCTTCTATATCTGTCCACAAAATTCCAGTCTTGGGTTAGTCCAACCAACTGCCTTATTTGCTTGTGCATGCAAACTGTTGCCTGCTGTTGGAAAAAGCCAGTCACGCCAAGGAATGCCACTCTAAGTTTATTGTCCCCAAGCTCAGTGCCATTCAATAAGTCTTGTGTGGGTCATCAGCCTCACTCACTGTCTTTATCTGTAATTGCAGACACTGCCCACTGTCCCCAATTCCCTTGCCTACCACTGGCCTCCTTCCCAGGTGAGTAATCATGGTTCACCACTTGGCTGAAGTTCTTCTCGCGACGACCTCATCATTCCTAGATGCGGGGGGGCCTCGCATTAGACCCGTTTTTTAAAAAGACATTTCTGTCAGGAAATTTCCTTGACTTTTCTGGTAACATCCACCTGTCTTTCATCATGTTTCCTCCTCTCCCTCACTAGCTCTCTTGCTTTGCCTGACCTTAAATGGGAACCGTTTCCTCGGGTTCTATCCTAGCTCTCCCCTTCTTTCACACTGTTCTTGCTCTCTGTGGCAATCTACCCATGCATAGAAATCAGTTACATGACTGTCTTTCAGATTTGTATTTCCAGGCAAGGTCTCTCTCCTGAACTCCAGAGCTATTGAGCCAACTGGCTACGTGACAGTCTCATTGTTATTTCAAGCACATGATGTCAAAGATAGAATTCCTCATCCAGATTGCTTCGTTCTTGAATTTCCTATCTGGGCAAAAAGTGACAATACTCACCCTACCTGTCAGTTAACTTTTGCAGTATACCAAACCACCCCAAAACTTTGTGGCTTAAAACAACCACCATTTGTAAGTACACAATTATATGGGTCGGGAATGGGGGCTGAGATAAGCCAGGCGGTTCTTCTGCTGGATTCAGTGGGGTTCACTTATGTCTGCAGTCAGCTGGCAGGTGACTGGCTGGGGCTATGGGACTGACCGAGCCATGTATCCCTGTATCCATCGTCCAGCCGACTAGCTCAGGCTCATTCACGTTGTAGTGATTACAGAATTCCCAAGAAAAGCAGGAGAGAGGAAGATGCAAGTTCTCTTGAGGCCTAGGCTTAGAACTCCTAAAGCATCACGTTTGTCTCATTCTGTTGATCCGGACAAATCACAAGGCCGGGCCAGATTCTGGAAGTGGAGAAATAGATCTTACCTCTTGAGGGGAGGGGTTGCAAGGCCACATCACAAGGACATGCAGGTGAGGGTTGGGTGAGTAGGAGGGAATTAGTGGGCCACTTTTATAGTTTGCCACACCCATAACTCAAGTCAACCTGTGTCTCTTTCTTCTTCCTTTCACTTCTGTCAGTCATCAAGTCAGCTTAATTATGCCTTTATAACGCTTACTTGTTTCTATCGTCAACCATTGGTCTACATAGTTCTTGAGCTTAACCTCTATATTAGATTGTTAGGGCTTCTGTAATGAAGTACTGTGGGCTGGTTGGCTTAAACAACAGAAATTCCTTTTCTCAAGCTGTCAGCAGGGTTGGTTCCTTCTGAGGGCCACACAGGAAGGGTCAGTTCCGGGCCGTGCTCCTTGGCTTGCAATGGTGATCTTCTCTGTGTCTCGTCACATCTGTGTCCGTCCACGTCCAGACATCCTCTTCTTATAACGACACTGGTCATATTGCGTTAGGGCCTACCCGAATGACCTCATTTTCATTTCATCACCTCAGCAAAGACCTGATTTCCAAATATGGTCATATTCCAAGGTACTGGTGGCTGAGACTTCCAACATGAGTTTTTTTGAGGGGCCACAATTCAACCCATAACAACATCCCCCCACCATCCTTGACTCATTCTTAAACAGCATTATTATAGGAGTAGGGTAGAAATCTCAGGCCATTTGTTAGGGTTGTTGAGGCCAAGCGATATTATATTTTTTGCTGTTATTTTGTATGTCTTCCTATTAGACTGTAAGCTCCATGAGGGCAGCACACTTTGCGTCTCTAGCACACGGAACCGTAGGCCCCCAATACACAGTGGTTAATTTGAGTGAATGACTGCCTGCTTGTGAAAAAGTAAGTAAAATTAACAACCCTGGGAGATGTCTTCCTGAAACACAGCCATCTCAAGTTTTGTAATTGAGAGAAGAATGGTGAATGCTGTGGCCTGTGTCTTTTGACTGATTGTCAACAAGGAAGTGAGATGATTCTAGCCTTCACCCATTCAAAGTCACGTTCGTGCAGAATGACTGAAGAGATGTGTCAGAGAGAATAGAACTTCTTAGACCCATCTATGCAATTAGAACACGTTTTGTTAACTAAAGAAAGAAGCCGTCATTGTAAATGACGGCAATGTTAGACTTTTCTGAAACAGTCTGTATCAGGGTTTTCCAGAGAAATAAGTGTGTGTGTGTGCATAGCGGGGGAGAGAGAGAGAGAGAGCTGTTTGAAGTAGCTGGTTCATGCAATTGCAGAGACTTGACAGATCCAAAATCTGCAGAGCAGGTCTGCAGGCTGGAGACCCAAGGAAGAGTTGCCCTTCGAGTCCAAAGGCCATGTGCTGGCAGACTTCTTGCCCAGGGGAAGCCAGTCTTTTGTTCTATTCAGGCCTTCAACTGATTGGATGAGGCCCACCCACCTTGTGGAAGACAATCTGCTTTACTGAAAGCCCACTAATTTCAACATTAATCTCATTCAAAAAAACACCTTCACAGAAACATCCAGAATAGTGTTGGACCAAATGTCTGGGTATCGTGCCCAGCCAAGTTGACACATAAAGTTAATGATCACATAGCCCAATCCTTCTGTCCTCATGATGTACTTTATGGTATAGAATGTAATGTCTGGGGTAGAAGGATTGGACAAAAACAAACAACCCCCTGACCTTTGTACATATATAGAAGAGACTCTTGTTGAAAATGCCATTAGGCATTAGAAATGTTAGCCAGCATTTCAAAAAGCTATTTAGTAGTCTAAAAAGGGATAGTCATATGATTTGCTACAGCTAGAGTAGAAAGTAAGATGAGCCCTGAGTGTTTAAGAAAATTAAAAAATCCTTATTTGGTGGTGAGTTTAATTCCAATTGATAAGACACACACAAATATAGATACAATATTCATTTTTATGCGAACATGAAATCAAAGTTCCTGGCATGTGCTGGGAAAGTGTATTATAGACTAAAAATAATGAAAATCAAAGAATTATTTGATTAGGAACCCAAGCTGAAGCACCAATTATCACAGCTTAGTTATTTTCCTTTACTAGTACTCTTAGATCTACTTGTGATTCTAATCAAATTCCCTTGTAGTTTCTTGTCTTGGAGCACACTCGGAAGAGTTATGAAAAGAAATAATTGTGTTCTTAGACAGTTTTTGAATTCTGAGGAAGTCTTTTGTGATGGAAGAGGGCTTTGTGGGTGATCATTTGAGGGGCACCAACTGGCATGGAGCTACATTTCCATTAAACCTTAAAAAACATTTATAAGGGTGAGAAATTTGGAGCAAACTTTTTGTTTTTCTTCAAATGGCCAGATATTCAGTTGATGAAATACTGTCTTCAAAGACGTCTGTAGGCATCTGGCCCAGACTTAATATGCAGTGTTTATGAAATCAAACGAAGAGAGGAACGTTACTTAAAATTATGAGTTCATCACAATAATCAATACTGTCATCATGTTTACTAGTGAGTATAATCCAGGCTTCAGATTCTTCCATTTTCACTTGGAAGAAAAGAATCTCTGAAACATGTGTGTCTCTCCAGGCCGGTTTGTGTAAGAATTCTGCATTGCGTTCAAGTTGTGACCTCTCCCAATTGCAATCTATCCACATAGAAATTCTAGAAGGAAATCTAAATACAGTGTAACGGTGAAGGTCTGGCATTTTACAGTCAGTTCTGCAAGTTGCTAACATTCAGTTTTATGATCTGTGCAATGGGCACTGTAACATCTGCCTTCTGAGGCAATTCTAAGAGTTACATGAGATAATACACGTGAAAAGCGTAGGACAGTACGTGGCATTTGGGAAGTGACAGAAGCTACAATAATGATGTCAGTCTAAAAGGATAAAGGGAGACAGACCCACTGGCACATGTGAACAGGTGCTAACCAGTTTAACAAGAGACAATTTTGGGGACACTATAATACCCATTTGACCCCATTTTTTCCAGTCTTCTGCATTTGTACCCACAGACCACATTGATGAGGAGGTAAGTTTCAATAACATGTTTTCTAGGAACAAACACATTCATTCCTTTGTTGCGAAGACTTATGCTGTAATTCACACCAATCAGATTATTTCTAGAATGTCTATTGTCTGCTTCAGATTTTAATATTTTTTTTCCCTGATTTGCAAACAAAATGGAAAAAAAATTGCCCATTTATTTGCAGGTAATAAACATATGTAATACCAAAGAAAATTAGAAGGTAAAACTCCAGAATAAGATGATTCTTCAGAAAATACAATCCAATTATAGGAGACAGGTAATATCCAGTTCTTTTTTGGGTGACCTATAATAAATGCAGATTGCTTAGGTATTTAACAGAGAGTGGCATTTCAAAACCAAGTGGTGTCTATTATTTCTATTATCAATGGAAAAAGTAATGTGAAAGTAGAAATTAGTACGTTGGGTTTATAAATGGGAAGAAAACATCTACCTGAAAAATTGTAAATCTTTGCACCTCAATCGTTCTTTCAACAAATAGTTATGTTCCAGGCACTGTTTTAGAACATGGATAGACAGCAGTGAGCAAGAAGAAAGACCCTGGCTTTGGTGGAATTTAGAATCTGGCAGGTGGAGACAGAATAAAAACGATAAAATCCAATGCAGGCACAAGTTAATTCCTGAACGTGATAAGTGCTGTGAAGATTATTGAAAAAAAAAAAAGGATATGAGGGGATCCACAGTGACGTGGATGAGGTAGGTGTGAGGTGGAGGGTGTGTTCAGACTGGGGGGGCTTGAAGAAAGTCCCCCTGTGGAGGTTGTTGGAGCTTATGCAGGGCTGTGCCCTGGCTGGCAGGAAGGGCTGCAGCTGGGTGAGTGAAGGGATGTGGCCGAACTCAAGGATCCAGGTTGTGGAGTCCAGATCCCAAGAGACTGCAGGTGTCATGCGAGGAGTTTCCAATTCAATCTCCTCGAATATGGGAATCCATTGGAGATTTTCAAGCAGGGGAGGGACGTGCCTGACTTATGTTTTCAGAAGATCACTTTGGCTGCTTTGAGGAGGATGGGTTATAGCAGAGGCAAAAATGAATCAGGGGAAGGAAGAACAGTCGGGGAGCTCTTGTGTAAAATAGGAGAGAGATGGTGGAGATAGGACTAAAGATGGGGAGTCATTAACCTAAATAAAAAGAGTTTGGCAGTTGCCTCTGTTTACCAGCATCATAAGGACATCTGAGTGTTTGGTAAGAAATGCAAACGACAAACTTGAAGTGGGCTCCTCAAACATGAACCTGTGGACAAACCTGTCTGGGCCCAGGCACAGCCAGCTACTTCATGCACTGAGATTGTTGTGAAGTGTGGAGCAATCATATATCCAGTTATATAGGAAAACAATGTTTATTGGGGGGAAAGGAGAGATTTGAGAAAATCTAGGGTGGCAAAAATTAAGTGGTGCATTCAGGGCGGGTGCCCATGGTTCTTGGCAAAGGGTGGGTGACCATGGTGTAACTGCAGTGGATACACTGAGTATTCTCATGAACCCTCTGGTGTTCTCAGAAATAAGTGTTTTAAACGATTAAATGGACAGGCCTCTGTTTGGTTGGTTACTGTAAAGAACGATCACCCAGTTTGAAGGGATTGGTGCTGAAGTCTTTAGAAGCCGCTGGTCATTGCCTCAGTTGTTCTGTGGGAAAGGATATCTTCTGGGTCTGTTTCAAGCCAGTGTTTCCTCCTTTTGTCACACACACACACACACACACACACACACACACACACACACACTCTCACACATACCACAGAGCTTTGGTGGATAGCAGACGTATAGTGGGGGTTCAGACACGTCATGGGATTCACAGTTGGAAAGGAAGTTAAGCCCACGTCATGGGAAGCAGCAGGTGACATAATGGCTACCTGTCTTCACATCTTACTCCCCTGACTCGTGCTGCCTGAGATTTAGCTCCGATGGCTGCCTGTCCTGATTCTGTATCATTACCTCCAATACCCTGTCCCAACTGACGTTCCTTCTCTGTCTTACTCCATTTGGTTTCCCAGAGAGCAGTTCTGTTTGGCTCAGTCCCTGGAGTCACCTGCTTGGTCCTGGTTCGTGGTGGTGGTGGCCCGGGGCTGGCCCCTGTCTGTCATTCAGCGGTGCTGGGCAGATCAATCAGATCAGTGATGGATGGGCCCAGGGTAGCTGTTTTGTGAAGAAGAGCTGTCTTTGGTTTCTCCACAGCCCTGGGGCCACATGGCGGTGGAGGGACGAGAAGGTTTCTGGTTATATCATGGAGAAGGGGAGAAAGTGCTGTTGGTACTGGGCTGGGTGGCCTGCCTGCTGAGAATTTGGGATTGTCTCTGAGGGAGGAGTGGAGGCAGGTTGTGGCGGAGTAGCAGCAGTCAGATGAGAGATGCTGATGGTGGCTGGAGGGGCCCGCTCTAGACGGAGGAGTTCTAGATGCAGTCGTCAGATTTTTCACTTGTAAAATAAGGCAAGGAGGTGAGGCAGTTCTCTAGTAAATGCAACAGTTACCATCTGCCTTAGTCAGTTTGGGCTGCCATAACAAAGTACCATACACTGGGTGGCTTATAAACAACAGGAATTTATTTCTCACAGTTCTGGAAATCTGAGGTCAGGATGCCCGTGGGGCTGGGTTCTGGTGAGAACCCCCCTCTGGGTTGCAGAGGGCCAAGTTCTCGTATGTATCCTCACATGCCCATAAGAAAGACGCCTGGTCTCTTCCTCTAGTAGCAAGGGCATTAATCCCATCATGGCAGCTGTGTCCTAATCGCCTCTCAGAGGCCCCACCTCCGGATACCATCACATTGGGGGGCAAGATCTCAACATATAAATATGGGGGTGGGGGGGTGGGGTGGGGACACAAACATTCAGACCATGACAAAATGGAGTGAATCATTTTAATGTTATTGAATGGTTATCGTTTAACCACAAATGTTCTCCAGACTATAAGAATATTATTTGGCAAACATGGGCATATTCCTTCCTGCCCAATAAATTCAGAAATGCATAATGGTGGGGTTTTCTGATAGGTTTCATACCCCAGCCCCAGATTTGAGGACTTGAAAACAGCTCCAGGCGTGCTCTAAACCTCTGAAATGCTTTAATTTCAAAGCTTAGCAAATACCAACACGTTTTTTAAGGGGTTTGGAAGGGTTGAATACTATGGATGCAAATTGTTATTGTTTTATAATAATAAAACCCACTGCTGGTATTCTGGACATAGCCTCTGTAAAACACACTAATTCGGTACTGAAAATCTGGCTGTGTCATCAGAATAGACAAACAGGAATTGTGAAGATATTGATTTTATATCAACGCAGGCCTACTGACACATGATTTAGGAAACATTTAAATAAAAGAGCAGTCAGAGAAAGGGGATTATATGGGTCCTCACGACAGACAGACGATCAGCGTTGAGATCTGATTTAATGTTCACACCGATGAATGCCACTGTCTGCATAGGGTTTGGTCCTCGATGATTGGGGCATCTTAACCTTAATGGGTATTTTGAATAGGGTTGGCGTTTAGTCATGAGGGTGTTCTCTGGAGATTCTGAGAGGGCTTACCACACTTGCTGAGCTGATTACTTCAATGGGAGACATGGCTCTGTAGCATCACATTGGTGTGAGGCTGTCCAAGTAGCTGTCCTCTGTCTTTTTCTCGAACTAACACACACTCAGCTGCTCACCAAATACCAGGCCTCTGTTTCCTGAATCACTCTTTCTCAGTTTAAACCTGATCTCTAAGGGGCCAATCCAGACTTTCTTATTTACACTGATCTCACCTTCCCTAATGTCTACACAGTTAGCAAATTGATTATGAATGACCTTGAATTAGTCCCTGTTTTAGTGCATTCGTTTTATCTTCCAATCTGGACAGTTAGGGTCCTTGGGGTAGAAACAACTCTCAAAACTGACCAATCCTCTTGGCTGCAGCTTTATTTCACACATTCATCTTTTTTTTTTTGGCCTGGATGAGTGCAGTAGATTCTTAACTGATCCACCTAAAAACAAAGTTTCTAAAACACAAATATGGCTGTGGTCCTCTCTGGATTAAAACCCTTAGTGAGTCCCACTGCCTTCGTTGAATTTCACACTCCCTGGTCCAGCCCTTCTAACCTGGTCCCACCTCTCAGTGCTTCAGCACGCTCCCTCCCTAGTGCCATAGCTATGTCTTGGTGTTAAAGTGTGATGTGCTCTCTCACTCCACTGAGTCTTTGTTCTTAGTAGTCCCTTACCCAGACCTTCCTTTCCAACTCTATGGTTCTGTAATTTTTAGCGTACTATAAAAAACAAAGCACATTTTTTTTTTTGGACTGAAAGAGTGACATGAAAACTGTAGGAAGAGAGGTAAAGAACGTATCCAATAATGAACATTATTTGACCAACCAGACAAATATATAATTTGTGCAGGTTAAAAAAGCATATTAATAACTTCATAAGGTTAACCAATTTAGGACTCAATTAGAAATGTGATCCCAGGAACTACATACAAATTATTATAATTATTGTGACAGGAGATGGCACTCCTAGGAAATGGTAGGAGGCAGAAATTTAAAAGGGAAATATATTATCTAAAAGTCAGGCAGCTTGTCTTTGCGGGCCTAAGCGTTGAATTGGGAAAATTAAAGATCTCTGATCGTAAAACTACCAACGTCATGAAGTACTAAGCTAACCCACTCAGCAGAAAGCAGTTCACCACCATAATTGGAAATACAGGCTTGTGGTTACTTAGTAGAATTGAACATTTAATCATGTCAGAACCACCGTGTGCCATAGATTTAACACACCATCTCTAACATATTTTGCAACTTGGACAATTAATTCCACACCTGTACTGTCCCGTATCCAGATTTATAAAACATGTCCTCCCCATAAAAATAAATGTAGGTGGCAAATAGCCCTCTTCTTGTTTGCCAAAAAAACAGATTACTATCAGGAAGGCCGAATTATCACCTGCTGTCAACAAATGGATTACCCAAGTTAAGGTCGTTATCTTCCATATTAAAGCTGTTAGGTATGAACATGGAAACGGATTGGATGATCTTAAATTTGTGTTCCTATTAGACCTTTTTGAACTTTATTTTGCATGCTTGTGAGATTATGAATTAAACTATCCACATAGTCCCCCATTTTTTAAAAAAGAGAAACTGCTTCCTTAAATGAAGAATTTTTTTCCTTACTGCTAAAGGTTTTAGATTAACTCAACATCCCATGAACCTTTTCATGTTGTCATCTACTGACATTTTTCTTTCTGGATTTTTAGAAATAATACAAGATAAAAATCCACTTGGAGGTGAAACAGCAAGAGGTAGAGATAACAAGAGTATTTATTTGGTTTACTCTTCTGCTTTTATTGTCCCCTCATTTTTAATGTAATTTATGTTTCTACTTTCTTTAACCTCTAAAGTCTGTTTCAGTTAACTTTGATTTCCATGATTCTATTTTATTTAATTAAACTTTTTGAAGACGTTGTCCCCACTCCATTTCAATGAAACATGACCGAGGAGAGAGTGGACATAAATATCTTTGCATAACTGATACGCTGAGAAATGCGTGACCACTTAAATGTCACAACCTGGGGAAGCAGTTCTTGTTCATTCTAGTGCTACTGAATTTTAAGGACAAGCTGAATGTTGCGTTTGTAGCTTTGCTAAAATCAGGTAGCACCATACTCTTGGGCTAAGAACTCTCTCAGTGCTGGACATGGTGTTGAGATCTCATAGAGGTTCTCCTTCCCCGCTCCTCTCCCTCGCCTCCTTCCCCTTCTTCCCTCCTCTCTTCACTGCTTCTTTCCTTCCTTCTTTCCTTTGGCAAAAAGCCAGGGCTGTGGGCTTGACAGATGTGAGGACAGCCTCCGACTGAGGCAACAAAGCCCAGATTCAGGGCAGCCGTCCCTTCTCTACTTCCTGTGCCTCCTGGGCCTGTTTCTGAGTGAGGCTCTGGTTCTGCCAGGTCCAGAAAGTCTCCAGAATTAATTTGGTTCTGGATAGTGTACCTCTTCCCTGCCCAGATTGCTCATTTACTTGCTCTCCAACAGCCAGCCTGCGGTAGCTTAGACTCCAAGAATGAGGTAAGGTCTGATTCAAATGTCCTACCAGCAGGATCCCAGGGGCAGAAAGGGGCAGGGGAATACAAATCTGAAAGGGAGCTAAAAGGACACAGAAACAATTAGGTTATTTTCAGACAAAATAAAACTAGAAGAAGAGTCGAAGGGTGGGGGAAGTGGGTCAGGAAACTACCGTTTCCAAAGCACCTACCAGGGTGGAGACACTCACATGACTACAGGAGCCAGGCAGGGATGACATAAATGAAGCACGATGGGTGGGTGGTGACTGGGTGTGGCCTTGTCAGTTTGTCACAGTCCCCACCATTCCATAGTGTCTCTATGAAACACGTGATGACTGCTTTTAGGGAATAGGAATTTTTATGTTGTCTCCAATCTTTATATTGTGTGATATTGCTTGGGAATGAGGAGGAGACTGTGAACCAGAAAACTTAGGCTTCTCTGGAGGAGGCAGCTGCTTCTAGGATCCTATCAGTTGTGACCATGTAGGAATGCATACAGAGTAATGAGCTCTGATTTTTCCACAGAGGTACGTGTTTGGCGTGTGTTCATGTGTGTTATGTAAAATCTCCTGATTTTTAAAATGTTGACAATGAAATAAAAACTTCAAAAATTAATGGACACTATCACATAAATAGTGCTACACAGCGACGCATGTGTCCGGGGCTGGTGGTTGTTGGCAGGAACTAGCTGATTCATTCCTCAGCCCAGCCTCATGAGGTGGGTATGGCTGTTCCCTTTCACAGGATCCAAGGAAACAGACAATAAGCTTGGAAAAACATTGGACTTGGCAAATCTCTCCTGGGCACCTACTATGTGTCAAATGCTATGTCATTGCCTTTGGGAAGACATAAGAGTTCCTGCTCCACAGATACTTCTGGTCTACCTCAGTGTGTGTGTGTGTGTGTGTGTGTGTGTGTGTGTGTGTGTGTGTGTGCAAATTTAACTGCCATCACAATATTGAAATAACAGTTCAGAGCAACAATACAAGGCTTCCTGAGATTAATTATCAAATGAATTGCACAGATAATCATTGTTATAGGAGCTCCTAGGAGGGACGCAGACCTCTCTTTGGCTTTTGATACAGGGCAAGGAATTTGAACAGGGATCAAGAGATTAGGGATATTCTCCTAAACAGGTTGGGTAAGAAGGGCAGAAAGTCAGACCGAGAGACGAGGGCGGCTTTTGTTTTGGAAGAATTCCTTCTGGGGAAAAAGTCTCATTGGCGGTTGTGGGATTTGACCCAGAGGACTGGGCAGTAAATTCCTGGCAAATCCAGGCCTAGAAGCCCAGGTGCTGTTTGCATCAATGGTCCATTTTATCGGGATCTACCTTGGATCTTTGATGGGAAAGAGCAGAACAGTTATAATAGGAGTCGCTACAAAGCAACCGTGGAGTCCCTATGCCGGCTGTTTAGAAGCTGTCTAATGCTGTCTTGGAATTTTTCCTGTTTTCTTCTGGAAATCTTTTTTTTTTTTTTTTTTCATGTGAAAGCAGTTGTGGTAGCACCTGGATGGTGGCCATGTAGTTCCTAATGAGAGTCTGCCCAATAGGTTGAACACTTATAAATAGTCATTAGGTGCTGCTTTAATGACTTCTAGCCTTGAACCTGAAAGAAGTCAAGAAGAGAACAGGAAAAAAATTACAGCAAGTACAGAGAATGGAAGGAAGCATACATCCACATGCAGTATAGCCTCTAACTGGTATGCATAAGGCATCCTAGCTACTCTGTAGTGATTTTCAAACTTGATTTTATTAACTATAAATCCCTCTGTTCAGTTGAACTTCTCACTCAAAAATACCCCAGTTTAAAACAGATGACATAGGCCTCCCACATTCTTTGCATGTAGGCCCTTAGGGGCTGCATTTAGCCCCACGGGTTAAAGAATGAGAACAATGGATAAGAATCAGAGATGAGGGAGGGGTGGAGGTGAGGGAACGGCAGAGTTCTAGGCTAGGAGCTCCTAGTAAGGAGAGAGACCTTTCTTTCTAAAATGTGGGGCATTTATCCAGTGTGGCTGCAAGGGCAATGGGGAAAGGGCAGAACATATTAGAATTTCTGTGTCTTTTTCTCTTGTATCTCATTCACTTCATTCTTTTTGGTTTATATGTTATAATGTATATAATATATTAGTGCAGGAGAAGTAATTTATAATTATATCACATTATTTTATACATTAAAAAACATTCTGGAGTATGTACTCAAGTCTGTGTTCTATTTTACTAACGAGGTACAGGATCAAAATGTTCGGCAACCACTGTCCTAGACTATGACTTTCAACCATTATTATTTCAATTATCTTCTACTAAAGGACCCAACTTCTCCATGATAGAAACAAGAAGCCCAGTTTTCCAAGAAGTGAGTTTAATTGCTCACAGGCATTCTGTAATTTGTCATTTATGGCAGGTTTTGAGGACATCAACATTGCAGTGGTATTTTTGAGAGGAAATTTTTATCATTATAGCTCCAAAACACATCACAAACAGAAACAATAATTTCATTAGTGGCTGGAAATTGTAATAATGCTGTTGAATATAAATTTCACTGCTATGGTAATTCTAAAACACAGAAGGATGAATAAAAAATTGCAGCAGTATTATTTGGAATAAACTTTATTGCCATGAATAAGACACAAGTGGGAGGATTGATGGAGACTAAAATTTGGGGTGATTGTTTTCAGCCAGTGGTATGGGTATTAACAGTAAGAATGTAAGTTTTCCCCCCAGTATCCTACCCTTACCTTGGGTGGAAAAATCTTTGCTCCATAGAGAATGGGATACTATTCTCTTCACTCCAACACCAACTCACATCTGTTTCTTACTCAGCTTTTCATTACCTTAGTAATTCTATCCTGTTGCTTAAGCCAGAAACCAAGGATTATCCTCTCTTTCCCAGTTCCTCCACATCAAACCCATCACCAAGTGCCATCAGTTCTATCTTGAGTCAGTTTGTTCCTCTGCATCTTCTCTGCTACACTCTGGTCCAATCCTGGACTACACAGTATCGTCCTCCTACCTACCAATCTCTGTACTGTTCCCTTCCAACCAATTCTTCCCCAGAGTGAGCCTTGCCATATGGTCATTGGATCAACCACCTTCCAGCTAAAGCCCTTTTGAGGTTTCCCCTTGTTTACAGATTCAAACCCAAACTCCTTACCGTGGTCTTCAAAGCCATGCAGGATGGCCAGCCTCATCTCCAGCAGTTCTCTCCCTGGGCCACTGTGTCTAGCTATTCACGTCTCCCTTCTAATTCTTGGATGCTGCTGTGGACCGAATTGTGCCCCCCAACCCTCATTCATATGTTGAAGCTGTAAACCTTCTAAACCTGTCCGCTATGATGGTAGTTGGAGATGGGGGCCTTTGGAAGATACTTAAGTTTAGATGAGGTCATGAAGGTAGGGTCCTTGTGATGGAATTAATGTCCTAATAAAAAGAGACACTAGGGAGCTTGCATCTCTCTCTCTCTCTCTCTCTCTCTCTCTCTCTCTCTCTCTCTCTCTCTCTCTCTCTCTCTGCCATGTGAGGACACAGCAAGAAGACGGCCTTATAACATTCAGACAACACCCTTACCAGGAATCAAATCAGCCAGCATCTTCATTCTGGATTTCTCAGCCTCCAGAACTGTGAGAAATAAGTACTCATTGCTTTAGCCACCCAATCTGTGGTATTTTGTTATGGCCGTGTGAACTAAGATCCCAAGAACTTGCCAGCCCTAGGACATTCCTGTTTCCTCAGCTCTGAGCTGGCTATGTCCACCCTTCAGGTTCTCAGCTATATGTCCCTTTCTTGGAGCACTCCTCCCTGACCACCCCACCTAAAGTGCGTGGCCCCGCTGGGCATTTACTGTCCGTCTCCTCACCAGAGCTGTGGTCTCCCCTCCTCCAGGGGGCGCTGTTTATACACAATGCGGGGTGAGAGGTGGCCCTTGAATCCGTGCAATGAAGCACTCCATCGTCTCTTTTCTTTTCTTCACAGACATCGTTTCAGTGTGATATTACCTTGCATGTTTGTTTATTGTTTATTGCTTGGATAAACAAAAGCTAAGTCCTTAAAGAAAGGGAGAGCTTGTGACTTTCAGGTTTGTAGTTCCACATCTGACTGGGAAGAAGGACACCACCACATAATGGCAAACAGAATACCCACGTGTTCATGTTGCCCTGCTGAGTTCTCCGTAAAGCAAGCCAGGCTCACATTCCTCACTGGGCGGATGTGCTCTGGGGTAGCAGAGAGGTGTCAACTCCTCTGCCACCTTTGGTCACCTGTGAGAGTTGCATGGAGCAGTGCCTTGCCAAGCCGCACTGGAGCCTGAGACAGGAGAAAAATAAGTAATACCCATTCTGTCTTTACTTAAAAGTTTGACATTTTGATCATCATTAATTGTTTTTCTGTCAGCTTTTAATATTTTGCATTAAAATATGATCTTGATTACTGAGAATGTGGTGCTCCCTTAAATTTTGCACCCAAGGCAAGTGCCTCACCCGACTCACCCAGTTCCTGGTCCTGGCTGGGAACCTTATATTGATCAGGAATGTGTAAGGAATATATAAGGAACCAAAAGCCTTATTTTGGTTCAGTGGGAGAGTGACTGATTGTCACGTGGGCTGTGGTGAGTGTGCAGTTGGGTTGCCCACCCTGCTAAACTGACAGACAAGAACAGTATGCATCAGGGGCTAGGGCATTTCACATGATTTTAACAGCCCAGCATTGGCTGAGGCCTGGGAGCAGTGTCATAAAATATGGTCAGAAAAGCAGGACTTGGGAGTTTCATGGACTCGCGTTCAAATCTCGCTGTTGCCAACTTATCAGCCATGTGGTTTGGGCCAAGTGATTGATCTTCCTTGAACCTTAGCATCCTCATTAGTAAAAGGGAGATTTTAAAATATCACCTCTTCATTGAGTTGTTGTGAGCATGAAATGAGATCATGGCTTCATTTGACACAGTTGACACAGACCTACCGGAGTGCCCAGAATGTGCCAGTTCTGTGCCCAGCGCTGGATTCAGACGTGAGGAAAAGGCACGAGGATGTTGTCTCGCCCCTGTCAGGGTTTGCAGTCTAGAGGGGGAGGTGACATTAACTTAAGTCACAAATATAAGTACCCACACTATGACAGGGGTAGTTGCCCTCGACAGAGAGAGTAGGGGAGAAGAGCGATGATCTAGGTGAGATTTGAAGAAAAAAAATAGGAGTTCATGAGCTGTAGTACATAGGAAGGGCTTCCAAGAAGGGGAAACAGCTTGAACCAAGATCCAGTGTGGCATGGCCTGCATGCAGAAATGGACAAGTGACAGTGTGGCTGCGTACAGAACATTAATTTGTGTAATTTTTTACACTTTATTTATTTATTTGACATTTAATATTATTTTATATTAATTTCAGGTGACAGCATATGGTTAGACATTTATATAATTTAAGAAGTGATCCCCTGACTAGTACCCACCTGGCACTATACATAGTTATTACCATGTTAGTGACTATATTCTCTATGCTTTATTTACATCTCCGTGACTATTTTATAACTACCAATTTGTACTTCTTAATCCCTTCATCTTTTCACCCTGCCCCCCAACCTCCTCCCAATTATCACCCTGATAAATCTGATAAATATATCCATCTGACACCACACATAATTATTACAATATTATTGACTATATTCCTTATGCTATACCCTACGCCCCCATGACTACTTTGTAACAACCAATCTGTTCTTTTTAATCCCTTCCCCTTTCTCACTCACCCCCAAACCCCTTCCCTTCTGGCAACCATCACAATGTTCTCTGTATCTATGAGTTTGTTTTCGTTTTATTTGCTTGTTTATTTTGTTCTTTAGATTCCACATAAAAGCGAAATCTCATTGCATCTTTCTTTCTTTGTCTGACATACTCCACTCAGCACAATGCCCTTCAGCTCACTCCATGCTGCTGCAGGTGACAAGAACCCATTTCCATGCGTGGCTGAGCAATATTTCGTTATATATCTGTACCACCTACTCTGTATACATTCATCCATCGACTGACACCTAGGCTGCCTCCACATCTTGGTCATTGTAAACAATGCTGCAATCAACAGACGGATGCACATGGCCCCTCGAATTAGCATTTTGGGTTTCTTCAGCTAAATACCCATAAGTGGGATTAATGGGTCCTTCTTTGTCTCTTGTTGTAGCCTTTATTTTAAAGTCTATTTTGTTTGGTATAAGTATTGCTCTCTGAGTGTTTTTGTTTGTTTGTTTGTTTCCATTTTCATGAAATATCTTTTCCCCATCCCTTTACTTTCAGTCTGTGTGTGTCTTCAATATAAAGTGAGTCTCATGTAGGCAGCATATGGAAGGGCCTTGTTTTCTTATCTATTCAGCCATCTTATCTTTTGATTGGAGCATTTCATCCACTTACAATTAAAGTAATTTTTGATAGATATGTAGTTATTGCCATTTTATTATTCATATTTTTGATCTTCTTTGTTTTCTTTTTTTTCTTAAAGAAGTCTGTCTAACATTTCTTGTAATACTGGTTTTGGTGGTGAGGAACTTCTGTAGCATTGTCTTGTCTGGGAAGCTCTTTATCTGTTCTTCAAATCTAAATGATAGCTTTGCTGGGTAGAATAATCTTGGTTGTAGGTCCTTGCTTTTCATCACTTTAAATATTTCCTGCTAATCCCTTCTGACTTCCAAAATTTCTGTTGAGAAATCAGCTGATAGTCTTATGGGAGCTCCCTTGTAGGTAACTAACTGTTTTTCTCTTGCTGCTTTTAAGCTTCTTTGTCTTTAACTGTTGACATTTTAATTATGATGTGTCTTGGTGTGGGCCTGTTTAGGTTCATCTTGTTTGCGACTCTCTGCACTTCCTGGGCTTGTATATCTATTTCCTTCACCAGGTTAGGAAAGTTTTCCATCACTATTTCTTCAAATAGGTTTTCAATTCCTTATTCTGTCTCTTCTCCTTCTGGTACCCCTGTGATGCAAATGTTAGTATGCTTGATGTTGTCCCAGAGGCCCCTTAACTCTCCTCATTATTTTGGATTATTATTATTATTTTTTTCCTGTTCTGATTGGGTGCTTTCTGCTATCCTATCTTCTAAATCACTGATTCGATCCTCTTCTTCCTCTAATCTGTTGATTCTCTCTAATGTATTCTTCATTTCAGTTATTGTATTTTTTATTTCTGAGTGGTTCTTTTTAATGTTTTCTATCTCCATTTTTATATTTCCTTTCTCTTTGTTGAAGTTCTCCCTGAGCTCATTGATCGTATCCTAATAATTAGTGTTTGGAACTCTGCATCTGGTAGATTGCTTGTCTCCATTTTGTTTAGTTCCTTTTCTGGAACTGTGTTCTGTTCTTTTATTTGGGACATGTTTCTTTGCCTCCCATTTTGGCTGCCTCTCTGTGTTTGTTTTTATGTATTAGGTAGGGCTGCTATGCCTCCCGGTCTTCATAGAATGGTCTTATGTAGTAGGTATCCTGTGGGACCTAGTGGTGCAGTCTCCCTGGTCATCAGAGCTGGGTGTTCCCTATGTGTCCCCTGTATGGGTGTGTGTATCTCCCATTGTAGTTGAGCCTTGGTTGTTTCCATGTCAGTGGGAGGGAGTGACCTTCAGGCTGATTTGTTGTGAGGACAGGTGATGACTGCAGTGGTGGAGCTGTGGTGTAGGGGCTGACCCTACAGAGCAGGTGTCATGCCGGGTCTCAGCTCCCACTTCCTGCACCAGACGCAGGATATGGTGAAGCCAAAAAGGAACAACAATGGAACCATGGATAGGGGAATCATACCACTATATTCTCAATGGTGGCTGATCAAGACACAAAAGCAAACATCTGCCAGTACCCCAACGAGGAGTCTTCCTACACCCCAGTCTCACTGGCGGCCGGGCGAGACACAGGAAGTAGGATCCACATGATCCGCAATCCATCATCCGTTTCTCTGCCAACCAACCAACCAACCCCGTAGCTTAGCCATGGCATTTATATTAGTGCCTAATGCCTAACTGGTAACAGCTGATGGCCACCCAGCCACAGCCGATGGCCATCTGATTACAGCTGATGGCTATCTAATAACCGAGCCAGCACCTTTCCACATCAGGCTGAGAGCCTGAAAACTGCTCTCTGGGACTCTGTCCTCATAGCAGGGTTCAATTTATCAGGGCTCTGTTGCCTGCTCTGTCTGCCTTTTGGGTGTATTATCCTTGGAGACAGCCAGGTGATGCTTTCTTAGTCTGAAGCTTGCCACCAGGTGTGCCAGCCGTTGGGCCTCCTGGGAGGGAAACTGCTGCAGGCCAAGGTATGAGGTACAAAACGATCCGCAGATGGCCACTGCCTGCACTGGGCTTAGAGGTGCCTTGAGAGGCCACTCTGCAAACTGAAGTGGCAGTCGTTAGTGCCGGGCTTAGGGCTGCTCAGCAAGAGGTACAGGACATGCTGAAGCCAGATGCTGCTTATTTGGGTTTTGTGAACCTTTGAGAGATTTTATGAAACTTCACAGCATGAGCCAAGACAGGTCGTTTGTATGGAAAAGCCACTGGAAGTGGCTTGGGTATGCAAGAAAGTTGGTTGGGGCATTGGTCTGGGAATCACTAGGGTAGGGCTGACAAAATGTGATAGCCAGTTTGATGGAGATTCAGCCTGCGTCTGCACGCAGAGAAGGGGAGAGCTCAACAAAGAAACAATGGCTTCCGCCACCTCTTCTGTCTGGGAGAAAGCTGCCCCTCCAGTTCTCAGCCTGAAGGCAATTCAGTTCCTCCCTGTAAGTCCCTGGCACCTTTTGAGCTGCTGCCCCAACGCTGGAGCTCAGAGCGAGTGAGTCCATTAGCAAGTAAGTCTGTGTGCGGCCCCTTTAGGAAGAGCTTCTGGGACTCCAGCTTCCCTCCGGCTCATTCAACCACAATCTCCACTGGTTTTCACAACCAGAAGTAATGGAGACTTCTCTCCCCAGCACTGTAGCCCTGGGCTGGGGAGCCTGGTATGGGGTTCAGACCCCTTGCTCCTCTGAGAGGTACCTCCACAGCCGAGATATCCTTCCTGAATATTAATGGTCACACTCTGGTGTGGGACCAGCCGTTCCATGTCTCTGTCCCTCCTACCAGTCTGAAGGTGGCTTCTTTATGTCTGTAGTTATAGGGCTTTGGGTCAGCTAGACTTCATGTGATTCTCAATGATGGTTTTTCTGTAGTTTAGTTGTAATTGATGTGGTCCTGAGAGCAGTGTTTACTTAATCTGCCATTGTGACCGGAAATGATAATTTATGTAATTTATGTTGCCGTTTTTTTGTTGTTGTTGTTTGTTTGTTTCTTTCTTTCTTTTTATTTTTTTATTTTTTTACCATTATCAGCCACTCTGCTGGCTCTGGGTGATAAGGGGAGGATAGGATCTAGAAGGTTCACTTATGCCACCCTCAGAGAACAGTTCTGCCCCTAAAGTCAGGAACTGAATTCTAGATACGAGGCTGTATTTCTAGAGAAGTTTCTAGTAAGGAGCAGGAGAAACCAACAGGGTGAAATTGGGGGAAAGAGTTAAACCAGAAAGAGCCACGTTAAGATGAATGGTGAATAAACAAGAAGGGACATTTCTGTGTCACCTGCCATATTTTCTTGGAAATAAAAATTATTTTTCCAGAAATAAGTATTCAGCAAGAAAAAGTCCTGAGCTGTAAAGCTCCAGTCTTGAGAAAATGCCCTGGTATGTTAACATTTCTGAGCAAAATGTACAGGCAGCTCTCATGGGCTCTACCCATTTTCCCCAAGAGGTAGTTGAGTTTGGGGGGAATTTTAAATGTTTCAATGTGTTTTCTCTGTCATGAGTGGGCAAAGATAGGTGAGAAGGAGAGTAAAACTGTTGAACTTTAAAAGTAATTTGAAAAATTCACCGTGCGGGAATTTGCATTTCTGAACAGCTTGATGTTGGCAAAGTCTGATCTCCCCAGAGGTCACAGAACAGGTGGTAAAAGGCCGCTAATTCTGTCCATCAGCCTCATGCTTTCCCAAACCTGGATGACCTCAGGGAGCGTGAGTTTCCAAGCTTTTCCTTGAGACACTATACAGTGAGTGTTGATCAGGCAAGTACCATTTGTGGTAGCTGATATGGCCTGGAAACTTTCCCAGAGTCCACCAGAAGATAACGGCTTTTCATGGCCTTTTGCATTTGAACTAGTGACCCAGAGGTGAGAAATTCTATATTCCATTACTGACTCGCTCAGCTCTCCCGGGCACCCTGATATAGCCGTGACACTTAGAGTCATGTGTGGCGTGCTCATGACGGAAAGCTACACCAGACTGAAAGCGAATCCTTCATGCAAATCCCATGATGCCAGCCTAGCAATTAACAGCTCTGACTTTCCTGAGAGGGGCTGCCTAAAGCTTAATCATTGCCAAACTGTGCAGAATCCCAAAAGAAGGATGGTGAGGTCATAGCAAGCCCCCTCTGTAGTCTGTTGTTTATGCCTCTCATTAGCTTAAGTGCTTTCTTTCCTTTTGAGGGGAGAGGGAGCAGTCCTCATCAGTGCCCTGCAAGGGACCAGAGGGACTCAAGTGATGATTCAGGGTGACTCAGAGGTCGCCCGATATTTTGACAATGGTGACAAGAATAGCAATCAACAGGTTGTCCTCCCCCATCTAGGGTCTTCAGTGGGTGGGAAAAGTCAGTCATTATGGAGGCCAGTGAGGCTTGATGTCATTTTGTTAATAAAGGCTTTATAAGAACCAGGAGAACACCATCTGGTCTGGGGACTCTGCCAGGTTGAGGAGACTTTAATAGCTTCTTGAGTTTCTGCAGTAAAAATTGGGCTATCCAGGGAACGGAACATGTGCTCAGGAATGGCGAAGAGTTAGAGCTTATTTAAAAAGTGAGGGGGGCCTAAGCTACCCTTTGCACTGGCACAGGACAAAGATGGACTGTTGGCCAGAGCAGCTGCTCCAATGAGGCAAAAAAGAATAATTTATGGCTGCAGCTCAGCGTTCCAGGTGACACCATTGTCTGGGATCTCTGAATCAACAGGAGAAGGAGACTCATTATGTAAAAGACTGTCCAAGAATCCTTAAGGCAAGAGACCTCATTCATAAACTCAGTGCCCTAGAAAGGAGCATTTTAGGTGAGGGTTTGTATGTCCTGTTTGCAGGTAATGGTAATTAGCATCCGTTAAAAGAGATGTGGGTTTTTCTACTTTATGAAACTTGTAGGCCAAACTGAAACCCGGTGACCTATTTCATGAAGTAAACTGTCAAAGAGTTGACAGTCACCCTCCAGAGAATCACTTGTCCCCCCAGAGCAAAGGAAGATAATATTTATTCATGGCATTAAAAAATTTAAATTAAGTCATCCCGTAGCAGCCTCCTGAGAAAGAAAGAAAAACGTACAGGGACACTGGTTAGAAATGCTGCTATAGATTAAGACTATGGAGGCAATTAATATCGAGAAAAAGTCAATCTAGCGAGGTAAGAAACTGAAATATTTATATAAAAAGTTAAAAAAGATCCCATTAGCTATTACCCAGGTGGACATATCTCTATGTAATTATGGAGTTCTCTAACAAAAGCAAATTTCTCTCTCCTTGGCTTCATCTCTAAGGCATTCGAGTTGGCAGAAGTTCTTTTCATGGGGAAGTAATTTAAATAGATGCTGAATGAGGTAAGGGTCTCCTCTATAAATTGTTCTTATTCTGCAGGTCAAAATGTGACTCCCATGGTGCAAGCAAGGAGAATAGTTAGAGGGAAGGAGACTGGCAGGGGCCTAGTAGGTGTTCAATACATCTTTGCCGAATGGTATTATAAAAGATGGCAAAAGACTGGTTTGGGGGAGCAGCAAGGTGAGTGACCTGAGCAGTACATAGGAGCGGCAGAAATCATTCAACTAAATTGTCCTGTTTGAGCCCCACCACATGCCAGTGAGACTAGAATGATGTTGTGGTCTGTAGTTGTCAATAAGAAGCTCAGGATCCAATAACCTTGGAGGAATGATAGGGCTAAAACTGGGACTGACTGCTCTTCTTTATAGAGAAGAAGGGTAGGCTTCCTTCCAGGATAGTTCTCATTAAACCACACCCCGGAAGCAGGGTGAGTCAGTTGTTTTTGGTTTTTTTTCTTTGTTTCTGCTCTGGATCTCTGAGTAGCTAACGGGAGTTCCCTGACCATGCTGGGGGACACCACCATGAAGCGATGGTTTCCATTTTGGGTTAGATCTTTAGTGCTTCCTGAAATCTCGTTGGTCTCCCCTAGTGAGCCACCTTTTCCATGTGAAACGAGCGATTCCTCACCTCATGCAGATTTTGGCAGATAATCTTGCCTCATCTTTCATAGCATAAAAGAAAGAGTCCATCACTTGGAGATTCCCTCATTTTTCTTGCATGTACCTGACCATTTACCCATGGCAGATTACATCTTCTCATCTCCTTTTCTGCAACAGACAAAGCATATTGAAGTCATGAATGGTCTGAATGTTTGAGTGCCCCCAAATTCATCTGTGGAAATTTTAACCCTCACGGTGATGGCATTAGGAGGGGGGGCCTTTGGGAGGTGATTAGGTCATGATGGTGGGGCTCTCATGAATGGGAATATTGCCCAGAGAGATCCCTTGGCCTTTCTACTATGTGAGGACATATCTAGAAAGTTCTGTCTCTAAACCAGAAAGTAGGACCTCACCAGACACTGAACCTGCTGTGCCTTGATCTTAAACTTCCCAGACTTGAGAACTGTGAGAAATAAATTTCTGTTGTTTATAAGCTACCCAGTGTATACCATTTTGTTATAGCCACATGGAAGGAATAAGACAACTTTTTCACTTGTATGCTTGTTTTCACTTATAGACTAACGCTTTCTACCTTTTCCCTGTCTTATTCTGTTGCTCCCCCTGCCTTTTTTTTTTCTTCTTCCATTTTCCTCTGGTTTAGTCAGAGGACTGGTTTAGTCCTCTGGTTTAGAAGTGTATACAGGTGCCCTCACCCCCATTTGTTTTGGAAACCATTCCAGTTTAACTTTTATCCCAATACTTTGTTGAAATGACTAAGGTTACCAATGACCTAATTTTCAAAACTAATGACCTATTTCAGTCTTCTTTCTTGATTTTTTTAAAGGAATTGCCTGCGTCGACAACTCCCATATTTTGAAATACTTCCCTTCCTTAGCTTGCATTCCTTTATTTATTCACTCTCAACTAACATTTATCGAGTCCTACTATGTGTTGGGGGACTACTCTAGGTTCTGGAGGTACAGAAGTCTATCATATTCTAGTGGAGGAGACAGGCAACAAATAAATGTGGGAATGAATACAAAGTATCATTGGATAATGGCAAGGCCATGACGATGGCCAGTCTGCCATTGCTGGCCCACTGCTCGCTATTCCAATGTCTTTGACAGTCTCTCTGGTTCTTTCTGAATCTTCCATTTGGTGTTCCCAGGGTGACATATCTGTTCTTCTCTCTGCTTTTTCTATGTGATCCTCTAGGAGATGTCATCCACCCCAAGGCTCTAATATGTCTGCACTAATTTCATCTACATCCGTGTTTCCATTGGATAATGGACATATCTTTTGAAATTTGGAAGCATCTATCTAGCCATTTACTGGACATTTCCATTGGGGATGTCCTACAGCCACCTCACATTTACCGAGTTCAGACAGACAACCGTTTATCATCCCTACGTGTCCTCCTTTCTGTGTTCTCTATCCCATTTAGTGTTGGCATCAGCCCATCAGTCTCAATCTTGAAACTTTTCCCTCATCCTCACTGTAATAAGTCACTCAAGAGTAGTTGATTCTGTGACATAGAGGCTCCAGAACTTGGCCCTACTTTCCATCTTTGGAGTCATTGCCTTATTTCAGATTCAAGTCATGTCTTTTTATGGACCGTTGCTCCGAGCAGGCTTCCCTAATTCTAGCGTTCCCAACTTCAATCTACCTGTCACCTTGCTGCCAAAATTAAGACCTAGCTAGAAATAAGACCTAGCTGCCGAAAATAAGACTTAGCTGGACCATCAGCTCTAATGTGTCTTTTGGAGCAAAAATTAATATAAGACCCAGTCTAATATTTTATATTATATTATATTGTATTATATTATATTATGTTATATTATATTATATTATACCCAGTCTTATATTGTAGTAAAATAAGACCGGGTCTTATATTAATTTTTGCTCCAAAAGACGCATTAGAGGTGATGGTCTGGCTAGGTCTTATTTTCAGGGAACACGGTATCATCCTAAACTTCCCTGATTTTGTCAGTTCCCAATTAAAAAAACTCTCTTGCCTGTAGCAGGGCTTAAGAACTGCAGGATACAACTGATGTATGGCTCATAAAATCATTTTGTGGGGTTTGCGTCAAACATTCAGACATATGAAATGGAAAAACATCGGAATGAATTTCATGCAGAAAGGGCGAGTGTTGTTTTGTAAATGTTTCTTTCAGTTATAAATACATGAGTGTGTGCACTAAGTTGCGATGTAAAACGTATGTCTTATCTGGGCAGCACCAGAAAAGTTAAAAAAAGTGCTGGCTCCTAGGGTGTAATCTAAATTCCTTTGCTTGGCATGTAAGTCCTTTCTCTGTTCTGCCTCCGTCTTTCTCAACAGGTTCTTACATAGGGCCCAGCCCAAGAAAACGCTCCAGTCACGTGTAAGGAAAAAAAGTCTCACGATCTCTGAGCAAGTCTGGTTCTTTGTCTGCGTCGTGCCTTTGGCCACGCTGCTCTCTGTGCTGCCTTTTGTACAGCAAACCTTTTCTTGTGTTTCATGCCTCAGCTGCATGATCACCCTCCCTAGGCAGGGCTCTTTATTTCCTCCCCCCAGGCTTCCTGGTCTTCCAGTGCGGCTTTGCTCTTTGGAATGTGATTTACCTGTTGACATGTCTTGTGTCCCTCATTAGGCCACATGGATGATGGGCGTGAGGTCAATTCATGTTTGTACCTTTGGTACCTAGCACGGGCCCTGGTACAGAGAAGAACTCAGGGATGCAGGAAAATGTGTGTGTGTAAGGAAGAGGCACATCTTTAGGGCAGTAATGAATGTGGGTATATATGCACACACAGCTCACTTCTGAGGTCTCTGACGTCTTTCGTATATATGCTACCTCGGCCCGGTGCCCTTGAGGCCAGACACTGATCCAGGGTGTATAATACCACTGTTCCAGGTGAAATAGATGGGAATTCACAGTGAAATTCCACGTGTATTTTGTCACGTGCCAGAAGCAATAGGACACTAGTCTCTGGATCTCTCCTCCTTTCCTAAGGTTAATGGCTTGTGGTATTGTGTCCAATGTCAACTGTGCTCTGTCCTCAAAAATCCTGAGATTATCCCATGACATAAGGCTCTTAAAATAAGGCATTTGTATAGGTAATGATAAGAAAGATACAATTTTATTTTTTTTTTAGGCCCGGAATGAATTTGGCTTTGTTACCATAGGAAAGAGGGGGAAAGTGTTTACTTGAAGTGAAGTTTATTCTATTTCCTGTTACATGAGTCTTACTCCTCAACTACTTGTGAATATTTTGGAATTCGTTTTAGAACATGGCTCAGCCACCTCATTGCAGCGTGACCAAATAATGTCCCAGGGTGTCCTTTACTAGGGGAGGACACTTGGCCCTGGCACTTGACACACATCTGGTTTCACCTTTACAGCTTAGTAACTTGAGTGACCTTTGATAAATTACTTATATTTTGAGATTTAGTTTCACACTGTATAGAGTAGGGATATAGTATTTTGAAGATCACATAGGTTAAACTGCTTTGGAAACTGCGGAATCCTCTCCGAATGAAGCATTTTGCAGGCAAAAAGAAAGACTAGAAAGTAGAACAAGAGAGAGGGAATGGGACCTGGTCAATGGGAGAGAGATAGAAAGGAGAAAGTGGGACATGTGGTGGGAACAGAAAGACTGGGCTGTCTCTTGGCTATCTTGTCACAGATTGCCTGGTGGTTCTCCACCAACTCCAGCTAGACACCAAGGGGGTCCTGGGGGTGCGTGCACACGAGCCTGTCCTAGAGAACAAGGAATCTAGACCAGGGTTTCTCAACCCCTGTACTAGTGACCTTGGGGCCTGATAATGCTTTGTTGTGGGGGTCCTTTCCTGTATGTCACTTGGCCTTTATCCACTATATGCTAGTCACCACCCTGTCCCCTTACTCCCCCAGTTATGACAACCCAAAATGTCTCCAGATATTGACCAATGTTTTTCTGGGGACCCAAATCACCCCGTTGAGAACCACTGCCACAGACAGGTATTTGCCCACTTACCCATGGTGCCTCAGCTGGGAGGCAGCTCTGAAGGTGTGTAGATCGCCACTGGCATTGGAGACCCTGAGCTCTGCACCTGAAAAACCAGGTGAATACAGCTTTGAAAGAAAGTTGACATTCAGCTTCTTTCAGGAAAGACCCCACCAAAAATCAGTGAAGTGAAATTGTTTTCCAGATAGGTGAGAGAATGAGAAAGCTAGTAGTAAGAAAACTAGGAACAAGAAAAGGTCCTATATTTATGCAGTGAGCTGTTTCACAGCTTTAGGCCACAAGCTTGTTGTCAAGGGGTAAGAACGTGGATTGAACTGTGACCCAAAGGAACTGGGGCAGATGTGCCCTCTGGATCAGCCATCTCATTGGAGTGAATAAGGAGGGGCAGGGAAGCTGGTGTCAATATATCCTGACTTTTGTGTTTCAAACAACTGAAGAAAATTTGTTTTGCTATGACTGGTTTCATTTCATCTGTTTTCTAGGAAGTGCCCAATTTTCTGCACTCCATTCTCCGCAGCTTTGCCAAGAGATAACCAGTGTGCTTCTTTGGAGAGCTGGTAATTCTTGATAAAGTGGTGGAACTCTTTACTTGAGTCTTGGAATGGAATATCCGAGAAAGCTTTCGATCTAGCTTTGCTCCCAGACTGTGCAGTGTCTTCCAGCTTGGCCAGAGACACATTTGCAAACATTATTTCATATGAAAAAAAAATTTGTTGAGCAGAAAAATAACAAAGAAGAAAATAGATGCAACATTCGCTGTACATTTGAAGAAAAATTTAAAAAAATGTGCAAAATCCCTTCGTCTACAGCAGGCAGGAAAGAAACACAAATAGATCTGTGATGAAGACATTCAAAAATTGTGAAAATTTTACTTTCATGCTAGAACCTAGGCCTGCCGGACAGAGCAGTTGTTTCTCTGGGTCATTATCTTGCTTGCTCCACGACAGGTCCCTTGGCTCACCTGTGCCTCACTGTTTTGACAGCAAAATGGGAATATTGTTATCATCCCATTTCACAGAGGTGATGAATATATTAAGTGAGATCCTTACAGCTTTCCTGACAGCTGAGGCCTGAAAAGGTCAACATGTTCTCCCTGAGTCTTCGTGTTATAAAAACATTGGCCTGCATTCAGGAATCTGCTTTCTCTGTATGTTTTCGATTGCATCGGTTTGGGTATTTATCTTTGCAGTATAGCACGATTACCCTAAGGTACATATTTTTCAGATCATTATAAGATTCTTGGTGTGATAACACCGGAGAGGGAAAAATCCATGCATGCAAGCGTGCCTTGGAACAGTGTGAACATTTACGGTGAGATTGTATTGCTTATTTCTAAGCTCCCCATCTGCAATGAGCAACTAGACCATACTTAAACCGTAATGTATAGTTTTAAGGTCACTGCCGGTTATTATCTGACCGGTAATGACCACAGAAGTATACATTATTGCTACTAGGAGCTATTTTTGTACTATTTTCAGTTTTCCTTTTTATTGAGTAGGGGCTGATACCCCCAGAGTTCCGCAGAGTTGGATTACAGTAGTTGAAATTTTCAGTAATTTCACTGGGTTTTATTTTGGGGAGAGGCTGGTCTATAGCTGCTGTTTTTGTTTTGTATGCTGGAAAGAGGATTGAAGTGTATTTGAAATGTTCCTTTTATTTTGAAATGGCATTTGGACTTCCCACCCTGCAGAGCCGTATTTTCTCCCCCTTTAAATTAGTGAATAAGGGTGGAGTAGGAGTTGGATTTGTTTATTTTCTTACTCTTTCTGAATCATTCATTATTAAGTCTCAGGAATAATCACAATGCCAATATGATATATTCCGGAATCAGAAAATATTTTATTTGGGGCTTCACCTCTCTATAAGAAAAAATAAGAATAGAGTCCAAAATTAACTGATTGTGTTTCCCCAGAGTTGTAATTTTGAATCATATTTATGATTCTTTGTGTTACTGATCTGACTGAGAAAACTGGAGTCTGAACTAGTAAGATCTTTATTTTTCCAATGTGTAAGCATTCCTTTTTGAAATATTTACTGTTAGAGAAAATACCAGAGTGGTTTTTCTGTGTGTAAAAGCTCATTATTTTGTGGTTAGCTTCAGTCAACTTACATTTTCTGTAGAAGTTCAAATAATTATTCAGAAAGTAATACAAGGGGAAGGAATCAGGAATGTGGCTTCATGGCAATTTGATCCCAGTTGTGAATTCTCTCCCTGAAAGTGCACAAATGATATGAAAGATTTTATTCAGCCAAACAGTTGGACACAAAGGTCTTAATAATGAAACGTCATATTGACAGCTTTGACTGTTGGATAGCAGGCTTCATTTTATTTGCCATGTTGATTGATTATTTTTAACTTCTTTTACATATGTATGCATCAATGCAGCAATTTCATCTGTATCTTTTTTTCCCATCACTGTGTGGCCTAATGAAGAGATAGGTTAACATTTTTAATGGGGAATTTTATGTAGGACTAAGAAACAACAAACTACAATCATTGTACTTGTCTAAAGTAGAGAAGACTATCCACCATGTATCTTTGTCTTTTTAAGTAACTGTCTAATAGTAGATAACTTTTACTCCAGTTGCTGCTGCAGTAAATTAAAAAAAAAAGTAATAATCCAAGCTAGAGACGCAGTTTTATAAATCTATGGTTCTACAGAAATATTTCAGGAGATGAAGTTTCTCCAAGACTTTGTTATTATGTCACATGCAAACCTTTGCTAATGGGTGTCAGTTGTGGTCCAGTTGTTGAGGCAATAAGTATGGTCGATGGTATTTTACTGTATCCTTTCTAATCTTACCATCGTCGTTTTTTCTTCATAAAGAGAAATCAGATGGGTGGAAAGTTATGCTCCTTGTGATTTTTTGCCGAACTAGAGCGCTTTTGAGTGTTTGGATGATGACAGAATGATCTCTTTTATATCCTTAAATACATAATCCCAAGAAGGTTTAAATCAATGTGTTAATTGGTAAGTGATACTGTAATTACATGCATAATCAGGGAAATTTTGAATCCAGATTATTTACTTGTTCTCAGGAAATTAATCTGCAGAGGTCATACATTAGATTGCTTGTTTATTAAGTGGAACCCTGTAGCTACAAAGTGCCGACGGGCTCTGCCCTCCATGAAGCATTCTTCTAGATGTTCCCAGCAGGTGTCAATGGCACAGAGCCTCGAGTGCTTATTGATCCAGATTCAAACAGTTCATTAATCTAAGCACACATTATATAGATTTTTCAATGTAATTTTGAAAGAGTTGAAAAACTATATTGAATGATGAGAGATGATACTCAAATTATGCTTTTTATGGCACATCTCCCTTGGCAATGTGGCGTTCTAACTGGGATGGATACTGGAACACACGGTATATAATTCCCTTTGGACTTAACTTTCTTCCACTCCCCTATTATTAGGTGGTTACTTAAACAGTTTGCCTGTCTTTGTCCTTTCATGTTTTTTTGTTTTCTTCCCCGATTCCTATTTGGCATAATCAGTGAGGCTCCCCCAAAATGCCAAAATAAACAAAGTAAGCTATAGAGATATGAAGGCTGAAAAAAAAAAATCACATAGGAAACAAAATGGTTTTTAAGGATGTTTTGTCTTTCTCATGAATACAGTAAAATTTTCCTTGAAGTTTCCATTTCTTTTCAAGATCTTTACTTTTATACATGTACCAGATAGTTGCAAATAATGTATGATTATGTTCTGAAGTAATCAAAGTGACTCTGATTTTGGAAAGGATGCTACAAATGATCATTGCTTATATATTAATCTCCACCATGACTGCCGCCATTTTGTACATCTCTGGTTGAGCTAAGGTAACGTTTCATCCAAACAGGCTTGACTTATAAACAGAGTTGGGCAGTGCTTGACTCTTCCTTGGCCTGTCGCACATGTTGCCATTTTCTTTTAATTTGGGGTAATGGCCTTATTGCCTCTGTTAGAACTGAGGCCGGGACAGGTAACTATCTTATTCATACGAATGGGAAAATGACTGATATTGGCTTATTTCCTAAGAGCAAAAGGCAGAAATAAGAACTCGACAGGAAGAGAAAGCATATGAAAAGGGAAAGGCTAGAGGTCGTTGAACTGCCCCTTTCCCCAATGTGACTAATTGTGTGCCTTGCCTTGGTAGTCATAACTCACCCGCCAACCTGGATTACAAACAGAATGTTTGTTTGATTAGGACAGACATATTTACTTCATTTTATTTTATTCTGTAGTTTAATGGAAACTTGTGGTCATCGTCTCCTTGGACCTCATTTGAAACAACTTTGGGAGTTTCATCCCTTCTTTTAGCCAAGACATATTAAGCCTTATCATGTGTAAGGGACTAGAAAAAAGCAAGTCAACATTGGCCTTGATTTAGAGGCCACTACGTCACTGTCTTGTCACCAATACATGAGTAAGGCAAGTTGGTGAGTACCAGACTTTCAGAAGCAAACAGAGTCTATAGATATCCAAGGGGAGAAGCAAGACATTTTGTCTGGGCCAGTGTGGAAAGGTTTGTCAAGGAGGTGACGTTGAGCTGGAAGTCGCATTTTCAATTGATCCTTGAACGACATGGGTATGACCTGCTTGGATTCACTTACATGCAGATTGTTTTCAATAAGTGCATTGGCAAATATTTTGGAGACTTGTGACACTTTGAAAAAACTCACAGATGAAACTTATTATTTTCTTAATAACATTTTATTTTCCCTAGCTTACTTTATTGTAAGAATACAGTATATAATACATATAACATACAAACTTTGTGTTTCTTGACTGTTTATATTATTGGCAAGGCCTCTAGTCAACAGTAGGCTATTAGTAGTCAAGTTTTTGGGGAGTCAATAGTTATACTTGGATTTCGACTGTGTGGGGGCTTGGTGTCCCCCCACATTGTTCAAGGGTCAACTGTATATTTAGTTGTTTTCCAAGGCTAGGAAACTTCCTGAAATGTTCAATATCTGTAACAGCACAATCGGAGCTGTATTTTAATTTTATCTTAAATCTAAGTTGTCTGTGGCTTCTCATCTTAGTGAATTGGCTTGAGGTGCTGCAGTACTGCTAACCTGTTTGGATTAGAAAGCATCATGCTTACGGATGCTTAACTAGCAGGGTGCAGTTGTGCTTACTAAGACATCTGTAGCTGACGAGAGCTTTATTTCCGGAGTTCACCCATTGTTTCAAAAATAATTCGTGCACGATTGTGGAAGTTACTCTGTTACCTGTTTATGCTAACTTTAACATAGTCCGTACCAAGGTATTGAGTTGTTGAGTTATTAAAAAGTATTTGCCTTATATGGCCATAGTTCTCTATAAGAACAGACTTTGTTTTGCATTTTTAAGGAGAACATGATAAAAGGCAGGTTGGTGTATTTCACTTACCTAGTTCAAAGTGTAGGGGGTTGTGAGTTAATAAGGAAAGACTTGCTGGAAGAAGCAGATTTTACTCTGAGTCTTAAGCATCAGAATGAAGGATGGAAAGCCTCGGCAGATCCAGGCCTGGGAAAGAGGTTAATAAGAAGAATCTGAACTGGGAAATGGAGGACCTTGTGAGCTTTAGGCTTTATTGTGCCATGTTTCGCTCTGTTTAAAAATATCTCTGTCGTGGGGACATGCAAAATTCCATCTTTTGTTTTGACTGTTTTAGATAAGTGATACTTTAGGTCAGGGGTCAGCAAATTTTCTTTTTTGTGTTTTTGGTTTTTCTTTTGTAGAGGGCCAGAGAGTAAATATTTTGGGTGTTAGCCATGTGGTTCCTTTTGCAGCAACTCAACTCTGCTGTTGTTTTATGAAAGCAGCCATAGGCAATACATACACATGAATAGTTGTGGCCCTGTACCAGTAAAACTTTATTTACAAAAACAGGCAGTGGGTCAGATTTCCCCCTGGGGGCCACAGCGGACTGACCCCTGTTTTAGGTCATTGTTTCCTGAACTTCAGCCCTTTGGTGCCACGGTCATGATATTGCTTAACCTGTGTAGCATCTGCATTCTTGTTTACTTAATTTTCTTCCTTATTTGATTTACATTAAAAAACCCTTAAGTTTATTTTAAAAGGAATTCTATATCACTACTATAAATGGAAAAATCAGTATTACGTGTTACTAATAAGGGATCACCAAAAAATAAATACAATGAAAACAAAACAAAAGCAAAACAACATAGTCACGTGCTAGTAATTTCATGTACACCATGTTTTGGGAGCTATCAACTGAGGGTATTGTCGATAACAAAGTGGCTTAGAATTAGTCTCTCAGATTTGATGACTATTCCCCTCGAATGTAGGCAGGCAGGCTACTTCTCCTTCAGCGTGGAGGCAGTGGCCAAGGAACTGCTGGGAGTGGGGACTGGTGCATAGACCAGCTCATTATGTGACACCCCAAGAAGACCCCTAGCCTGGGGTTTTCGGATGTTATACACAACGCCCATTTAATTTGAATTTCAGGGAAACAAATAATTTTTTAGTGTAAGTGTGCCCCATGCAATATTTAGGACATACTCATGCTAAAAATTTCTTTGCTGTTTATCTGAAATTCAAATTTAACTGGGTGTTTTGCTTCTCTTCCCATCCCCCCACCCCTCCCCCTTTATTATTTGCTACGCCTCTTACAACTACCCTAGCCCAACAGCAGGGGGCAGAACAAGGACACGTGAGTTGTAGGGGGTGTGTGGTGCTGGTGGGTGGCAGAAAAGCCACAACTCAGTCTACTTAAAATTGAGTGGATTGTAGGTCTCTGCAGGGGACAGTGAGTAAGTTGGCCTGACTAGGAGGTATGGGTCAGAAGAAATTAAGGCAAGTTCTTGTGACATGGAGTCCCAGCCAGGAGTTTGGATACTATCCAATTCTGCACCAGAAAACCACTGTGGGGTTATAAAGAAGAGCTTGTGTGATAGGACAGAAAATAATCTTTCAGAGAACTTGACTGTTAGCCTATTTATGTAGCTATAGCATGCCTTCCATGCTCTGGAAAAATAATCAAAGGAGAATTTAGAACTGTTCTCGGATTGTCAGTTTTTCATCTAGAAATGTTAATGTACATTTAAACTTTTAATTGAAAAAACCATATCCCATCACAAACTATTTTTAATATGGAATATTTAGCAGTGGTGCACACATTCTGTCCTCCACCAAGCTATTAACCAGAATAATTTTGGGTTTAAAAATAAACTGAATTAGGATGTATACCCCCAGGTTAAATCTCAAACAAATTACATTATTTAAACTCGGCACAGGCATGTTTTGGGCTGTTCTATGCAGGATAAAGTTGCAATTCACCGGTGAGTTTCTGACGGAATCAGACATGTCAGCAGTTGACAGAGTCATTTGTGGAACACAGAAAAGAGGATTTCATTACAGCTATTTAGAACCTAGTTTTCATCTTCCTTTTTGTTTTAAAATGATTTTATGTATATAATTGCAGGCCTTGGAGACCTTAAAGGATACAGAGTTGCCTGGATTTAGACAAAATATTTGTGCAAGTTTGTGAGTTTGCATGAGGATGCATTTGGACATGAAAATCTAATGCTGGCAGGAAATTTTTTATCCTCTTGTCTCTTCCAGGTGATTGGATCTGACTGTAATCAGGCAATAGTTTGAATAGGATAGAACCGAGGTGATTCCTAATTCTAGCCATCATGTGCAACAAGCAGCCACTTCTGTTTCTCTTTGGAAAAGATTGAAGTGTCAGCAGTTAGAAGTTGCTTTTTCAGACAGAATGAGTGCACGCCTAGCTCACCTGGCCACTAGGTGGCGCTGCAGCCATAAGGAAGTGTGCTCACAGTTACATAGTTCGGCTGTGGTGTTGGCATTAAGGAAGTTCTCCAAGACTGGAATTGGGAGAGTGTAGCCTTTGTGCCTCTGGCTTCTCTGGACTGTAGGGCTCTTTGGATTCTACTGCATATTTTGTGTATCTCAGGTGCTGCTGAAAGGGCAGAGAATTATTTTATTAGGAAGTGATGTTTCCTGCATTTGTGTTATTGTAACACACACACACACACACACACACACACTCAAAGATTAGCTAGGGATTGGTGTTGGTTGGGGAGTGGGAAGTGAAGGGGAATATCACACTTCCATAGTTTCTGAGCCAGATGGTCTGTACCAGCTGAGCAATAGACAGTGTTGTGACCCGTGGTCCCTGGGTGAGAAGGAATGTCCTTTTCTTTGGTGTTTCTCTGTTGGAGGGGGCTGTGGAAAGTGTTCTCTTAGTAGAGATGACCAAACTTCTGGATGATGGTAAGTCTCATAGCATCCCTCTTTACTCCAACCCCCTCTTTTAGCTGTTTTCTCTCTGACTTTAACCAGAGGAAAATATATCTATGTGCATAAGAATATTTTTTTGGTTTTCCTTCTTGAACAGAAGCCAAATATTTGAAACCTAGACACCCCACTGTCACCCCAAAGAAGAAAAGAAACTAATGAAGCCTTTAGTAGGAGTGTCAAAGAGTGAAAACTAAATAACAACAGCCCAAGTAGCTCTCTAAATACAAGAATTTCCACAAAGAATTAGCAAAAATATTTCCTAAATAGTGAAAGATGTGGTGTTGATTGAAATTGAAATGTGCCTGGTGAAAAAAAATGCTATCAAGTGACTTGAAGAAAAATTTACTGAGTATATATTGGTGATTAAATCAGCAAACAATGGGATTCATAATGGAAATGGTGATAGCTAGGTTTATTGAGGTCCTACTATGTGCCAGGTCCCATGCCAAACACTTTTGCATAATGGCTTAATCTTTAGAACAGGCTTTTGAAATGGGTGTTATCACCCCATTTGACACATAAAGAAATGGTAGTTTAGATAGGTTAAGTACCTGGTTTGAGTTCTAACACCTTTATGAGCTCTAATTAGAATTAGGTTTGTTAGTTTCCAACACTATGTCTTGGTGTTTCAGAAATGGCTCCATAATGGACCTTGGAGGTAGAGATAATGTCTGTGTCACTTCTTGCATCGCCAGGATGTGGCACAGTAATTGGCTCATAGTAGAACTTCAGTTGACATTTGTTTAACTAATAGATAAATTCTAGATGACTGAATTTAATTAGAAAATTAGTTATCCCTGATGTACAGATTATAGGAATAGCTTTATATTTGGGTGGCCCTTTGTCGTTTAGGACTGGCACATACTTTATTTCTTCAACCTACCTCAGACCGAGTTCGCTGGGGTGGGAAATATCACCACATTTTACAAAATGAAGAAGCTGCAGCTCTGGGGTGAAGGAAGCTTTGTGAATTCAGGTCTTCTGACTATACGCTGAAGGTGCCCCTAGTCCATGGATGGTCATGTATGTTTATGTAAATTAAAATAAGTATAATGAATAATGTTGCTGTTATTTTTTTGTTATATATACATGATAAGCATTCCTACAGAAAACCCAAAATAGGTAGTCTGAGGGAGTGTGAGGGTTATAGCCACATAGAAGCCATTTCAACTTTAAAATATGTTTTCTGAAACTATTATCTACAATAAATATTTGTTCTAGAAAACTTAAGAGGACACAGATAAGCAAAATGCAATATGATGAAAATTGCCCATTATAGCCTCTGCTTTAAAGATAAACTTTTATATCATCTATACATTTTTCTATGCGTAGATATGTTTTTTAAAAAGAGATCGTGTCCTTATAATTCATTTTTAAAGTTTAATATGTTGTACATGTCTTTATGTGTCATAATTTATTTCTATATCATAACTTTTAATGGCTGCTTGAACATACTATAATTTATTTAACCAATCCCTTGTCATTGGACATTTGGGTTGTTTCCAAAATTTTACATGATAAAGCAATACTACAGTGAACTTCCTTGAATGTATGTCTTTGTGAGATTAATTCTGACCCATCGTTTTATAGATGAATCTACAGAGACCCAGAGAGTTTACGAAATTGACCTGAGAGGTAGAACTTGGACCAGACTTTAGGGCTCTTAGATTCCTAGAACTCTTTTCCTGTTACATCAGTGAAGGCCACTGAACTTGTCTGGTGGCCATGACTCTGCCCGCCCATGGAAAGAGAGGGATTTGTGGTCTGTGCTGGGAGTCATTCACCAACAGAGCTAAGCTATCTCCAGAAAAGAAAAGGCAAGTGAAAAAAAAGACAGATATGGTTATTTTATTGTTTTAAAACTGTTAGTACGACTCTTTTGAAAACCCTTTTCATACCTGACTACTGTGCTTTACACCTGAAACAGAATAATATTGAATATATATATATATATATATATATATAATATTGAATATACTGTATATATGTATATACATATAATGGGACATAAAGTACAGAACAGGGAATATAGTCAATGGAATTGTAACAGCGATGTATGATGTCAGAGGGGTAGTAGATTGGAGGTTATCACTTTGTGAGGGGTGTAAATGTCTAACTAGCATGTCGCTTTGTACACCTGAAACTAATTAAAAAAAAGTAAGAAAAAAACCCTTTTCTTCCTTTGCTTCTATAACATTGTATTTCCCTAGTTTCCCTTCTGATTCTCTGAGCTTCCTTCCCTCCCTCCATCCCTTCCTTCCTTCCTTTTCTTCCTATCTACCAATTGTCCATATTATTTAAGTTTCTATCTTCAAATTTCTTTTCTCTCTGCCTTTTCCCTATTTTAATGGCTTCACCTATCACTTCCAGGAAAATGACTCCCGAATCTAAAACTATTTTTGGTGGCTCTCCCATAGGCCAATCCTATATTTCCTACTGACTATTAGAACTCTGCATTCCTAGAACCAGCATTTGTAAGGCTAGAATCTTGAGACATCTGATTCCTCCCTTGCCTTCGTCTAATCTCCCACATCTTGCCAAGTCCAGTCAGTTCTCTGTTTCTAGTACTTAGTGTTTCTCTGCTTTCCCACTACCTCTGCCCTAATTCCGACATGTATTACCTCTTGCCTGGACTATTGCAGTGGCTTTTTGTGTGGTCCCACTGCCCCTCTTCTCTCCCTGGCCAATTCGTCTTGCCCAGACATGGCAAATTAATCTTCTGAGGTCACTGCTCTCATCCATACTGTGCACTGAATAGATTCCAAAGCCATTAGCCTGGCCTTTAAGACTCTTGGTCGTTTGACCCTAACTTACCTAACCTTAGCCCCTTTTTCTCTAGGGTACATGTCCCCTTTTTCTCTAGGGTACTTCAGTCAAACTGGACTCCTAATGCCTTCTTAACAGCTTATAACTGGCTCTGAGCCTTGATCAGGCCAGTTCCCGGGCCTGAACGGCCTGTCCCCAGCAGCCTTTTGAGATCTTAAAACATGAATGCCACCTCTTCCATGAAGCCTTCCCTGGTTTCTTAAACCACAGGTGTTCTTGTCCTTCTTCTAGTAACCACAACCCTTTGCTGGCAGTACTAAGTATCTACTATAGCTATTCGTCTGCATGTTATGTCCCACTCAGATTTTAAACTCCTTGTGCAAACCCTTTCTCAAACCCTCTTTCCTTAGCATAAATGTCTCCCCCATAGAACGTTCTCAGAAAGTATTTGTTGAGTAAATAAATTCAAATAATTTGTGATTTAAGACATTTTACATACATTTGTCAGAAATACAGCCATCGTATAAAAGACACTTGAAGGGCTCGCTGTCCTTAAGGAAGAAAACAAACTTCATATATATTCATAATAGCTGCTCCTGATCAGATCTTCTCCTTGCTCAATGTTCTGGTAACACATATGAATGGGAATCAAAAATAGCTGTCAGAAGGTCAGTAGCGTTGTCTGGAGAGATCTACTTTTGTAAGAAAGAACCAGATTCTCTGTCCTTAAAATATACTCTGCCCCATTACCTCTGGCAGAAAGGTCATAGGGCTGGAGTCAGAATAGTTGGCTGCTGTTACTTATGGACTGTGTAACCCTGGGGAACGTTCCTTATTTGTAGCATAATGATGCCTATTATATTACTTAATGATTGCATTTGGCCGTTGGTAACAGACAGTCGTTATGGCACCTTGAAAAAAGAAAGATTTATTTTTCTTCCTTGAATATAAAGTCTATAGCTAGGCCACAACTCTACAGCTATCAATGACCCTACTGTCTGTTTTCCCTCTTGGTGTGTGGTTTTCATCTTCAAGGTAGTCTCACAGACCAAGAGGGCTGCTTGAGCTCCAGGCGTCATGTCAGCATTCCCAACCAGAAGGAGGAAGGGCTCACGGTCACCTCCTCCTTGCTGAGTAAGCTCCTTTTAAGCAGTTTAAAAGAGTTTTTCCAGAAGTGCCACCCAGCAACTTTGGCTTAGAGCTGATGTGTGCTTTTCAGCCCCAGCTACCTGTTTGAAACACATGGAGTCTTTTAAAAAGTACCTATGCTTAGGCCTCACTGCACATGAATTAAAGAAAGGGAGAAAAGATATTGGTTAGGCATTCAGGGTTTCCTTCTATTCCCACTCAAGCTTTTGTTGAGAATTAAATGAGATGTACGTACGTGAAATCACTATAAGTGGCAGTGTATTCGAAGATGACTTTGTAAATAAGATGATCATAATTTAGTACAAATAAGTACAGTTTATGGCCAAAGGAACACAGTTTGGATTCATTTAGTGCCTTAAGGTCATTATCTTAACAGATGCTCATTGGGAGATGGTGCTTCATGGTGGCTTTAGAATGTGAACTTTGAAGGATGATAAAATCACCCTGGGTTCAAATTCCAGCTCCTCACTAGCCCTCTCATTTGACTTCTCGAAATCTCTTCAAAGTCTCCATGATAGTACTTAGCTCAGGGTGTTGCTACAACAATTAAAAAAGTTAATATGTGGAAAGGTTTTAAATTGGGGGCCTGGCTTGTACTAAATATTCCATAATTTGCCACTATTATTCATAAGATTACTTTGGAGGATGCAAAAAAAAAAAAAAAGTTTCTCTCTCCTGCCTTTCAAGAGTCTAAAGTGTCAGGGGTGTTTTAAGCCTGACACCTGCCGTGAGCCCTTTCTCCTCTCCCCTTGACTGGGAAGTGAGCAGTGGAAAGAAGAAATTGCAGATTCAAAGTGTCTTCCCATTCCCTATGGTCTTCTGTCCTAACTGACCCCCCAGCATTGGTCTGGGTTGAAATACCAGTGGGGGTCCCAGCCCGCTAAAGAAGCTAATAATCAGAATTACATCCATTATTTCACTGACTCTCTCCACTCGCTGGGAGATTTGTGCATTTGAAATAACCTTTGCCTGTGGCGGTTTTGTCTCCAGTGAGCCTTCCTTCTGGCCACCATGTTCACGTGTAATCTCCCTTTCCATCCACTCAGTTGCTAACTTGTAAACTTTCTTCCCTGGGGCTTGCTCCTCTAATCTTGCCTTTTCCGTGTTTTGCTGTAGTCTTGTCTTCCTTTATTCATTCTGCATTGCTTTTATCTCCTTATCTTTCCACCTGCTGAGTGTAAACAAACCTTAAGGCAAAAAAATGAAGCCAGGCAGGATCCTGCCTAGCTCCCTTGAAGGAGAAAACACAGTCTAAATCTTAGAGACGGTGCACTTTACAGTTGGCAGTCAAAATTCAATACTTTCTACTTGTAGCATCACTGCCTGTACAACGCTAAGATGTCTGGAAAAAGGAAGAAGGAGAGTTCTATGGGGAGGAAAGCCACATAAAGAAACTGCTTTTGAACACATTTTCGAATCTGTTGATAGAAAACCATTACAAAGCCTGAGATTATCTTCACAGAGATGATACTTCTCACTGGGGCTGATCCTTCTGTGCAGGGGTTGGTAGACTTTTTCTGTAAAGAGCCAGATAGTAAGTATTTTAGGGCCATGCTTTCTCTTTGGCAGCTACTCAACTCCACAGGCATAGCGCAAAAGCAGCCATCGACAATGGGTCAACAGTGAGCGTGGCTACGTACCAATAAAACTTTATTCGTAGACACCGAAATTGGAATTCCATATAATTTTCATATCATGATATTTATTCCTCTTTTCATCCCCCTCCCAAACATTTAAAAATGTGAAAACCGTTTTTAACCTACAGGTTTTAAAACAACAGGTGGTAGGTAGGATTAGCTTTCCATCCCCTGCTCGAGTGGAATGGAAGGAGCACACTGGTAGTAGTTAGAAAACCTATATTCCAGTCACTTCATTTGGCGTCTGGACTGTTTCCTCATTTAAAAAAATCAGGTTAAGTGATAATACCAAATACTGAAGATGGTGTGGAGCAACAAGCACTTGCATTTCTTGTTGTTGGGATTGCAAGATGATACAGCCATTTTGGAAGGCAGTTTGGTGTTTTTTTTTATTTTGTTTGTTTGTTTTTTAAATAAAACTAAACACGTTTTTACCATATGATCCAGCAGTCTTACTCCTTGGTATTTACTCAAATGAGTTGAAAACTTATGTCCACACAAAAACCTATCCACAGATGTTTATAGCGGCTTCATTCATATTTGCCCAAACTGGGAAACAACCGATAGATGAGTGGGTAAACATACGGTGGCACAGCCACACATGGGACATTATTCAGAGCTAAAAAGAAATGAGTTATCAAGCCATGAAAAGACATGGAGGAACCATCAATGCATATTATTAAGTGAAAGAAAGGCGATTTGAGAAGACTACCTACTGTGTGATGCCAACGACATTCTGGAAAAGGCAAAACTGTGCAATCAGTAAAAAGATCAGTGGTTGCCAGGGGTGAGGGGGGAGGGAGGGATGAATAAATGGAGCCCGATTGTTAGGGCAGAGAAACTGTTCTGTCTGATACTACCCTGGTGGGTACGTCTAATTATACATTTATCAAAAATTGCAGAATGCACAGCACTAAGCGTGAACCCTAGTCTACACTATGGACTTTGGGTTATAATAATGTGTCAACATAGGTTCATCACATGTAACAAAGTACGCTGGTGTGGGAAAGGCTGTGCGTGTGTGTGTGTGTGTGTGTGTGGTAGGGCAGGGAGTATACGGGAACTCTATACTTTCTGCTCAATTTTGCTGTGGGTATAAAACAGCTCTAAAAAATAAAGTCTATTACACAAAATAGGGTTAATGCTGTCTGCTCCACCTAACTCACAGTGGTTCCAGCAGAACCTATGAGTTAGGTAGAAAGCACTGACTCAACGGGAAGTGAGTTACTGAGTAGAAGTCAGCTCCCTTTTTCCATCGGAGATGTTTTGAGGAACAAGCATCCGGAGAGCGGTCTCCCGGAATAAAACTTTTCCGCGTATCTCTTGGAGATTCACAGTATATGCATTGACTTCGGAGAAGGCTTGTTGTTAGAAACAATCGCCAGAAAATACAAAAACCTGGGTAGGGTTGTTGAACCCATCATTTCCCAGGACTTCAGAGACCATTCACAAATGCAACACCAGTAAGATTAGGTGTCATGGGAGTCTGTTCCTGCTCTTTGGAAAATGCTAGTCTAAGGGATTGCAATTCATGCCACAGGAAAGATAAACACACACGAAACTTATTTTCATGAAGCGTCAGATCTAGTAGAGAGAGAAAGGCAAGGGTTTGTCTTATACTGACATTTGTTTTATTGCTATTTGATGTGACCTAACATGTTACACTTTATTAGAAAATTGTGAGCCATTAGAAAATGTGTCAATTTTAGCTGCCTTTCAAAATTAGATTTTTATTAATTTTTTCACCATTTATTTCAATAGTAACAGCTCATTGAAATGGAAAGGCAACCTACTGGAGGAATCTGCTTCAGTTACAGATACTTGGTTTTCTCTGTGCTCACTACATAGAGATGTACGTAGAATTCTAGTTTTCCATATAGCAGCACACATATTAGTGGATTAATTTAATTTATTAGTGAAGTTAATGACTTGTTAGCCTCTTTGGTGTTGTTTGGGAGCATAATCACCTATCCTGAAATAGATGCATTTTGAGCTGTTCACACTGCAGGTGTAGGACCCTACGGGGAGCAGTTTGACGACCCCCACCCCCCATTTGCAGCACATATGGTTTTCTTGCCCAAACATAGCACCTCGTTTCTAATTCCCGGTGTGATGGGTGTCTGTCTCTTCAAGATGCTCTCCACCCCCCAAATGAACTTTACATGGACTGTATGGCTTATGTTTTCACCAGGCCATCACAAATGTATCCTCCAGTTTGCAGGAAGAGCTGTCCAGCTCTTGAATGGGATATGATCAAAGAGCAGAAATTTCCTGTCTTTGACACTGGTAAGCAGATGATCTATAGGGATATAATATTGTCAGGGCGTTGAGAGGAAATGATTTCTTTTCCATTGCAGCTTGTGACAATCATATCTCTACTTTTAGAGCACTTTATAGTGTACGTTGCCCTTTTAGCTGTTAAAGAATTGGGCAATTTCATCAGGAAAAAAGTCCTTTGTTCATGAAGCAGTGAAATCCAGAGACATTGAAGAACGTGCCAGAGGACTCCCAGCTAGAAGGAAATGGAGCTGGGGTTTGAATTCCACTCTTGGCTTCAGGTTCTTTCAACTTAATTCGCTGCCTTCTCAGAGATGGATGTCCTGTGGTTGGACAGGTAATAATGAACTTATCAATACTGCCCATTTAAATGACATCTGTGATGCCTACCACGTAGAATCACCTAAGAGCTAATATCCTTTTCTCTGTAGTCTTGAAACTTCATCTTGGTAAATCCAGAGCTTTTAAGAAAACTTTTATTAGAAGACATTTCAAAAATGTGGAAGAGTAGAGAGAAGAGTATAATTACTCCCTCTGATCCAATTTCCCAGTTTTAACAATTAGCAGCATATGCAAAAGCTTGTTTCAACTAGACCCCCGACCTCAACGGGATTAATTTGAAAATCCCAGATACCATATCATTTCTCCTGTAAATACTTTAGGATATGGCTCTAAGAGATAAGGTTTTGAGATTATGTTTTTGCTACCTAACAAACCACCTCCAAATGGAGTGGCTTAATACAGTAGTTTATTGCTATCCCTCATGCTTCTGCAGGCTGACTGGGCTCAGCTGGGCAGTTTTCATTTGGAGTCTCTAAAGCGATTATAATCTGATTTCAGATGGGGCTGCAGTCATCTGAAGGTGTGACTGGGCTGGAGATGCAAGGTGGCACATTCATCTGCCTGTCAAGTGGAAACTCAGGTGGGCTGTGGACTCTTTAGTTCCTACAGATGGTCTCTCCATGTGGCTTGGACTTCTCACAGCATGGCTGCTGGGTTCTAAGACGGAATGTCCCAAGAGCAGGGATTCTAAGACATGTGGGTAGAAGCTGTAAGGCTTCTTACAGCCTGGTCTTGGAGGTTCTGACCATCGCTTCCATCACCTTCCATTGGGCCACACCAGAGCCAATGGAGGGGAAGCAGACTCTACCTCTCCATGGGAGGAGCAGCTAAGAAATTCAGAATAATTCCATAATAGCACAAAGATCCAGCTCGTGTTCAAATCGCCCCATTTGAACTATTGGTATTTCACATTTGGTTTGTTCAGAACAGGATCAAATGAGGACCATATCGCAGTTGGTGTATATGACTTTTATGTTTCTTTTAATCTAAGATACTCCCTCTCTTTTTACCCTTTGCTGGAAATTTGTTTGTTGAAGAAGCAGGTGGTTTGTCCTGTTGAATTTCTCACAGTCTGGATTTTGCTGCTTGCATCCTGATGTTCCTCTGTTCTTATTTTTTCTCTTGGAAACTGTTAGATCTGGAAGCTTGATCAAGTTCAGGTCCACAATTTTGGTAGAAACACTTCGTAGGTGGTGATGTGTACTTCTTATTGCATCACACCAGGAGGCACAAAATCAGTTTGCCTCTCTTTGGTGATGTTAAAATTGATTTGTGGGTTCAGGTATTGAATTACTCCAATTGAGCTTTTTTTTTTTTTTTAAAGAAAAACCTCTTAAATAGTTGCCTCCTTTTTGCAGGCTCAGGAAGTGGAATTAATCTCTATTTATATATCTATGTCTGCATTTACTGTGTGCTAACCGTGTGCCAGACCATGTATCAGAGACTACATGAATCAACTGATTTGTTTTTCATAACAACCCTATAAAAGAGCTATTATTATTACCCCCATTTTACAGTGAAAGAAACTGAGGCACACACCCCCTGTGCCTGACATCCCGACAGTGGATGCCTTTTGCTTAATTTTCATTTACAAAACGGATTAATTCCCATTTTCAGGATTCCTGGGGGAAACTAACTTGGGTCTGTGAGAAAGCGAATAAGGTCAACGGGAGGACAAAACAAGGGATTCACACATTTAGTCGCCTCCTCTTAAAATCCAGAGACTGAATCCAGAGGCTTGAGAGGCAAATTCTGCCCTAGCTTCCCAATGTAGGAGAATGAATTATTTAACAATAACATTTCTCCCTTTGCCTTATTCATTGTGGAATAGGGTCAGCAGTGCATGACTTGCTACCTCTGCAAAGGATGTCGGGATGACGCCCCCGTTTCTCTTTGTGCTACTTGCATTACCCAGACACTGGGTGCCTACAGGAGGCTCAGGAAAAAACAATTTTATTTTAAAGAAAATATTTTCAAATGCAATTTGCAGTTTATACATGAAGAGTAATGAGCAAAATGGATGCAGCTGTCTTTTAAATTAACCCTGCAGTGCCACCCTGCTTTGCTTTCCTAACAAATTGATAATGTAGGCAGCTTTTGTGCCTTTTGTCAGGACTTTGGAGCCCTCCGGAGCTTCAGAGAGGGAGAGAGTGGAGTTAGGCTGAAAAGTATGTGCATGCCTGGTGGTGCCTGGCATCTATGGCTGCCGTAGCTGAGAAAGAAAGGGCTTGGGAGAGCAGAACCCAAGAAGAGCACAGCGAAACGGCTCCTACTCGGGCATGAGCAGGAGGGCCTGACAAAGGAGCCCTGAAGGGCGCAGCCTGGCAGCAGGCTTTCTCCAGGGCACAGTTTTGAAGGACACAGCAGCATTTCTTGCATGTCAGTGCAGTGCAGCTATTTCGAGGCGCCTTGGTACTGGCTGTCCAGTCTCAGGTGGTCTGAGGCGGATGGGACGCTCTGCCAATCTCATGAGGCTGTTCGCCATCGCACGCAGGTACTCGTGCCCTGTGGGGGTTGAATGGAGCCAGCTCTCTCTTCCCTGGGGGACTCGACATTCTGGAGACTCTGACCTTTCCCTGTGGTCCGTGTGTACCCAGCTGTGTGGGTCTCGAGGCTTATGGGCATTGCATGTTGACAAAGCCAATTACTTATTAGTGTTTGAAAGGGAGAGACTAGTTCCAACTTAGAAGTTGCAATTTCTTGGCATTCCTAACATTTGCTCTTCATTATTTTAAAGGACACTGAGTGACTTAAACCAGAATAAGTCCATGTCTTTTTTTACAAAGTGAGAGACAGAGGCCAATGCAAACACACCCACATGGTTTAATTTTTTTGGTATCCTGATAGCCATCACTCCAGGCAGACGCAACAATGCTGCTTATGACTCAGGGAAAGAAGGTATTAGGTTGGTGCATAGTAATTGCGGTTTAAAACGGTTAAAAATAAATTGCAAAAACCGCAATTACTTTTGCACCAACCTAATAGATACCTCGGATGTAACACAGGGGCACAGATTCCCAAGAAGTTTCCCTGCCCCGATGAAGGAGATAGGAATCACTCGGAGGCATATAATGGCTTTATTCATTCACAGTCAAGGTTCTTTTGTGGGGCGATAGAGGGCTGGATCTGCCACGTGGAGCGTCCAAGTTAAACATATTAGCCATTCAGGGCCAGGGCATTTTTACTGACCAAACAGTTGCCTCATTAAGAGTGTGATGACATTTTATGTGAAGCACTGTGGTGGTTGCTTATTACTTAAAATATTTTTCAGTAGCATGTGCCTTTCTGGTGGACAAAGAGCCCTGGAGTAGCATTTCTCTGCTTGGTGTCTTATGACTTAAGAATTGAGCTTTGTATTCTGAATTACAGCAGGGAGGAAAAGGAAGGAAGGAAGGAAGGAAGGAAGGAAGGAAGGAAGGAAGGAAGGAAGGAAGGAAGGAAGGAAGGAAGGAAGGAAGGAAGGAAGGAAGGAAGGAAGGAAGGAAGGAAGGAAGGAAGGAAAGGGAGGAAGGGAGAAGAAAACATGTACAAGTCTCATAATAACCCTAAGACTGGGAAGTTCATTAGAGTTGATTTGAATAAATTATTGTTGAAATATTTGCTTTTCCTCTCATGTCTTTCATAAGCTAAAGAGGGTCGGCCACATTGGCTGGTTGGAGGCCATGGAGGCCACCATTAGGTCCGTCTTCATCTCTGGGTGGCGGTGCCAAATCCCAGGCGGGGCAGAATTCTCAGCCATGATGCAATGAGAGTTTCTACCTCACACTTGTATGTCATTCACACAAGTGGAGCATCATGGGAGCTGAGCGAGATTGATGTCCCCTCCAAGAATAGCACTGATTATAGAACAGATTTTCCCATATACAGAGCCATTTTTAATTCACTGCCTACCGCAGCTGCCAGCCTGCGGAGATAATTCCTTCTAGCAGAATAGCTCTAGATTATTATAGGGAAATCAAATTTGCATAAAAGCACTCTCTTCTCTCTCTCTGTCTCTCTCTGTCTCTCTCTCTCTCTTCCTCTCTAAGTTACTAAACAGATACTGTCAATTACTTTTGTTGAAAGAGCTTTTGCAGGGGGAGGGAAAAATACATTATTGTTTTGAAAATGCCACATAAAAACTTTCTGTACAACTTTAAAAGATTTTGAGGACTAGCAGTTGGTGTTAACATTTCACATTTGATAAGTGCTTCACTGTTTTCAAAGTGCTTTTCAGTTCAACAGACTTTATTTTATTTTATTTTGGTTAAGCACGGACCCTGAGGACATAGAGATGTGTGTGTGGCTCTTGCTTTTGAAAAGCTTATTTTATTTGATTCATGGAAAAATTGCGTGAAGTAAATAAGGCAGACATCATTAGGTCCATTCTGCAGATGAGGAAACTGAGGCCTAGAGAAGTTTAAGAGACCTTTTGAAAATGTGCTTAACTGGTACGTGGATTGAGAGCTGGAACCCAAGTCGTCAGAGTCTTGTCTGGGTATATTCTGCGGCACCATGAGGTCACTGAGGAGGGGAAAGGTTGCAGTTGAAAATTGGCAGCCTGTAGTTAGTTGCTTGGTCAAACCTTTTAATTTGACATTGAAAAATCAGGCTTTCCTTTCCCCCACTCCCACCCCTCAAAAGTACAAAACTTCTGGCTTCTTTTGACAAATATCCTAAAATCTGCCAACACTGAGCCTATATTCTACCAAGGTGAGACTGCTGCATCAGAGCCAGCACAACCAGTGGCCACCAATGCCCACATGTAACTGCCCAAGTCACTCCTTTAAGTTCCCAGAAGGCTTGGAGTGGTTCCCTCTACTGAACCTGGGAGAGAATAAGGATGTGGGTTCTTTGTCCTGGCAACAGCATTCGTCTACTGTTTTTAAAATCATCTTTTAGTTTTTCCATTGACTCAAACTTTTAACTTAAAAAAAAAAAGTTGGCAGTTTTTTAGCCTTTGAAAAATAGATTGTCCCCTGTGGGTCCCCAATCCCAATGATTCAGGATTTGGAGTCTCACAAGGGAGTTTTCCTTTACTAGTCACTGTAGGCTGATATTCTGTTTGTGTTCTTTAAAAGGCGTTTGTGGCTATTATTTTATTTAATTACTTTCTATTTCCTGATCTATTTTAAGCCACCTTTTGGGGGATGAAGGGTGTGAAGGTAGAGGCCTACCTAGCCCTCAGGTTTGCATTTGGGCTTCAACTTTCTGATTTTGTTGGTTCTAATTTCTATGCTGACTATAGGTTCTGATTAGGAAAATGAAGATAAGCCTATTACAATAAGTAAATAGAGAGATAAGCATGTTGTTGAAAACTCCTTAGATATAGGTGCTGCTGTATTCTAATGTACCGCAGGCACTTGATTAAATGATTTGGTTTAACTGGGTGGCGTAAGGACGCCTGGGAAAGAGTGTGTATGCGGCAGGCTGTATCTGAGCAGTGGGTTCTGAGCCTTGCCTCTAGTATCCCTCTGCCTGGGGTGATGCTGTCCCTGTTTTGTTTCATCAGAGTTGAGGTGACAATCTGTTGAGTAGCCACACTGGGTGGAAAGTTGTCTTGGGCGCCCTTCGCACAATCTTCAACTGTTCAATTCCCCATCTGGGGATTCTGTCCTCCACTCAGCTCCCGAGAAGGTGGCCGTGTGCAGGCAGTATGTTTTGGTGTAAAGCGAGGGCAGCCCTCTTGTCCCCCACTACTCCTATTTCAGTGCTTAAAATTCCACTTCAGTTGTGCTGTTTTGGCTTTAGGCTTTCATTCTGTGTTCAAAATCAGTTATCAACCTTGCAAAGTACAGAGTTGGCAAAACACATTCATGTACCTTATCTCATTTGATTGTTATAACAGCCCTCTGAGGTAGGAGAGTGGCATTGTCTCCTTTTGGGGAAAAAAAAAAATACAGAGGGTTTGAGTTCCAGCTGTAACTCATTACCTTGAATAGGGATATGACCTCTCCGAATTTAATTTCTTTCCCTATGTACAGAGGATTAAAATTGTACTTTACAGAGTGGCTGTAAGAATTAGAGAGAATATTTTTGTTTATTCGTTCATTCGTTCATTTATTCTACAAATGTTTATTCAGCCCCTACTGAGACCAGGCACTGTACTAGGCTGTGAGGATACATTGGTATATGTGACAGACCGTATTTCGGCCCTCAGGGGGCTTACAATCCAACACTGAGCAGTGTTGAGCACATAGTAGTTCCTCAGTCAATGGTGGTTTGCTGCAAATGGCCGCCCAAAGTCACTGGGTGAGCACAGAGCAGTGGTGGAGTAGAGCTCAGGTTTTGGAGTCTTTGGCTCCCAAGTCTTTGATGAGTGCGCTCTGTCCACTGGTCCTCTGGGGAAAAGGAGCTCATTGCTATTGCCATCTGAGCCATTTGGTTGCAGTCATCGTCTCTGGTGTCCACTGTCCTAGGAGAGTATCTTTGTCTGTTTGGGATGCTGTAACAGAATCCCATAGACTGAATGGCCTAATGAACATACATTTATTTCTCAGTTCTAGAGGCTGGGAAGTGCAAGGTCAAGGCACCAGAAGATTGGGTGTTTGGGAAGAACTGGCTTTCTGGTTCATAAGACAGCTCTCTGGCTGTGTCCTCACATGGCAGGAAGGGTGAGGGAGTTCTTTGGGGTCTCTTTTATAAGGGCACTGATCTCATTCATTAGGGCTCCATCCTTATGAGCTCCCGAAGGCCCCACCTCCTAAAACCATCAGGTTTCAGGACACATATTTGTAGGGGACATGGACTTGTAGTCTATAGTCTTTGGCAGAGAGGTGATCAGATGGATTCTGAGCCAGCTCTGGGCTGAGCCTGGCGCTGCTGTTTAACTGTGTTGCCCTTGGGCAATTTACAATCTCATTCATCTTCAAATGCCTCATCTGCAGAGAGGGCAAAGTGACAGCACGTGCCTCAGCAGGTTGTCATGAGGTTCAGATGGAGAAGCTCCTGTCAGGTACCCAACACATCACCTGGCACACCGTAAAGCATTTGTTAGGTGGTGGCTGTTGTTCTTGTTGGTTGGGTTCTCGAAGACATACCCGCTCCCACTTCTCAGGATTGGCTGCCCTCTCTGTGGCTTCAGGGGACGGAGCTCAGCTGCAGTTGCTGGGTCCTAGAGGCTTGTGATTTATCTCTCCCCATCGCTCAGTCCACATCCTTCATTTCGCAACTGTGCTGGGCCGAGGCAGGCCATGAAGTGGGCAGGCCAGGAGGACAGGCCTTTTCTTGGGATAGTCTGCTTCCCCTTCAATGAGCCTTGCCAGAGGTGGAGTGAGACCACTTCTATTTGAGGAGGGGGCTTCAGAGCCACCCTGGAAAGGGTGCTGTGTTTCAAGCTTCTGCTTTAGTTTGAATGTCTGAAGTCAGACCGCTCAGGTTCTCATAACAGTCCTGCTTTTCGTGAGCTAAGGAATTTGACTTCTTTAAACCCCGGTTTCTTCATCTGAAAGGTAAGGATAATAACAGCTAAGCCTTATGTAACATTTACTATGTTCCAGTTACTTCACATGTACCGTTCACGTATCCCCACATCAGCTCTATGAGTTAGCCTCCATGGTTAGCCTGTTTATGGAGTAGGAGGTTGAGGCATAGAGTCTAACCAGCTTTGCTCAAGGTGAGTGACAGGGCTGGGACTGAGACCCAGGCTGACAGACTCCAGGCCTCTGTGCTCTCAACCACTCCACTGTTCTCCTTCCCTAATAGGGCGGGATAATAAGAATCTACCTTAGAGGGGTTTTGTGAAGATCGGATAGAAAAGCAGGAAAAGCAGTGAGCATCAAGTTGGGTACATAGCATGTGCTTAGTACAAAAACGTTTTTAAATGAAAAAGTTTAATTTTGTGTTACCAAGTATTTCTTTACAATTTCTTCATAATGTTTAAGCTTAGAACTCCATCACCCTTTCAGATTTCAACTTTATTTATTTATTTGCTAATGTTTTAGTCTTTTGATTTTTTGATATTTACTTATGTTAGCCACAAAAAGTACAGGTTTAAAACATGTTTTAATTTTATTTTATTGTGGTAAGAACACATAACATGAGATTTACCCTCTTCACAAACTTTTAAGTGAACAACAGACTGTTGACTCGAGGTACAAAGCTGTACGGCAAATCTCTCGAGCTTATTCATGTTGCTTGACTGAAACTTTATGCCCGTGGATTGGGAACTCCCCATTCTGCTTCCCCCACCCTGCAGGCCCTGGTAGCTATATGTTCTCGGTAAGTGTTAGCTGTCAGTCTCAGAGCTGAAGGTGGGTGTGGATCTCCTTTTCTGGAGCAGTAAGTGGAAGGCCCTTAGAACACTAAGTGTGGGGTGTTCCTCAGAGATCTCAGGCTCCTGGGTACACGTGTCCATCTTGGTCTCATGCTAGAAGTTTGAAACCTGATGCCCCATAATAATACTGTGATACCTTGCGCCGATACTAATATTTACTGTAAATATGAAATACTTGTTAAGTACCTACTTAGCCTGATGCATTTTCAGATGCTCCAGGTAGCAGTAAACAACCCTAAATCATACCCCTCTGGCATTTTAAGTCCAAAATAAGGAATGCTCCACTTATCATGCATGAATTTTAGTTTTCGGTCACATGGCACACCCACTGCACATTTTACATAGAGCTTTTCAAATGATCACCACCTTCATCATCATTAGCATCGGTTTAGGTGAGTCATATGGCAAGCTCAGATTCAATGTGGAAAGGGACTCTATAAATGTATGGGTCATGGGGGGCATAGCTCATTAGAGAGTTAGCTGCCTTATATGTAGTCTTTTTGTTTTCCTTTTTGTATACAGTGGTAACATATTATACATTGTTCTGCATCTTACTTTTTTCAATTAACTATTTTGTATCAAATACTTCAATCAAATACTTTCAGTATTAATGCATATATTATTTGGGATTAAGACTGAATGCAAGTAAAACTCCAAATTATAGTGGTTGAAACAAAATAGAAGTTTATTTGCCTTCTGAATTTAAGAAGTCTGGAGGTAATTGGTCCAGCTTTTTCACTTTTGTTGCTCTGCTACGTGTGACTTCCATTCTCAAACCACCTCTATCTAAGATGGCTACTGGAGTTCTAGCCATCACAGCTGCATTCCAGCCAGTAGGAAAGGAGAAAGAGGGGAATAAATTATGTCTTTCTTTGAGGGTACCAGTTGGAATTTACACCGATCATTCCCACTTACATTCTTTAGGCTAGAACATAGCTACAGGGCCACACCTAACTACAAGGGAGTCTAGGAAATATAATCTTTATTACAAGTGGACTTGTACCCAGCTAAAAAATTCGAGATCTTGTTCCTAAAGAGGAAGAAGAGAATGGATATTGGAAGAATACAGTACATTAAGAATTTCCTCATGTTTTATACATATGAGTCTATGCATGTAGTCTGTACTGTTTTCAGGAAGATTGTACCAATTACACTTAAATATATGTCTATATCACCCTCATCAGCACTGAGTATAATAAATTTTATAATATTGGCAGTCCGTTAAGATTATGTCGTGTTATTATTTTTTTAAATTTTATTTTATTAAATTTATTGGGGTGACAATTGTTAGTAAAATTACATAGATTTCAGGTGTACAATTCTGTATTACATCATCTATAAATCCCATTGTGTGTTCATCACCCAGAGTCAGTTCTCCTTCCATCACCATATATTCGATCCCCCTTACCCTCATCTCCCACCCCCCACCCCCCACCCCCCTTACCCTCTGGCAACCACCAAACCATTGTCTGTGTCTATGAGTTTCTGTTTCTCATTTGTTTGTCTTGTTCTTTTGTTGCTTTTAGTTTATATACCACATATCAGTGAAATCACATGGTTCTCTGCTTTTTCTGTCTGACTTATTTCGCTCAGCATTACACTCTCAAGATCCATCCATGTTGTCACAAATGTTCCTATATCATCTTTTCTTACCGCCGAATAGTATTCCATTGTGTATATATACCACAACTTCTTCATCCATTCATTAATTTAGTCTTTGATTACTAATGTGGATTGGCATTTTATTCTATTATTAGCCATTTGTATTTTATTTTTTGTAAACTTTTGTTCGTGTCCCATGTCCATGGAGTAATTGGGTTTGTTTGTTTTTCTTAACTGTTTGCTCATGAGTTTATAGTAAGGTTATTGACCCTTTATCATGTTAATTATAAATAAGAAATGTTTCTGAGAGTCCTGGGATAGGAGGTATATATGAGAGTACCATTTTGTAGCTAGTGAGTAGTGAAGAGGCTGGCTTCGTCACACGAGAAGGGGACTAAGATTTGTACAGGTTTCATGTTTGAGTTAATAGACTTCTTATGTAGTGTTTTAATTACAGAAATTAGAGTATCTTTCTATGAAGGACTCACAGGAACCAGAACAGGCATGGAGAAAGGTGTGCCATGGAGATTTACATGCACTGTATGTGAAGCACAAGTCGTGAGGTCAACTCAGTGCTCTTTGACCTCTAAACTGATTTCCAGGTTTTCCTGAATCCTGCTTTGTCAGGTCTCAGAAGGAAAAAAAAGATATACCAGTACATATATGAATTCTCTTGTTATTTCAAGATCGAAAGGCTGTAATGATACCACCTGTCCTTTAGAGGGCGCTCTACAGACAGCCATCTTGGCTGGCAGTCAGTTGAGAGCATCTGTAGACCCTATTTTATTTAATCTGCACAGTCACTGCACCCCCAGTAAGAACGCTATCAGAGCACTTTAGCACTAGACAATACAGGTTATGAGACAACAACTCTTAGAGAGGGGACTGCTTTTAGAGATTACTATATCAAACCTCTCACCTAACAGACGGGAAGCAACTTGCCTAACGTGATGCAGCTTGTTAGTGGTGGATACAAATTTAGAATTCCTGCCTCAAACGTTTATATTAAACTACCTCACTCTCCATGTTTAGCTGCCTCTGGCCTTCACCAGCATCCTGCACGCGCCCTAAGGGTTTGGACCACACACTTGCTTTGGAGAAGCCCACCTTGTGGGATCTCCCATAAATCCCAGACGCGGCCCCGTTGTGGCTCCACCTGACGACCGCACTGTCTCATCACCCTGTGACCAAGGTCCCAGTGTCTGCCCCGCTCAGCCCCAGAAAGTGCGGGAACAATGACATGTTGAGTCTCCCAGAAATTTGTTTAATCTCAGGAACACTGAAAAGGGTGGGCAAGAGATTGAGGGCTAGTGTGAAAGCTTGCAGGACCCATGAAGAACAAGTCACAAACCAAAACCGAGAAGGTAGAATGTGGATGGATGAAGAGCAAAATGATGTATTCTCTGTTTTTAAATTTTTAAAAATTATTTATTAAATTTTTTTAAATTAAAATATATGTATATATGTTGTTTTTATGATGTGGAAGCATGGAGTGGGTGGGACGAGCACCACATTGAGGGCCAGATTTGGGCTTTCTCCACGCCCCATTACTTATAATGGTGTGACTTTGGGCAAGCCCCATCGTGACCTTTCTGCATCTCAATGTCCTTTTCCATGTTACAAGAATAATGTATGTCTTACCCTAACATCGAGGCTGGGTATGAGGCTCGGACTGTGTTGCAGCTTGAAAACACCTGGTAAAGAGATGCGGCTCTGCCCATGCTCCTGCTCCCGGGGTTGAACTGGGATAGATCACCCACACTTTCTCTTCAGGACATGCACATTGACAGAATTGTTGGTGTCCAGGAGTGGTCTTGGAACAGAACATTCACCAGGAACTGGAACCCGGGGTGTAAATAGATCAACCCAAACAAGCCTACCTATATGGTACCCAACTCTATTTGTGACTGACTAGTCCTTATGTTCTATCCTATGTAAATGAGCACCTATGAAGCTTGCAAGGATAATCTAAAACCAATCAGCACCATGGTTCCTTAGATCTAGAAAGTAGAAGAGGAAAAAAAAAATTGCTAACTGTATTACCACCAATGATAGTTGGCTTTCATGAAAAATCAGTTATGGCAAATCTGGGCAGGAAAATGCTCAGGGTTCTTATTTTAAGTTTTCCATTGGGGGTGTGTGTTTACATGTTGAAAAATACAAAAGCATGTTACAGGTGAGCAAACTGAAGCTTTCAGAGTTTGTTACTCATTTAACATGCCACATTCAGTAAGTGGCAGAAGCTGGACTTGAACCCAGGCTGGGTCTTCCCAGTTCTGCTCTGAATCACTGTTCTATATTGTCTCAAAAAGATGACAATTTACTGTTCTAGTTACATCAAGTAGGATTTTGTGCCAGATCTGCTTTTTCATTGTTTTCTGAAAACCAATTAACTTCCAAGCTCTATATTATTTGCTTTTTAAGCAATAGGGATTAATAATGTGTCTCATTGATTCCAAGACAAGCATTTTCCCCCACATTTTAACATCTCTGAAATTGAATTGCTTCTTACAATGATGGTGTATCATCATTTAATTGGCAGCGTTTTTCTTTCTTTGTGGCATATAACATAATGGTGCATCTCACAACTGATAGTATCTTAGATTTGATGAAATGCAGTAATAATGACTTGACTCATAGAAAGAACAGAGCAGTACGGAGAAACATACAGACAACCATGGGGTGTACTAGGGTGAGGTACATTGGGGAACATTACCTGGTGTCCATCCTTTCTCCTATGATTCTAGTCAAGACCCTTGGCTTCTCTCAAATGAGCTGATATCTCAGCTTTCATCTCTTCTCTGTCCAATATCTTTTGTACCACAATCAGAGTTTTCTTCTTAAAGAAGCATCTACCTGTAGTGATTTCCCAGCACGTCAGGTGAAGACCAGACTCTTGGCATGAACTTCAGGTGCCGCACGAGTCCCACATCTGCTGTCTGCCTTTTCTCTCATTACATCTTTCTCTCCCTCAGCTCCTGAGGGTCTTTGATCGAATCCAGTGTTTCCTGGAGTGTAGAGCAATGATTCAACATGACTTTAGGTGCTACACTTAAACACAGCATTGAATAATCTTGCGTCACCTCATGAGCGATTTTTTCCGTTTGGCATTCCCTCTCAACCCTTCAGAAAACCTTGAAGAGAAAGTCTTCCTTTGATGCTGGGAAGTCTTAACATCGTGCCATACTAGTTTCCCTTTGGAACAAAGAGGGCAGCTCAGACAGCAGAGTTTAGCTAGGATTTCATTGTTTTGTTTTCATTTATTTACTTTTATAACTATCTTAGACTTGGGGCAAGCAACACTGGGTTTCCATTTACAACAGTGACATCATATTTCCTTCTAAAAACAAATATATGTCAGCAAAAACGGAGTCAAAAGTGTTAAGCAAATACCAGTGCAGGTGATATGTAGAAAGGGTAAGAATTGTGAATGTGGTCCTTACATGACAAAAATGTGGACAGCAGTGACCTGTTTTGAGTACTTCACTTCTCTGTGTGTTTGTGCATGCTTTTCCTTAATTCTAGGTGCTCATTTCCCTATTCACTAATAACAGAACTCTTGCTTCCTCCGCCTTGAAGCATTCTCTGATTTCTCTAGTCATGACCATTGGACGTTGCTTTAAATTTGATTTAGTATTTTTGTTATTCTAATCTTAGATATTCACATGCCCACATCTATTGTGATTGGAAGCCTTTTCCTGGCATGAACCACTTCTCAATCCATCTCCATGGCTTCTCCCATGCCTTATATGTGGTTATAGGAAAGAATGAATGGGTGCAATAGAAATTCGTGTTAGCAATTATTTTCTGCAACCCCCCCCCCCCATGCTGCAGAAACCCAGCCTGGTTTTCGACAGCTCGTTGGCTTGGCTTGCATGCCAGCTTTAGTGTAAGTAGCAGTTACTGAGGCATTTGTAGAACCTGCTTTGTTCTTTAGCATAACTAGTTTGTGAGGAAGGTCGTAGAATCACCTGAAACCGTTCATGAGGAAATGAACCCTAGGGTGCAGCCAAAAGCCAGAAGGAACTGTGGCTCTGTGTGTGCCTCTGAGTGTGGGCTCACTCGCGTGTGTGTGTGCATGTGTGTGCGAGTGCTGACAGAGCAGTAATCCGTGGGGTTTAGAGCTGTACATTTTGGTTGACTTTGCTCTTCATCTAAAGCCCAAAAGACAAAATTCAGTGACCAAAGATAATGGTAATCTAAGCAGAAAGAAAGAGAGATAAATAAAATACTTGCAGTTTTTATACTTGAGCAGTCCTGTTATCTTTTTCAGAGTCTTAGATAAGGAGCTTTGCTCAGCCTGCATGAGCTGAGGCAATGGGAAAGTGTGCAGAATTACAAAGATAGGTGCTGTTTCTAGAAAGAAGTCTGATTCCGCTACCAAGGTTGTCTTCTGGAAAGAGAAAGGCGAAAAAGAACTGGTACCACTACACTACCAGTTAAGTTGGATTAATGGCGTTCTAAACAGCTCCTAATAAAGCTCATGCTTACTAATCTTATCTCTGCTAAAGAGGAATGGCGATGGAGTGTCAGAGCGCACCTGCAAAGGGGAGGTGATAAAAATGGGAGGCATTAAGGGAACACACCTTTATCTTCTTATAAGACTTTCAAAGCATATCTGGCTGCTTTCCATAAAAAATAAGGCTATAGTCATCGTATATTCTTCAAGAGTGTGACGAGGGGACCTCATGGTTAGCCATCTGTTTTCTCTTTTTCTTCTTTTAGGATTCAACTGCATTGAGGTGCAATCAACATGATAGTTTAATTGTTCTCCAAGGAATGCTGTAGTACAATCAAGACTGACACATGATGGTCTTTGGAGTGAGAATCTTTATTTAAAAAAAAAAAAATCTTCACCTCGTTGTCAGTCATTTACAAAAGAGAGTCTGGTTTTAATGATTGATGGCAATTGGACACGTCTCACTGTCCTTCCTGCGCTGACTTTTTCTTGGGTTTTCGTTGTCGGGTCTGGGGGAGAAGGGAATAGCAAGAAAACTCTCACACCGTTGGGTTTTCCTAGGGCCTCCCACGTGCTCTGGCAAACTGAGTTGGAATAATAATTTGATCAGTTTTACATTAAAAACTAATTTCTGCTTGTATCTTCCATATCCTTTGTCAGGGGACAACCCTGTGGTCTGCTGGTCTTTGAAAGAATATACAGCCTATCTGTTTCAGAGTCCATGGAAAGTGATTTACTATTCACGTGTTTAATATATGGGACAGTTGGTCTTGCGACAGCAATACAATTATTCTGGAAAAGAATTTTCAATGATGAAAATGAAAAAAAGTTAAAATAGTCATAATTTACTGCTCTAGAGTGCCGGGCAGCTGTTTGCTGCCTCGATCTGTATTCTAATAAGTCTTTTAAATGAAGAGATTTATGAGATTATTTTAATTTTGATGTCTTTTTAATGCTTCATGCATTTTTAAATACAACCTTTTAATAGTTTTTGAGATTGAAGAATTTAATTTTGTTTTATACTGCAGAAATAAATGTATTCTCAGGAGACCACACCATTATTGTAGTTCTTTCTTTCTTCTTTTTAAATCAGCGTATCTACTGCATACAGCTCAATTGCCAACAAGAACCGACAGTCTTTTCTTTAGTTGGGGAGTCAATAAATTAGAAGAAAAATCTTCATCTCTGTGTCACAGTGTAACTGGTGCTAATAGAATTTCTGTGGGTTCATCTGTGTGTTCACCCCCAATGGGAAAAAGATTTCTTCATGAAAATAACCCATGTTTATTTGCATGAGTATTCATAGATATATGTTAATTGAATATACAGTTGACCCTGGGACAATGTGGAGTTGAGGGGCATTGGCTTCCCACCCCCACGGTTGAAAATCCTCATAAAACTTTTGACTCTACAGTCAGTCCTTTGCCTCTAGGGATTCAACCAATGCAGAGCAAAAACTGTATTATCGCTCTGCGGTTGGGAAACTGCTGTTGGGAATGTGAAAATACTGTTTTCCATCGGTTGGTTGAATCTGCGGATGTGAAACTGTACTTACTGAAAAAAAACTCTATGTGTAAGTGGACCCGCCCAGTCAAACCTGTGTTCTTCAAGGGTCAACTGTAGATGCAAGCATTGCTTGTGACCATGGTATGGCCCAGTCAAATTCAAATTTTTAGACAGATCATTGTAGTGTGTCATAACTATAAACTGGTTTTAAAAATACAACATTATGGACAATATTTACCAAGAAGCATATTTTAGAAAAGTAATAACTGGTACTGTTAATTTTTTATGGTCCTTGCCCATAAAAAAAGCTTCCAATCACAATAGACATGGGCATGTGAACTTCATAATAATATATCACTTTTACCTCTACTATCCAGGGAGGGAAAACCATGCTGCTAAGGAAAACTGTTATAGTCGAAAGGCTTGAAGTACTCAAGACAGATCTTTTAACATGCTAACACAAAGAATTATCTCTAACAGAAAGCTTTCCCCTGGTATTTTAAGGTAAAATTAATTACATTTTTAAGTTGCTTTAAATAACTTTACATGTGTTAATTGGAGTTAACAGGGGTCATGAAACTTAGAGTTCCATATTGTATCAGAATGGTTTGAAAGGCAGAAAATTCTTGAACCTATGTACTATTTTAAAAAGATGAGATATTCAAATCTAAAAGTCACTAAAAATGCTGTTTGGAACAATGTTTAATAACATGGGAAATGCTCCTGATACAGTGTTAAATGAAAAGCAAGCAACATAAAACTGCATATACATTATCCCAATGATGAGAGGGAGGAGGCTTGCATGACATTAAAAAAGTTGTAAGCTGCAGGAAGTTGGAAATAAAATTTTATATTGGGGGTATGTAAAAAAGTTGATGTGCACATATGCATGTCACCCATATATAAAACATTACAACATTAAGGGTATTTATTTTGAAGTTGTGGATGTTAGGATGATTTTTCACTTTCTTTTTCATAAATTTTCCACAATAAACATATTTTTATGTAGTACCAAAAACTAATAAAAATACATCTAGTTGTGCAAAGTAATGCATAAAAGGAGCCAGAATTTATTATATAAATTGCTAAAAATCCTACGTTCTTGTTGCAAGCATAGGTGTTTTCAAAAAACAATCTTCTCTTAATCTGTATTTGAGGAGGAAAAAGTGCTAACTTCCTATCTTGTGACTCTGATCTAATTTTGAAGCTGGAAACAAGGACTTATCTGAGGAATAATCATAGTCTATGAACTTTTAGGATATCGCTGCTAAAATACAGTTTTCATAGTGTTGCTCTTTGCCCGCTTCCTTTCAATCATTTTTCTGAAAAATAAGTTAATTACAATTCCTATTCATTAATGATTACTCAAGTTTTACTATACCATATAAAATTCCAAAGCCATCCAAATTGCTTTCTCAACCAAAGGCAGGGCATAAACTTTCAACCAGTTTTGTTCCATCCTCCTGGGTCCTATTGGGAGGGTTGACACTATTTATATTTTTTCCTCTACTCTGCAGCTTTAGAAGAAAATCTACCACATCTCTTAACTATCCTTATTTGTGAGCAGTCCTGTCAATTGTAATGGCGTCTAGACCTCAATTTCTTGAGCTAGATAATGGGTCTAAGACCTATCTTACAGAGGTAGTGAAGTCAAAAGAGGTAATGCATGAAAATGATGGCATGTCTGCAGAAGATATAATAATTCTTACCATTAACCTTATTTATGTCATCATTATTAATAGTCATGAATGCAGACTCCCTCTAAGCCAGAGCTCTGATGCTTCTGTGTATCCTTGCAACACCTAATAATAATATCGGCTAACATTATCTCCGTGCTTATTATGTTCCAGGCATTTCTATCTCTAAGTACTCTCCATACATTAATCTCACTTAATATTCACAAGACCTCATGAGATAGATACTACAATCATCTTCACTTTGCAAATGAGAAACCAATGGCCCAGAGCATTCCTGTAACTCACTGAGGGTCTCCAAGCTAATAATTTTGGAGCTCCAACTCGAACTCCTTTGACTCTGGGCTCACCCTTCTAACTATTACAGGCCTTCAAAATCGTAAGCAAAATAAATAATTGTTATATGAAGCATTATTAGAGAGGTAAGAAGTTCAGTGCTCATGGAAATGTTGGGAAGTAGCCTTTGTTAGTCTAAAGTGCTTAAAATTGAAGCAAGGCCTGTTAGCAACAGGCTGACCGAACTCTACCTCAGTGTTATTTGAGCATATTCAAAATTTTACTAGACATATTTTAAAAATAAAATTAAGTTTATGATAAACAGTATTCAACTAAAAATGCAGAGAAACTTGGTAACTTTAGCACTTCACTAACAGTTTACTTATGCTGGAACTATCTGTCATCTTCGTTTCTTTGTTTTCAGTGAAATATATATATTTAAGTATATAAAATATAAATAAATATGTGTATATATATGGATATATATCTATATATCTATATATCTATATATAGAGAGAGACTGCCTGTGGAGAAGACAGGTACCTATCCATATCATTTAAATGAGTCATACTTGCAAGTGGATAACTCCATTCAACCTTGTGTCAGTTCTAGACACAAGGGCTTTTGAGTCTACAAATGAGTCACAGTCTACGAATAGTCTACAAACATGTCGAGATACATTTTAGAATTCTTTTTTTCTTACTTAGGACTGTTTTCTTTCCGTGGTTTTGATCTCCAGTTATTTTCCCTATTCCCTTCCTCCTGGTCTCACTCTTTCCCACCCACCCTCCCTCCTTCTCTTCCTTTTAACTTTGGAAAGTTCTTATAAGAACATTAAAGGAAAATTTGAAAAACAAAGCAAGAAGTTTTCTTACAGCATGCCTTTTTTATTCCTACAACATGACTTTTTTTTTTCACTTTGCATATTACATTACTTTTAAGAATTTTTTGGATTTCACACATACTTTATAATTATAGGATTGTGGTCAAAGTCAACAAACAATTTTATTCAGTATTGTTTCACACAATTAATGATCATATATTATTTAATTAAGCAGATGTCCATAATTTATGTAGTTTCCTCTTCCTGTTGAAGTTTTGTTTCCAATGCTTTAGTTCTTCTAGGTAGTATTCTAGTGAACACATCTGTGCATGTGGCATTTTTCTTCTCTTATATCATATGGTAAATTAGAAATAATGAATATTGTTATGGCTGTTACACATATCATGAATTTGGTATTTCTAGGTGAATTGAAGGAAAGAATGGTACAGGCTTTGGCTCCAATATGGGCCAAATTTCCTAACACTAAATTAAATAGCCCAATGAGAACCACAACAAAAGATGAAGTTTCTTAAATTTCTATGCAAACTTCTTCAACTAGTTTATACTGCACAAGTGGATTTTTATCCAATTAACCTCAAGTCTATTTAATGTTGAAAAAGTTATTCAGTGAATTTAAAACACCTTGGCCATTCAGTATATAATTTAGCCCCAAATTAACTCCTTCCTGGTTCCAAATTATTTATAGCTATCAGTTGTATTCTTTATATTAGCCAACTCTTTCAGTTACCTGCATAACATCAAAATTTAACAAGAGACTTTGGAAATGGGATCTCAGGATTTTTTTCACACTGACCAACGATCTTGTGAGTGTGAATTTTAGCTGAATAATGTTGGCGTTTTAAGAGCAAACATCTGGACATATGTTGTCTTATCTTTGTTTTGTGGCTATATGACTATATTTTTATTATGTGAGAAAAGGTGACTTCATTTCCTTGGTAGTTGTTAGTGTGATTGCAGGCAGTCTTCTATTAATAAACAATCAAGGCCCTTCTTTCCTAGCCTTGTGTTCCTCTCTAATTGTGGTGCCCTCTTTCTTCGTCATAGTTACGTTTGTGTAAGGAGTTGCTACATTCACCGTCTCCTTAATTCTGAATTATTCCTTGATCTGTTGTGAGCTTTGACTATACCACCCACTCAAATCGTTCCAGCGCTGGTCAAAGGAGGATTTTTATCAAACCTAAATGATGCATGTTGGTCTTTTCATATTTGACCTCTTAGAGCCTTTCACTCTGTTGTTGAAAAATGTCTTCTCCTTGGCTTCTATGATCTTGTTCTCTTTAACAATTCCATTCGGTTGCTTTTGTTGGATCTGCGTGCCTATCCCAAAATGCTGATGTTTCCCCAATTTTCAGGCTCCTCACTTGGCCCAGTCTTCTTGGGTGTCTGTCTATTTCTAATTTTTAAGCATGTATTTGTGTGCTGATGTTCTCAAGTGTCCCTCTATCCTTCACCTGTGACTTGCATACTAATCCATGCATTCTACTGTTTATTCTTATCTGGATATCCAGAGTCACCTTTAATTCTACATGTCCAAAATCAAATTGACTGGCTTTTTTTGCACAGATCCTCTTCATTTAGGTAATTGTACCACTGTCCACCCCTTATTCCATCTGGAAACCTGGGAATTATCACAGACACTTTTTCTCATTCACCTACATCTAACTGGCCACAAGGCTATGTCATTCTTTTTCTTGACTATCTCTGGAACTCCATCTCTTCTTTCTGTTCCACTGTTCCTTCCAGGGATCAGCCTATCAGAATCTCCTACCTGGTCCACCTGACTGTAGTCTTGCCTTCCTCCAATCCTCTGATTGCTGCAGCTAATGATCTAATCTTATTACTTTTCTTGATCTAATCCCTCCCCACATCTCCTTCCCTAGAAGGCTCTACACAGGAAGTAAAACGGTTGAAGTTGGATCCTTTCCACAATACTCAAGGTCTTCTGTGAGCTGGCATGTGTGATGTCCATCATCATCGTCTACGATTCCTCACTATATTCTTTATCCCAACGAAGCTCTTCATTTTTCCTGTTTCCCTGTGTCCCATGCTTCTGTGCCTTTGCATATGCTCTTTCTAGACTGCTCTCTCTGTTACTATTGGAATAACTGCTTACCTTTCAAGGCCCAGTTCAAGGTTCTCCTCCTTCTAATCTGAACCTTTACATTGGTTTCTCCCATTGTACTCTATGCTCTCTACTCTCAAACAGATTATCACACTGACTGATGTTTTCTATTTCTCCAGGAGAGTGGACATTCTTGAAGGCAAGGATTGTGGTTTTGTTTTCTCTTAAATAATGGTTATGTCCCATGATTAAAAGTAGTTTTTTATTTAAAGTCCAAAGAAGGACATAAAATCACAACACCCCCACCATTCATATTTATTTCATCCAATTTGCTTATGTGTCTACATGTAGTTATTTCTTTTATAAAATTGGCATGATAGGCCTTAGATAATCTTGTGACCTTTTAAAAAAAATTAGTTTCATGTTGTGCAAATTTTCCCATGTATTTAAATAGTCTTCAAAATGTAATTTTTAATGGCTGTGATATACTTGATAATATTACATCATGTAGACATATCACAATTTATTTAATCATTTCCCATGATACATGTTTAATTTTTTTTATTATGACAAAGGTTTGTTGAACATCCATTTTTGTTGATATTTAACAGATTTCATGAAATGGAACGGGACAAAGATCTACCATAATATAAGTCTAATTTCCTCAAATTTTACAAATTCAATCAAAAGGAGATATTTATGAATAGTAGCAATTGCCAGGTATAGTAAAAGCTCCATTAACTCTTTGGACAGTTTTGTTAACAATATTGATGACTAAACATGTTTTAAAAAAACATGACCTTTGTTGTAGATTAAAAATATAGAATGTGTGAGAGTGACTGTTGCTAAGAGAACTCAGCTTTCCCATTTTCTGATTTTCCAGTAATATAGCTTTTTATGTAACTAGTTCATATTTGTGAAGTGCTTTGAAGATGAAAGCTATTATGTAAGGGCAAAATCACTTCATAAAAATGTTACATATAAAATACGAAAATCCATAGACAGACTGTAAGATTTTCAAAGTAACATCAACTCTTTCATGTAATCATTTATAACCACCATCTTTAGACTAGTAATCCAGGATTCATTTATAGATTATTCTTGGAGTATTTTAGTGTTATCCATTACGGTGAAATTGTTTTTATAGTCAAAGGCAATGGTTAGGAATGACGTTATTCTTTTTAACCATGGCTATTGAAGTTGTAGCACAATTTATAAATAGGTGAGGATAAATAAAAATTGGCCATAAATATAAATCTTTCTTCCATCCAACCTTGCCACTATACAGATTGGTATTTTAAAGAAATGGATTTTATCATGTGTTGTTTAGGTTTTAAAGTACTAACAACCATAAATTACAGATCATCTACTTTCTGTAGCATAAAGAGTGTACAGACTGTGCAAGTAATGGACCTGGGGACCAGGTACTAAAATAAAGATTTTCCCTGTGTACATCACTAAACAACATTCCACATAAACAATGTGTCATACCTAAACTAAAGGTGTCCTGATGTTAACATTTGACCCTTTTATTCACACGATGACTTTCATGTTAAAATACCGCCTTTAAAGTTTCTCTGGATCTTCGCCCACCCCTTCCTACATACATACACGTATATTAGTAAAATGAAGTATTATTGCTGTGCACTGAAACCAAGGCAATCTTTTTTCAATGATTGCTTGTAATGAGACTAGCACTCTTTGCACAGACACATCTCGACTGACTGACTCCATCAGACCACCCTCCGGTATATGCTCTCTTTGGCTAGAATTGAAACTCAATTAAGAGCAGGAGCCCAGAATTGTAGCAGTGCGAGGAACCAAGAATCAGGTTGAACTTTGGGTACAATTGGCACGTCATGGTTGAAGTCCAGTAATTTTGCTTCTGTTTTTATGCCTTTCTGCTGGTGTTGATGTATATTTATGCACTAGAACTTCAACTCTGGAAATAGAAAACAAATGAAATATTTTCTATTTAACTTTTTTTTTCACTCTTAGTTCTTACTTCCCCATATACCAGGCTCCTCCTTCCTATTGTTCCTTTGCATCCCTTCCCCTGCCCCGATCTGGGCCTGGTTGGTTTCTAGGGTTATTTAAACCCAGGCATACGTGAAGTATGAGAAAATTAATGTTCCAGAAATCTTTTTTTTTTTGGCTTCTGACCTTTTTGTGCACTTGAAATTGCATTTAATATTTCATTACTACAGGTCTTTCCATTTAATTTCCTAGATTTTTTTCCACGTGGAAAAAAATCTACAAATTTGGTTTTGCAGTACAGAATTATGGGATCTAATAATTCTCCAGCCTATGACAGTTCAGTAACTGGTGCCCTCCAGCATTTTTATTGCACACAATTTTATTGCTAAAAGGTTAGGCTATTTGACCATTTTTTTTTAGACTTATCCATCAAACATTGCTTAGAAAGAACGAAAATCATGCACAATTTAGAAGGTAACGAATATCTAGTCATTTCTTTGAAAGGGGTATCCTTACATTCATTATGGGAAGAACCCTCCCACTTTGACACATAACAGATGGATTTGTGAAGATGGAAAGGCAGGTAAGGATGTCGCATAGGTATGTCTAGCACTTAATGCAGCTAAGCAGGCAGAAGTGAAGGAAATGAACAAGTATTTCCGTGATAGTCTTTCTCTTCTCGTCACCCATAAATATTTCTAGAACATTGACCTTTAGTCAAATGGTGAATTCTTTCATCCTGACATGACAAGGAAAGATCAGAGAACTCTCTTGCAATCCATTGTATTTTCCAAATGGCTTAAAAGCGATCAAGAGAACAATAAGATTGGAATCCCATACAATTTACAACTTTTCTGGTGATTGGAAAATGGAAGGATGCTTTGTACAATCGGCACATCCTTTCCTCTGCCTGAGGACTGACCTCTATCCATACCGTCTGAATCTGACAAGCCGTCATGGAGCGCTGACCCCTTCTGCAATCCCTCCTTTTCACCCCACACAGGGTTGAAGTGCCCAAGTGCCGTCTGCTCCACAGGACAGACAGTAAATACTTGATTGCTTTGGAGTTAACTGATTTGATGGAGGGCTCTTCCACTGTCTGTCCTGGGAAGTTTATGTGCTTATGTGCTAAACACATTAAAGAACTATGTATTACACTTAAAAGTTTGTTAGTGAGGCTGATGATAATATTTAATAGTGGTAATTTTCCAAAGGAAAGTAAAATGTATGAGTGTTAGGTATTTAATGTATGAATGCAAAACCGTTAAAGATAAGAGAGGCAAAATATGCTGTGTTCTTTTGAGTGTAAAGTCTCCCATTTTGTATAACGCACACAAATCATTTCTGACAGTGTTACTCTTAATGTCACCAGTAACCATTTGGTGTTGCAAGTCATGCCGGGCTTGCTCTGCCTCTCCTCCCCGCTCCCAGGCCTCTTTCCCTCCACGACCGTGACAGGCCCCACTTAGGTCCTTGGAGTTTGCTCTTTTTGCAAGGAACCCTCTTCCTTGGCTCTTAATATGGCTGCCTCCATCCCAACCTTCCATGTCAACCGAAATATCTCCCTTCGAAGAAGGCGTCCCTGCAACCCTGTCTAAAGTAGGCTTTCTTTCTTTTTCTCTATCACAACACCCTTTTTAGTTCCATAGTGGCTCTAATCTCAGATTTTAATGATTTTATTTAACTATCCTCCCAGCCCCCCACCCTAATCTAAGCTCTACAAAGGCAAAGACTTTGCCTTGTGATTTGCGTGTCCCAAACTTTTCCTGCAGTTCTGACATAGAGTGGGCGCTCAATAAATATTTGTTGCATGAATAAATAGATACACAGATGACCAATGTAAGCACAATTCCTGCTTCCACTAGTTGACACGACATTTTCCTTTTGAACTGTTTTTTTTTGGTCTATCCCATGTTCAACTCTTAAAGAAGCTGACTGATTTTTATAAAACTTGGTACACTGCTTGGTATAAGTCCCATCTTGAATTGGATTTATAACTCATTCTGTCATCTTGAATCCAAACGGTGGCAGATAAAACTTGACAAATGAGACTTGGAGCAGATTTCAGTACAGTTTGGTACATGGGTCGATGTACCATTTAATTGAAATGTGTGGAGTCTGAATTTCACGAACCCTTAAATCCTAACCTTAAGCTACCTCAACTCTATTTTCCTTTTTAACAATGCTTTCTTCAAAACCTAACATTTGCGGCTAGATTAAAAGTGTCTCGGGAGATGAAAATCCACAAGGAGTTTTAATGGTTGATATTAGCTGTTTTCTCTAAAACGCGCACACCCCGTAACTGGACAGAGTTGATGATAAACACAAGGTCTCATCATGACTTCTGGCAGCCAGGCCACGTGGGAAGATAGAGTGACAGGGTGGGGTTGTTTGCTAACTTTTCCCGAGTGAGTTGGTGCCAGCAGGCCAGAGATAGATGCAGATAGAAATACTGACCTTGGGTCAGTGAAAATGGAGGCTTTTCCCCATGGAAAATCTGTTCCTCCCCAGGGGTGTTAAGTGTCATAGTTTTGCCACAGGAAGCATTTTGAACGTTGTAGGAAAATTTTAACTCTGACATCTGGGATGGCCTCTTAGAAATCTGTGACAGCTTGTAAGAGGTTGCATGTATTTTTAGATTGGAAAAATACTGACAAGTGATGTTTTACAAAACATAAGCCCCTCTTTGGTTTTGTGTTGGTTTCGGAATGTCTGGGCTCAATGGTAGGTTCCTGTGCTAGAGAATTTGCATCAGCATTCCTCCGTGATTTATTTGTGTTTGCTACCACACAGCAATTCCCAGGTTCCAAAACACTAGAAAAGCCAGTGTCAACACTGCAAGCAGAAAAGGTTAAAATATGGACTGCAGACTTATCTGCTATTTGCATTGGTAAATTCTGACCCCGGTCTCCTAGAAAACATGGTCTCACGAATGGTTAACCCACCAAATTTTCATTTGATCTCTTCTTAAAAACACAGCTCACTTTTTTTGATATCTTAATCTTGCATCCGCCCCCACCTCCATCCCGGGCCTCTTTACCGCTTGTCCCTGCTTTCTCATTTATAAACTTGTGTGACATCCTTCTTTTGCTGTTTTCCTTCTTTTTCCTGACAATAAAAGACATTCATGTTTCTTATGGATTTGCCATCTGCAGACGTGTGTTTCGAAGAGACTAGAAATGACCCACGAGTTCACTGCTTACAGGCATGCCTATATCTACATGGAGAGGGTAAGGCTAATTTTTTCACAGCAATCTTACTTACAGCAGTACTGATCATTTTCCTTGCTGCTTATCCTCAGTGGTCTGAGAAATTCATTCCGTGGCCCTGCCAAAGCTGGAAAGGGCAAATATCTTTTATTTTCCTCCTCACTCCCCTCTTCCATCTGTTGCAGGCAGCTCTTTGCCTCAGTATCACTAGACTCCACTGTTTCCTCATGAGGTGCCTTTGACCGTTTGCCTCTCTCTTCCTGTGCGTTTGGCTGCAGGAGTCCGAGACTGGCCTACTTATCTCGTGGCCTGCAGTTCTGTTCCTCCACACTTGTAGCCTCTCCCTTCCAGGATGTAGAACTGGATCACATTTTCGCTTCTCTGCTGCTGACAGGAGGGGGGAGCTGCTCTTGGGGCAGGGAGGCAGAGCTTCAAAGCTCTACGTGCCTCTCTGGCTGGCGTTAGTCAGCTCAGACAAAGACTGCTGCTGGTGTTCTAGAAATTCATACTGGCCTTCAGCAACGTCCTCTGTGAATACAGGACCCCCTGTCACCTGCAGTTTGTAGGAAGGGGGTGGCAGCTAACGTTTATTCAGTCTTTACATACGCGGTACTTTACATACATTCAGTCCTCACCATGACACAGTCGGTATTCCCATCCACATTTTCCCATCTCATGGAGCTGAGAAAGCTGAGGCTCAGCGAGTTCTGAGGCTCAAGGACACAGCAGTAGGATTCAAAACCAGGTGTGTGTGGTGACAAAGCCCGTTATTCACCCAACTGCAAAGTCCCCTTTGGTAGAAGAATAAACGTCAACTCTTGGTGTCAGCGGTTCTCTGGATAAGGCTAAGGACTGCCGCTGTAGCGAGGACAAACATCTTTACAGAGAAAGACTGGATGGAGCACAGTGGAGACGCCAGCCCGAGTGAGGTTCAGAGACTCTGAGGACAGTAGAACTGGGCAGGTCCCGAGAGCTCATCTGTGCCAGGGGTCCTCCAACCTGGCCACGTAGTGCAACTATCGGGGAAGCTTTAAAAAATACAAATGGTTGCCCTTTCTTAACCCGTTAAATAATGTCTAGGTGTGGGGCCAGACCTGGGCATGTGTATAAAGCTCTCCAGGCCACTTGATTCAATGTGGAGCCATGTTTGAGAACCACTGAGTTAGGCCAACCCCCTGTTTGGCATTTAAGTAAATCCAAAGCCAACACATGGAGGGACATTCCCAGAGTCACAAAGTCCATGAGGAAAAGGCTGGGAGGAGAGTGTAGCTCCTGGTCTTTAGCAAAGCTGCTGCCTCAGGGTTTGTGGGATGAGCCTGGAGTTCTGTGTCAAGACTTGGTCAAACCAGAAACACAGCAGCTCGTCCCAAATTCTGGAGGCCAAGAGAGAGCTACAGTTTTCTTAGGTGCCCCTTCCATAAGTAGCAACAGTGAGTTTCTGAAGAGAGGCAACCTTCTGTAAAAAGGACTCCATCTTACTGAGTTTCCACACTCTCTGTGGAAGGCGCAGGCTCCTGAGTTCACACCTGACTCATGGAGTCTCTCCTTGCCCCCACCTTTTCCTTTTCCTCATAGGCTTTTGGGATTCCTGTTTCCAGAGCTGTTTTGTTGCCTCTCCTTGGGATAAGGCACTGTGGGGGGTGGGGACAGTGCAGGTAAGGGTAGATACCACCACTCAAAACCCCTTTCAAGTCTCTAAGCAACTTGGTTATTCTGGAGAAAGAGTATTAGAGACAGAAAGGTGTGTATGGCGTGGAGGCAGGGTGTAGCTGTTTCTGATAGATTAAAGGTGGTCCGTATATTTACGTGTGGTCTAACAGCATTTACGTAGTGGAGATGAGAAAAGGCTAGAGGAAGGTGATGAGAGAGAGTGGGGCCAGGTCATGTGGTCTGTGTCTGCTCTCGGGCTGGCCTGAATAAACTGGGACGAATGCTTCCCCTTTGTGGTTGGCCCTGAGCCGTAGTGGGGGCCAAACTAAGTGAAACCAGAATGCCTTTGACTAAATTGAGACTCAGATCACCATGGGTGAAGGGTATTGCTATGGAAGAATGAGATGCCAGCTTAATGCTATGACAATCCTCATACAAGGCTTCTCAGATTGAAGTCATTCATCTACTATACTTTGAGGGTCAGATCTAAATATGTCTCTCTATGTCTCTATGTCATATCTCTCTATACCAATATATCTATATATTTTATTTTGTCCTATGTATATACTATCACTGTCATTTACTACCCATCTATCATCAAGTGTCAAGTTTTGACCATTTTTGATCTAAATAAATATCACCAGTGGTTTCATATGGTTCAACCTAATATAGTTCTCTTGCTTTTTTTACTTCTAGTAAATCATTCATAGAAGACATTTTGTTACCATTTTAAATGGAAACTCAGTATCACGTACTACAAATAGAAGGATACCTAAAAAAAGTTAAAAACAAAACAAAACAACCCACCAAAAAGTTAGCATATTTTGCTAGACACTGTTGCCTGCTGAATGAAGGCTATGAGCCTGAAACCTGTTTTTCTTTTGTTAAAAAGTGGGATTAACAAGCCTTGGAGTTTTGAGGGAGGTGGGAAAGGGTTATTATCTCCAAAGAAGGACTTCCTCTTTGATGGAATCACAGTGATTGAAAACAGGATCGAAAAGGGGATGGCACATGATTTAATGTTGCGTTTGCCCAGCCCCCAACATCATTCACTTTCTGCTGGTGGAGTCGTCATCTCGCACTGTGGGTAACAGGGAGCCCTAGCACAGGACCCTGCCCCGCTAAGTCCCTGCTGACTCGGTGGGTGGGTGGGCGGCCCTGAAAGTCTTGGCTGCCTGTCTGCATTGTGGCTGAGTCGAATGTGTTGACGGGGCACTTGTGCCTTCTTGAATAATTATACAAAGCAAATATGCCAAAATTCTTCTTACTGCATTTATAGCTACAGCTTTGCAGGGTGTTAAAAAAGCATGGCATGTGACCAGTTATACTGTTTTTAAAGTGAATGAGTTTGATGTTTTCTATTTCTCCGTGTGACCCTGAGCGATTTTTCTCTTCCCACTGAGCTTCAGTTTTCTCATGTAGGAATTGGAGCTTGTACCACTTCTCCGACCCACTTCATAGGATTATAATAAGGACAAATGAGATCGTGGTTGGAGGAGATAGTGTGTTCAGGATGTAAAGTATCGCTATTATTCTCGTTCAAATGAATTGACTCATAACTTCCATGTCACTGAGAATATTCCCCTCACCTGTTGCCCTTATCAGCGAAAGTGAACTATTAAGAGGAAAAACGTTTCCTTCATCCCTGATCTGAGTTTGAACATGAGGAGGGAAGCTGTTAGATTTTAATTCTGTTTAAACTTTGATGGCTTTTTGTCTGAGTGTCAAAGTAATCTGTGTGCTCAATTAAAGCATTTACAAAACAGAAATACACAAAAAGAAGGAAGTAGTGATTACCCACCTTCTCACCATTCCCTTCTGGTCTTTTTCCCTCGTTAATGCTGATATCAACTTACATATATCTTTCAATTCCGTGGCCTCAGGAAGAGATAATAAGCTTGCCCAGGCTTCAGTCTCCTTTTGAAGTGGCACTTGTCAGAGCCAGCTGGGGTGCTAGCGGGGGGTTGAAGATGGCAGAGTGAGTCCCAGCGATGTGAGGCTTGTCTGCATTCCATTGTCAGGAGAGTTTGTGTGTCTTCTCATCACAAAGGAGAGAACAAAATGGAAAGAAACTGAGTCAACAGGCCACCAGAAAATGACCACTTCCTAACCGTTCCCTCTGTTTCTTTTGCATCTCCCAGTGGATATGCTTCATTCTGCTTTTTGTTCTAGGGAAAGTTCTGTCTTTCATGCATATTAGGTTTCAACTACTTCCCTTTAGTGTAGTGCTCAAGAAATTAATTAAAATACTAATCAGTTTATTGCACAGCCTATCGGGAACAGGACACTTAAAGGTCTTTTTCCATTTCGATGGTATAAATTATACGATACAAATGTATAGAGAAATATGTTAATATTAAAAACAAAACCTCGTTCAGAGGATTTGCCTTAAAATCACCAAGTTCCATCTTGAAGAAAAAAAGCCCCCAAATTAGATTCCATTATTGTTGGAATCTTAGTTACCCAACTTCAGATAAGAATATAGAAAAAAGAAAACTAGAAGTGATATCAGGGAAAAGGGGAGAGATTAAAAAAAAAAAGTTCTAAATTTGCATGCAGGTTTCCATGACTACAAAATATCTTTATCACTTATTGAAAGTATCTGTTAACCTTCTGTGGCTGTCCCATCCATAGCTATATTTCAGGATTGCTATCCTAACATCGTATAGTGCTTCAAAATTGCCCTTTTAACAGATTGCTGCCTCTGAGTTGGGAGTCCTCAAGTTCTTATGCAAATGGAGTCCAGAGCTTGCTTCTTAACTGCAGTCTCCAGCTCACATTTGACCCAGCTGGTTAAGACGATTCGCATCTGACATCTTAACATACAGCAAAGTGTTTAGGTTTCTGTGACTTGAAAGTGAATGAGAAATATCTCAGTCATTTTGGCAAGTTGTGGGAAGGCATTTTTAGAAAACCTTGCTTATATAATTTTGGTGTCTTTTCCATCTTCTCTTCTCTATGAAGAAACCATAGGTGAATGTACAAAAGTGTGGTGTTTTGTAGATCGGAGATGTTTGTGTCCCTGAATAAAAGGTTCCAATACCTGGCCACAGTCTTGGAGGGGCTGGGATACGATTGCAGTGATTGTCCTGTTTATGGGAGTGTTTTATGGTTTCTGGGCATGTGGCTGCTCCAAAGTACTACCTACTACCTCTTTAGGCACAAAAGGAACCTGAATGTTGCCAGATTTCCTTTCCTGTCTTTCTTTCTTTTTTTTTTTTTCTACAACAACAAGGAAACAATACCCTCACTAAAATAGTATAGATATCAATACATGGCTACTCAATAACAATGTTCACAGAAATTACCTTCTCTTTCGAAGCAAGTAAGAGAGGAAAAGACTTTTGTAGTCATTTAAAGATGCCCGTGACATCTTCCCACTGTTTCTTCTAAATTACTTACTATTTGTCTTAATCGGGAATTACTTTCTTTCCTAATTGAAGCCCCTGGTGTTGTTTGCAGTCAGGGGTGGCTTAACTGACCAGATTCCTGACATGTTTGCTCGTTGCAAAGTCCATTTTATTTGGAATTTTCTGGTATGTAAACCTGTTACACTTAGGCTTTTAAATAAGTGCCTTTTAAGTCAAGGTAGACGTCGAGGGTCAGAACTTTTTGTCTGCTGAATTCTAAACTAAACAATTGATTCTCGTGACTAATTTGCCCCAATTATGGCTATTTAGTATGCATTTCTCTGATGATGGAAATTCGGGTTTACCCTCTTCCCTTGTGATTTTTCCAAGGACTCCCTCACCCCATTTCTTCCTCCCATGCTCACTGGTCTTCCCACAGGAGTGGTTACTAATCTTGGGCTACCAGTGATTGCCAACCATTAACCCAAATGCTTCTCTTGACAGCAATTGCTTTCCAAAAGGACTAAAGCCACATTTCAACAATTTTGTCCATTATGACCTATTTTGAACGTGGACACTAGAAGAGAGCTGGAGTCTCAAAAAATATAGCCTTGTGGTTTCTCCACAAGTGTGCACATCAAATAATGATCCCTCAGGCACTCTTTCTCCCCTCCTGAAATGTTCCTGGATGGAATCCCAGCATAGTTGTCATCTTGTGAGCATGATCAGAGTTGGAAGGTAGCAGAAAAGGGAGGAAAATACTTACTTTTATTTCAGAGAACAAAAACACCTATCCATGGCTGGTATCAGTGGAAATCGCCTGTGAATGACCTCAAAGAAGGACCTGCCTGTGTTAGGTTTTGCTGGATCCTAATTCATTGTTAGGACCCATTGTGATGGGGTGTTGACTGAAAATCGCATAGGAATTTAGACCTTGGGGAGGGTGGAGTAGAATGCCTTCCTTGGCTGAGGATGAAGTCTTTTGTGTACCATCTCTTTGGTAAGGCATGGCCTTTGGTACTTCCAACATTTAATGCTGCTGGTTTAATTGATATGAGTTTTGTGTCGCCCAATTCTCCTGAAACAGAAGAAAAAATATTTGCTGTTGGTCGTGGTATGAGGAGGCTTAAAATAGAAGATACAGGCAAAAACCACCCAAACAAACTCTTTTTCTTAGCTAGATCACTAGTAGTTGAGTCATATATTATGGTAGAAAGTCATCAATCAATCCTTTCCGGAATGGAAAGGCTTCAGGTAAATATCAGCTCTCACGTATGTTGTACAGAGTCAATAAAAATTGGCCTAATCATTTCAGTAAACATGGCATGATCTCTTTTCTCATTAAAGATTTAAGGAGTACTGCTACAGAAACGAATAACTCTCTTCAACAAAGGAAGCTGAATAAATATGTGAGGAGAATATTTTGGCTGCTGTTTTGGTTTAAATGCCAAAGAATCGTATTTTCAAATGACTATTTTGATGATGTGAATTTCAGCTCCTGGTTAAGCAATTTCTGACTGATGACTCCTTCAGACTGTTTCAGGCCCAGTGGTTTTCGTCCAGGAGATCAGAGAGGGAGGAAATGTTCAGGTCCTTCCTCTCTCTTATTCCCTCTCCCTACCAAGTTGATGATTATGAGAGAAGCCAAAATTGGAAAAGTGTAGCATGCTAAGTGATCTAGCTGCTCTGAATTTTTCATTGTATATTCTCTAATTTTGAACCTGTCAAGTATTATCTGTCAATCATCTGCATATATAGCTTGTTAAGATTACAGAGTCGTGAATGTGCATAGGAGACTGACTAAATCTTATGATTAGCAATAAAACTTATCAGAAAATAAGTTGAAGCTTACATTAAAAAAAACCTATTGCTAATAAAGGCCTCGATGTTTACTTATGAAAAATAGAAAATAAGTGATTGGGGAAAAAGGGTATTTTGGAGAATGCAGCACAACTGGAATTTATCTGATGTACTTTTAATAATATAATAATGCTGCTGTAGTCACGATGCTTAAGAACAAGAGGGATTATTAGATTTGTGCATGGAAGGTAAAATTACTGCAAAGAATTGCTTTGGGTAATATACAAGATGCAGGATATGAAATGAAATAAAATAAATACAGGGCAGATGACTGGTTTCTCTGTAATGCTGGGTAGATTTAATTAATTGCTAATATAGCACTGAGCCATGAATTACTCAATCATTGCCATTGGTTCAATTTTGGAATTTTAATCTTAAATACGGATACATTAGAAAAGAAAATGTCACTGGGCAGGGAATAAGTTTATGATTTTGAATGTTCACTTTTCACAGTCAGCTGTAAAATATTGAGAAATCTCGTAAAGACATTTCTAAATAATTTGGAAGATTTTTTTTTTCTTTTTCTTTTGGTGGGAGGCTTCATTGTCTTAAGAAGTCCCGTTGAAATCTGAAATAAGTCAATGAACTTTTCAATGATTCGATGCCATCTCTGCATTAGTTATTGAAGGCATTTGCGAATCAGCAGGTGTAGTGCAAAGGGCCACGGCTTTAGACTCAAAGAGATCTGGTTCAAATTCTAGATTTAATGTGAGAAGTTTGACTCTTGGCAAGCCGCCTATCTCCTCTGAGCCTCAGTCTTCTGTTATGTATGGCATATTGTGAGGATTTGTGCTAAATGCTCTGGATAGAATCTAATGATTGTAATTGTAGCTGACACTTATTGAGAGCTTATCAGGTATTGGATATTGCGCGAATCATTTCATGTTATTATCTAATTCAACCCTCACAGCAATATGCACACACACACACACATATACAAAATATTTAAATAGATAATAGCATAGTAGAAGAGGAATGATATCTCTCTGGAAAGATCAGTTTCCTCATCAGAGGTAAGTTTAAAATTCTTCTTTGATTTTTCTCTCTGATTTTTGTTTTGAGTTTTTTTATAAGAGTTTATTTGAGCCAAACTGACGACATACGCCAGGGAGCAAGATCTCAAATGCTCTCCTCTTTCTTCTTTTCTTATTATTCTTAGCAAGAAGAAACACTCGGGTATTACTAACCTGAACAGTTAGAGAAAAAAATAGTAAGCTCTCGATGTCCTGCGAATGCAGGAGAAGCTTTCCCCTCTTACAGAGTTGGAGGATCACCCCTTGAGGCAACCTCCCAGGAAGCAGCATGACAGGAATAGATGGTTTAAGTGCTCGCAACTGTTAATGTAGCACTTTGTGTCTGAACATTTCTTCTTCTAAGGGTTTTGCCATTTGAAATGTCACGCAAACCAAAGTTTGCCATGTATTAATTCAGAGAGAAAAGGATGGTGTAATTGCCCACAGGAAATCCCTTCATAGAGTTTGAATGTCTTTATTATAAATAAGCCTCAAGCACCTTAACTGGAAACACTTTATATTCATCTGAATGGCCTGCTTCTCTTCCCATTCCTGAAAGCGAGGAATGATGGATCATCCACTGTTGATATTTGCAAACCGTTTATTTTGCAGCTGTGGCCGCTGTTAAAAGGGGTGGACTTATTCTGGCTATCTTGGGCATCTAAAGTGTAATCTCATAAGGAAATCTTTAGCCAGGTCAGGTTTTTAGTCGCCGTGTTAGTCATCCTCCTGATTACATAAGAAACACTGTAGGAGCGTTTCAAATGCCATCAGCTCTTGGCAGTGGAATGACAATGAGGCTGAGGTATTAAAAACGAGGTACCCAGAAAGGCAGGCATGGAGAGAGGGCCTCCACTCTCTGCTCCCGAATATGCCTCTCCATTAATTTTGCTCTTACAACAGAACTCACTGCAAGAAAAAGCATAATTTGAATTAATTATTTGCGCATATGGTGTGATCCTGATGTCAGCTAATGCTACATTAAGGACAGACATGCTGGGCACCCATTAAATAATCAAGTAAATATTTGTATTGTTTATGATAAACCGGTTCCTTCTGTGGCCGTTTGCTGTGTTTTTGTAAACATTCCTTTCGTGGGCAGACTTTGTTTGTTGGGGTTTCATACCAGGCTGAAATCTGACAAAGAGCGTTGTTTAAATTCCGAATCCGACAAAGAGACCTCACACCCACTGGGTTTGTCAGAGCAAAGTGAATATTTAGTAACAGTTACATATAATAGTGGGATCATTACGGTATGTTACTGAGCTGAATGCTACGTCAATAACATCAATCACATGCGCTGGTTCTTGTCCTAGCCTGAACGTTACAAGTACGTCTATGTGATTTCCACTATGACTCAGGTGTAATTAATGATACAGGTACTTCAAGCCGGCACCAAATATTTATACTGAACCAACGTGAATGTGAGTTCTCAACACATACGTGAGCCCAGCCTCTGAAGAAAAGATTGGGACCAAGGGAGGTCAACCCCGTTTTCCTCCGGTGAAGTGTGTTCTGAAAGGGGAACATACACAGGTTTATTATAAACACTCCAAGTAACTGAATGAGATGGACTTTCCATACTATTCACTGAAAGTCACATTGTCTTAGGGAAATGTGTCAAGGCGTCATCGCTGGGCACATTTTCCTGAAAAGAATCCAGTGTTTGAGAAAAGCTTGATGTGAGCCGTGGAGAGAACGCTATCAAGTGGAGGAGGCACCTTAGCATCTGTACTTGGCAGTTGTCTGAATATAACTTCCCAGTGATTGCTGGGGCTTTTTGGAATGAGGTCCTTATCATGGTTCTTTCTCAATGTGCTTTTAGGATCTTGGTTTTTTTTTTTTTTTTTTTTGTAAGCTTGATATTTCAAAGGGGCCTCTTTAGTGCTCTTGAATGCCCCTCTTTTGGTCTCACAAAAGAAAGGTTATCATATGCTCGGCATTGTTCTACTTAAAACCAAGCGTGGAAGTGAGTGGGGCAGTGCTTCCCCAGGATTCTCGGGAACAAACTGTGCCTGACTATGTCAGCTAATGAAGATTAGTGTAACTGTTCGGATGAACGGGCTTGCAAACAACTTGTAGACATTTCCTGGAAAGTTAGAAGCAAGGATCTCATTTCGTTTCCGAAAGTGAGGAAAATAGGCCAATAAATACTTCTATTTATTTTAAGGCAGCGTGGCTTGTAATTGGCTACTTCTTGGCTGTGGGACTTAAATTTATGGAGGGAAAAAATATCCTAATCATTCTATCTTCCCCTGCACCCTGCTTTGAAACAAAAACAAAAACAAACAAAACCTATCTAAGTCAACTTCTCTAACCCTGAAGGCAGATCTCTGATCTCTTAATAAATGAATTTATCCATTCATTCACTTGTTTAAGGAAGTTTTATTGATTGCTTAGTCTCAGGAATTGTGCCTGGTGCTGGAACTGACACAGGACTCTGGACCTTGTATTTTAGAGAAGCGAAAGGAGATGGTAGGAGATATATGTTCAACAAAAGGAAGATGGTCACAGCCAGTATCTGAAGTGGGTGAGCTCCTGAAAGGGCAGGCCCTTGGGAGCGGGGACCCATGACTGGAGTGTCTGCGGAATAGGACAGCAGGGAGGTGAAGAATATCCTGGAAAAATTGCAATATTGAAGGAATATGAGTTGTGCATGGGACTTGGTCTTGCTGTTCTTAAAGTTGTGTTATGACGGAAAAACGACCTCAGAATGCCAGGATTGGGCTGAAGTCCTGTTTATCTTTTTGTCTTTATTCCCCATGTGGTACATCCTTCCAGACAATGCATTTGTGTTTGAGGACATTGGTCCAAGGAAAGGAACATGCTCTATGTTCTTTCCTGAAACCGCCTGCTTCCCCTCTGCTGCCTTCTCGACTTTCTAGATGTCAGAGCACGTTTCTTTAGGGCATCATACAGTCATTGCATGCCCAATACACAAAGTGGACATTGACATGTGGGGTAGGAATGCTAATTCTTTCTTTGTGTTGGCATCCTGACCATCAATTTCTCTAGCCTTCACTTGGGTATCTTGCATTTAAAAACAACAGTAGATTTTTCTCTTTGACTTTTTAAAGCTAGAATTCCAACAGTACATTAACAAACTCAGGTTGTTACCTACACGACCTATAAAGAAAAGGCTACTGAAAGAGACGGAGAGAGTGGGAGATAGATATTGAGAGAGAGAGAAAGGGAGAAAGAGAGAGAGAGAGAGGAGACAAGAGAATGAATGAATGAATCTCCACTGGGGAAAACTCATGACATTCTTGCTAATCCTGGTTGTGAAAGGAAAAAGTGTCCATTTTCGGCTGCACTGATTGTATTGCTATAGGGACGTAACAGCTCGACTCTCAGAGGTAAACTGCGGAGTTTTAGGTTCTCACTGAATCCCTGATGTATTTCACACATGCTGTTTTCCCATTTGTCATTTAACTCAGACCATATCTTTCCCTGTCCCCTAGAAAGCCTTTTGGGATCAGCTCCATGCTACCTTTCTCGCGTGTCTTCAATTGCCTTCCTTTTCCTCTATCTCTTTTCTGTCCCTTCCCAGCTGCCGTGGTTCATTCATGTCCCAGCCACACTAACCGCTAGCAAGTGGTTGTCTTCATCCCTCATGCAATCCCTGCCTCATTACCTGCTCTCATCTGCCTGCAATTCCTGTTCTCCTCACTGGCCGAGACATAGTTCAATCAGAAGACACCTCCTTTGGGAAGCCTTTCCGTTGTACTGAATTCTTACCTTGCACCAAACAATGCACATCAGACCCTCCTTGTCTATATTTAAGCTATATATATGCTACACAGAGGGTGCCAAAAAAAGAAAGGGAAAAACTGTATTAATGATAATACTCAATATATACTGATAACAAAAGATGAATACAAGTCACGTTTGACTTCTGCGATTGCAAGAGGTGCTCAAAGTGGTTACCATCAGCGTCCAGACACTTCTGATTATGGCAAACCACTGCTTGAGCATAGATAACATCTCTTAAAATGTGTATACATTTTTTTGGTACCCCCGGTATATCTATATAACCGTAGTATAGTTGATTTAGACTATGCTATAGCTCATGCTATATACCAGGGGTGCCAAAAAAATGTATACAAATGGACAGTTTGGTCAACCTTGCTCACACAGTAGTTCGCTGTAATCAGAAGTGTCTGGACGCTGATGGTAACCACTTTGAGCCCCTCTTGTAATTGCGGAAGTCAAACGTGGCTTGTGTTTATCTATTGTTATCGGTATATATTGAGTATTACAATTTTAATAGCTTTTTCCTTTCTTAAAATGGGTATCCATTTTTTGGGCACCTTCTGTATAAGCATTGCATTATGCCATTATGGGATAAATGCCATTATTATTCTGCTGTTAGAGATGAAAAGGAGAACTGAGCTGTAAGGTGGGATTAGGCACTGCCCCTTGGCCACCACAACTGCTGTGTGTGTGCTCTTTCCAGCACTCTATGGCTTCACCAGATGTGCTGATGAGCTGGGTATTGTTCTAGTGCCTGGCAAACACCGCTCCCGCTCTCACGGACCTCCTATTCTAGGGAGGGAGACAGACAAAACACAAGCACATACATACTATGCCAGGCTAGGAGGTGATGGTGGTTAGTGCTAACAAGACAAAGACGCAGGATGAGGGACAGAGAGTGGGGGAGGGGTGCCGTCTGGATAGTTTCTGATCCGAGGGGAGGTGAGTGGGGCTGATGCAAAGTGAAGGGGAGAGGGAGGCCAAGGATGATTCAGGGAGGGATATGGGACCCCAAGGAGGGGGCGTGTGAACTAGGGCATGGAGTTTGGATTTTATTCTGGAGCCACTGGGAAGGCTGATAAGGAGTGAAATCATCTGTGTTGTTAGAATGCATCCTGGCAGTCGTGAGGAGAGTGGTCTGAGGCTGGCTAAAGGTGGCAGGAAGGAAACTGGTAACAAAGCTTTTGCTTCAATCCAGGGGGAAAGTTGATGGTGGCTTGACTGACTGGCAGCTGGACAGCTGGTTAGACGTTGTCAGATTTGGGATGTATTTGAACGTTGAGCTGGTGACATTTCCTGATGGATTGAATGTAAGCTGTAAGAGAAAAAGAAATGGGGAATTGGCCTGACCACCAAGGTGAATGGATTTACCTTCCACTCGGAAGGTGTGGGTTTTGGTGGGGGGCGGTGTATTCATTTCCTAGGGCTGCTGCAATAAGTTGCCACCTGGGTGGCTTAAAACAACAGAAATGTATTGTCTCACAGTCTGGAGGCTTAAAGTCCCCAATGAAGGTATTAGCAAGGCTATGCTTTCTCTTACGTCTCTAGGGAAGAATCTTGTTTGCCTCTTCTAGCTCCTAGTGGTTGCGACCCTTGGCGTTCCTTGGCTTGTGGATGCATCACGCCAATGTCTGCCTCTGTAGTCGCATGGCATTTTCCCTTGACCGTGTCCAATTTCTCTCTTCTTATAAGGACACCAGTCATTGGATTAGGGCTCACCTTAATCCAGTATGACCTCATCTTAACTTGATTGCATCTGCCAAGACCTTGTATCCAGGTGAGGTTACATTCACAGATACTGGGGGTTAGGACTTGACCATACCATTTTGGGGAAAATAATTCACAACAGTGGGGATCAAAAATTTAGCTTAGGCAGGTTAAGTTTAAGATGTCATTCAATATCTAAAGAGAGATGGCATGTGGACAAGTTGGGCACAGGGAGGTAGAATTGGGGCAGAGTCTGGGCTGGGGGCGGCATCAGGATGGAGGTGGCAGCTGAAGCTGCAGGAGGCTGGAGAGGAGTGCATGCTCTTAAAAGCAAGGTTTCAGGACTGAGCCTGGAATGCTCTAGTGTATGGAGGTCAGGAGAAGGGGAAGAGGAGGGTGGGCATGGAGGTTATGCGGTTTTGTGTCTGGTCTTCTTACAAGCTCTGAGCTCCTGGACAACAGCAAACTATTATTATATTTCTAGCTCCCAGCACTGGCGCTGGCATACAGAGGCTCTCCATACATGTTTGCTAAATCAATGGATAGTGAAACTTCTGTTTTTAAACCATAAGTAAATGCACAATGTTAGTGGCAAGATAATGCCAACAGAAATGAGGGTGCTGGCCTGTCTGTAGCTAGCCCAATGTGTTTGTAATCGCCCCTGCTCTTTTGTGCTGTCAGCCTTGTAAGGAAGAAGGACGTGTGTGAAAATGGGGTTGGAACACGATGAGGAAAATCTCTGCTATGCTGAGCTTCTCTGTGGGACCCAGTGCTAGAAAAGGCCAAGCTACTCCCAGGCTTCACTAATGCAGGTCCTGGACTGGGACATGGAAAGTCCCCTCCGTATTGTGCTGTGCAGCTGTCCAGCCACATCTGCAGAACCTCAGTTCCCAGAAATTGGCAACTGGGACAGAATCTCCACAGGGTTCAGATGATACAGCGAAGGGGTTTGAAGTTGAGGCATCGTTAAAAAAGGGATCTTTAAACATTGATAGTTTTATGAAGGGTGGAGGGATGAGACTAGTTTTATATTCTGGCAGGGAAACAAAGAACATTGGGCAGAACTGACACCGAGGCCATTTAAATGTAGTATCAGAATTGGTGTCAATATAGAGTGTCATGGTTAAGAGAGTAAACAAAAACTGGTGTTTCAGAGCATGGACTAGAAGCCAGAGTGCCTGGGTTAGAATCTGGCTTCTGCCACTTACTTTGTGATCTTGGCAAGTTGCTTAACCTCTGCACCACAGTTATCACATCTGTAAAATGGGGAGAACGATAGTATGTATTTCTTAGAGTTATTTTAAATATTAAATATGTTAATATTTTAAGACCTTGAAACAGTACCTCGCTGCTATAAGCACTATTTGTTGCACAAAAAGAACTTAGACTTTGAGGTCAGAGAGACCTAGATTTCAATTCTGACTCAGCCATGCTCTCACTGCCTGACCTTGGGGAGGTCACTGGCTTTAGTGCTCACATCTATAAAATGGAGATCATAACACCTGCTTGAAAGGACTATTGTGAGGATTAGTGAGATAATAGCATATGTATGACACCCCTGGAATATCACCTGATATAGCATGGACACTCATAAATGTTAGCACTTTCCTAACAGGAAGGACTCAACCATCTCTAGAGATAGCTCAACCCATAGGCAGGACGGCCATGTCAGGGATGCAGCAATGAAATGGTTGTGTCAGAAGGAACGTCACAGTTAATGCCTTTGACAGCCTTCAACCCAGACTATTTTAGCAAGTAGAGCTGCTAGAAGCAACATGGGTAGGAAAAAATTTTAACAAAAATATGGAAAAGTAAAATTCCAATTCATTACTTGAGAGTATTGATTAAATAGGATGCCAGGTATGGGATTGCGATTTTTTATAAAGATGCCAGGCAGCCCGTGATGAAAAGAGATGGTGTGATCTAAGGCGTAAGGGTACAGACTTGGGCACTGGCCAGTTGGATGGGTTCAGCTGTGCCATTTGTTGGTGATATGGCCTTGGGAACATAGTGTAGGTTGGTTTCTCCTAGAAGTTGACCCCAGGTCTTGAACTTGAGCTACAGTTACTTCTTTGGTGTAAATTTATTTGTATGCTCTTGATTATCTTGAGGAAGAGGGTGAGGAAGCCAGTGCGTGGAATGTTAATGAGCAGGTAACTGCTATGGACAACGGGAACCCAATTCTGCTGGGACCTCTGGACGACGCTGTAGAACTGCCTCAGCCTTGTCCCAACTCAAGGGGAGAGGGGATATTATCCAGCAACTCCCATCTGTCATTCTTTGGGGACTGCTCCTGAGACAGGGCACATCAACTCCTGGGTACTTCCATACTGCCCTGCTTGTGGGCCCAGGTGCTTCTATAAGCAGAGAAGGCCTCCAGGCAAAGAGTCTGTGCTTGTAGGGAGAAGCTAAGTACGCCAGCCTGTGAGTACAGAGGGTATCTTAGCTTGGGCTGCTATAACAAACCACCACAGACTGGGTGGCATACACAGAACAGAAATTTATTTCTCATAGTTCTGGAGGCTGGACATTGAAAGCAGGGTGGCAGTGGGGTTGGGTTCCTGGGAGGGCCCTCTTCCAAGCCGTTGACTTCTCACTGTGTCCTCACACGGCAGAAGGGGAGGGGAGCTCGCTGGGATCCCTTGTATATGGCATTAGTCCCATTCCTGTGGGCTTCACTCTCATGACATAATTACCTCCCAAAGGCCACACTCCTAATACCATCACCTAGGAGGTTAGGAGTTCAGCATAGGAATTTTGGGAAGACACAAATATTCAGTCCATTGCAGAGGGACTGTGGGAGGGCACCAGCAATATCTGATAAGACCAGTCCCTTGGACTCTCTAAAACGCCTGTCCTCCTCGATAAAATGGACGTAATGATAACACATACGTCATCGGTCTTTGTGGCGATTAGGGAGATAGTGAACATGCAACGTGTAGCTTGTACTGCTTGGCTATGGAAAGCCGGCAAGGGTAGCTATTATTGTTCTAAAAGAGAAATGTCTCAACAAGGAGCCTCTGCCTTTCAAAGAGTAGAGCCCATAGACTCGACGAGGAAATAAATTATTAGAGGGAATTTGTGTCCATTTAATTTGCTTGGAGAAGTGCCCATAATAGAATCTTATGTACTTGGTCACTGAAAAGAATTATGTGTGGCTGACAGTCACATTTATCCACTCGGACAGAAGGTTCATCTTGAATGTAGAGCCTGTAATTTACTTACTGGTGTATATGGTGGGATAACTCAGGTTAATGTCTGTGACCGGAGACCAACAATTAGCAAGTTAATTAGGGTCCTGATTTTTGTAGCGAAGGATAATCATTTATTAGTTTAGGTCAGACCCTGGGCCTTCCCGTGAAGTGACTTTCTATGAAAATATTGACTGAGAGGGACGCGCTGTACCTTCCCTCGTACAATTCACATATGCTTGGGAAACTCATTATCTGTTACCATGATAGTAGCGAGGACTATATCCAGGAGGCCTGGCTTCAGCTGGCCTGTTTGTGGGTGATGGGGGAAATAGAAATAGAATTCGAATATAGGCATGCCTCGTTTTATTGCGCCCCACTTTATTGCACCCCACAGATGTTGCATATTTCACAAATTGTAGGCAAGACCCTCTGCCAGCAAAAAGACAATGACTCACTTTATTGAGATACTCACTTCATTTCAGTGGTCTGGAACTGACCCTGCAATATTTCCGAGGTCTGCCTGTATAACAAGAGGAATGTCAGCCTTCCCCACCCCACCCATGTGCTTTGAGGCTGGTTCCTGCCTACTGTGCACTGGGCCTTTGCTCTTTTCCAGCCAATCATCTGAGATAAATTAGCATCATCATTTCATTTGAGGCATTTATTGACCAAAAAAAATAAATAAATTAAAAAAAATAGAAAGGGTACCATTGTGCCTTGGGGCTAAAAAGCATTAGGAAGTGGTTAGCTGTTCTTTTTTCTTGTTTTTCCGCAGTGACAGCCACTGATCTGTACCTGGGATTCTGTATAAGGGGCTGGAGATTATAAATCTAATGTAGAGAAGAGGAGAGGGCATGGACTGAAGGGGCCCCTTGCCGTGGACGAAGAGACGAGCAGTAGGCACGTCCTCTTTTTGGCAATAAAAAGCCTGGGGTTCATTGTGTTGGTTTTGTCTTCTCACTCGACCCTTCTTGCTTGTTTTTGGCGCTGGCACCTACTGAGCTTGGTTGGAAAGTTACTTAGAATGTCCCTTGACTAATAAGGTGGAGGCTTGGCCATGCCTCATAAGCTATAGAAAGGATGATGGACAAGGCTCTTAAAATCTGTTTGGCTCCTGCTTTCAATGCCATCAGTCATGAATTGTACGAGTGACTTGTTTCTGTTTGTAAAATAGGAGCAGAGATGAGGTCGTGACAAACCTAGCTTTGTAAGTCACTTCAGCTTTCTGATGGAAGGTGATTCGGGCGACGGAAACACTCCTGGCCTCTCTTTGCTGGGGGCGGACACCTCAGCACTTTTCCCATTTTGGTTTAAACTGAAGCTACCAAAGGAAATGCCTACTATTAAAAGTCCAATCTAACAGCAAAATGGGCAGTTTTAAATGATACGCCACCATTGTTTTTTCTTAACACTAGCTGGGTAAACTGAACTTTAGTTAATAAAAGAAAACAAAATGGTGGAACTACCCCACAAGTAATTTTTCATGGCCCAGGTCCCAGCATTCTAGGTGTAAATTAGTGCACATTTTTATGAATTTTTAATGTTCAACAAATACTCTGTGTTCAGAATAAAGCCCTGGTCCTCCCACTAGTGCCTATGCCCTGATTCCCGAGAGCCGGCGACAAAAGGCACTTTGCAGATGTGATTAAGGTTACAGAGCTTGAGATGGGGGAGATTCTCTGGGATTTTCTGGATGCACCCAATCTAATCACGTGAGTCGTTACAAGCACAGAACTTTCCCTTGCTGTGGTGAGGGAAATGGCAGCATGAGAAGGATTTGATGTCCACCACCAGTTCTGAGGTACAGGAACTATGCACAAGGAAAAAATTCTGCCAACAACTGTAATGAGTGAGGAAACAATCCTCCTGTAGAGCCTCCAGAAAGGAAGTCAGCCCTGCCAATGCTTTGATTGTAGCCTGGTCAGACCCAGGTCAGAGGTCTGACTGGCAGACCTGTTAAGATAACATATTTGTATTGCTTGAAGCCACGGAATTTGAGATAATTTGTTGTAGCAACAATAGCAAGCTAATACACTTCAGTTGCTCTGGTCTAGAGATTTCCTAATGATAAAGTAGTTTCTGAACCCAGTGTGTACCTTCCAACCAGGAAGGGCTGAATCATTTCCTACCCAAATCAAAAGCTCTGGCTCCCATGTCTCAGAGAATTCCAACCTGTGGTCCTGGATCGCTAGAATGTTAGAAGACTTGGGTGATGGAGAACCAAACGGAGAGGAATGACTATGAATGGACCATCTCCCATGTTTTAGGGATATTCATTCTCTTACTTAACCCTATAATAATCTGTGAGGTAGATATTGTCATATTTTATATCTGAGAAACTCCTTCGAAGAGGTTAAATGATTTCTGAACTTACAGAAGTAGTAAGTGACGTAGTGAGGTTTGGAATTTCCGAAGAATATGTCCTTTGTGTCTTCTGCCCCACTCTAACCTCCTTTGTAGCCAGCCTCAGGAGTCAGGAAATCAAAAGCGTACTGGCTGAGTTTTCTGTTATAGGAAACAAGAAAACAGAACCACTTGCCAGTCTCTCCTTAATGTTTCTTCAGTTGATAAAACATTGATGAAGATGGAAGACATTGTCCCTGCCGTTTTTTTTTTTTTCCTTCAAAGCACAGAGTAGGAGGAGGGGGACCCAGACGGATTGGGTTATCTCTCCATCTGCACTCCAGCTCCCTTCTAGGCTGGCGTGCCTGGTTACTAATCAGTAATGCTTTGTGGCTTGCAGAATAAGAACCTAGTTTGTTAGCAAAAGAATCAGGTTGGTATTTAAGACGAAAGAGTATTTGAAAAAATGATTGATTGTTTTAAAGGGTCACTTGGGACTGGCTTTGCAGATCTTACTGCATTAAGCCAGATTTTGGTTCGATTACTTGCAATGCCATTTGGATTAGACGTGTGCAACATGCCCCCGAAATCCCAAGATCCTCTGCCAGCCATTAAACAGTCCTTCATGTCATCCAGAGAGAACACGGACTAGCAGCTAACGAACCCCAGCACCCCCCACCCCCACCCCTTCCCGTGCTAGAAGCTGGGCTTCTTTAAATTCAGCTGTAATGCTGGCGGAAGCCTCCAGACAGGATTTGTTTAATGGGCGGTTTTAAAGCACTCACTCGCAGCATTAAGTTCCACGAGAGCAGGAGAGAAGCATAAAAAGTGCTACCTGCTTCTGAGGAGCATCTGGTCCATAGGGAGCGAGAGGCTGTTTAAAAAGATGAACAGGTTTTGGTAAACAAATAGTCCCGTGCTCCACAGGTGGGGAGGAAACTCGAAGGTCACCTGGGTACAGGCCCAGGTTTGGAGCAGGCAGTCAGATGTTGGTGGCATGTGTTTGCTTATGGGTTGGTCGGCAAGGATGCCCAAAGGAACCCCCGGGACCCTCCGTGAAGGAAGGATCCCGTCCTCAGACCTCGGCCAAGCCGTGATGGCTGTCCCTCAGTGTGCCATTAGAGAGCTCTGTGTCCAGCTAGACCCCACCCCTGAGATCTGGGGGGTGAGTCGGGCTCCCTCTGGATGCCCTCACACATAGGATATTGAATGCTAGCTAGCCCATTATTAGTTCTTTTCAATTCCCTTCACTAGAGCTTCTAGAGCCTTCTGCTGACTGCTAGAGTTCTGCCCACTCGTGTAGGCCATTCCTATCCTAGATGCCCCCTCACCTAGTTTCTGGCTGGAGCCAGTGCCTGATACCTCTGTGCTTTCTGTTGGCTTGATATCTTCGTGCTATTTGCCCCAGCTTACAGCTTGCTTTTCAAACTCAAAGCTGTCTGCCCCTTACCCATCGCTACCTCTGGGTCAGCTTCCATCCCTTCTATGTCCCTCATATCCTTGGCTGCCTCTGGCCTCTGGCCTCCCACTCTTGGGTGGCTCTATGCTAAAGTCCCAGTTTGCCTCATTCGGGAGTCAGAATAGCAACAGAATGGTGCCTAATCCACCCCCGTGGGACCTCCTTGATTTATGCCCATGAGGTTTATAACTACCCTTCAGGGCTTTAGCAGTGACCCTAGAACCCAACCAACATAGTACTCAGCTCTGCAACTTTTCACCGAAACTGCCACACAGGAGAGAATAAAATTCTTACTGAAAAAAAAAAAAAAAAAAGTGAAAACCTCTCTTCTTTGTTGACTACAGGAGGCCTTTTTATAGACAACCATATTAAAAAAAAAAAGAAAGAAACCAACTGTGATTTTTAGGTTAGAAAACAGTCTCAGAGTACACTACGCCCTGAATCAGGATGCACTGTGTCTTCTGTACCATGAAATCTTTTTTCCCCCTCAGCTCAACTCTTAAAATAATTTTAAATACTTTAGACTAAACACTTCTTACATTTCTTTTTGGAAACGGTTTTGGGTTATATCTGGGTTTATTTTTGTGAACTAACTTTTTTATATTGAATTGTATAATGTGCATTGTAATGGTTTTTTTTTATAAGCACTCCACATCAAGGAAAACATCTGTAGTCAAAATAGTCTGTCTTAAACACTGCTTTCAGCATATCACAGCACTGCTGAGAAATTTTGGGTTGTTTCCTAATCTCTTTTTCTTCATCTAAATTTGAATGTCTGACTTTCCAGGTCTACCAACACCCGACCCCTCCTGACCTTTTCTTTTCCAACAGGTCTTTTTGTTGTCCTTTCTCCATATTCTGCTGATAACGAATGATGAGAGTCTGTGTTACAGTTAGTGACAAAGACCTTGAAGCTAGAGTTCCTGGGGTCAAGCGAGGTCTAAGACGAAATTCATGACTTTGGCAAATTGCCTGACTTCTCTGTTTTAGTTTCCTCACCTGTAAAGTGGAATAATAATCTGACCTACCTTATAGGATTGATAGGACAATTAAATATGTTTTGATGAAAGCATGAAAACCTGCTTTCTAGCACACAGTAAGTATTCAATAGATGTGAGCTATTACTTTACACCCACTCACAGGGGGATTGGTGATTTGGATAAAGGAACTGTTTATGTCCTATTCTTCCTTTTTCCCTCACATATCCCATGTAGGTATCCTCTTGCACTTACTTGGTTTAACCTATAATTCACATGCCATTTGGAACATTTTTTTTTCTTTAGTTTTGCAGGTACAGGGCAGCTTAAAGATAGCTTTGCTCATTTACAATGTACCGACTAAAGAATTTTCCTAAAAGTAAGAAAATCTCTACCCTCAGCACTAACCATATCCATATGCATACAAGGTTCCCTTGAATCCAGAAAGTCAAATACTTAGGTTTCGATCACTTCTTCTGAGTTCACTGTCATATCATTGAGGCTAGCTCGGCAGGCATGGGTACAGGGGAATTCATCTATGAATAAAGGTTTGGTTTTAAATCAGGAGACTGTAGAAGCAGAGTGTTTTAGTGGTGGTTTTGCTATTTTGGAATTTTCTATTCTGGTTCTCCAACCCCTGCCTCCAAACAAACCCCACAAGCCAACTGACCTTCAGAGCATAGTTTGAAACTCATGGAGGGCATCAGAAAATGATTCTGCTACTGTTGGTCAGATTTCTACTCTTACCTGGGCCAGTGTTCTGTCACTAGTATTGGGGGAAGTGTTGGTTTTTAGGAGAACACGTCGTAGATCGACCATGAAATTATCTTCAGGAAAGCAAGGTACCCCGAAGGATCAAATTGGGTTGGTGGCCTCTGATGGAACCTAAGGAGGAAGTCAAAGGCTCAAAGTCAGGCTCTGTGACGTTTTAGAATTGTCACAAAATGTAGCTGACTTAAAATAAAGTAGTTTTGTTTTTGATCACTTCACCCATTTACTCTAAAGAACAAACCCCTTTAATTCTACCATACCCTAATGAAGAAAATACATTTTGCATCATGAGTTCAAGTCTTGGTAACATAATAAAGGAAAGATTTCCTTATATATCACCTGGTGGCCGTTATATATATTTCTCTCTGAAAGAGAACTCAGTGGAGTTCTTATCTTTATATTTTAGTTGAGGGAGACAGCAGAGTGTAATAGGTAAGAAAACAGATTATTCCAGGAGTAAAAGATTTGGTAATCAAAAGCAACATGATCTTGGGCAAGTTCCGTAAACTCTGTAAGCCTTAGTCTTCTCATTTGTAATTGGAAAACAAAAACAAAAATGAAAAATTCTCTCTCTCCCCCTGCCCCCCCAACACACACACACACACACACACACACACACACACACACACACACTCTGCAGATTTTTTTTCAAACTTGAGTGAACCAATGCATACGAAGTGCTTAGGACACTACCTGGCCTATACTAAGGACTCAGTAAACAGGAAATTCAGTCAATAAGTACTCAAGTGACTTTTATTCCATGCATGTGGAAGGCACAAGGACCACAAAAAGAAATAAGAAATGACCTCTGCCTTTGAGAATCTTGCAATAAGGATACAAAGTATAGTAAGTCTGTGGGTTTAGTCAATAAAAGCAGAAACAAGTTAGTTGTGGGTTTGTTGGGTGTTGCGGTGAGATGATGGCACTATCTTCAAAATGGTGGCAGGGCTCTCCATGATGCAGCTTCTGCCTGCGTGAATAGCCTCATTTTAGGTCGCTCCTGTCCTTGCTCACTAACCTCCAGCTACACTGGCCACATCTACTCACTCAACAAACATTTAGTAGGTATTTAGTGAGCATCTTGTATGAGCACGACACTACGGACAAGTGGCAAATGAAGCAGATCAGAACACTGCTTTCCTGGAAAGTATGTACGGCCAGTGTCTCAAACATGCTAAGCTCTTTCTCATCTCAAGGCCTTTAATCACGTGTCCCCTCTACCTAGAATGGTCCTTCTTTGATGCCTTCTTCCCACTAACTTCCATACATTCTTCATGTCTTAAATTTTGTTTCCTCAGACAAGCCTTGCTGATCTCCAGTCCCAAATCCTATCAAAATAAAATTCTGCTGTTGTCTTTTCTCGGTATATCCTTTTATGTCAAAACACTATCACAGTTTATTTGTATCATTGTGTTTTTACTGCCTCCTCCACTAGACTGTCAACTCCCTGAGGTCACAGACTATATTCATGTTGTTTATTGTTTTATCTACCACATCTGTGACTTAGCTGGTTCACAATAGGTTTTTCAAGTATATATGTTGATTTAGTAAGAAGTGACAGTATTAAAATATATTTTCATTTTACAAACACTTATAGAAAATTTGTGCTGATTTTTAATGGTGATAATGTATTTAGATAGATTTATTTTGGTTCTCCTAGCTGATTGTTTGTGTATATGTATGTACTTATTTAATTGCTAAATTATGATCCTGGAGAGCTATTCTTTATATTTGAAAAGCTTTCAAATAGTTTTCTTTTTCTCCCCACAGGATTAGATTTTAGAGTGAATTTTTCTTGGGTTTTGTCATGTTCTTTAATCTTTATAATAGCACAGGTCACTCAGTACAAAAGTCCTTGGGTATTTCAGAGGCTCATTCTTCACGTGGAAAATGTAAATCTGCTCCCTTGATTGCCTGTGCTGTCAGTGTAAACCCAAATCTCTGGAGATAATGTTTAGAAGAAAAGGAAGAAATGGATAATACACCAAACACACATTAGCCCTTTGTTTGCTTGCTGGAGTGGGGAGCAGATGGGAAAAGAAGTGGGGTGCTCATTGGGTTTAAATGTCTGCAGCTGATATTAGCTTGAAGCACTGGTCAAACAGAAACGTCTTCTTTTGGTGAAGTTGGTGAAGCCAGCCCACTGTATTCCTACCCTTCTGAAAAATGTTAGTTCAAGTTTCACTACTGCTATGAACAAAAATTTGCCATCATGGCAAATGATACTGTTGGATGTGGATGGAAACCCCATAAAATTGTATGGGTGATATTAATTTAGTCACCTAGGGCTTAATAGTCATTTTATGGACAGTAAAAAAAAAAAAGTTTTGTAGCCATAATGTTTTATCTATTTTATGGTCTTTTATGCTGTGTTTAATCAGTGTAATTATGGGAGAAGATAATTAAATGTAGTACTATACAGTTCTTAAGATTTTAAGGCTGTTATTACTAGTTTAACCACAAAAAAGATGTGTAAAATTTAATCTTAAAGAGAAATATAAGTCAACATTTTCAGTAAGTGATTTAATAATAGAAGTACAGTTGTGCCTTTTTTGGTCACTTTACTTGTCATTTAATATATTTTTTATTCATAACTGAGAAGGAAAATCAAGAGGAGAAGAATATTTGTACTATTCTTTGAACAAAAGTTATCTTTCTTTGGTTCACAATGGTTACATTAGAAATAGTCTGCTGCCCCTAAAGGCTATTCAGGACTACATTTTAAAACTGCGATTATACATGTGATCTATTTTACTGTGTATGTGCACTCCATACATATTAATCATATTATTTTTTGGGGGGGCATAAATAAAAAAAAATTTCTGTTTTTTTATCTTAATGAAAAAAGGGACTGTCAAAGAATTGATGAACGTATTCTGAACTGTCTTACTCTGAGGAAGGCAGCACTGAGCTCCCATTGGCTGGGAATAACTTCCCATTTGATATTATGAGAGCACATTTTACAGCTAGTCTGACTGTAATTGGAGGGTGTCTTGAACATAGTGGGTGCTTCATAGATCTCTCTTGATCCGTGCTCACCTGGGTCTCTGGAGTGGAGCAAGCATTGAACTGAACTTACAGAAGAACTAGGAGTTAGATTAGAGAAAACAGGATGGAGGGTATGCTGGGATGGGGAAGCAGAGTAGCTAAGGTGAAAGGCTTGAAATTCCTGGGGAAGAGGTGAGGAACTCCGGGCTAACCTTCTCCAACCTAGTGCATGCAGAGCTACGTAGTGGGAAATAAATCAGGGGAAGAAAAAACAAACATCAGGCCACAATGTGGAGGCTTAAAGCGTCATGAAAAACATACTGGACTGAATACAATGGAATATTATTCAGCCTTGAAAAAGAATGAAATTCTGAAATCTGCCCAACGTGGATGAACCTTGAAGATATTAAGCTAAGTGAAATAAGCCAGACACAAAAGGACAAATATTGTATGATTCCACTTATATGAGGGACCTAGAATAGTCAAATTCCTAGAGACAGGAAGTAGATTGGAAGTTTCCAGGAGCCGGGAGGAAGTGGAATGGGGAGTTGTTTCTTAGTGAGTGTAGAATGGTGAGAATGGCTGTACAACAGTGTGAATGTACTGAATGCCTCTGAATTAGACACTTGAAAATGGTAAATTTTATAAGTAACAAGTAACAAAACATGTTACAGCAATGCACTGAATAGTATGAGCAATGGGAGGCATTGAAGCTTCTTGTGGAAGGGAGGATAGGATTCAAGTGGCATCTTTGGAATTAAGCTATTAGGTATTTTTTAAGCTTTGAACTTCGTTGACAAGCTGTGTTGAGACCATCTCTGTTGCTACCACATAGGAAGATGAGTAAGATGAATCTTTCGTCCCTATAGTGTCATGAGAAAACTAACGGGGTCGATGGCTGGAAGTTTCTAATGGACAATGTATAGCTGAGAGGGGAATTGGGGCAGCAAAAAATGATTTGAAATCAGAGTGGGTATCCCATATTTGAAAGGCTTCTTGGCAATCGCGAAGTCATTTTGATTTGCCTGTGTGCTTTAGGAAACTTGAGTTGGATGAAGCACTGAGGCCGAATGGTGCAAGTTATCGGCTTGGAATTAATGAAAAATGTGAGACCAGATCTTTAGGTTTTAGAATGGTTTCGTGCACTAAATTGATGCTGCGTTCTTTTTCATCCTCCAGCAAATATATTCTCATTGTGTGCTCTAAGGAAATGGTTAGAAAAAACATCATTAAAATACTTCTTTTCCTTTCTTCTTCATTGGAAGAGGCCACAAGTGTCTGATTTTCCAATTTGAGCCAAACCTTCCCTTTTGCATTCTAATAGCGGCTCTAAATGGGACGACATGGTTGGGCGGGTCCCAGGATTTTACACCGTGAGACTTTCAAAGGGGCTCCCACATCATCATTTTGATCTTCCTGCTTTAGGGACAGAAGCTGTGGCCCAGGGACTCATCATTGATCCTTTTATAATTCCATCAATTTTCTGGCAGTTAGAACAAATTTATACCTGCATGGCAAAGCTAAGCAAAGAGAGGCATGTCAAGTGTACCAATCTCAAGGCAAAGGAAAGTCCACACTGAGTGATGAGAAAGCTGACGAGCGCAGCTACGCCTCGCAGGACAAAGCAAGGGAGGTTGCAGGGAGAGGCAGGCGAGAGGGGAAGGCACCTCTTTCTCATCACAGATGGAGGGTTGGAGCTTAAGCCTCAGGAGCTTGATCCGGCTGATGGAGACGTTGTAGTGGGCCTGGGATGCACTTGATGGTGGAGCTTGGAAGGTAGATCTGGGGTTACATTTGACTTTACCTTTCATTAGCTCTGTGATCTTGGTCCAGTTAGTTATTTCTCTAAACCTCAGTTTTCTCATTTGTGAAGGAACAATAATGGCTCCTTAGAGGAGGGGTTGTGAGGATAAATGAGGCAAAGCTTGTAAGTGAAGAGTAATTATGATTATGACATTGGGGGAGTGGTCAGGTGTGTCATCCCTGCAGGGAGGTCTTTCTGACTCCTCCTCCCCTTCTCTCCACCGAGGCCCTTCTAGGAGCACCTGGAGCACCTGGGCCTCCCTCTGTGGAGCTCTTGGCTAGTGGTGGTGTCATTTATTTACACGCCCCACCACACCATTGTTCCTATTAGGTTAGCAATGACTTTCTACTCACCTTTACATCCTCAGTACCCCGCATAGGGCCTGGCAAATAACTGATCAACAACTGCTCAACTCTTGGTTGAATGGATGAATGAGAGACCGACTTTATTTGACTTGTCTTTCTAAAAGAAGGGACAAAACCTAGGGAACGTAAGTTGTTGACCCTTTATGGGTGGCATGGGGAAGGGAGGTGGTGAGAGCCAGAATCAAGATGGACCTCAACTTTTTTGGCCTTTTCATAAATGACAAATTAGGAGGTGATGTTTTGCTTCATAAAACTACTTTATAAAATTTATAAAAAGATTCTTGGCTTGATAAGAGATTTTGAAAGAGCACAAACTTCTCGGAATGCAATTTAACCATATAAAGAACCTTAAAAGTGCTAATAATCTATGATCCACCAATACTTTTGGAATTATTTCTTAAGGAAATAACCTAAAATTACAGAACTGTTTTGCAGAACTAAGTTGTTCATGGTAGCATTGTTTATAATCAGAAAAAAATTGAAAAATGCCAACTGTTTACCAAAATGAGTAGGATTCAGTGCATTTTGGTAAAATCACATATTGAATAAGATGCAGCCATCAAAAATAGTGTTGAGACTTTTAATAACATGGATAATGTATATATTTAGGTAAAATTAGTGACATATGCACATTTATGGTATGTGTTAAAGTAGAGAAATAAAATACACTCGTTTAATAGTAATCGCTTCATTCCACAACGATAATGGGTATTTACTTTCTTTATATTTTTCTATGGTTTCAAAAACAATTTATTAATTTTATAATCAGAAAAACACCCTGAAAAAAAAAATCTAGTTTTCTATTTTCTACAATCATTTCCAAAGAGACACTGGGCACCATTTTCAGTGTGCGTGTCAGGAGGAAATAATCCTAGCTCCGAGGTGTACCAGCATCGTCCCCAGGTCCTCCCAAGAGCGGGAGAGGTGGATAGATCATTGTGTCTGAAGTGACATAGTGACACAGAGCTCTTGCCAATCGGGAGGTGGAAACACCGCCACTGTGACATCTCTTCTTGGAACCAGACACAAAATACCAGAGAGAAGGTGCTCAGGAGACGAAGGACAAAAAGGGTCCTTGAAAAGGGGGAGGAAAAGAGAGATTGAGAAGAAGGCTGTGGAAAACAGGAAAACTTCGGAAGGAAGAGGAATGGAGGTATTAGAAATAGGAAAGAAAAATAAGAATAAACGAGACAGACACCTGGTGTTTTTGGGGAAATGTAAAGAAAACCCTCGAGGAGTCCCTTTTATTGCTCTGGGCCTCCATTATCGTCTCGTAAGCTAATAAATCAGTAGGTGCTTTGCTTTTATTGGTTTACTTGCTTTTATTTAGCAGTGGTATCATCAGGCCATAAACAAATGAGCATATCCACCTGACTGTCTCCAGGAAGCATTAGTAATTCAAATTGGAGGCAAGACCAATTTTTCCTCCCATGTATCTTTGTCACCTTGAGCAGCTGGTTCACACTGTGCTGGGAACCTCGGCCCCGGGTGATGGACTGTCGTGTGACTGTTGTCTACACACAAACACTTTGTTTTCCTAAATAAAGGATCCTCGGAAATGCACCCTAGTGCTTATAGCTGAGGACTGAGGGATAGGATTTAGGAGTGCATTCCATATTTTATTCTGAGACCTTTCAGGGGTGGCTGTGAAGGATCGCTTTTTCCTACTATGAACGGATCCACAAAATGGGAATACCTTGCTCACCGTGGGCTGGCATTTAGGAAGACTTCTGGTATCTGTGAAAGGACCTTGATAAAGGAGGGGAGACAAAAAGCAAAGAGGGAACGAAGCAAGGGAGGAAACAGCGCAACGTAGTGGAAAGAAAATTGCTTTTGGCATCAAGCACCTGAGGGCTGGCATCTTAACTCATCTACTTACCTAATGACCTGGTAAACATCACTTAACTTTTATGAGTCTCAGTTTCCTCATCTATAAGTGAAGATAGCCTTCCCTAATTCAGGGGTTATTACGAAAACTAAATGACATAATATATGCAAACACCTAACACATACTAGATGGTCATTTATGGGACTCCCTCTTCCACTTACTGACTGCCTACCTTATGCCAGGAATTATGCTAAGTGATTTCCAGGGCCCCTGCCTAGTAATTTAAACAGACAACTCCCATTATTTCCTCTGAATGCAATAAAGTTGTTTTGAGTATATCCTGATAAGTAATTGCTTCCCTTAATGATACTCTAGTGGAATACAATATGGAAACCTCTGAAGGTTCTTATTCTTGAAACTAATTTTTAAGTACAAGTGCTTACAATTAGTCTTGCCTCAGCGTGATCTGTAGCATACCAAAAAGCCCTGGGTCTCTAAATATAGAAATCAAAATACCTTGAATCCTCGGAAAGCCAACTCAGAAAACCTTACACAAAAGGAGGATATGCTCACACTCTTCTGCCACATAACTACATTAGCACATCATAGGGAACGCTGCCTATTCAGTTACTAAGTGTCTTAGCAAGGGAAGTATCCGGTTTGTTAATAACTAACCCCCATCCACACCCTTCCCCTCCCAATACCCATGTCAGCACAAAAGGGAGTTCCTTGGAAAAACAAACTCAGTAATTAAAAAGAAAAACAAAAAACATCCCGAAACCCATGGATGGTAAATGCTTGCTTGGATGGTGAGTATGTTGCCAAGCTGCTGGCTAAAAAGCTGCCATGCAAAGAGAAAAATGACCAAATTATGAGCATGTGCTGAGTGAGATTCGTGGAATTCTACCTTTCTTGTTCGCCAGCATGTTGAGTCCAGTGACAGAGGTGTGTTCAGGGGCTGCCCCTGCTTTTGACTTTAGTAAGCATTTCTTAGACATCGTATCTTTTTACTCCTTGCAAGATCTGACAATATTTTTTTCAGTATTTGAAAAAAATGTGCCACAGAGTGGTTCGGTGACCTTGTGAAGGCTGCAGTGAGTTGGTTCATCGCCACGCTGGGTTTAGAGCTGGGCGTATTCTTTGGGCTTCCGTTTCCACATATATGAAATGGGTGTAATAGTATTGACCTCCTGGGGTTGTTGGGGAGAATCGCAGGGGTTCATGTACGAGAAGGTGGAATGCTTGGTTCTCAGAGTGTGGTCCGTGGACCAGCAGCAGCAATGCACTGGGCCCCATCGCGACCTCTTGAATCACAAACTCTGGGTATGAGGTGCAGTGATCTGTATTTAACAAGCCCTCAGGCGATTCTGATGCCCCCCAAAGTATGAGAACCACTAGGTCAGTTTCTTTTACACTGACTTCTCCCCCGGCGACTATTTTATAGGACCAGTGGTCATTGGCTCTATTATAACCTACAAACTAGATGCTCAAGAGTTTTGACTTTAGTTTTGCTATTCTAATTTATCCTCTGCCTCTGGTAAGATGGAAAAGTTTTCTGTACCACAGGATACTTTGTTGAAAAGTGGGGAAAACAGAATTTAAAAAATGGTGAAGAATTATAAAATGATTATGAAAAATTTTGCAGATTGAATATTCGGAATGAACATGTGAGAGTCATTTGTGAATGCATCATGAAATTTAGAGATAGTAAAAATATATTAAATTGATTTTTAAAATTCCAAATGTGTATTACGTCTTTGAAATGTCAGAAAGATGGGAAGATAGAAAGTATCATTAGCTCATATCTCTATCACACTTTTATCTCTTCAGTGTATTTTCTCATCTATTATTTTATTTTAGACTCATTATGAATATTTGAGGTTGGTAGATAGGCAAAAGAGTTTCCTCATCTGTGTACAGATGAGGAAACCACATTTCTAAAGTGTGCACTGCAGAAAATTAATTAATGTTACGAGAGTGTCACATCTACTAACCCCACAGCTATGGCCTTTATAGACTTCACTGCTTGCACACTATGTATTTTAGGGAGCATAGCTGTTCATTTCTACTTCAATTTTGCTTTGTGCCAATTAGTGTAAATGATCTTAAAACTCTTTAGCTATGATTTTTTGGTAAGTTTCACTTACACAGAATAAAAGATATGCTCTGGGTTCTTGTACATGTTGAAATAAGTGGTAAGTGATAAGACACAAGGCAAAGATGTTTCATTCATCCATTCATCAGGGGGTTTAGGTTTACTCTGTTCCAGATACTGGGCTGAATCTCTGTGTTTACAGTAGTGAGCAAATCCGACATCTGATGGATTTAACATTGTCATTTCATCATCTCCAGCTATGCGGCCTTTATTAAAGTGCTGTGAAGTAAGCCTGCCCTGCTTCCCTCTCTTCTTGGGGTCATTCTAGAGGCATCTCTTCGGACCAGCTTTAAAATCACCGACCTTCAGAGACCATAAAGAATGGTCAGTGGTAGTTTGGACAACAAACCAACATATGGCTACTGCCCCACGGTGACAACTGGCTAAACAGAGAGTTTATCTACAGGCCAGGTATAGGCGTTCTTTTATGAGAAATGGAAGATTGTACATTATAGTAGAGATGCAGCTGAGATGTTAGGAGGAAACACTTTATATATATTAGGAAGTCTGCTCTGTGGAACTTCTTAGGAAATGAAGATTCGATAAATACTCGTTTATTTATTCAACAAATATTTTTTGAGAAGCTGCTATAGGTCAGAAACTGTCCTAGGGACTGGGGCTATAGCAATGAGCAAGGTGGGTAAACTCACTGTCCTTACGGAACTTGTTTTCTAAATAAGGAAATTGAGAAATAAGTAACTAAATAATATAATACAGAGTAAGGAGACAGTGTGTGACTGTCGAGGAGTGGGGAGGGGCAGCTAGTTTATAGAGAAGGTTGTTAGGGAGGCTTCGTGGCGTAGAGGAGATGTGAGCTGAGATTGAAATGCTGTGCAGGAGCAGCTCAGGCTGATAGCTAAGAAAGAACATTCCGGAAAAAGGGAGCTGTGAGTGCAGAGGCTCTGAGAAGGGAACAGGCTTGGCCAATGTGGTTGAGGAATGTATTTATTTGAATGCACAGTCTTGTGCTGGGGAATGTGGGCATGGGTGAAGTTCGGTTGAGAGGCAAGCACAAACAAAATGAAAGATTTGGTCTTGACCTTCAGGAAGAGAGTGTGTGGCATGAAGAGTAATACCAGAACAACTAGAGGTGAGACAACATGCCTGTCTTTAAATGCTCTGAGGACCTTGGAAGAAGGGGACATCAGTAGAGGATTCAGAGAGGGGATCATGGCAGAGGTAGAGAATTGCATAGGTGGGCAGAAGAAAAGGGAAGGGGCCCTTTTTAGAGGGGGTAGCAGCTGGAGAGACTCTATCCAGGAGTCCAGTAGAGAAGGTGGCAGCATGGAAGATGGGAGTCATTTGGTTCTGAAGCCAGGCTGCCTCGGTTGGACTCCCAGCTTCATTCCTAACCATCTGTGCAGTTGTGGGCTTTCTGTGTCTCAGTTTTCTCATTTGTAAACTAAGGGTCATAGTAAGGCCTGTGTGTGCTGGTTGTTGCTGCATAATAATCCTCCCCAAAACTTAGTGGCTTAGAATATCAGTTTACTCTTCTCTCCCAATTTTGTGGGTTAACTGAGCAGTCTCGTATGGGGATTCTTATGCAGTCACAGCCAAATGGTGGCCGGGGCAGGGGTCAACTGAAGGCTTGACTGGGCGGAATGTGCAAGATGGCATCTTCACTTATATGTCTGGCAGCTGGGCTGGATGGATGCAACACCTCAAGTCTGCCTGGGAATTCTCTCCCTGAGTCCTCTTCCTGTGACCAGCTTGGGTTTCCTCCCTGTATGGCAATTCTCAGGGGAATCAGACTTCTCACATGACAGCTGGCTTCCCCCAGAGTGACTATTATGTGACAAAAAATGGCAACATGCACATCATCATTTCCAGTCTATTCCATTGGTCAAAACAGTCACATGCCAGCTCAGATTTAAGGGGAGGGGACAAAGACCCCACCTCTCAATGGGAGGAATGTCAAAGAATTTGTGCATCTGTAGCCATCTTTAATCTGCTACACTGTTTTATGGATTATGGTGAGGGTTGAATAGGTTAGTAGAGAACACTTAGCAATGCATGAGGAATACATTCAACAATGTTAGCTATAATGATGATGATGAGGATAAGGGAAGGTCTTAAAAATCCAGGCAGGAGATTTGATAGGACAGCCCTGATGGAATGGCAGAGTCATCTGAAATCCTTGTGTTGGAGTGGTGGGAAAGGACAGCTTTGTTAGGTTTTCTCCTAGGCAGTCAATATCTCTCATGCATGTACTTCATTCATTCATTCATTCACTCATTTGACCTCAGCCAGCATTCAAACCTCAAGCATTCACATGCTTGGTGTTACCCTGGGTGCTAGGTGAATAGGACAGACATGGTCCCTGCCAGTGGGGAAGCAAAATTTTAAACCAATAGTCACCAATATTTGTTTGTTATTGTGCTAGGAACTAGGCAGAATGAATGCACAGGGCCCCCAGGAGATTATAATGGGGAACCTAGCCAAGTTTCTGCAGATAATATTCAACCTGGAACAAGAAGGATCAGGAGTAAATTGCCAGGTAAAGAGCCCCAGGGAAGAGGGGCCGGCACTCAGAACCCCAAGTGGTGACTGTTGTGGTTGAGTGCTGTAGGTTGCAGGGCCAGCGGCAGGCGCTGGAGCTGGTGAGGCAGGTAGGACTCCCTGATGCTAGTTAAGGATTGCAGATTTTATCCTGAGGGTAATGGAGTTCACAGGAATGGTGGTATTTGAAGAGTTCCCAAAATTGCTGTCTTTTTGTCTGAAGAAGAAGGAAAAAAAATATCTTAAAGAGATGGGAGAGGGTGTTGAGGGATGAACTTGGCTGGTTTCACTTGAACAAATAAATCACCAGTTGCCATTTATCCCCAATCAGCAATAATCTCAGCATTCTCACCCTGGGTCAGTCTGGACAAAAGCTGCCCACTCTGCTCCGTTCCACATTTGTCAGCCTGTAATAGCATCCTTATCGTAGGAAATCTCTCGATTGCTCCTCAACATAAACTGTTTGCTGGGCAGCCAGGGTCAGCTGTGCCTGCTAAGCTCGCAGGCTGACCCACGTGCCCTCTTTGAACTGCAGAAGGTTCAGCAGAATTGAAGTGGCTGGTCTGAGGCGAGGCGGAGGTGTTTACTGATACAGGTTTGGGTCTGGGGTTGTGAGTTCCCAGCACCTCGGAAAACCATGTGCACTAAAGCAATTCATGGACTGAAGGGCCAAGTCCTGCATGCAGCTAAAAAGGACACTGCTCTCCTCACTGCCTCAAAGAATCAGACCGTTTAAAACAAGCTCCGGTCAGGCCGGAAGCAGAATTTCTCATAGATCGGGGTGGGTGGTGTCGGTAAAACCCCTCAATGTACAAAACCAAACACAACCAAAAAAATACACAGGGCCTTCACTTTTATTGGTGCCAACATTGAAACAAAACTAGCTCCCTTGGGAAGGGAACTGATTTTAGTAGGTATAGTCCTGGGACTGACTATCTGCTAGATAGGCTGCCTGGGCTTTAAAGACTTTGAATGAAAAGTTTGGGCTGAAAAAAAATATCTTCCTTGCCCACAGGGATTAAAAATGTGGAACATGTTTCCTAGTGCCTCTTTTCTTTTGCTAATGGGAACTGACATTCCCTACAATCAAATGGGACTGAGCCTAATCATATTCTCCCTGACAGAAGAAATTAGAGTCTGTGGTAGAAGACATTATAATCCTGACAGAAGTTTCATGCTCTCCAAAAGCCCAAATTACTCTGTTTACAAAAATCACATGTTGGCGGATCTTTGTTTTAATGCTCTGATCTGGGGGCCAGCTAATTTCCATTTTGAGGGGATGGGGTGGCCTTCAGTGTTATCATTTATCTTCAGATGTGCCTGAGCAGATAAGTGGTTCCATCCTACCGTCCTCTGACCAGAAAACGCACCCCCATGCTGTCTGACATCAGGGTTTGGGCGGGCCAAAGGCAGCAGTGAGAACTGACTCATTTTGTTTTTCTCTAAGGCCCAGCATGGTTTCTTCCTTCCCAAATGATCTGTTTTGGATCTACCAGCAGTTGAGCTGTAAATTTATTCAGCAGGGTACCTGAGGTCCAACTCCAAACTCAAATACATATATATATGTTTATGATGATGGATGATATGATAGTACATGCTATCAATGATTACATCCAAAGGAAAAGTAGACATTGCAGTGACATTTTTTGGTTACACATATGTGATGAGGGTGATATTCAAAATATTGCTCATGACCAGTCAGAGTGGACACCGCAGCCAATCAGGGTGGATGCCTGATTGCTGGTATACCAGCTGGGACATATTTAACAACGGACTCTCCAAAAGCACACCCCATAAGCCCCAACCCATAGTGCATGCCAGTTTTTGTGGTGCAAATACTCCCACCACCGTCCATTTCAAGTTACCAAGATGATGCCGATTGGCTTGCAAAAATCCTGCAAACTTAACAGTTAGCTATAGTCAAGCCAACGTAAGCCAGCTGCAGCACACCACCATTTGAAGCAGGCACAGACCAGTTTAATGTTATCCCTGCACACACATAGCCACGGATACAATGCATCCACAAGATACTTTTCTCCCTCCCAAACATGTGAAGTTAAAAATGACACACAGGAACAAGTCAGCTGGGAAAAAAGTGTCAGAAGTGTTACCAGATGAACCATCAGGGTTGTCAAGAGGAAAGCTACAGTTTGATTATTTTCTGCTTCTCCATTGTTGTGAAGCTGCAACGCAAGCTCTGTTTTCAAAACACATTTCTCACCAATTTTTTAAAAAATACATTTCATCTGAGGGGAGAAAATAATTTTGTACCCTGGCCACCGGTGAAGCTAGCACGAAAGTCACCAATTGAAAGAACCATTTTCAGATTTGGTATGTGGACAAAATAAGCGGAGGCCATAATAAGGCACTTTGCTTAAGAGCAAACGGGTTTGAGCTGATTTTCACTTGGTGGGTAACTACAGCATTATAGGGGGAATACGTCCTTGCAAGGCTTCTCGGGGCAGTCATGTTCTAAAAATGGTCGATGCTTCTATTAGGTGAGTGTTCTCCATTAATCCATGATCTATTTTAGAAGGAAAAACAATCCCATGCAGCCAGTGAGATTTTTGATTTGAGCACTTTGGTCAGAGGCCGATTATTTCTCTTTTACGGACAAGTCCAGAGTTGCTCCTTGCAAGTGCAGTCCTTACAGAGAATTCTAATAGGCATCCTGCTGGGTGTTGTCTGTTCTTAAGTCTCTTTTCATTTGAATTGGAGAGAAATAGCAATCAGTTGAAATACTGGTCTCTTTGGCAGTGGCCTTTGCAGAACGAAAAGTCCATCATCACACATTACGACTAAATCATTTCAGTCAAGTACATGTGGCAGATAGACGGAGACGTTTGTATTGTGCAGCTTCTGACAAATATTTTCCTATCTGTCCATAAACATCTCTGTTGGTGCCTGTCTGGGTTCTGGAAAAGTGGTTCCAGCAAGGTACTTCTGTGATGAAATTAAAGTCAGAGAAATACTTGTATTGTCCTTTTTGTCTTGATTTCTTTACATATCAAGATTACTTTCTGATTCCCACTCGGGAGAAAATAATACAGTAGCTCTTAGTGGAAAACCTGTCTTCAGTTATATTTAGCAGGGAAATGAGTCAAAATGTTGAGGGACTGCCAGCTTCCTCATTATAGGATTACACATTTTAATGGGACACGAGTTCGAAGGCCTTCGGGTTTGATAGTTGCGTCACACACATTTTATTTTTCCAAGCATTCAGAGGACTGGAATCTACCTAGTTTTTAAAAGCCAGGTGTTGGGTGACCTGTTTTTTTTTTTTTTTTCCTTCAGTTTAATCACTTGATCCTTCTTACACAGTATCGTTTAAGGATGAGGGAATCAACACCAGCAAATTTAATTCAAAGGGCACCTCTATGTTGGAACCTTGACATGATGACTTAGCAGAGAAATGCATTTCCCCTCTTTGGAGCTTGCGTAGATAATTCAGGTTTACACAAAGATGAGTCAAACGCTACATCTGGCAGCTCTGTTCATCCCCACAGCTGGGACTAGGTGACAGAAAATGGGGAGCCAGATATCTCCCTGGATTTGTAAGTCTGATTTCTGGGAACTGTTGGAATAATGTTGTAATTTCAGAGGACTGAGGGCCGGCTTTCTGGGAGCCATTTCCTGGCTACTGATCTGGTTTGCACAAGTGCAATTTTTGTCAAATTAACAAACAGGTATTCAGAAGTTTATGATCTAGCTTCAGTAGTTGTCCATGTGTGTTTCTCTTGGCTGACATCTGTGAATCTGGATGGTCTCCAGGATACATTGAGAGGCGTTCTTATGTAAAGCCTTTACACATATTCCCAGGAGCTTCTCTGAGCTTTTTGCAGGGGAGATACCTGTTTACTGGTTGGGCATTAAAACCCATCTCTCTCTGCTTTTATGTAAGAATGCCCGTTGTTATCAAAGGACGTTCACTACTTGGCAAATTATTTTATTCTCAAGTCCCTAATGCTTAAATATATTTGGGAAATGTCAGAGAAGAGTGAAAACCAAGTCTTCATTTTAAATGCATTTCCTTATGGAGGAAAAAAAGGGAGAAAGAGAAGGAATATATGTTTCGTGACTAATATATTTTTTTTTCTTTTTTTTTTTCTTAAATTTTTATTTTATTAAATTTATTGGGGTGACAATTGTTAGTAAAATTACATAGATTTCAGGTGTACAATTCTGTATTACATCATCTATAAATCCCATCGTGACTAATATTGAATGCTAAGGTAGTTTACTTTCCTTTGGATCTTACCAAGTAAATATAAATCTAGTGGAATAGAATCTATGAAGCATATTATTAATGGCATTGCATTTATTGTCTGTGAGAAACTATAATATTTATTCTAGAATAAAAAAAAAGATGCAACATTTTCTTCCTTTCTTCCTTCTTATGATGTGAAACAGAAGAAAGAGGATAATTTTAGGAAACATTGCTGAAACCTGCAGGAAACAAAATGCCTCCAGGAGGTTTAAGAGAAGTTGTGCGGTGGTTCACAGCAAGTACAAATTTTCTAAAGAAATCCACTGTTTAGAAATTTACGTTTACCAAATAAATTAAAAGAAATCTGCTCTAGTGTTCCTCTAAATGGTGCTTACTACTCCTGGTGCTGTCACAATTCAACGTTACTTATTCCAGTTGTCTTATGTTGATATTTTCTGGAGGCCCTGTCTTACAATGATGTGATATATACCCGTGTCTCTAACAATGACTCTTAGAGAGCAATTGTCTCTTTTTGATGAGCTATGTTTTTTGTTTTTTTGACAACAGACATGAAGGACCAAAAAAAAAAAAAAAAATTACTATGAAATCAGAGATATCCCTGTGGATAGAAATAGGTACTTTAACGAAAAGTAACATATCCTTATAGTGCATTCAACTTGTTCTGCAACAATTTAATGGGAAGAAAACACTTCTTTTCGACCCCAAATGTCTGCCTTGAGTTATGAGCATCAATAACATTAACCATAATGGCAGATAGAACTGTTACTTGTATGGACATACAATTCCATTAAAAACAAGGCTCACTAAGCTACTTGGGACAAGAGTATCTGCAGCAGTGAATTCCATAAGCTAATTGTGTTACGTTAAAAGCACTTCCTCAACTCATTTACTTTTTTTCCTCTCTTTAATTTCATGTGTTTACTTGGTCTTGCATTGTGGCACAAGGTAACTAACAGTACCCATCTGGCATATTTAGAAACCCTCATTTATTAATTACTTCATTCATACTTTTTATCTTTCTTGACACTTCTCTGTTTTCACAATGAAGTAACTCTTAGGGCAAACTAGGTCTTCTCTCAAATGAATGACTTTATTTCTGATTTCTTTACTTCTCTGCTCCTGATTGATTTTTTTTTTGTTTTTAAATCTAGAATGATGATCTTTTTGTTTCTCTCCATTCACAGAAATATTTACTCTTGAAAGTGACTCTTACGTGCTCTCTTGTCTGTGAAGTTCTTCAAACTCTTTCAGCAGGGTTATTCGTGTAGCCTAGCCAGCAATACTTATCTCTTTGGTGTTTGTGAGTTCACCGACCGGTTTGCAGATTCTCCAGAGAAAGGATCCAGGGGCTTCCCAAATGACATACCCTTAGCTTAACCAGTGTTCGTTGTTTGATTTAATAAAGACTATTCTGATCATATCAGAGACAAAGCTAGGACATAAGGCTGATTTAGGCCAGAGCCTAATAATACACTTCTGTGTATTTTTCAGGGCTTTAGAAAAAATTGCTTTTGATAATGCCAGACTAAGAATAGGCATTCTCATGAAGCTGTCCGCGGGGATGCTTATAGCTTTCTCTGAAGAAATTATCGCTTATTCTGAACCAATCAGGACACACAAAAATCACAGGGTGAAAGGTTTCCTTTTGCCTTTTCTAATGTTCCTTTCATCATGGATCGCTCAGTTTTGTTAATTCTTATTCCCTTGGTTCTATTTTAACTTGCAGTTGAAGAGTTTTAGCTGTTTTCACAGAGTGTCTATGAGCCCTTAGACCATATCTTGTGTAATCCCATCATTTCACAGATAAAGGAAGTGAGGCACAGAGAAATGTACTAACATGCCCAGGCTGGGCCAGACTCCCTAGTACCCCACCAGCCTGATGATTTCTCCAGTCTACCAGGCCGTCTCCTGTCATTAGCTACCTGTATTTTCCTATTTACTGTACTTCGTTTGACAAATCATTGAAAAATAGATAGCACAACACCGGCCACAGGACTAATCTCTGAGCGCCCCCATTATTTTTATCTTCCTATGTGGAGAATTGGTTATTATTTATGTGCTTTTTTCCCTCCTTCCTTAAGAAGCCTTTAATCATGACAGAACTTGACCTTTCACCCTGTAGCTATATTCTTGCCTGCCTGGTCTTAATAGCCTCCTATGAGAGAGACCTTCTCAACAGCCTTTAGAAAGTCTAAATAAATTATGCCCACAGAATCCTTTTTAGCTGCTGTTTATAGCACACAGTTTTCCCAAATGAAAAAAACACACACACAAAAAAACAAAAACAAAAAAACAGGCCAGGGCGCACGTTCGTCTTGCTTGGTAGGTGCTTTGAGATACTTATCTGTGGAATTTTTTGTGTTCTTGTGCTTGCGTAAAGATGGGTGCTCGTCTGTGTCTGGGGCTGTGGCATTTGGTGGCCAGCTCCGAATTGAAAAACCCACCCAAACCACTGGTTTTTCTGTCTACAAGATGCCACGTAGCCAGTCTACCTGCATATTTTTAAAGGGCAGTCGGTTTGGTGTTTGTTGTCTCCTCTTCTTGCTTAAGTCCTCCTAAAACTAGACTCCTCAATGTTACCTCTGCGGTGAAGGCTTTGTGGACCTCCATTCTTTCATACCTTTCCCTCTTTCAATCCCTAAAGCAAGTAGGAACTCACCTACCTTGGGGTTCCCTAGTTCCCTCTACCAATGTCTACCATGGAGCTGCAGCACTTTCGATTTTCTTTTATTGATGGGTTGGTTTTATACCACCAGACTGGCCATACCTCCTTGCCAAGTGCCAGAGCCCATCATAAGAGCTGCCCCACAGTCAGCACCTGTCAGTACCTGCTAAATGAATGATCTGTATCCCCAGTGCCTAGCATAGAGTTAGAAGGAACATAGCTAGAATTTAGCTCATGTTTGTTAATCAATGTATAAATGACCAAACGAACGAATCGGGTTGAGTAGTCACTCTTGATGGCGGCATGAGCTGAGTGACCAAGGGGAAGCCGCTTACCTCACCTTTTCAAGCCTCATTTTCCTCATCTGTATAATTAGAACTGTCCTCAGTTATAGTTTGATATCTTTCTTTTCATTTTTCCTTGTGAATCAAAATGAAAGAATCTTTTCTTTTCTCATGTGCACACACAGCAGAAATGAATGTGGGCTCTGCTGGAAGGTGGTGGAAATGGTAGGGACGTTTGTGGTCACAACTGTATGGAATTAATCCAAGAAGACATGATGGCTTAATGAATGCCTACTTTTTCAGATGATGATTAAAAATTAATTCTATTTTCAGAGTTCTTACAATGTGACAGGCAAGTTACACATGTGATCTCATTTAATTCTCAAAACCAGTCGTTAAATGTAGGCATCACTATTCCCATTTCATAGATGATGAAATGCAGAGGAGTCAAAGGCAAGACGTAGCATGAGTAAATGGCAGAGCCAAGCGTGGACTGGGGGGTCTTCCTACCTCCCCTGTGGGACTGTACAATCAGCTCTGCCTGCTTTGAAAGACACTGTTACAAGAATTGACATGGAAGGTTTTAAAAAAGTATTCTTAGATTAGTGTTTGAGGAACAAGTTCATTTGCAGCTAAGGCCCCTCAGCGGTGTAATCATACCTCTTTATTTTTGCTTCAGGAGGGTGATAGGACCATAGGTAATTGAATTATACAACCCATCAAAGTACCATTGAAAGTAACGCATTTGGACTTTGTGCTAATTGGTTTAGACTCTTGACGTGGACCGTGGACTGACTTGGCAGCTGTGGAGATTTGGTTGGTTCATTTGGCCCAGGGATCTCTCTCTTCTTAGCCCTGGTGTGGCTGCCTCTGCCCATCTAAGATGGAACCTACTGTGCGAGACATAGTCAAATGTGGCATCACTTTGGCTGGCCCTTTGCATCGGGAGAAACGATCTTCCAGCAAGACCAAGACAGACGAGAGCATTAATGATCCTGAAAATCATTCTGGAATCCATGAGAAAAGACAGATGGAGCAGAGACCCTACCCTACAAAGGTCAGAATGAAAAGTGCTGGGTTCAGAAGCTGCTTCCGTGGCCTGGCCTCTGTGGGTGCCTGCCGGTCTGTGGCCCTGCACGTGGGCCAAAGTCCTTAGATATAAAATGTCCTTTTATACAGAGCAGGTACAGAATGGAACATTTAGGTCTGTCCCACGTGGTCTAGTTTAAAGCCCAGGATGGCTCTGGCAGCCTAACCTACAAATGATAAACTTCAGGAAAGAGTTGCTAAATTGTGGCCCTATTGACATTTTGGGCTGGATAATTCCTTTGGAGGCTGTCCTGTGCATTGCATTAGAGGCTGTTTACCAGAATCCCTGGCTTCTACCCACTAGATGCCAGTAGCATTGCCCTCATTGTGACAGCTGAAATGTCTCTGACATTGCTAAATGTCCCCTGGGAGTGCAGTGAAATCGGCTGTGGTGGGGAACCACTGCTGCAGGGTCACTGGCATGGAAAGGCTTGGCTTGGGCAGAGCTGGCCAGTGAAAACTTAGTTAATTCTTTGACATATCTCAAATCCCAGGTGTACTTTAGAATGTTCAGAAGCTAATGCAGTCTCTTCCTCTTGGATGGAATTCTGTAAGGGCTTGGAACCTAATACCATAAAATATGCATTTTCAGTGTTTGAATATCAAAGAAGTCCATTTTCTTCATGTGGCTAAACCTGGGGTAGCAGATTCAGCAGTCTTCCCTTATCCGCGGTTTCATTTTCTGTGGTTTCAGTTACTTGCCATCAAGCACAGTCTGAAAATATTAAATGAAACAATTCCAGAAGTAAAAAAATTCATTAAGTTTTAAATTGTGTGTGATTCTGAGTAGCGTGATAAAATCTCATGCCATCCCTCTCTGTCCTGCTTGGGACATAAATCATTCCTTTGTCCAGCATATCCATGCTGTATATACAATAAGATATTTTGAGAGAGAGAGAGAGAGAGAGAGAGAGAGAGAGAGAGAGAGAGGAGACCACATTCACACATTTACATAACTTTTATTATAGTGTATTGTTTTAATTGGTCTATATTATTATTAGTTATTGCTAATCTCTAGCTGTGCCTAATTTATAAATTAAGCTTTATCATAGGGATGTATGTATAGGAAAGAACATAACATATAAAGAATTTGGTACCATCCATGGTTTCAGGTATCCACTGGTGATCTTGGAATATATCCCCTGTGGATAAAGGGGGGCTACTGTATTTGGTTTATAGCCCCCCTTCCCTACTCCTGTGCTCATGGCACACGTTGAAAATCCATCATGTCACGCTTTCCTACTAACATTAGTGTCTTCAGCATCTTTTCAACATAGGTTCCAGGAACCTAGCATTGTTTAGAATTAGCAAGCAACGTGGAACTCTTTGTCATCTCTGGGCTTGACCCTATGAAATACATTCGAAAGGACTGCCAAATGTTACACTAGTGTTGGGAAGAAAGTCTTGACATAAGAGGATTTGGATCTTTGATTTCTAGTTTGTTTTGATTTCTTTCCTTTCCTTAACATCCAAGGCCTCAGTTGTTTGTTTTATAAAATGGAGTCCAGCTCTCCTGGCCGGAAAAGGAATGTCATAAGAGCTGTTAATTATTCTTCACGGATTCTTGGATGGTGGAATGCAGGTAGCCTTAGCAATGGAAGACATGCTGTCTGTGTTATCACCATCTAAGTTAGCAGAAGAGACTATTTCTGCCATCACTCTGGATTTGTAAGGCAAAATTTTGAGTTTGGGCTAATAACAGCTCTTGGTACATTCAACAGTAATCAGTTTAATAAAGTTAAGCCTTGTACCCAGGTGACGGACACATTTTTTTTCTTGAAAATTATCACATAAGAAAATAAAGTACTATAACAGAAATTCTATTACTACCATCCAGAATTGATAATTGCTAATATTTTTCGTATTTACCTCAATTTTTCTAAATGAAAGAAATAGATCTTCATAGACAAAGCAAAATATTCAACTCACCCGTCTCTAGTTTCATGTCCCTCTCAATCTTTCCAGAGGCTTCCTATATTATAAATTCGTTGTATATTTTACTAGTGTATTTTTTACTGTTATTTAAACATTTTTTTACAATAAATTTTGTCATGTATCCTGTTGACTTGCTTTTTCCACTCAATATTATTCATGCAAGTTGATACATATAGATCTACTAGTTAGTTAGAAGTTACAAACATCATTTTGTATTTCATTGTATGAGTATATTTTATTTATCCATAACCTTATTTGGGAACATTTATGTTGTTACCAATTTTTCACCTCTAGAAATAATCCTGCAATGAACAATTTTGTAATTTCTCCTAGCCTATGTACCTAGCGGTGAAATTGGTGGTTTGTTTGGCATACATATTTTGAACTTTACTAGATGTTACAAACATTTTCTAAAGCTGGTGGTACCAGTTTATACTCCCATTCGCAGTTTGAGAATTTCCATTTTCATACATTCTCAGATGGACTGGATTACAGCTGCCTTCTCCTGTTTGACTTTTGATCAACCACCCAGTTGGGGTATAATATACTGGTTGGATGTTTGCAGTATGGAGATCATTCTACTGTAGAAACTGAGTAAATTTTCCAACCATGAGGGAATGTAACTTGCTTTCTAGTTCACAGTATGAAGCCTTTTAAATGGCAAATGATAAGGTTGTAAGGAATCAGAGATTACAGGCATTCTGCACTCTTGGATTCTCTGGTGAGTGCTTCCTGCTTTGACTGGAGCATGGTAATACCTTCCTTCATTGACTCATGGTTTCCTTTGATGTCTCAATCTGAGCTGGGCTTCTCTTTCACATAATAAGGTTTTTCCTCCCTTTCCTCTATTGCCTTATTCTCCAGTGTGAAAACTGATGCAAATACATTATTTAGTTTCCCTGCAATCTCCTTATCCTTTTGAATATCTCCTTTGTGCACTGCTTGTCTAGCCGATTCACTGATCCCTTTGCAGCAGTCTTATTTCTGATGTACTTAAAGAATTTAATATTATTTGTTGTGTTATCATTGGCTGTTTGTTTTCAAACACCATATTTAATCCTCTCTAATCTTCACTTTACATCTCACCTGCTAAAGTTTATTCTTCTATAAGCCTCACTCTGGAATGGATTTCCATTTTTTAAAATGTCTTTTTTCTTTGGTCTTAATAAACTTCTGAACCTTGCTGTTTTATTTTATTTATTTATTTTTTTTGCCACTGTTTTAATTTTCTTTTGATGTGACTCCTGTTCTGATTATGGATTAAAATTTAGAATCTCTTTTTTTCAGGGGACTTTTCATGATAGAATTCCTGGAAGAATGCTATACACAGTTTTATTTTGGGATAAAAGAGTAAACAAGCTAACAAAAGATTCTAGGAAAGTAAATTTCCTTATGTTTTAACAAATCACTGTAATTTATACTCCTGGTTAGGTTCCAGTAACAGAGTAGAAACAAAAGTATCCACAGTGGGTCAATGAGTTGCACCTTTATTTATTTGTTTTAGTAGGTGAAAGCCCCTCCCCCTCTTTTTGGTGGCTGGATTTGTAGAAATAAGACAAAGAGAAAAGCAAAACATCGAAACTAATTTCCTGATGAATAAGAAAATTACACACCTTCTTTGTCGATTATTTCTTCAGTGGGAACTCCTGAATATTGCAATGCTCTGGGGCATAGTCCTTGGACCCCTCCTTTGATTTCTCCACCTAAATGATATAATCTAACATTTCCAATTATACATATCTTAGACCTTTTCATGTTGTCCCACAGGTCACTGAGTCGCTGTTGATTTTTTTTTTCTCAATCATTTTTCTCTGTTCTTCAGATTGTGTATTATCTATTGATTTATATTCAAGCTCACTGAATCATTCTTCTGTCATCTGGCTTGTGCTATTAAGCCCATCCAATGATTTTTTTTAAAAGAATTTCAGATATTCTATTTTTAGTTCTAGAAATTCCACTTGGTATTTTTTTATATTAGTTATGTTCTTTGTGAAATATCTTATTTAGTAATTAATTGCAAGCATAATCTTCCCGCTAAATAAGCTAAAAGCCATAAAAATGGGAAACTTGCCTATGATATCTTTTTCCAAGTATTAATTCCTCTCCAGAATCTGACCGCTTTTATTTACTTTTCAGAGCTTTCAGAGCTTTCACGTAGTTGTTTTGGTATTTTGTGCGGAGTTCATATAGTTGTTACCTATGGATGGTCAATCTGATAGGAGCATTTTCAACCATATGGGAAGTGGATCTCCCCAACTCTGTGCTTTCAAATACTGTCTCCATGCTTGGGAATGCCACCTTTTCAGCTCTCGCCCTGGCCATCCTTTTGAGCTCCACGCATATAGATCCCGTGGCCTACTCATCATCCCCGTTTGGATAGTGAGTAGACATCTCAAACTCAGTATACCTAAAATGAGTTTTTTTGTTTTCTCTGTGTAAAATATTTCTCTCCCCACTCTCGATAAATGGCATACCATCATTCTTGATGTTCAACTCAGAGTCATTCTTGACACACTTTTTCTCACTATTCCCCCTCATTTAATCCGTCAGCAAATCCTACTGGCTTTACATGTAACATATCTATTGAATTCGTTCACTTCTCTCCATCTCTGATATTGCCATCGTTACCACTGTTTTCTCTTTCCTTGATTAATGCAGTCACCTCTCAATATTGGTCTTCATTGCATCTATCTCACACCCCTACAAACTAGTCATAACACACCAGCCAGAGTATTCTTGACCTATAAATCAGATTATGTGACTCTGGCCAAAAACTCTTCAATGATTTAGATTCTTTGCTTTTAGACTAAAATCTATTTTCTATTTTATTTTATTTTATTTTTTAAACCATGGTGGTTCACATGGCCATGTGTGATCTGGTTCCTGTTCGTCTCTCCAACCCATCCTGGCCTGTCTCTCTACTGCCCCTTCTGTTTCTTGAGTAGGTTCCAATGTTTCTTGCTTCTGGAATTTTGCTCTTTTTACCTGGAATGTTCTCCCTACCCCTTTTGTATTATTGGCTCCTTTTCTTTCTCCTGCTTAAATTCAAATATTACTTCCGTAAAGCGACCTTTCCTAACCAATCTGCAGAGTTCCTTTTTATCTCACTATCTTACTTCCTTCATAGTGTGTATTACATCTATTTTGCTTATTTATTGGTATTTTAGTCTTTTTCTTTTTCTTCCACACTGGAGTGTGAGATCCATCACAGCAAAATTGTTTTCTGTCTTGATTGCTGCTCTCCCTCAGTGCTTGGCACAGCCTCTGGTACATAGAAGATATGCAACAATATTTGTTGAATAAATGAATGAAACCAGGAGTACTGCGCCTTTTCCTTTTCTTTCTTTTTCTTTTCTTAAATATACTAACTCCTTAGCTCTTCTAAGCCTTTTCCTTTTTCTGACACCTCATGCTCGAATGTTGAAAGCAATCACTGATGTGACTGTGATTTTTCTCTATTTGCATCAGTCCCTTTTGAGATTTTACCCTTATTCCATTACTCATTAGCTGGATGATCCTGGGTAAGTTTCCCATCTTTTTGGGGCCAATTTTTTTCCATGTGTGAAATGAGAAAGTAAACTAAGAATCAGTTGTTTACAATTTTTTTTTTTTTTTTAAGCAGCGGGAAACTTCTCCCTTTTTTATTTCCAATGAAGTCTTATGTGGAACCACAAATAGTTCTATTTAAAGTGAGATGGAAGGCCTATAACCCTTCCTCTCACTCTCACACTTGACCTGAGACACCTCAGTAGAACCTGACGTCTTCAGAATGCAGCCTGAAAAACCATTGTCAGTTCAGCTCAAGGAGCCTCTGTCTCTACAACATGATCAATTTTTCTGAGATGAACTTTAGGTAAATACATCCCTTACTGTCCACTGGGGGACAGAGTCTAATTAATCCCTCTGTATTACATACATCAAAAACATTTGCATTTGTTAAGAAATTAAAGCAAGAAAATATGACCCCAAACCCAGCAAACTAAATAAAAGTTAACTTGATTTAAATGTACCTCAGATAAGACATGGTTTCAAAGATGCTTTTTTTTTTCTTTCCTCTTGAGGGAATAGCTGTACCCCCGTTAATTGGGAAAGGCTGGAATTTGGGCATCAGACCTATGGAGCAAGCGCCTGTGTCCCTGCCCACGCTCTAAAGCATGAGGCGGGGTGTTGCTACTGTGGTGCTCTCTTGGGAATTCATTAAAACAGGCAGGGCAGGCTAGTGGGAAGAGCCAGGAATGGGCATGATGGTGGCTTCATGAGTCCGCTGGGCTACTGTTAATTAACGGCTCAAATAACTTTGTCTTCTGAACCAGCTCCTCGGCTGGTACTCACTCTAGACTTTCTTTTCCTCATATATACTTGTGCTCCTCAGAGAATCTGCTGCTATCAGCTCATACTATCTTCTTAGTCGTTTAAGCGCTTCCCACAGACCCTTAAATCTCCGGATTCCTTTGAACAGGTCCAGGAGCAAAATAGAATTGTTTGCAGCTTCTTCCTTGCCTCCCCTTACGCTGGGGAGAGTATAAGCCTATTGAGGCCAAGTCGGGCTATTGGAACAGCCTTAAGTTCGCAAAAGTAACTAGCACAAAGCCAGGCATACGTCGTATAGCATGTACCTTTGACATTGTTCAATTCAAACAAATGTTTAGAAAAGCCTATTTTCCTCTCCATGAAAGTAATATATATTCATTGTAGAAAATGTAATATAAGCAGAAGGGAAGAAGTGTGTCTAAGTGTCAGCTGGGAAGAACTGCCCCCAATGTTTTGATCGATTGGGTGGAACCCACAGCACAACTCGTGGGACCCTGATGCCCTTTGCGTGGTACCACTGTTTTCAGGCCTTGATGATGCCTCGTGATGTCTTCTCACTTTGGACTGCAGAGACCCAGAAGTGAACCTGTTGTTCTTTGACACAATTCTTCTTCCTCTTCTTAACAAACAAACAAAGAAAGAAACAAACTCACGTCCATGCATGCAAGGCACTTGTATATATAGCAAACTTTACTTTTAAGGTTTGGGAGATGGATGAAGCTTAAGTTAGAGCAAAACAAAACTAATCACCTCAAACTGAATATTACATGCCTATTCTTAAGAGCCGTTTAGCAACCTTGTCATATTGCTTGGCCATTTTCTTTTTTCTCCTCTACTCAACCCTGCCCTCCTTTTTCTCTCTTCCTTGTGCCCAAATTTCTGTGTGTGTGTGTGTGTGTGTGTGTGTGTGTGTGTGTGTGTGTGTTTAATACAGAGCATGTTTAACTAGTTCTTTTTATTTTCTGTGTTCCCTAATAGGGTGTCCAGTCTAAAATGGGCTTTTTAAAATGAGGGCCATGAAATACATTTTTTTTAAAAAGATTTTATTGGGGAAGGGGAACAGGACTTTATTGGGGAACAGTGCGTACTTCCAGGACTTTTTTCCAAGTCAAGTTGTTGTCCTTCCAGTCTTTTTTTTTTTTAAATTTATTGGGGTGACAATTGTTAGTGAAATTACATAGATTTCAGGTGTACAATTCTGTATTACATCATCTATAAATCCCATTGTGTGTTCACCACCCAGAGTCAGTTCTCCTTCCATCACCATATATTTGATCCCCCTTACCCTCATCTCCCACCCCCCACCCCCTTACCCTCTGATAACCACTAAACTATTGTCTGTGTCTATGAGTTTTTGTTTCTCATTTGTTTGTCTTGTTCTTTTGTTGTTTTTGGTTTATATACCACATATCAGTGAAATCATATGGTTCTCTGCTTTTTCTGTCTGACTTATTTCGCTCAGCATTACACTCTCAAGAGCCATCCATGTTGTCACAATTGTTCCTATATCATCTTTTCTTCCCGCCGAATAGTATTCCATTGTGTATATATACCGCAACTTCTTTATCCATTCATCTATCAAAGGACATTTTGGTTGTTTCCATGTCTTGGCCACTGTAAACAAAGCTGCAATGAACATTGGAGCACATGTGTCTTTATGGATAAATGTTTTCAGATTTTTTTGGTAGATACCCAGGAGAGGGATTGCTGGGTCATATGGTAATTCTATTCGTAATTTTTTGAGGAATCTCCACACTGCCTTCCATAGCGGCTGCACCAGTCTGCACTCCCACCAACAGTGTATGAGGGTTCCCGTCCTTTCAGTCTTAGTTGTGGAGGGCGCAGCTCAGCTCCAGGTCCAGTTGCCGTTTTCTAGTTGCAGGGGTCGCAGCCCACCATCCCTTGTGGGAGTCGAAACCGGTAACCTTGTGGTTGAGAGGATGTGCTCTAACCAACTGAGCCATCTGGGAGCTCAGCAGCAGCTCAGCTCAAGGTGCCATGTTCAACCATAGTTGCAGGGGGCAGAGCCCACCATCCCTTGCGGGATTCAAGGAATTGAACTGGCAACCTTGTGGTTGAGAGCCCACTGGCCCATGTGGGAATTGAACCGGCAGCCTTTGGAGTTAGGAGCATGGAGCTCTAACCGTCTGAGCCACCGGTCGGCCCTGAAATACATTTTAATTATTTGGTGAGGCAGAGTAGGACATGGATGAATAGAAAGTTTTCTTGAAACTTTTGTTTGAGGTGTGTGTGTGTGTGTGTGTGTGTGTGTGTGTGTGTGTACTGGGTCACTGTACCAGTTGGGGTGCTAAGAGGAAGGAGTGAGCTTCATTTGAGGAAGGAGGTGGTTCTTAAAAGGAAAAGCAATAGAATTTGAATTCTGGGCCAGCCGCTTGTTTTGCATAAGGATGGTGAAGAAAGGGTAGACTTATTGCTTGGGGCAGATAGTAGCAAAGAGGAAGCCAATCCCTTCATTTCTATTTATTTCTGTCATCAAAGGCAATGGCCTGAAATTGGTCATTGAAACAGAATACTCAATGATGATGAAATTGGGGTGGGTGGTAGGTCTGACCCAGCCATGGAGCCACCCCACAGAACTGCAGGGTCTTGGGGACATATTGCGACCACTGTTAGTAGTTATAGGCATATCCTATAGAAATGGAGCCAGGCCAGAGGCCTGGAAATTTATACATGACTTCCTTTTTTTTAACAAAATAATTAAGTGGACTTTGGAAATCCTACAAACCAGTGAATACTCCATATATTAGTCTTATGAACTAGGACATAGTATAGATAGTGTGAATATTGATTTCACCAGTGTTTTTGATGAAGATTCTGAAGGTTGTTTATTTTTCTTTTGGTTGGGAGATGATAGCTAAGGTGGAGAACTGGAGGGTGATACATAGAAGAATTTATTGCTGATCAAGAACTATGTCACAGATGTTGATGTGTCAGACTCAACATGGCCACCAGCTTATCACCCCCACCCCATAAGCCTTTTCTAGTTAATGTCATCATTGCCACTCTAGATGCTAGCACTTAACACAAGAGCATCTTCAGTGTAAGCTTCCTTCTTGTTTTCTGCATTAAATCCTGTCAATTCTAATTCTAAAATGTTTTGACTCTTGTACTTTTCAACATCACATCACTGCCACTATCCTGGTTAAAGCCCTTGTCCTTTTTACCTAGATTAACCGTCGCCTTGTCTTTCGGTTGCTTCTGTTCTGTATTAGACCTAAGAGTATTCTTTCCTTAATACTGATCCAATCATATCACAACTCTCCTCGAAAATATTTGCTAGCTTCCCACTCCCTATAATTTTTATTGTTAGAGCTAAGTCCTGCTGACTCTTCTCTCTTTCCCTTTCCTCCGTCATTAACCTGAAAATACCAACCACTACTTGGTGCTCCTGGGAGCTTCACTTTGCTTTATTATTCACTCACTCACTCACTCACTCACTCACTCACTCACGCATTCATTCGCTCAATGAGTTTTGTTGAACATTGAGTTAGATGTTGGGGAGATAATGATGATAAGACATAGTGCTTGTTTTCAGAGATTTTGTGGCCAGATCTTAAATTTATTGTCTTTGACTGCTTTTGTGCTACAATGACAGACTGAGTAGTTACAACAGACACTGTATCGCCTGCAAAACCTAAACTATTTACTCTCAAGTCCTTTTCAAGAAGCTTGTCATTTTCTGGCCTAGACCATCACTCAGACTTTGCAGATAAGGGAACCGATATCTGGAAGTTCACTGTGTTGACCAAGGTCTTGGGGTAAATTTGTGATCCAGCCAAGAAGCCAATGAGCATAAATGGCCTGACAATTAAATTTGCGAACTTGTGGCAACGATGTTGCTAACCTTTTTTGATATCAGAGGGATTATTCATTATGAATTTGTACCAACTGGACCAACAGTTAACCAAGTTTACTCTTTGGAAGTGCTGAAAAGGCTGCATGAAAAAGTTAGACCACCTGAACTTTTCTCCAACAATTCATGGCTCTTGCATCACAGCAATGCACCAGCACACATGACACTCTGTGAGGGAGTTTTTAGCCAGTAAACAAATAACTGTATTGGAACCCCCTCCCTACTCACCTGACCTGGCCCCCAGTGACTTCATTTTCTACCCAAAGATAAAGGAAATATTGAAAGGAAGATGTTTTGATGACATTCAGGACATCAAGAGTAATACGACAGCTCTAATGGCCATTCCAGAAAAAGAGTTCCAAAATTGCTTTGAAGGATGGACTAGACGCTGGCATCAGTGCATAGCTTCCCAAGGGGAGTGCTTTGAAAGTGATCATACTAATGAGTTCGCGAACTTAATTGTCAGGCCACATATTGACTTTGTTCCCTTCTTAGCTATGTGTTCCTGTAGAGTCTATTGTTTTCACTTATGGGCACTAACTGTTCCTTACCGCCTCCATTTTTGGTGTCATTCAGATTTTTCCCATAGTTTGAAGATATATTCTTATTTCACTATACTTATCTCGTTTAGGCTACCTTCAGATTTTGTACAAATTCAGCCAGCTAAATGGCCTTTAAATTCTCTATATCTGCGTGACTTTGAATCTACCTAGGGCTTGAGAGCCCAGACATCTCAATAATGTTGATGGCCACCATCTTTTAAGCGGGGTCGAACATTTTGCTAGGTATATAACATATATCTGCAATTCTCACTACCCCTTTGCAATGAAGATATTATTATCCACATTTTATAGACAGAGAAATAGAGACTTAGAGTGGTTAATTCATGTGCCCCAAGTTGCACAGATAGTAAGTGGTAAAGGTCAAATTAGAATTCAGGTCTGTTTCACTTCCAACTTCAAGTTCTTTCCACCGCAACTTCCTGCTTCTTAGTGATAGCGTGATGTATATGTATTCCACTATAAAGTGCCCTCAAACAACCATGCTTGTGTATATTATCTCATTTAATTGCTTTTGAGCCTCACAAGATCCTAATAGAGTGTGAGCTTCAAGAGGGCAAGGACCTTGTGTAACTTATTCTCAGCCATAATCTTAGCACCTGGCACAGTATTTGAAATATAGTGAGTGTCTAATAATATTTTATTGATTGAGTGGGTAAGCTCACTATCTCTCTCTACCCTTTCTTAAAAATCGGTCACTCATGACTTTTGCTTACGTCTTCCTTTATTATTCAAACTCACCTTACAACAATTACGACATAATTATGCAAAATTATTATGCTTCTTTACAACTAAGGGGGCATATTTCCCCATTTTCTGAGGACAATTCTTTTGCTTCTGTTGTTTTGGCACAGTTATTAATAGGACCCCTCTCATTATCAAAAGTGTCCTGATTTGGTCGATGTATCATATGGTCATCTACCTATAACATTTAACAACATTGTTGAGCCCAGAAGGGTTGAATTGGGAAGTCTGCAGGAGAGATGGTTGTAAGTCCAGACTCCGGAGTCGGACCACCTGGACTTGGATCCCAGCTCAGCCATATACTTGCTGTGCAAGTAGGACAAGTAACTTGACCTCTCTTTGCCTCCATTTTCTTATGAAGATAAGACTGAAACCTCTCTCACAGGGTTGCTAGGGAAGATTATATGACATAATTATGGAAAATTATTATGCTTCCACAGTTCCTGGGTCATAGTTAAGACTCTAAGGGATCACTCTTAGGAATGCTCTCTCCTTTAACAAGTTATAAGTTGGGGGTCCACTATTAAAAATAGCTATCCTTTAACACTCCCTGAAAGTCAAGCAAAACATATAAAGCTCCCCTGCAAAAGGCTGCCCCATTTTAACACAAGGTGGTAACCGGCAAGCATTTATTAGATCAAAATACCCGCCTACTGAAAGAGCAGTTTACTTCAAGCTTTCCCAGTCATCCCAGATTCTTCAGCTTGTGCTCTGGTTGACCGTATCTTCCAGGACAAAAAATTGTGTTTCCAGATTCTCCTTCTATTTCAAAGGAATTGGGGTGGGGCTTGTAGAAGGCTGTCCCCTTTCAAGGACTGCCACTAGAACTAATTCATATTCCCTATGTACATTTCTTACGGGGACTAACTCCACAGCAGAAAGAATTTTGCTTGTGCTTCCTCCCTTTCCCCCCTTTCTGGCATTTGCTTTTAAAGTGAAAGCATCTGAGCAATACAGACTTCACTTAAGCCAGACATGAACAGTCTCTGGTTTAAAAGGCCCCAGAAATGAACAACAACCAATTTCAGCCTTTTTTCCTTCTTCTGTACAACACTGTTTATTAGACCAGATGATGTACTCAACTCCAAAACATTCATATGGAAAAAAAAATTGAAGAATTGTGATTAAAATTGATTTTTTCCCTTTGGGAAGTTGGAATCAAAAATGGTTACCTGCTCATTTATGAAACAGATTTATTCTGTTGACATGGAGGCTTGTTTGAAATGTAATTGAATTTCTGTTACCTAATGGAAAGTGACAGTTAACAGTATTTATTTTCCATTTGTGTCTCAGCAGATAACATAACACAATTTTGATTTGTAGTTAGCTTCGGAATCTGAGATTGTTCTATCTCTGTAATTGAAAAGATGGGAGTGTGATGGCCCCAATACAATCCTTTTTTGTTTTTATACAACCAGTAAAGGTAGCTTTAATACAGTAAACAGCCTCTCTTCCATGATGCTAATGGTTATATTCAGATTGACTGCATTCAGCATGTCTTTCTTATTAGGCTCAAACACATCTTTCTACGTTGGTAATCTCTCCACTTAGAGTCACATTTTTTTTTTTTCTCTCAGCAACTAATTTCGGTAAATAACCTCTCCTGTGTCTCCCCTCCTCCCTTTTGTGCAAGAATGACTTCTGTCTTGGAAATAAAGTGAATATACTCCATGAGGATTTCAGCTGTTCCTGTCTAGCTGACATTTCTGGGTGCTGTGTGTTCGGGAGGTGGGCGTTGTGGGTGAAGGATGACTTTTGAAGGTGGTGATAGTTCCACACAGGGGTCTGGGTCTTCATGTCAGGGAAAGGAGTGCTCCCTATGACTTGATGTTACCCTTTTTCTTTGTCTGATCTAGACTGAAAGGTACAAGAATATTATGACTTTCAAATTAGACTAAAAATGGGAAAGAAATGTTCGTTAAGATGGTTTTCTTCTTCACTGAGAGAAGTTAGGAGCAGATCGTGAGCCTGTCTCTTCCAGGTAGGGATTCGTTTGTCTCCCCGTAACTTTATTCCTCAGACCCCCTGCTTTCCCAGAAACTCCTCTGGATGAGTAATTCCTGACTGTCATTTGAGAAACACTGAGTGTGCATGAAAAGTGGCAGAAATGGAGGTTTCATGGCCATTAAACTCGATTATGGAATGCCCTGCTTGGCCCTTGACTTTCTAAGTGACCATGGGAAGTTCACTTCCTTCGCTTGCTTTCAAAGGCCTTCAACAGTGGTTGGATGAAAGGTCTTCAGGGAAGCGACAGCATTTTGATTCAATAAAACCAGCCCTCTGCCTCAGGGCCATCATCATCAAATACCCTGTCAAAGTGCCCAAGTTTAAGACATGTACTAGCTGAGATGGACAGGAAGGCAGGGGCAAAGGAGAGATTGGCCATATGATGACCGTTCATAGCAACAGCCTGCAAGGGGAGGACAGACATGGCAGCTCTTAACTAATTTTAAAGTTGCCCATCAGTCTTTGTGGGCAGGATTGCTCTCCTCTAGAAATATAATTCTAGCAAGGACATTACTCAGGACAATATTTGTGTGTGTGTGATGTTTTGTAAACAGTTATGCAGCCATGAAATCAAACCTTTTATATATCTGAGACCATAACCATCAATTATTATTCTATCATCAAACCATTTCCTTGTTCATGCTGAAAAATGAATCAAGAAGGAAGATGGATTTTTGGAGGTGGCTTGAATCTGAGAGTGGTGAGGGGCTCATGAGAATGCAGCGTGGCTGCCTCGAGAGGGACAAGTTGGGATGCAATGAGGAGAATAGGAAGTAGCTGCTTTTAATCCAGGAATAGTGTAGCTTCAAAGTGAATGTTTAATTTCAGGAGCAGCGTGCCCCACAGGACGATTTTAGAAAATGGCTATTCATTCAGTAAACATTTATTGGGCACCTATTTTGTGCCCAGCACTGTGCTAGGTTAAATGGACAAATGGTAAAAGACCTCAAACAGGATCTTTACATTTGAGGGAGTCACTGGTTCTAAGAACCAAGAAACCTCGCCTGACTGTTTCAACACACACACACACACACACACACACACACACACGGTTTTTTCTTTTTGATGTGGGTGTGGAGGGTGCATTTAAAACTTTTTATTACATGCTGACCCTTAAAAAATCTTTGTGGCCTTAGAAGCTAACTGCAATCTCTCTCAACTGAGGTTGCTATTCACTAAATAGACCCCAGGTTATTTAACGACTTGATGACTCAGTTTCTCTGTCAATAAAATTATGTCAGTAATTTTACCTACCCCATAGGGCTATTTGCAATTTGTTACAAATTTTAGGGATGAAAGTCTCTAAATCACTACTGACGTTATTATTTACTTAACAGCTAGACTTCAATTCTCATCAACATGAACCTCATTAACCCTGGACTTGGGTGGTTTTGCTGGATAAAATCCCTCCAAATCATAGGATCTGAAAGATCTTATGCTTCTTTTTATGATAAATATGGAAAAAGAAATCAACTTTTATTGTAAAATATGAAAGTAAAATATGAATTGTATTCATTTATTCACCATTAGTGGGTTTGTAAATGATTGTTTTGACTTTTAACGTGGTTATCATTTACACATACTGAGTTTGGTAGTGAATACACAAAATTAAGCGTTTTTTTTTTTTTTTTCCCTCTTTATTAATGAAGAGTGGAAATAGTCCCTTTAACATTCCAAAAATTTATTTGGGATTTAGGTCTCTTCTGTCTTTCTACTCTTTTATTTGTAGTGTATGGGCTTTCATCTTCAGGGTGAAAGATAGTTGCTGAGTCTCCAGCCATCACATCCATGTTTCAGACAGCAAGAGGCAGGGTAAGAGGCCAAAAAAGGGGGAGTTCCAGTCTCCTGTCATCTTTTAAGGAGTTTCTCAGACATTTCAGTCAATGACCTCTGCCTGCATTTCATTGGCCAGAACCTGCCGCTCTACATGTAGCTGCAAGGGAAGCTATTAAATGTAGGCTCAACTGGGCACATTGGTGCTACAAATGAAATTGGGGCTTTATTATTAAGGAGAATGGCAGAATGAATTTTAGGTAGGCAGTCTATCAAATAGGTATTAGGTAGACCTTCTCAGTGGCATACAAGTACCAGTTTGTAAGCTTATGGGTCAATTTAGTAACAAATTTATTGCAGTTTACCATCAGATGCCAAAAATAAACTAGTTTATCTAGCTGGAAATTTATACTATGCGTTTGTAGTGATGTGGGTGTGTGTATATATAAACTTACTTTTACGCAGTCACATATTTTGATATATGCTTATGTAATGCTTTATCACATGAGTGCGTATGTATGCCAGGGTGCCTATATCACATAAGATTTTAACTTATGCAAAAAATGCTACAGTTAGGAAACATACTATTGTTTAAAGGAAAAGAAAACGTACAAGTAGTAGGAAGGCAGGTTTGCCTTATTTGTAGACAATGAGGTCCTATATATCAAAATGTGGCAAACTGAACAATGGTATAAAAATATGAGTATGACACAAATAATTGAAGCGTACTGTTCCTGTAAAGGGAGCTGAGAGTAGATACTGAAGGCAGGAATGCCAGTCCTCACATTTATTTCATGCTGCTCCCACTTAATCAGACCTGACCTTTAGAAGGCCTTGATGCGTGGGACCCTCATCATATTAGAAATGATAAATTAAGTAAAAGCTCCAATTGCAAATATGGAAATGTTTAATTTGCACATCACCAATAAAAAGCCACTTGATTTTTGATGCAGACTATAATTTCAACACACGTAGTTCTTATAGATGAGGTTGTCTAATATACAATTAAGATGCAAAGATTTTATATTTTTCAAAAAGGGGCTTTTTCGCTTGGAATTTCTGACTTGGGCCTTGCCTCTAGTGATGCTATTCATATTTAGAGTCAGATGGGCCTTTCCTGAAGAATCCAAACAGCTTAGTTAATAGGCTTGTGATAGTTCCTTGGATGAAGTTACTTATGGGTGAGGGTTGGGATGTCCTTAGTTTGTCATAGTCTGTGCTGCAGAGATTTGATCGAATACCAGTCCATTACCACACGATCATTTAATTGAGAGTCATATTTTGACTTATATGGAGAAGGAGGACTAAATTGTAGCCCACATTTTCCAGACTAAAACAGTGAACTAATTCTCAACTCTACCAGGGCTGAGCAAGGTGTTTAACCATTTCAATCCCCTGAAGAGGCTTTATTTAGTGAATTACTGCTCCAGGGCATACTACAACCTTAAAAAGCCCTTATACTTACTTCTGCATACAATCCTACACTTCAGATACTGTGTTTCCCTGAAAATAAGACCTAGCCAGACAATAGTTCTAATGAGGCTTTTGGAGCAAAAATTAATATAAGACCCAGTCTTATTTTACTATAAGACTGGGTCTTATATAATGTAATGTAATGTAATGTAATGTAATGTAATGTAATGTAATGTAATGTAATGTAATGTAATATAATATAAGACCAGGTCTTATTTTACTGTAAGACCAGGTTTATATAATATAACATAATACAAGACTGGGTCTTATATTAATTTTTGCTCCAAAAGACACATTAGAACTGATTGTCTGGCCAGGTCTTAGTTTTGGGGAGACACGGTAGAACTGAGTCCCTTATGTCACAACTGCTTGGCAATAATGCTCATGCATAAGACCTAGACTTTTAACATTGCAATGTTAATATATTTTTTATTACAATAGAAACTATGGCTTTAGTGAATAATTTTTAATATTGAAAATTGCATTTACCACCTAGGTTCTGTGGTCGCTGTGGCAATCCACGCTGACAAATGAGGACATGAGTGACTGAATTTAAAATAAGGTCCTTAGAGAAGTTGTGTAAGAAACAACATTACATTTTCACCACAGCTGTTCTTTGTGTTCAGTCCGTGTATTTGGCTATGACTTTGGAGCATTTGTGCCTTGGTTTTGGTATAGAATGTGTTGTACCATTCTTGGTCATGAGACCTATGGATTTAGTCGACTCAATTCTGTACTTCTTTTTACTGCTCAGTCCACCGGTGGCCTATCAGGTGTTATATAAGTGTAACGAGAGGAGTTGTTTAGGTTCTTATCATTAAACATTTAGTAAGCATATTTATTAAACACATTTGTAGTATAAGTGCGGTTTCACAGAAGGGAGGCATAGATGCTTCTAGGTATTTACATTTTGAGAAGAATACATTTGTGCGACAGATCCCAATAAAACCCAAGAACTTTACAGGACCTATATCTCTTGGACATCTGTTTCTAGGTTTTGTTTTTGGTGTGGAATTGAGCACAGGAAAAGCCATGTATTATAGAGACACTATACACTTTCTACTCCATGTTAAGCTCAGACAGTGAAGTTTTCTATGAGTGTTGAATGCCTAACCCAAACTCTGGTGTGTGTAGATACTTAGTATATCTTGGTTGAAATGAGCTGAACTATGATGAAGATAAAACACCTTGTTAGTCAGGATAAGGTAGGTTATCTGCATTAACAAGCAAGCCTCAAATTGTGGTGGTCCCCAGTAATTGTGTGTATCAATGGTAAGGGTGATGACCAACACTCACCGAGTAGTTCCAACGTAGTAAACACTATTCTAAAGAGTTCACGTGGAGTAACTCTTCTAATCCTCACAACAACTAAATAAGTTGTGTACTATTCTAATTCCCATTTTACAGCCCAGGAAACAGGCAGAGAGTAGTTAACCTTATTGAAGTTTACACAGTTAGTAAGTCTCAGTGCCCCGATTCTAAGCTTGGAAGTCTGGTTTCAGTGTCTGAGCTTGTAACCACTACACAATAGTTTTGTAATTATTTAATGTTTCTGTCTGCTGAAGCATCTATCCTTCCCCTCCCCCCAACCCCCTGTTTTTGGTAATAGCACATGAATTTTGTTTTTCCCCCAACTGGCTATGTGATTAATACTAAGCCAATCAGAATTTCTCTCCTAGGAACTGAAATATAGACTATAATTGGAGCTAAAATATGTCTCCATGGAGGTGGCCAGTAAGAAGATCTGTTAGTTCTGTTACCTATATCCCTGTTCTTTCTGAAGTCTGACTCTACAGTCTTTCCTTTGGGACTATGGGTCACCACATGTCCTCTCATTTTCTCTTTGTAAAAATCTCTCTGGGCTTACATTAGCCGAGGATGGTTTCTGTTGCATACAACCAAAGAACCCTGATTGATCCAGTACAAGTACATAGGTGACAGGAGAGTGGTTCCATCTTAGTGACACATTTCTCTTTCATCTCCATCTCTCTGGGCATGGAACAGTAGAGGCTTTGGATGCAGGCAAACTGGGCTGTTTCGGCCACCTTTTTCTTGTGTACAAATGGGATACTCATTCCATGGTGATTGAATTGAATCAAATTGTGAGGGGATCTCACTTCCTTTACTTCCCTCAAGCTCATGATGCTCTCCAGCTGTTAGTTATTTTCTGACTCCTGGCAGGGAAACAAACAATTGAGGTTGGCTTTTGTTGGCCTTATGGTAATGAATCTTTTGTTTGCAGTGACCCTTTTCCTCTAGATACAAAGATTCCACATGGCTGAATGATATTTGTTCATTGGCTTTTATGGAGTCTTATCTATCCCTATGATGGTCCATGAAGGGAAATTGTGTGTTTTTATTATGAGGTGAGCTGAAGACTCTGAGAAGCTCATGGAAAGAAAGGAGCTGCTTCTTAAGTACGTTTCTGAGAAGAATATATATCACAGCATCACAGCTTGGTGTTGCAGAGTATGGGCTTTGTGGAAGAGGCACCACAGAGATGTGGGTTTGATGCTTCTGGCTCTGCTACTTGGTGTCTCTGGGAAAGCTATTTAGCCTCTGCCTCACATTGTCGTTTGTACTAGTAAGGTTATCATGCTTACCTTGTGCCTGGTAGAGAGCAGCTGTTAATTAAATAATGCTCCTTGTTAGTAATGTTGATTTGCTGCCCATCACGCTTTCTAGTTTCAAGAGAGAGTCACTTTGACTCTTCCTCACTGTCTTTTATTTATTGTGCTTCATTACCTATGTCTTGTCTTAGCAATACTCAAGTCCCTTGTCTTTTGTATTCTTCCCCCACCATCAACATAAATCAATCCCCAGTATCTAACACACCCTTCCACACATTATACATTTGCAACTGAAAAAAAAAAAGTCATGTGTTGATTTGAATGGTGAGCTAGAAGGATATACACTTGGGAGTAGGACAGACCTTGATATCCATCCTCGCACCAACATTTTACCAACTGTGTGACCTTGGACAGGTTTCTGCAACTTGCTATGTGGAAAATAATCCAGCTTCTCAGAGATGTGAGGATTACATGAGCTGGAGTTATCATGGCCTAGCACGGAGACACTTGATGATAACATCATTTTCTGTTTGAAATGTGAATGGGTTACCACTTTAAAGCATGTATCACAGGTACACAGAGCTAGGAATGCTGAAGTGGTAAAATTCACAAAGGTGATGGCCACTGACCATGTTGCCATGAAGGCTGGGTTCTGAACTTGTGACTAATTCAAGCAAATTCTCCATCGACCTAATTAATTTAGATGAAGTGGCTGGCCCTTGACTAGGTTTGCCATGGGACTTAACTGCTAGGCTTCTCAGGATCAAGTTAAATTGTTTAGGGGCAGGGTTGACAGGTAAAACAGAGGGCAACCAGTTAATTTAAATTCCAGATAAACAGTGAATAATTTTTAGTGTAAGTATGTCCCAAATGGTGTATGGAACATTCTTATACTAAAAAAAAAATAATGATTTGTTATTTATTTGGCATTCAAATTGAATTGGACATATTTTTGTTTTCTAAATCTGGTGACTCGATGTGGGGTGATATAACAACTACTTCTACTAATCTTGCTAGTAAGTCATAAACAGGCCTTTAGGATAAAGTGTTTCTCCACTCTCTGGTGCCCTGGATTCTAGCACAGTCTTTCTCTGATGCTTTTCCCACAAATTCCGATAGAACCCTGTTTTACCTCAATTTTGTGTTTATCTATTTTAATCCATTTCATCAGATGAACATTAACTCATCCTATTTATATATACCCTATTTATACGCACTGAAAAAGAGAGTTTATATTTGGCAGGAATTTCAACTCCTATTTAGCAATTGGCAAACGTCAAGAGAGGTTTTGGCTTCGATACACATCTCTAAAAGTTGTGATGGAGGAAAGGAGATTATTACCATCCTCTTCCTTTTTGGGTAAACTTAATAAATGAAAACACACACACACACACACACACACACACACACACACACACACACACATCTCGTGATAAGGAGCAGAAAGAGGTTTTGCTTTTATCTTTGTAGAATATTCTTTAAGGCTGCTTCCCAGTCCCAAATCTCAAGGCACTAACTAAACAGCTTTGTATTAATTGGAGAAGCAGCTGGGTTGAAAGCAACGATTGATGCCTCTGATTGACCACGGCATGGCCAGTCGCCCATGATACTGCCTCCTCAGAAGCCTTCCCACAGGCTCGTTGGTGCAGGCGGGGCCCGGGCGGGCCTGGGGCTTCGAGGGGTGCTGTTACTGCACAGGGTTTGGAGCTAGAGCTGCCACCCTCAAAAAGCTTGATGGTCGTCATCCTAGACTGCCGAAATGATTGGTGCCAAAGATTTGGGAGCTTATATCGCCTTGTCATTGAATCTTGTAGGGAAAAATAAAACACAAACATAAAAGGAAACCCTTTGTGTGGTTTCTTATCTTTCAAAAGGGGAGATTAACATTTAATTGTGTAGTGATTTGGTAGCCATGGATGAAGAGACCTATGTGAATGCTGACTCTTGTTAGAAACCTCCAGAGCCAATGATGCTCTACCCACAGAAAGCTTGTTTAGGTGTGTGTGTGTGTGTGTGTGTGTGTGTGTGTGTGTGTGTGTGTGTGTGTGTAATGTTTAGGTCTCACTAGGCTTTCTTGGTGGCAACTCAGCTGGTTTATGCTCATTCTCACTTATTCTTTAATTCGTGACCTAACTATGCGTCTGAATTGCTTCCTATTTGTTTTAGAAAAGAATTTGTAGCACCAGACATGCAATATTTATTCCCAGAGAGAGATTTTAGAAATGAAAGCTCATAAAAATTAAGCCTTCCGTGGAGAAGCTGTAATACACATTTTAGGGACATTAACTGTATTCACGGACACTGAAGCATCGTTCAAATCATATTTTCTGAGCATCAAATATGTACCAGGCAAGGCACTATAGCTATTAAAATAGTAATAATATTAACTAACAGTTACATAGGTTTTTTACCTGCCAAGGCCTATCCTAAAAGTTTTATGCATTTATATATTTATCTGTCTCCTCATTCACTCCATAAAAATAGCCTCAGCTTTGGCCCAGGCATTCTCTAAGAAAATATAGCAGGGAAGAATAGAGAAAATATAATTTCTATTCTCAAAGACCTGGATGTAAGTACAAAAGAGAGGGCATTTGTACCCTTCGCAATCAGAAAACAATTTAGGGTGACTTGTAATACCAGAATTCAGGAAGGTACTTGGGAATGAGATCATTCTAGAAAGCATGGAGGAAAATTGTCATCCCTGATTTAGTCCTTCAAGAAAGGTTGGGTTTTGAATTGATGGCGAGGATAAAAGGAACATAGGTACCTGGGATGAGGGGATGGGCCAAGCACGTCTTAGTAGAGAAGCAAGACAGGCATGACGGGGTGACATTTCAGAATTTCTCTGGGAAAGGGCATTCCAGGAGACGGAGCATTAGGTCTTGACCACATGCTTATTTGTAATTGACATTTTCCACAGAATCGTGGGAAGCTGTCCTGACCTCTTATCTCTTCGTAGCCCCTCCTTTCTAGAAAGTGACCAGAATCGACATAATCAGGCCATTCAAAGCAAATCCTAATAGTTCTCTCGTTCAGTGCAGGGAGTATTTGTTAAGCGGCTATTTTGTAACTGGAGATTTATAGGTGTTCTCCTGGGGTTCATCTATATACTGAGGTGGGCATACAGGCCACATTTTTAGGACAATCTCCATGGAGGCGATATGTCTTAGAGAAGCCTTTCTGCTGCTGGATCTGTTAAGTCATTTCAGCCCTGTGTCCTCCTTTGCACCAGTCTCCCTGCCTTCTCTTTCTTTTTCCTTCACCCATTTCTTTCTGCCTCTGTGGAAGTGCGGTCCCTCTCACCAGTCTTCTGTGCTTGCTGCTGCCAGACATCCAAAGTGATAACCCTTTTTGTTCTGCGTCCATAGGAGTCCTAGTTATTTTCCTCCAGCTTCTCTCGCCATTTTCTCCTCAGATTCACTTATGTCTTCATTTCTCCCATTCTCCCATGAATTCTCTCTACAACTCTTCCCCTCTTCACTGATTTCATAACACATGTTTCTCTCTGACTTACTGCTTTCTTCCTGCTCCTTTTCTCTTTTAATTAATTAATTTATTGTTCATATCCTCTGGTCTCCACCCCAGGTACTCCGACCTCTGAGTTCAGCTTAAATTTCCAGGCTGGTCAAGTGCACGCAGGCTTTGGGATCAGCTGGGCTTGGGATAAAAGCTATGGCTTCAGTAGCTGTGTGGATGGCTTTCTGAGCCTCAAGTTTGTCACTCTCGGGAATAAAACTCCATACCTTCTAGGGTTTTTGTGAGATTAAATGAGATATTGCAGGGTGGATATGGAGCTCAGCAGACTGCCTGGCAGAAAGCAAGAGCCCAGTGAGTTTCAGCCACGGCTATTATTTACTGTTTAATGCTGGCCTACTTCAAGTTCAAGGAATACTTTTTAACATTTGCTTGGGACATGCAGTGGACATGACATAGAATGGCTGTATGTGACCTCTTGTCTACTACAAAATCAAGATGGAGGTAATGGTGGGAAGAAGTTAATTTACTATGTTATAAGAGATATCGAGAGAAAGAGAAAAAGAACTTTAAATAGAGAATTTTGTCAGGCTTAGGAGTTTGGACTTGTTATAAAAAGTGAGGGAGACAAACTTCTTTTTAAAATAATTTTTTATTTTTCAATTACAGTTGACATACAATATTATATTAGTTTCAGGCAAAGAACATAGTGATTAAACATTTATATACTTATGAAGTGATCACTGCTAAATCCAGGACCCATCTGACACCGTACGTAGTTATATAATATTATTGACTGTATTTTCCATGTCATACTTTACATCTCCATGACTGTTTTGCAACTACCAATTTGCTCATCTTAATTCCTTCCCTTTTTTCACCTGTCCTCCCAACCCCCTTCCGATCAGGAAACCATCAAAATGTTTTCTATATCTCTGAGTTTGATCCTGTTTTGTTTGTTCACTTATTTTGTTTTTCTCAGATTCCGCATGTAAGTGAAATCATGTGGTATTTGTCTTTCTCTCTTTCACTTATTTCACTCAGCATAATATCCTCTAGGTCCATCCATGTTGTTGCAGATGGCAAGATTTCATTTTTCTATATGGCCAAGTAATATACCACTGTATATATGTACCACTTCTTTACCCATTCATCTATCGATGGACACTTTAGTAGTTTCTGTATCTTGGCTATCGTAAGTAATGCTGCAGTGAACATATGTGTGCATATGTCTTTTCAAATTAGTGTTTTGGATTTCTTTGGATAACCCAGAGGTGGAATTTCTAGGTCCTTTCTCTCTCTTATTATAGCCTTTGTTTTCAATTCATTTTGTCTGGTATAAGTATTGCTACCTCAGTTGTTTTTTTTTCCCATTTCCACCTTCATGAAATATCTTTTTCTATCCCTTTATTTTCAGTTTGTGTGTATCTTTTGATCTGAAGTGAGTTTCTTGTAGGCAGCATATGTAGGGACCTTGTTTTTGTTTCCATTCAGCCACGCTATGTCTTTTGATTGGGGTATTTAATTCATACACATTTAAAGTAATTATTGATAGATATGTAGTTATTGCCATGTTATTACTCATATTTTTGATATTTTTTTTCTTGTTAAAGAAGTCCCTTTAACATTTCTTGTAATACTGATTTGTGGTGAGGAACTCCTTTAGCTTTTTCTTGTCTGAGAAGCTATATCTGTCCAATTCTAAATGATAGCTTGGTGATTAGAGTAATTTTGGTTGTAGGCCCTTGCTTTTCATCACTTTGAATATTTTGTGCCAATACATTTTGGCCTGCAATGTTTCTATTGAGAAATCAGCTGACAGTCTTATGGGAGTAACCTTATAGATAACTAGCTACTTTTCTCTTGCTGCTTTTAAGCTTTTTTCTTTGTCTTTAACCTTTGGCATTTTAATTATGATGTGTCTTGGTGTGGGCCTGTTTGCGTTCATCTTCTTTGGGACTCGCCATGCCTGCTGGTCTTGTACATCTAAATTTCTTTTACCAGGTTAGGGAAGTTTTCCATTATTATTTCTTCAAATACGTTTTGAATTTCTTTCTCTCTTTCTTCTATGATGTGAATGTTGGTATGCTTGATGTTGTCCCAAAGGTCCCTTAAACTATTCTCATTTCTTTTGGATTCTTTTTTCTTTTTGCTTTTCTGATTGGGTGTTTTCTGTTACCTTACTTTTCAAATCACTGATTTGATCTTTGGCTTCATCTAATCTACTATTGAGTTCCTTTAATATATTATTCATTTCAGTTATTATATTCTTCATTTCTAACTAGTTCTTTATGTTCTCTGTCTCCATTTTTATGTTTTCTATCTCTTTGTTGAAGTTCTCACTAAGATCTTTGAGCATCCTTATAGCTAGTGTTTCGAACACTGCTTCTGGTAGAATGCTTGCATCCATTTTGTTTAGTTCTTTTTCTGGAGTTTTCTCCTGTTCTTTCATAGGGACATGTTTCTTTGTCTCCTCATTTTGGTTGCCTCCCTGTGTTTGTTTCTGTGTATTAAATAGAGCTGCTATGTCTCCCAGTCTTGGTAGTAGCTGCCTTGTGCAGCCCTGTGCCACAGTCTCCCTGGTCACCTGATCTGGGTGCTCCAGGTGTGCCCCTTGTGTGGGATGTATGTGCCTTTCTGTTGTAGTTGAGCCCTGACTGCTGTTGGCACATCAATGGGAGGATTGACCCTCAGACTGATTGATTGCGAGGCCTGTCCATGACTACAGTGGAGGAGCTGTGGTGCCGGGCCTGACCCTATGGAACAGGATTTGCTTTAGTGGGACTGTGGTGCCTGTCACGTCTTCCCTTTGGGTGTTTCATTTGTGGAGGTGGTTAGGTGATGCTCTGATGTAGTCTGAAGCTGGCCACCAGGTGTGTTTCTTCTGGGGCCTCTTGGGAGGGGCTCTGGTGCAGGCCAAGTTCAGCTGCTGCCTATATCCTGCCAGGGGCCACTTGATTTGAGCTACAAAGTGATGTACAGATGGTTTCCACTTGTGCTGGCTTTGAGGTGCCTGGGAGAGACTAAGCTGTGAATTGAGGTTGGCTGCCACTACTGCCTGCTTAGCAACAGGTATGGGGCACACTGAGGCCAGATGCTGCTTGTTTGGGGTTTGTGAACCTTTGAGAGATTTTGGGAAAGTCCACAGCATGAGCCAAGACAGGCCATTTGTATGGAAAAGCCACTGGAAGCAGCTTGGGTGAGCCCACAATTTACGTGGGGCAGAGTTTCAGGGAATCACCAGGGTGAGATAAACGGTGTCGGCTAGGTTGATGAAGACCCAGCCTGCATGTGTCTGCGCCTGCAGGTTGGGTGGGGAAGGGCTCAACAAAGGAACAGTGGCTTCTGCCAGCACCTCTTTCTGGGAGAACCCTGCCTCTCCAGCCCTTGTCCTGAAGTCAGACAATTTAGTTCCTCCTGTATGTCCCTGGAAGCTTTTGAGCTGCTGCCCCTGCTTTGGAGCTCAGATCAAGTGAGTCCGTCAGCAGGTAAGTTAATGTGTGGAGCCTTTAAAAGGGATGCCTGGGATTCCAGCAGCCCTCCGTCTCACTCAGCCACAATCTCTGCTGGATTTCACAGTCAGAAGTTGTGGGGACTTCTTTTTCTGGCACTGGAACACTGGGTTGGGGAGTCTGGTGTGGGACTGGGACTCCTCACTCTTCAGGGGAGACCTCCACAGTGAAGATCTCTTTTTCAAGTTTTAACTGCCAAACATGCATGTGGGACCTGCCCATTCTGTGTCTCTGTCCCTCATACCAGTCTCAACGTGGCTTCTTCTATATATCCTTAGTTATAGGACTTTTGTTCAGCTAGACTTCAGGCAGTTCTCAATGATGGTTGTTCTGTAGGTTAATTGTAATTTTGATGTGGTCATGGGAGGAGGAAATGCACAGCGTTTACCTACTCTGCCATATTGACTGGGAGCCAGAAAACGAACTTCGTAAACAAAAAATGATACTGGGCACCCATTTCCAGGGCATTCATTTGGCAATTGGGTGGAATACTTTAGGGAGGTTGGAGATCAGAAAACCACTTAAGAGGCCACAGTGATGATCTGAGAGGTAGAAAGTGGGATAAAGATCCAGATTGAAGTGATAGCAGAGAGGGAGGATGGACAGGGTACATGAGAGTAAGGGTACAGTGAGGGGTGGAGAGAGTAAAATGTGAATCAAGATTTTTACTGTAGGATATGGTGAAAATGGTTGTTTCAAATTGATAAAAATGAGCACTTTGCAAAGAGGAATAAGAAAAGAGACACTGAATTAAATTTTAGGCAGACTGTGACTCTAATGTCACATCAAGTGGATCTTAAAATAAGAATCAAATAGAGTCAGAAATCAGGGGCTGTATTTTGGAATCATCAGCATGGAATCATTAATTGAAATTTTCTTTCTCTTCATTGGTTCAAAATATAGTTTTTATGTGTTTACTTTGTGAAGGCATGATTCTATGAGATAGAGATACATGAGTGAACAAAACAAAGTACTGCCTTCCTAGAGCTTACATTCCAAGTGTGAGACCAGAATAGGTGGGCAAGAAAATCATGATCATAAATCACATTGACTTTGGGCTGTCACCATGCCAGCACTTTATTTGGGTTATTTATGTTATTTATTTCTCAAGACAACTCATTTAAATAGGTACTATCAAAACTTCCATTTATAGATGATGAAATGGAGGCTTATGAGGGTTAATGCAGGAGGAAGAGCACAAGGCTTAAGACCAAGGTTTGCAGGATTTTGACCAATGAGGCTGGGAGAGAGAAAGAAGGAAGAAAGTCAGAGAAGTGGGAGAGAAATCAGAAGTGGCTGGTAGTAGTGACCAATGCCTGGTGCCCTGGGAAGTTTAAAAGAATATGAGAAAAGACCTAAGTATGTGGCTGGAAAGATACTACTGATGACTTCCTAGAGGTCACTCTCCCCAAGCAGTGCAAGTAGATGCCAGATATCAAATTCCTCCCCAGGTTGAGGAAATGTCTAGTGAGAAAATGGGCATAGACCATTCATCCCAGGAGTTAGAGAGAGAAAGAAGTGAAATAAAATAGCAGTTAAGAAACATGATCACATGAAGTTATTTTCAATGTGGAAACAATTTTCTGCAAGGATAAGTACAGAAGAGAAAACTAGACGTTGGCCAGGTAAAGAAAGGAAAAGCTCTGGGAGTCTGGAGGAGATAGGATTGAAAGCAACAGTGGAGGGGGCCAGTGTTAGATGTGAGGTCTCAGTTCTTGAAGATTGCAGGAAAGGATGAGAAAGGAGATTAAGGTGTGGATATGCTGAAATGGAGCAAGGTAATGCAATAGGTGGGACTCTTGCTTCAGACAATTAATATTTTTTTTCAAATGCTAAGATTCCATGTTACTGGGTATAAGTCTTGGTCAGGAGACAGGACTGGGGACTAAAAAGACGGAGGAATATTTTCAATAGATTCTCTGGGGAGTTCATCAAATGGGACTTATTATTTAGTTGGTTGTATTGTTTATGTCTACTTTTGTTTATTTATTTATTTTGGATTTTAAAAATAGCTGTTCCTCTTATCCTGTTGGCACATGTCTTGTTCCTGTAGAAAAATGCTGGTGATAGTAAGAGGAAATTTGTATTTGCACTTTCGTTAGTCTTTCACATCCTCTTCCTGTCAACTTTATTAGTGTGAAATGCCATTAATCATTACAGTGTCATAAAACACATTTTACAATAATGTTATTTCCCCCCCAAGGTTTATTTCTACCATTCTAAGAGATATTTGTGTTGGAAATAGCTTTCATTTTGAGTCTTTCATCTTGAACTCCATAGTTATTCCTGGGACTATTGCCCCTTACTTGATAATTGGTTTCAGATGCCTGTTACAAACTTTGCAATCTCCGGAGGGAGCTCTGTGAAGGGATGAGTGAGGCCAATAAAAAGACCCTTAGTTTTTGAACAAAAATCACCAGATGATCTTTCTCCAGGACCCAGTGTCAAAACCTAGGGGGTTGAGAAATCCAGCCAGGGTCATCATAAGGTAAAAATGAGGTCTTTGCTTCTGGTAGACTGTAAAGAGTGGTCAGCTCCTGAAGGATCTGAAGAATGAAAACCAGAGTTGTTGGTAAATTGAATGGGCTCACATAGTTCAGGTTTGGGGTATAACATTAGGTTGGCCAGAGAACTGGAATGAGTTGAGGATGAATCCAAGATTTGCTAGTTCTCTAAAGAGTACTTAACTTGGAGGCCACCCTGAAAAGGTGAGGCTCTGTGTGGAGAATGTGCTGTAGGATCAGCTGGTTGTCATTCTCCTTTGTTATACAGTCAACTCTTAAAGCTTCTGAATGGTAGATAACTCTTCTCCGTTTCAACTCTATCCCCAGGCAGGTCAGGAGCAGTGTTTTTCTGACCATGTGACATTTACTATATGCTTGAAGAATCTAATTGGTCATTCGTTTTCCGGAAGTGGTAGCATTTTCTTTTTTTTTTATTGCTATCCTTTATATTTTTACTTTTGTGTTTTCTTCATTCAGTGAAAATACACAAGATGGGGGCAGTTGATGGCTTTCCTTTAGAAACGTGTGTGTGTGGTGGAGGTGGGTGCTGAGCATTTTATTGGTCTGAAATAGGAGATACTGGTTCTTTTCCAGGAGATGAGTGCTGAGTCATTTCATTGGTAAGCATGGTGCTTCGCTTAACTTTTTACTTAGCACTTTTGAAAGATGGGAAAAGTAATAGTTGTGTTAATAGGAGAAATAAGTGACTCATCCCTTTCTATGAGTTAGGGAACTCTTGGCTTCGCATAACCAAAGCATCAACTTTAAATGGCTTCAATATGAAAGAAGTGGATTATCTTATAAAGCAAGATGTGGCGTGCAGGCTCAAAGATGACTTCCAGTTCTTCCTACTTCTTGGCATTCATGCCTTTGTGTAATCCTTTCCCCTTGGTGTGAACTAGATTTTGTGACTCATTATAAAGCAATGGTTCTCAACTGGGGGCGATTGTTTCCCAGAGGGCATTTGACAATGTCTGGTAACTTCTTTTCTGTTACAACTGAGGGTGGTGGTAGTTATACTGTCATCTAGTGGCTTGAGGCCAGGGATGCCACTGAACATCCTAAAATGCTCATCCCCATAGCAAAAAATTATCCAACTCCAAATGTCAATGGTGCCAAGGTTAAGAACTTCTGCACTTAGAGAACAGAATATAGCAGGGAGTAACAGGATGTCACTTTTATTATTAGGTTATAAAACAGACTGTGGCTTCCATGCTAGGTATTGTCCCTCATTCTCTCTTGGATTGCTCATTCTGGGGGAAGCCTGCTACCATGTTGTAAGGCAGCTCTATGGAGTGGCCTGTGTGAGTGAGTTGGATGTGGATCTTCTGAGGCCTGCAAAGTGCTACATGAATGACTATGGAGGAAGATCCTTCCCCAGTTGAACCTTGAGATGACTGCAGCCCTGGCCAGCACCTTGTTTGTAGCCTTGTGGAAGATCCCAAACCAGAATCACTCACTTACATTACTCTCAAATTCTTAATCCACTGAAGCTGTGAAATATTGTTTGTTATTTCAAGCTGCTAAACCTTGGAGTAGTTTGTTGTGCAGCAATAGATAACAAATATGTGAGAAGTCTGGAGGCGAGGTGGTTCTGGAATTGGATCAGTGACTCAGTGATGCCATCCAGGCCCCATTTCACTCTGTGCTTTCACTCAGCCATCTTCTGTGCATTGGCTGGTCCTTGGGCTTTCCCTTTATGATCGTAAGACAGAGGCTCTGCAATAAACTGAAATCCAAAAGCGAGAAAAAAAGTTACTTTGGGGGCATCTCTTTTTATTGGGGATGAAAAGTTTTCTCAGGATATACCTACAGGACTTTCCCCTCAGATCCCTGTGGTCTTGATTAACACATGACCAATCTCCTAGATTAAGGCAGATTGGGAAAATAAATATTAGGGAGTTTTGGTCTCTATGCTGGGAAGTGGTCTTTATTCGCAAGAAAAAGAAGAGCGAGGCTGCAGAAGAGACAATGCCCTATCTTTCCCTCTGGGAGTAGAAGACTGTAGCTTTGGGCAACTTTCCTGTAGTGGCAATAGCCATTTTCTGAGTCCAGGGCCCTAGGTCTCTGGGTAATGACTGCTTGGGCAATTATATGTTTCATTTATTCCTCACCTTTTTGTAGCAGATATTTTCCCACTGAGATATGCTTGCACACGGGGAGTTGGTAAGGAGTGAGCACAGGCACAGATTGGTTCAGGTATTTTGTTCCTGGCTGCTGGTTGAATCTCAGAGGACTCCTGCTATAATAGGGAGCATTGTTTCCTCTGAACGTTGGGGCAGAGTTGTTGAAGAGGGAAGGGCTGTGGTTTAATAGTTTTGCTTTTCCTTAAGCTTCAGTGAAACCCCTGCTGTTTCTGACTATGACCATAGCTTCCTGGGAGAGAAATTATGGAGAGAAACAAAATCACATATTTTATCTTCATGACTGCATTGAAAGTGGTGGGGAGATGAAGAATACATATGAGCGCAGAAAGATTGGAAACACAATGACCTGCAAAGGGATGGCTGAGCAGAAATTGTGGTTTAGTAATAGAGACCCATGGTAGTATCAGACTTGCAAGAACTGGTACCATGTTTCCCTGAAAATAAGACCTAGCCAGACCATCAGCTCTAATGTATCTTTTGGAGCAAAAATTAATGTAAGACCTGGTCTTATACTATATTATATAAGACCTGGTATTCTATTCTATTCTATTCTATTCTATTCTATTCTATTCTATTCTATTCTATTCTATTCTATTCTATTCTAGCCGGTCTTACATTATATTAAAATAAGACCGCGTCTTATATTAATTGTTGATCCAAAAGACTCATTAGAGCTGATGGTCTGGCTAGGTCTTATTTTCAGGGAAATATGGTCGTTTAATATAGAGGGGAAGTGTTCAAATCTCAGCTCTGTCCCTATTAGCTGTGTGATTTGGGCAAGTTATTCAAGCTCTCTGAGGCTCAATGCTATAATCTGTAATACATGAAAGCACCCAATATACAAGGTCCGACAATTAAGTTCACGAACTTGTTGCAATGATGTTGCTAACATTTTTTTGATATCAGAGGGATTATTCATTATGAATTTGTACCAACTGGACAAACAGTTGACCAAGTTTACAATTTGGAAGTGCTGAAAAAGCTGTATGAAAAAGTTAGCCGACCTGAACTTTTTGCCAACAATTCATGGCTCTTGCATCACAACAATGCACCAGCTCACACGGCACTGTCTGTGAGACAGTTTTGAGCCAGTAAACAAAAAGTGTACTGGCACTCTCCCTACTCACCTGGTCTGGCCCCCAATGATTTCTTTCTTTACCTGAAGATAAAGGAAATATTGAAAGAAAGACATTTAGATGACATTCAGGACATCAAGGATAATATGATGACAGCTCTGATGGCCATTCCAGAAAAAGTGTTCCAAATTGCTTTGAAGGGTGGACTCAGCACTGGCATCAGTGCATAGCTTCCCAAGGGGACTACTTTGAAGGTGACCTTAGTGTTATTCAGCAATGAGGTATGAGTATGTAGTACTTTTTCTAGGATGAGTTTGCGAACTTAGTTGTCCAACCTTTGTAGAAGCTAGCAAGTACCATATTTCTGTCTCTCTCGTGAAAAGTCAAATCAAGTTACTTCTCTTTAAGGGGTAGAATTTTGAAGTTTGATTTTTGTTTTCCCCAGCCTGTTTTTCAGAGCCCCTGTCACCCTTTCACTCCTCATTTCTTCCTCAGGACATACATATACCTATATAGCTGGCCATGTGGAAAAGGGATCTGAGGAACACAACCACCATTGGGGACAATAATTTAATTTCTTACTCATCTCAAGCATATTTGCATTTTGAAAGAGGAGGACTGAATGGATACAAGCTAAAAGCAAAAGCATAAATCATAGCAGGACATCAGTGGATAAACATTTTCTGAGGGGGAGCTGTATCTTTTTCTGGCATCTTAAATCACCCTATTTAGGCAATCACCTCTTCCTCCCCTGCCCAAGACTGATTGCAAATGCAAAGTTCCCATTAGAAGAAAAGGGCTACACACAACACCAGATTATGCTCTCCTTACTTCAGTGGATGACTTGTTCATTTTTTCTTTTCTTTCTAAGGAATGAAAATTATACCTTCATGTCCTGCTTTGAGGCAGGGACAGAATGGGAGGGTTCATTCATTTTTTTAAAGGGTCAGAAGAGAGAGAACAGAGCTGTTTCTAAGTCTGTAGAGGGGACCCCTTCCTTGTTGGTCCTGTGGAGACACTGGGAAACACCTCCCTCCATTTTTGTCGCAGCTTCAGGCTGCATTTGTGGGGTCTTTTCCCTTCAAAATGTTCATCTTCAATTGATTTTACAATGCTAAGGATGACTGTAGATACAGAGACTCACAGGTAAAAACTAACCTAAGAAAGAAACTAATGGAGTGGTTAAGAACTTGGGCTTGGGAGTTAGGCTGCCTGGTTCAAATCCCCATGCATCTGCTCCAACTGATGACCTTGACCATATCATTTAATTCATCTCCTAAAGCCTCTGTTTCCTCATCTATAAAACTGGATTAATAATCATAATAATATACAATGGTTACCTGAGCATATATCATGTGCCAAGACCTATTGTGACACTTTATATGCAATCATGCATTTAATCGTTACAGTAGTTATAAGAGCTAAGTCTCATTATGCTCATTCTGTGTGTACAGTGCTGAGGCAGGATAAGCTTAAGTGATTTTCCCAAGGTCACACAGATGGTCAGTGGAAGAACCACGATTTCAACTTGAGTTATATGGGTCCCGAGCCCCTGCTCCTAACCATTCCACTGTCCTGATTTCATAGGATACCTTGGAGGACTCATTGAGATAATACAGGCAAAGTGATACAATGGGCCCTCAGTTGTTATTTTCTATTTATTGGGTTACTTTCCAGAGAAAATCTGAAATGTGTTCTTAAATGTTGATGAGGGTGAAGAGTTATCTATTATTGACCCTCAGAAGTTGGAAGAAAAAATTTAAATAAGTCTTTTTCCTTCTTTTGTTTCCTCTTTCAAGTTCAAATTCTACCAGCTAGAAAGGGAACTTTAATGTTTTATGTATCTGAAGGTGGACAGGTAGGTCTTATAACCTTCATTTTAAGCACAAGGAAAGTGATGGATCACATGGCTAGTTAGTGGTGCAGTGGGGACTTACTCTCTGGGTAACCTTCCTGCGTGACCCAGTGGGACTTTGACCTGGATACGGTGGGAAAGTGACTAACAGGGAGCCGCAGTGGTGGAGAACAATCATGTCTGGTGTTAGATCATGATTATTTCGGATCTAATACCAACGCCACGTCTTTGTCACTCCATAACGAGCATCACATGAGGGCGGCTTGTGGTGGGATCCGTCATAGGTCTTCAAATTGTTGCAAAGGAGAAATGAAGGCCGATGACTGAGTTGGTTTGGAAGGACCCTGGGAAGTAGCAGCCGTATTATTGAAGCCGACCTGCTGCTTAAACCTGTAGCCATCTCATCAATCACCCACCGGTTGGGTCTCCTGAAGGTCAGTCAAATGATTCCGTTAATCGCCTCCTCATTCTCAGGTTCTCGCTTCAAGAGTAATAAATTTTTAAAACTTTTTAAAAAATGAAAAGTTGGGTGACAGGTGTGTATGGAAGAAAAATAATCAGATGGAAGAACAGTCATTTAGGAGCGAGCGGTCAGAGCAAGTGCTGGAAAAAGGGAAAAGTTTTTCAGGGTCAAGGAAGACTTCCTGGCGCACAGAACTGTGCCTAGATGAGAGAGGGGTCGAGGGCCTTCATTTGCCCAAGGTGTGTCATCAGGGCCTCTCAGTTCTGTATTCCTCAGGTTCAAGAGTTTCCAGTACTGAGGCGGGATGTCCAGAGCCTGACCATACAGACGAGGTTCTCCTCAGTGACAAGCTCTGATGAACAGGCACCTTTGAAATCAGAGAGCTGCCTGACCCACGTCTCAGTTGTCATCTAAAATATCAGGCTTTCTTTTATTAGATAGCTTATTGGGGAAAACAAAACAAAGCAAAACAAAAAAAGCACACTCAGACCCTTAAAGAGATATATCTGCTGTGTTGTGAACAAGTTTCTTTGTGTGCAAAAGTAGATGCTATTCTTGATAAAGGGGAGGAAATGGAGCCCCCGAATGGAGGCACTGAGCTTGGAGTTGCTTGGTCATGTGGTTTAGAATCCTACAGTTTTTTCAAGAGCGTGGGCCTCTAGGCCAGAAAGACTTGAGTTGAGTCCTTATTCTGCACACCTAGCTGTGTGACCTTGGGCAAGTTAGTTAACGACTCTGAGTCTCAGTTTCCTAATTTGTAGATAAGGATAATCCTATTTTCCCCTGAAGGTTGTTGTAATGCTTACAAGACAGGCTTTCTTCATTCAAAACATGTGTATTGTACCAATAACATCCTGTAATAGCAGAGAGGTTAAAAGCAGAGCTTCTGGAAGAAGAATATCTATGTTTGAATTCTGGTTCCACCACTTACTTGGACAAGTTACCCAAGGCCTCTGAGCCTCAGTTTTTTCACCTATAAAAACGTGGGTATAATAAGAATATCCACCTCATTGGGTTGTTGTGAAGATTCGATGTGTTTCTATATGGATGGCCTTGAGAATTGGGTCTGGCACCTAGTTAGTGCTGTGTAAGTGTTAGTCATTATTATGTGGTAGGGACAATGGAAAAACAAAAGCAAAACAAAAAGAAAAATAATAGAGACAAGATTTTCACCCTTCGTGGAACTCCTGGTTTATCGGGGGAGATAAGACACATGTGATTCAGTGCAGAGCTTGGCGTGTATGTGTTCAGTAGATGGTAGCTGTAAGTATCATCATTGTTACCAAATTTACTTGGTTTGAGTCACCAGAAGCCAGAATTTGAAAGGCAGAGATGAGCTATAAGTCATGTCTAATCCATATGTCGTGCCTACAGCTCCTTCTAGTCCCTCATCTTGCATATGGGATGGATGTATCCTTTGAGATAGGCAGGGAAATAAAGGTGGCTGCCTGACAGCCCACTTATAAAGTATATTTTTACCCATGATGAGAAATGTTGGACTTCTCCATCTTTGGTTGGTTGATTCAGTTGTGCATTACCTGTGCCCAAGAGAACACAGACTGCAACATGCCGAAGTATCTTGAGTGATTAACTCCATAATCCTTCAGCAAGGAGTCGCTGTTGAGAAACATGTCCCAGGAGGCCAAACGACCAGGAGCAATAAAAAGTCCCACCCAGAGATGTTGTCGTATATGCAAGGGATATGTGACTGAGAAGTTGAGAATCAAGTGAAATGAAACTTGTTTCCTCATTAACTTTCATTGAATGATTGGAAATTAAGTCCATTGAAAAAGTTGACTCCCAAATCTCTAATGTCCATAGAAATGTGTACTATAAAAAATAATAAGGCTGTGTATTATCTTCCCTGTCAATATTTCTTACTCATTAGTTGGGGGACAAATAATAAGAAAGGCTTTCCCCCCTCTCTCCATTCTCCTTCTCTCTCTCTGTCTCTCTCTCTCTCTGTCTCTCTGTCTGTCTCTCTGTCTCTCTGTCTCTCTGTCTCTCTGTCTCTGTCTCTCTCTCTCCATGCAGGGGGTGGGGATGCGGTGTGTGTGAGGGGGTGTAAAAAAGCATCCAAGACACAGGAGAACAGAGACACACCTAAGCTACGAGGTAGCAGCTCTGAAGTAGGTCACAACATATTTCAAAAAAACAACAACACACAAACCTGTGATCTCCTGCCCCTTCCGCTTCCTGGGAAGTTGGTTTCTTTATTTGGCATTTGTTTAGCATTTATTTACAAAGTTTAGGCAGCAGCTGTGACTTCAGCAGGTACATAGAGCGAAGAGCTAGCAGGTTGCCAGATTCCACGAGTACAAATCAAACGTAATGCCACGTTTCGTGCATTCTTGGTATTATGTGAAATTAAACTTTGGATTGTCAAGTTGCTGTCTGAGAAGGGATGCTTCCAGTGATCTCCACAAGCCAGTGGTCACTGTTAAAGATGAGATGCGTGTCTGGCTGAGATGCTTTAGCGCAGTCCTATTTGAAAGGGGGTGGGACGTGGAGGGCATGTTGTGGCAGAAGACCCAGCGGATGGGCTAGATATTGGCTTTTGGGTTGAACAGGGCTGGACCTCTCTAATAATAGCTGTGGAAGGGAGAGGCCAATTTGCTCTCCTGCTGTTTTCTAGAATGCTTAAATTCCTTTTTCTCAGTGGCCCAGTTATGTACCTTAAGCATATGGGAACTCCAGCAACTATCTGCCCCAAATCACACATCCTGAGCACATTTCTAACAATGTGCCATTTTGATGGGGAGCAGAGAGAAGGAGAAGGGGGAGGCAGAGATGGCCCCAGGGCAGCTGAGAATGGGAGCTGCCAGCCACTGTTGGAGAGAGACCGCAGAGGAAGTGTCAGTGCCTGAGGGCACTGCGTGTGTCAGTGGGGCATTGCCACCATCTGTGACGGAAGTGGGGAGTGAGGAGACCGCCTGTGAATCAAGGCAGGAGAGTCTGCCTGGTTCTGGCTGGTGAAGTCTTTGTTTGATTTTCCTTGTTTTGATTTAGAGAGCTAGACACAATGACAACACATGCTTGGCCTAACTCTACAGGATTCAGGATAGAAGAAATCTTTTTTTCTCTCCCTGTTACTTCTTTCTCCGTCATTTTGAGCACCTCACATCTTCTGTCTCATGTTGCACAGTTCCCTCTACGTGACCCAAGAATAGGGTTGGACAAGCACCACTCACTAGATTCATATCCTGTCTTTCTCAAGGTGCCTGGGAAATAACTAACCCTTGCTTTGCTCTTTGCCGAGCACTTGTTCAGTTCAGGGCTTCTCGTTCATCTGCACCATGTATTTGTAAGGAAAAAAATGAAACCAACAGGCTATTGGCTCACTCCAACCAAAGGCCATTTTATTGTTCAAGCATGTTGGAAGAGAGCAGAACGTGGTTTTTGCCTCATGGTCAGATCACAGAAGCATCGAGTTGAAAGGCCGGAAAGATCAGATGGGAAAAAGCAGCAGCCAATTTTGCTGGCCGGTTGAAGTGAGAATGCTAACGCCAACAAAAATTTTTCTGTGCCTTGTAAGCTTTTCTTCATGTCCTAGGAACAAACAGTTTCTGTTTGTAATTTTTTTTTTTTTTTTGCTGTGGGAAATATATCTGGAACTCAGCCGCTTAAACTCAGGGATGGAACTTCTGGTCACCAGGAGCAACTTAGGAGCACCTTAGGGGAGGGTGTCCGGTGGGGAGGCTTTCAGTTCTGGAAGCGGAGGCTCAGCAGGGCAGTTGGACAAGTATGTGCTGACGGTCTTCTGGTGAGGAAGGAAGTAAAAAGATTCATACGGCTTTGTCCCTTGCCGTATAGAGCACACCGGGTAGGGATTTGTTAGCTTGTTAAATCAAAATGGCAACACAATGGGGACATTCAGAGACTGACCTTCATTGAGGAGCTAAGAGAGCCCAGGAGAGGAGCTGGGTTGGAGGTCTCTGGAGGCTTCTGAGAGGACAGGCACACTTGTCCAGATTCATGAAGGACAAGAGGACTGAGCCTGTCTGCAGTGTGTGTATTTTTGCAAAGAAAAGAGGACTTTTCCACCACCTGTTTTTTTTCTTGGCTGTCACCTTATGTGTTGGTGCTGTCACCTTTTAAAATTAGAGCTCAAGCCTGGAAAATTCTGACACATAGTTGGTGCTCAAGAAATATCAGTTGAATGAATGAAAACATCTTATAGGCCATTACTTGGACTTGGATGGAGTTTTTTTTTGGGGGGGGGTAACTAATTCTCTCTCTCTCTTTTAATCTCTCTCCCCCCTTCTCCTCTCTCTTGTATTAAAACGGATTTTAAAGGTAGAGATATGCTGTACATGACGGCTACCATCTCGAGCTCCTAATACATGCTTGGTATATTATAGTACATTGACACAGTAGCCATGCAAGGGAGTTTCTTATATTTATTTTAGAGATGACAAAACTGAGGCTTAGAGAGAGTAAGTCACTGGCTGGTGATGCATAGCTCGTGAGTGGTGCAGCGAGCATTTGCCCTCCTGTCTGTCTGACCTCCAACCCATACTCTGTCCCTGCCCCTACCATCTCATTTTAATGTTCATAGCTGATTGGAAATTCAGTCTTTTAAACAAGGGAATAAATGAAATGAGGGAATTTTATTTCCCAACAGATTTCATCTCTCTTGGAGAGATTTATGTCCTTGGACTGTATTTCATGGGACCTTTTTACGACTAGCCAGATTTATAGGTAATGATCAATAGAGTGCTGAGCTGAGTTTCTGTTTCACATGTACACCTTTCATGAAGAGCAGGGAAAATGGATCAGGGAAGAGATGGTCTTCAGGGTCCCCAAGCATCTTAAGTGAGCTGCCTGCCACTAGTGGAGGGGTGGGAGGAGGGAGAATCTACACGAGGAGAGATGCTTGGGAAATAGTGGGGGTCCAGCTCTGTATTTGGAGAAGGCAAACCATCACAGGAGGCCCATCTGTCAGGAGAGAGCATAAGGCTCACACCAAACTCTCCATGTGTATGTCTTTGAATATGGATACCCAGGAATCCATACGTTTTGGAGCTAAGGACATTAGGGACCTGAATGCGATTTCCTTTTGATGTCAGACTGTGCTTTGCAGAATGAGGTGGCGTGGGAATGCCCGAGCCTTGACACCTATGCAGTCTGTGCAGAGGTTGTGTGGGCTTGCATAACCCAGGTGTGTGTGTGTTTGCAGGACTCAGTCGATCCCTGTGTATTGCTTGATGCCTTCCTTTTATGGGTCATTGTTTTGCCTTTTGGGGGGCGCCTTGTTTAATTTCTGCAGGGCTTTAGCATCTAACAAGACATGATCTGGTATGAGGGCTTAAGCTCTTTCTTCTCCTAGGTATGTTTCAGTTAATATCAGTACCCTTGGAGACCAGAAAACCTTTAAAAGACAAAAGAATGAATTGCTAATTATGAGATTCCAGGGAATTGAGAGAGCAGTGTTATAACAGTTTCCAGCCAAAGGGCCCTTCCCAACTGCTTTTCAGATATGATCACAGAGGCCACTGGTTCCTAACATTTGAGGGGCATCAGGATAACTTGGGGATCTTATTAACAATACAAGAGGTCTAGGGTAGGGCTTGTAATCCACACATGCAGATGTGCAATAGGACCCCAATGTTGGAGCCCCCGCTATGTGGACGGCTGCTTATGCTGCTTGTTTTGGTGAGAATTGGAAGTCACCAGTGGGAGTGCATGTGTGTGTGTGTATGTGTGTGTGTGTGCCCCCTGGTCTTACACACACTCAGGACCTAGGGCCAGCATGGCTTTGGGCTGCTACCTAAGCTATATAGACATGGCTTCTGTCTTAAGAAAAGCCAGCAGTAGGCGTTGTCTTATTTACTGGAGGGATTCAGGTGCTGCTGCCTCTTACCTGCTGAGACGTGGGTCCTCTCCTGTACTATACAGCCCCACTAAACTTCCATCAAGGCAGACGGTCTTGGATGGCTGGGAGCATCCAGTGGTAGGAGTCACTGTCACCTCACAGTGTTTTTATATTTATGCTTTCTGTAGCTTTTCTTGTTCAAGTGTCGTAGCATCTTCTTTCTCTCCTTCTGGCCTTCCTTCCTCTCTTCTTTCCTTTCCTCCCTCTTTCCCTCCATCCTCCCTCCCTCCCTCCCTCCCTCCATCCCCTTCTTCGTTTTTTTTTTTTTTTTAATTTATTTTTAAAATTTATTGGGGTGACAATTGTTAGTAAAATTACATAGATTTCAGGTGTACAATTCTGTATTACATCATCTATAAATCCCATTGTGTGTTCAGCACCCAGAGTCAGTTCTCCTTCCGTCACCATATATTTGATCCCCCTTACCCTCGTCTCCCACCCCCCACCCCCCTTAACATCCCCTTCTTCTTTTTATCTTAAGATAAAGAAATCAGTGTGAAGCTTAGTATTCTGAGAAGCATCCCTATAGTTTTTTCCGTTAGCCTGGATGTATTATATATGCTCATCACTTGTGCATTTGTATTGACAATGCCTGCTTATAAATGCTGCCATAAACTCAGTTCTTCCATCCAGGATGAGAATGGAGTTGTTAAAGACAGTTGATGAGGTGGCATCTGTTGGCCAACAGTTTTATGCTGCAGTAGCTCTGAGCAGATAACATTAATAGGAATCACATTTTAAAGTTGTAAATTTGATGTAAAATACTAAATTTGACAATAATTGCATTATAAAGCAAAAATCCTATTTATTAAAGGGCTCCTGTCTCGCCTTTGTGTGAGGGGATCTGAAATTCTTGCTCATACCTGCCCCTAGCAATTATCATGCCTTCTCTAAAATTCCGTTTTATTTTTCCATTTTCATAACAAGTACATTATGATGTGACATATTTTTTTCCAGATATTTTGCTTGAATAAATAAATAAGATATTAAATTCAACTGGGGTATTAGATTATAAATTAGTTCTGTAATAGGCGTCATAATGTTATTTAGATTTTCAGTTTACACAGACCTTGTAGCAACTCCCCAGAGCTATGCTACAGAATTAGAAGTAGATAGAAGTTGATGTAAGAAAATTGGTTTTTGTAATATGCTGATGCCAGTGGAGTTGTGCTGTGTGTAAAGGTATTTAAATGGAGCGTTCCTACTTACTTCGTTGTGCAGAGAAAAGATTGATAATGATTTCACTGATTGACTTGTTGGTGCTAAATATTGGCCATGTGAGAAACTGAAATATTTATTTCCAAAATTAAAGCAGTATTTACATATGAAGGCTAAAAATCCAGCAGGAGAACGTACATCAACTGTTCCAGGGAGGAACGTTTTTCTTGCATCTGATGAGTATAATGATGACATAATCTCACAACTGTTTCTTGGTGACCAAGTGAGTCTTTTCGATTATATTTCACATTAAGGAAGATACCCACCCAGCAAAACTGGCTGAGTATTTAAGTCGCCGGCAAGTCGGATATAACCTTATGGAAGTAATGCCTACCAGTGAAAAAACATGCATATTTGATACATAATGGGGATTAGCCAGCTGAGTGCCAATGGCAAGGTATAAAGAGAGCATCTGGGTAACAAACAGAAGTTTTCTTTGTAGTGAGTGCTTTCATAACACTAAACGGGGTGGCAGACTACAGCAGGGGTGGGACAAATCTGTTTTTGTATAGCTCGTGAGCTAAGAATGCTTTTTGCATTTTTAAACGGTTGAGTAAAAATGAAAAGAGGAATGATGCTTCACGACACATGAAAGTTATATGAAATTCAATTTCAGTGTGGATAAAGTTTTAGCAGAACCCAACCACACTCATTTGTTTACATGTTGTCTGTGGCTGCTTTTACACAACGTTCGCAGGACTGAGTAGTTCACACAGAGACCAAATGGCCTGCAAAGCCTAAAATAGTCCTTCTCTGGGCCTTTACAGAAAAAGTTTGTTGACCCTGCTTTCAACCAAAACCAGGGTAGACTGTTCTGTTCTGGCCTTCTCAGAAAGCCCCATACTGGGGACAGATTCAGTAGGAAGCGCTGGTCACTAGTGAACAGCGGTGCTTTACTTAAAAGGGAAAAGATGAGTTAACAAATGTACGGATTGTCCCCCCTGGCCTTGGTTAAAAGAATGCCAAATGTAAAACCCATCCAACTAACTTCTGTAGCGTGGCTAAAAATAGCCCTCTGGGATAAGCTCCCTTCCAAGTTTTATGGAACTTTTATCTGAATACCAGAAGGTTGGAGCCCCATGGGACTTGCAAAGGTGCCCCAACAGGGCAAAGTCTATTTTAGAGTCTGGTCAACCATATGGCACGCGTGAAAGGCAGCCTGTCACTAGCGTGGCCAGGCCAGACCTGGGCCCACCTGGTTGTCTCTGCCCCTCACCACCCCGACACTTTGGAAAAATCTTGCTCTCTCTCAGGCCTCAGTTTCTTCATTTGTAGACTGAAGGGACTCATCTCAGTGACTTCTATCACCCATTTGGTTCTGAGATGATGCAGTATCTCTGAAAATGGGGAACTATCACTAGCCTAAGGAGGTCCTAGTCGTGAGAAAGAAGCCTCTTGTTTCTGGCGTCTTTTGTAGCTTCTTCTTGCCTCTAAAATGCTGCATTTCATTAAGGGTTCACAAGTCTTGACATGTTTGTAAAGAAAGACACGGCAGGAATTCATATGCCTCGCCTTATAACACACATGTTGTGAATAAACTATCTTTGGAATACAATTTGTCATAAGGGTGCAGGCAGAGTTTTACATTTGTGCAGCTTCTGCGAGGTGACGTTTTGTTTTCAAGCAGATCCCTGAGACTTTCTACTTTACCTCTTGAAGGGAGTCTTTCTCTCTCTCTCTTCTTCTTCTTTTTTTTTTTTTGAGAAGCAGCCTTTCCATTTCCGAAGAATGGGAACATTTGCATTAAAAGATGCAAGAAATGCCATTGTAATTTCCTGAGAATTACTCTTTCCAATGAATGTTAGATGAAGAACCAAGCAGAATCCCTTGAAAGTGGCTGGAAGATAAATTAGAGCTGAGCAGCAGTTAGGTAGAACTAAATTTTATTCCTTCCATTTAAAATGGTTTTTAATTGATTTGGCATACTTTTTAAGTTAATAATGAATACTGTACCTGGGTCTGCGTGATGACTCCTGTGAATTAGAGCTATTGCGCTTGAAACAGCTTTCCCTTCCAGAGGACAGTGATTTTAATGAAGAATTTTTGCTTATTGCTCCGATGGAAATGTGGTTCATGGTGGTTTCAGACGGTTCTCTAATTAGCAGTCCAGTCTGTTCCCCTGAATATTTTACCTGAAACAGTATGGAAATGTAGACAGGAACAGTGCTTTATCATAATGCTGGGAGTTCCTCCCCACTTTGCAGGAGACCATGTAAAGCATGGTGATTTTGGAGCTGGGAGAGTCTTGTAAACATGGTTCAAGGTCTAGATATCTTTTTAATTTATTTTTTTATGTTGAATAAATTCAGAGATCTTTAAAGGAGTGGAAATAGGTAACTGAATACACAAATTGTTTTTATGTTAGAAAAACAAATTTAACCTTTTTTTTTTTTTTTTTTTTTTGAGAGGTGTGTAGGTCAGGGGAGGGCTGGGAAAGGAGCATTAAATTCCTAAATTAGGGCCTCTTGATCAGATAGCAAGTTGTAATATGGGTGGATGTGGGAGTCTCCTGGCTCTTATCCTCACTTGTGGGGAATGGAGTTTCTCAGCGTCTCTCCAGTGTTACCATGAATGGAGCATGCGGTGTATGCTGGGCCGTGTTTAGAGGCCAGAGTGAAAGCCAATGTGGAGATAGAGGCCAAGAAGGGATGAGCCCAAGCCAGACATTCACGAGAGGTCAAAGTATAAAGAACGGGGTCTTCTCGTGGACTCACAACACTGAGCGAGTGAGAAATGGAGAAAACATGGAGTGAGAAGAAGGGAGAAAGACTCAAGTTTGAAGCATAGAGTGTCCTGAGAGGTGGAAGCGAACATTCAGCACATTTCTACTTTAAATAGGACATTCGGTTACTATTAAGACCATGGTTTTAAAAGTTAAGGAAAATATTAATTTATATTAATAAATTATATTATTATAATTTATATAATTATAATTATATACACATATAACTTATAATGATGTAAATTTTATAAATTATATAAATTATAAAAATTTAAAATTTAAAATTTGTAATAATATAAAATGATAATGATAACCACTAGTACATATGGAAGACTTACTGTGTTCCAGGTACTAGGCTAAGTATTACATACAGAGTGATCTAATTTAACTGCTATTACCAACCTCTGAGGTAGGTACTAATAGGTTTTCCATTTTAAAGATGAGAAAACTGAGGCACAGAGAAATTACCATTAGCCGAGATTTCACATGGCTAGAAAGTGATAGAATAGGAATTTATACCCTACAAGAATGACTCCAAACGTTGTGATAATGCTGATTCTACAGAAGGAACTGGGCTCCCTATTTGCAGGTGGAGAAAGAATTGTGCATTTCCTGAACTTGAACAATGGGAGTCAGAGCTAGGGCTGAACTGAAGACCTGCTGGTTCCCATAATGCACTTAGAGCCGTACACTGCTGTGTGTGCTCTTGCTACCCAACTGTAATTAAAATTATCATACAGTATAATGATTTCTAATACATTTCAGAACAAATCACCGTCTTATATTTGACATGTTGTTAATGTTTACTACCATAATTCCTAATTTGAAATATAAGGCAGCAATTTTTATTAGTGTTTGGTTATGTATAATTATGTCAAATATGAGACTGCAATTTAGATTGAACTGTATTAGCAGTGATCATACAAAATGATTACACTGTATATTTGACACCCTGGATATTTTATGTTTCCATAGATTTTTTTTTCCTTCTAAACCATAAAGAATTACTTAAAGATCACCCAAAGGTTATTTATAATGCTTTTCATTTAAAGCGTTTTAGTGTGTGGGGATATACATACTAAAAATGGAATATACTGAATCACGGTTTAAAAGAGAGGAATGGAAGCTACCTATCACTGAGTAGGTGCCAGACCCTCTCCTCGGTGCTTGGCACAATGAGGGTGGTATTTTCCTGACCAGATAACTGGGGCCCAGAGATGTTACCCATCTAGTGAATAATGGAGCTGAAATTCAAGTTCACGTGCTTTCCAGGAGTTTTTATCTTGGATGATTAAAGAAAGGGTCATTATATGATAGGCTATTGTCAGAATGTGCATTTCTATAAAATCAAGTGTTCTGTATTTAAGGAGATATTTATATACTGGTTCTTATTTATACATTTTCTTATTCAATAAGTTCTAATAGGTCCATTTTAGAGTTGGAAAAACTGAGACTCAGAAATTTAAGTTTTACCCAAGGTTGTACGAGAAGAGCTAGGACTTGAACTGAGGACTTCTGAATTAAATTCTAATGTTTTCTTAGGATAGATTGTTACCAGCTTCCTTTGCGGTTACTGCTAGGATACTCTATAGCTTCCCTTTATGACAACAGACCTTGAGTTCTTTTTGTGGTGATGGTGGCGATGGTGGTGGTGATGATGATGAGGATGATGTATGGTGATGAAGGCAGTTGATAGCAACCAAGGATGACATGCTAAACTATTTACTTTTGTTATACTCATTTAATTTTTGTGGTAAGCCCCTTTTATGGATAGGAAAGCCAAGATGTGGATTCTCACTACACAACAGTAGAGCCAGGACTTGAACATTGAACTTGTCTAACTCCAGAGTTTATTCTCTTATATGCTTATTCTCCACAGAGATAATAATCAAGTTACTTCTTGGGATATATGCCACTGATTCCTATCCATCCACAAGAAAACCCATTTTCTACTACTGAATATGTTTTTTCTGTTACGTTTCCCTGAACACTCTCTATTTTCTTAACATATTTCAAAAATTCAATGATTGACAGTTCTTTGAATGTTAACGTTTCAATGAATAACATTTCAAAAAACAAATATAAAAACTGAAATCCAGAAAGATTACTTCCTGGTCCTGGTGCATAATCAAATTATTTAAAGTTTTAAAATTTAAAAGCAATAAATCTATATTATAGAGAAAAGAAAATAGAGTAGTTACATATCTTAATCCAATATGATTTGGTGACTTTCCCCTCAATTGCTCATTCATACATACTTTTTAAAAATGACAATAAGCGCCACGTAGGCAGGGACTGTATCTGTTTTGTTCACAGTGCTTGATACTTACTACCATACTTGAGATGTGGTAGGAATTCACGAACATGTACAAATTAGAAAGTCAATCAATGAAGTATAAATATGAGTTTGCATTGCTTTCTTATTTTGTTGGTTAGTGTATCATATATATTTTAAATCATAATCCTATTAAATCTTGCTTGAAATTAAGTTTACAAAGTAATTGATTATTCGTAGAGAAATTTGCATCCTAACCAAGAGGGAGGTTTTTGTCTTTGATTGATTTTTTTCAAACTGCATCTTCTTTTGGAATGACTCAAAGCTAAAGTAATACACCTTTGTGAAACCAAAGACTGTTCTCTCTGAGGTCTGAGGTCCTATTTGATAGCTGTCGGTACCCTTTAAACAAATATCTCTCTGCATCTATGTTTTGTCACTCATCTATGAAGTTTGTGCCCAACAGAAGGAAATCTGTTGTGAGTTCCCATTCCATCAGTGGTGAGGAGTTTGCTGTCTCGTCCCCACCAGCTTGACTAGCCCCCATTGGGCCAGTGACTTCCATTTGCAAGGCCAGTGTTAAGAAGTAGACAAGGCAAGGTTTGACCATACGTATGTCATAATGGAGTGAGCTGGCTGAATCCTGATTAAACCTATAGCAGTGACCTTGGCTAATAATGGGTTCTGTCTGAGCCATAGGGCACCAAATCAGATCACATTGAAAATTACCTTGCCCTTTCAGCCAAAATGAAATAAAAGATTTTGTCTATGATTGCTTTTCTGGACTTTATAGTAGAGACTCATCCTGCTTGATTGAAAAATGTACATGTCAAGATCAAAACCCAGAACTTCACATTTTAATAAATCAAAATTACATGTTGTTGTTGTTTGTGTTGTTTTTCCGTTTCAAGTGCTTCCAACCTCACAGAGATGTATGAACAAGTCCTTTTAAGGTTTATCCTGAAAAAGAGACTTACAAATCCTTTAACCCAGTTCTAAAATTGATCCCCTAAGAAAAGTTAAATATCACCGTTGTTTGTAGATTGCTAGATCACCAGAAAGATAATTCTTTTATAAATACAGATGGTGTGCCCTTATGGAAATTACATGACAGTAAGTAGATGCCAATAGAAAAAAAAAAATGGCACGTTGATTAGCTAATAAAATGGTATTCAGTAGAATTATGCTTCTTTGTCTAATTTATGGCTTATTTGAACTTGTGATGCCCTGTTTTCATTTTGGCTTTTAAGAAGTGTTCCTTTAAAAACTTTTTAAAACGTAAAATAATAGGAATTTGATCGTCTTGAGCATAAAATGCTAATCATCGATTAGCAGTGAATCACAGCTATAAAGCTTCCACCTCCTGGCCCCTTCTCACTCTAAGACATTCTTATGAATTGATGAAGCTGAATCAATTGCCAGGAGGCTGAAAACACAGCACTAGACTGACAGTTATAAAAGTGAGCCAATGAATATGTTATTGGCAGAATATTGATATAAAAATCATTACTCAGGTTTTGGGCATGTAAAGCAAAAGGGGAATGGGGAAAGGAACCGATATTTACCGAGTGCCTCATGTGTGTCAGATCATAGAAACAACTTTATATTTGGGCCCCTGTTGGCACTTTTTCTTTTATTCTCTCTGAGCTGTATTGTACCAAAATAACCATCCCCCTCCCTTTCTTAACATCACTTAAAAAAGAGTGGAGAGCACTTTTATTATGGTATCAGGACATGGAGGGCATTTGAATATTACCGTTACATTTTCCACTTTCACAACTCTGTTTGTTGGTGAGTGGAATGTTGAGAAATGTTGCCCAACCTTTTCCAAATGGCACGTGAATAATCCTGTAATCAGTGTAATGTATTCTGTTATGGGAGTAATCAAGTCATTCAGCTTTGAAGTAAGACCCAATTTTTAGAAAGTGGCTGATGAATGCAGTTTCAGGTATTTAGAGGAGGCTGATATACCTGGGCTATTTGGGTCTTCTTGTTGAACAGGAAAAAAGTACTTGAGGAAATTGAAGTGGACCATTCTAAAAATATCTTAAGTTGTAGGATGTGTTTTCCTAAGTAGGCATAGTATGCAATTTAAGATTTTAAAATTAAACATGTCTGTGTGCTTTGGAATTCAGTATTGCCGAAAGCTTAGTTGGTTGGAAGTGAGGCATGGGGAGATGGTGGCCTGTGCTTTCCCAGGATGTTTGCAGGGTGGGGTCCTCTCACTATTGAATTCTGAGCTTAAATACACCTTCTTCAAGATGCCTGCCCTGGAGCCACAATCTCCTTCCATCCCTCTTTCCTTTTTGTGATTTTCTTCCAGACTCTTACAACCAACAGCAATTCTTACTTGCTGGAGTCCCCTCTTCCAGGAGAATGTAAGCTCCTAGAGAGCAGGTACTTTGTATCTCCACAAGACCCCAAACAGTTTCAGACACTTTGGAGGCACTGATGAAAGACCGATTTGAAGAATGACTGCTTGATTCTAACCTCAGAGGGTCCCCCCACAGGCCCATCATTTGCATGACTAAAGGAGCCAGTGGGAGCAGACCATTCACCCTGCTACATCACCACCAACCATCTCCTCAGTGTCACACCTAAGGGTTAAGTCTCCCTTACCTAGTGGGTCCTGTTCCAGGTGGGAGGCTGCTGCTAATTGGATGGCCCTGGTTCTCTGGTAGGCCACAAGCCTGCAGGAGTCATGAAAAAAATGCTTGGAGTGTCCCTGCTAGTTCAGCTTCGTGTTAAGATGTCTATTTCAAAACGAACTCCAGCACCTATGCCTGTGTTCTGTACTTGATTTGCAGGGCTTTAGCAGTCCAAATCCCATTAATGCCAGAGCCCTTGCACAAAGCCTTTTGTATTGACTTGGGTCAACTTAATCTGTGGGTTTGTGGCCCCCTCCCCCACCTTAGGCTTCTCAACAACTCTTGCTCACCCCCTCTCTTGCTTTCTCTCTCTCTTTTGCTTATTCTTCCTTCCCTCACTCCCTCCCTCCTCTTTCTCTCTCTTTCTCATAATTGAATTCTAAGCATGTTAGGAACAATCTTGGTCCTAGTTACCTCCCCAGCTACCCCTTCTGCTTCGGATTTCTCTAGTGTTCTAATATTAAGTAAGATCTTCATGAAAAGCCCCATACATACGTATCTTCATGTACAGGTAGGTCATTTTTGGAATAATCACTGGTGCATCAGCACCTCTCTATAGAATTTCTTTTCTTTCCTTTTCCCCTCCCATACGTGTTTTCTGTTTGTGAAAGTAAGGCACGGTCCCTGCGAGCATTCGGATAATAAAGACAATCCAGAGTGACTTAAAGCCCCCGGTTTCCTCCGTGTCGCCAGAAGAGGATTTGACTTTCCAGAGAATAATTAACCAAACTCATTGTAAGAGCCCATGTATTGAAGAAAATAGGGGAATTACCTGTCCAAGGGAATGAGACGTGTTCAGATGTTGCTGACATTTCCCTCAAATGTGCTGTGGTCACAATACAATGACGTCTTTTATAAGAAAAGGAGGAGACATTGCCGTGGTCCAGTGAGTAGGGGACACTGCTACTAGGCTTTCTTGGTTTGCAGACAATATGCCCAAGGCAGGCTTTTCAAAGAAAGCCATCAGACCACATCGGAGCCAAACTGGGGACATAGTCCTTATCTTTGGATTCATTTGATTTGAGAGCAAACCCACATTTCCCAAAGTTTGTTCCATTGAAAACTTGTCGCGTGTGATTTTCAATTCCAAAGGGCTCCACAGTCGAATAAGGTGGGGAACTCTCATCCCATTCTCATTTCTTGGAGGTACATCATGCACACCAGCATATTAAAGAATAATTATTTTACTAATAATTGTCACCCCAATAAACTTTAATTAAAAAAAAAGAATAGGGTGGACTGAAGTAAAGAGACCTGAGTTGTTGTTTCTAAAACGTATTTGTGGACTTTTTTTTTTTAAAGTAACATCTGCTAATATTCCCTAGAACTATTTGTCCTCACAAAGAAAGAAAACAAATAAGCAAAAGCAGTTGTGTGCACTTGACCCTTGAACAGCAGGGCTTTGAACTGCGCTGATCCATTTATACATAGATGTGTTTTTTCAGTAAATGCAGTCGGCCCTTTGCATCTGCGGGTTTCAGTTTCTCATGGCAGATTCAACCCACCAAAGATTGAAAACAGTATTTTCACATTCCCAACCATGGTTTCTCAACCTCAAATGGAAAAATACTGTTTTTGATCCATGATTGGTTGAATCTGAAGACAGGAAGGGGTGACTATAGAGTTAAAAGTTATACCCGGATTATCCACTGGGGGGAGGGGGTGGTTAATGCCTGTTAATGCCCCTCCCCCATTGTTCAAGGTAAGTGTACTTCCTGAGTACATAGTCTTTTGTTTGGGTGCATTTGTGGTGTCTTCCCTCTCTAGTCCCCCTATGAGAAGATGAGTGGGGCAAGGACTTAGCCATCAATTCCCTAGTGCCAGGCGCTGAGCAGGGCACTTTCGTGGCATTACTGCCTTTGAACCTCACAGCAACCTGTGCTCCTGGATTTGTATTAGGTTGGTGTAAAAGCAATTGCGGTTTTTGCAATTGTTTTTAACCATTTAAACTGCAATTACTTTTTGCACGAACCTAATAGAGGCACATCCTAAAGCTCAAAGAGATGATGAAACTTGCTTATGGCCACTCAGTGAGGTAAGTGCTGCAGCTGAGCGAGGACCATGGCTGCTTACGGCATGCCAGGGCTCGCAGTGCAGACGTCATGCCCCTCAGCAGGGCAGACAGAGACCCCACCTCACCTGTCCCACTTAGGGTCTCTGAGAGGCATTTATTGGTCACCCTTTAAAAGAAACTGCTGTCAGGAGTGCACCATCACACACAGACCCCTCTTGGTGGAGACTGCATACCCTTCACATGCAAATAACTGGAAATCAAGCATGTGATGTGTATATATCCATACGGATATCTAGTCATCATCCATATATATATATATTCCAGGGCCTGAAACATAGTAGGAGCTTGGCGACAAGTATTTATTGGCATTAAATGGGGGAAATAATGCTACATGAAGAGTTCATGTCTGTATTATACCCTCTAGCCTCCTCTGCTTTGTTTTTCTCCATAGCATTTATCACCACTGCACGTACATTTACTTGTTTATTTGTTTACAGGGTGTGTCCCCACATTTGGATGTGAACTTCTTGGGGGAAAGTTTTTCAGGTCATTTCTGCAGCACTTCAAACCTAGAGTAGGTGCTCAGTAAATATTTGGTGAAAGAATAAATGGTCGAAGACAAGTGTTTATCATGGCTTCTACTTTCCCCACACTCCTCAAATTGCTTTCTTCGTTCCTCCACTTCTCTCTCAGGAGTAGTTAAAATCTACTTAGGGCTGTAAATAAAGGAAGTCTACGTTCTTCGCTATTCCAATGTAGTAAATATTGAAAGGCTCTGGGTTAATGGCGTGGGGCTGTTTGCAAAGCAGAAACAGCTAGGAGGTCTATACACAGGAAGGTGCATGGTCACAGGGGCAGTATACAAAGTTACCATGTTATGCTGTGGACTACAGCCCATCACCTTCACAGCACAAAATCCCTTCAGCAGAAAGCCAAGTGTTTTTTTTTTTTTTTTAAATCCAGATAGCAACTCTACTTCCCATCCACTAAAACCACACCCTGCTGGGCTTCTTAACCTGGGATGGAAAAGTGTTTCAATATAATTAATCTCCTTTGCAATCCTTTAAAAACCATTCTTCTTAGAAGGGGGTGCATAGATTTCATCAGACAGCCAAAGGGATCTGGAAAAGATAAGGACCCCTGAGCAGCTCTGACTAATACAAACTGGGTGGAATATTTTACGTGGTGCTTAGGTAAGGCAAAGGGTTGAAAAATGGGCTTCCTTTAATCTTTGAAGTTAACAAAAAAATTCTTTGTGTTTGTTGAGTGTTTGCTCATGTCCTCCCCTCCTCTCTGACTGTGAGTACAATCAGAATCCTCTCTCTAGTGCTCCCTCTCCCCTCCTTTATGGCAGAAGTGCTTCTGATATCCTGGGGTTTAGGAAGGCAGGTGAGGCACTGCTCCGAGGGCAGGGTGGCCCGTGGCCACCTTCACTTCTGTGGAAGCAATGAAAATGAGCACAGGCCTGGTGTGGAATGCAAAGGCATTCTGCCAAAATGTTTTCAAACTGAATGGTAGAGATTGAAGCCCGCCCGTCCCTGATTGGATGACCACACACCCTGAAGCACTTTGACCTCAACGGCTGCTACTTGGTGTGGGGAGGGCCCAGGAGCGGGGAGGAGATGGTTGGGATGTATGCTGAGGAGGTTCTTGGAGGCTTGAGTCTCCCAGCTGTGGGGCTGTTGCTAGGAATACGAAATCGCTGCCACAGAGATAAAGTGAGGGATTCTAAGTATGGGTCTGTTGATAGCTTCCCTTTAATTTGGATTCTGGTGTGTAAAATCGTTGTCAAAACAGGCTTTTAGCACACACAGCCTGGTGGTGGTAAGGTGTGTATCAATGGCTGGTTGTATGCAGGGAATAAATCAAAGCTTTAAATAGAGATATACTTTCATAAGAGGTGTGTGTCGGGGGTGGGGAGGTGAAAGGAAAAACATAGCTGGATTGTTAAGATGGAAGGGATGCTTTAATAGCCAGAAACAGCAGAGTAGAAGGAGCAAGGAACGGAACAGAGCATGAATGAAATAAGATAACCAGAAAAAGATCATCAAAATGACGGTGTTTACCCAATCATATACTTGTATCTAACAATAAAGTTGTTGGAAAAATTGAAAAGCCCTGCCTTGGAAGAAATTTATTTTCTCAGGCCACACAGAATACAGGAACTCCTAATAAGCTGTGAGTAATTGCACCCAAAGTACAAAAAAAAACTCCCCACAAAACAATAAACCAGGTTTTCTGACTGCTTGGGGCTCACAGTCCATATATGAGGTGTGATAAAAAAATACAGTGAATGTTTAAATTAAAAAAAATTATTACAGTAAAAGACACATTGCCATTAATCCACCTTAAAATACTCCCCCTCGCTTCGCACACACTTATCCCGTCGTTTTTGCCACTTTCTGAAGCAGTTCTGGAAATGCTCTTTCGTGAGTGTCTTTATTTCATCCTCCATCATAACAATGCTCCATGTCACACATCGTTCCTGGTACGGCAATTTCTGTCAAAAACATGACAGTGTGTCTTCATCCACCTTATTTACTGGATCTGGCACCGTGAGACTTCTGGCTCTTCCCCAAAGTCAAAATGACCATGAAAGGTAAATGTTTTGAATCGATTCAGGACATGGAGGCAGCAACGACAGTGCAACTAAAGACGCTCATGAAAGAGGACTTCCAGAACTGCTTCAGAAAGTGGCAAGAACAATGGGATAAGTGTGTTCAAAATGAGGGGGAGTATTTTGAGGGTGATTAATAACAATGTGTTTTTTACTGTAATACATTTTTTTTTATTTAAACAATGACTATATTTTTAAAAAATCACACCTCATATAAGGAAGGTGTCCTGTAATTAGAAGTGAATGTCTTGGTCATGAAAAGAGACCAGATAACCCAGAAAGAAGGCTGGGAGGGGAGCTGAGGACTGAGAGACGTGGGTGGGTCTGGAGAGGTCTGGGCTCTGAAGGTTGAGCCATTTGCACGTTAGCTGAGGGAAAAGGAGAGCCAGAGGCAGGGATTCAGGAATGTGGTCCCAGGAAGGGAAAGATGGATTTACCTGTCATTGGCATTTCAGATGGCTTGTAGTGATGGGGGATGAAGGATAGAAAAAGGAGGCAGGAAGAGTAACAATGGAAACGTTCTCTATTACTCAGAGACTTTCCCAGTAGGGTGAAAAAAAATGGTGTGTGTGTGTGCGCGTGTGTGTGTGTGTATGTGTGCTGATTTCTGGAATGATATTTACGAAAACAGGTCAGGAACACTGACAAGGAGATAAGCATAGAGTTGGTTGGAATAGGAATGTCCCTCTTTTTCTCCATACGGGGGATGTATGAAGTTGTGTGTATGCATGGAAGTGGCAAAAGTTATTGGGGAAGCGTCAAGATGGAAATGCATAGCTATTATTTTTGTGGCCTCTAGCTACAGGAGCTAACAGGTGAAGATAGTCTAGAGACCCAAAGAGGGAAAAAAATGACATTTTAACATTTTTGTCAGGTAGGCAATTTAAAAATAAACTTGAATTCAATATATACCATTAATGCTAGAGGTTGTGTTATAACGATGCAAAAATGCCTTCTTTTCGATAGCAGTTAAAAAAAGTATGTCGTCGGGGGCTAGGAACCATATATAGAAGTGGCATATGTGACTGTGACAGTAGCCCCACAAAGCCATTGGAAACATACCACAAGTCTGCCTTCCAGAATTAACACCGTAACCTATGTCAGGGACTCACTATTATCCTAATATCTGCTTTTGGATTCTGTCCAGTCCCATTAGCGATTCCCATGTTGATTGCTCTGTTACTCGTGAATGTTAATTGCTTCTAAATCTCTTTGGATGTTCAGATGCTTGGGGAAAAAAAATTCTGACTGGTGAAGGAGCGAGTTTTATTAACGTGCAAGTAAACAACAAATCTGTTTAAAGACTTCAGTGAAATGTCTGTGACGCGAGACGTCATAGACAGTTGGTGGAGCATTTTTCTCTGCTTGTCTGTTGTATGATGGTGGTGTGATAGTGGGGAGGGGGAGGGGAAGGTTTTCAGTGATATCTGTGGTGTTTGTCCAAAATCGTCACACTTGTGTATATGATTAGATAATCAACCCTTCCCCTCTGGGATCCTACTTGCATAGTATGAAATGACCTGGCTACCTCTGAGATAAGCTTAGACTGACAAAGTGCTATTAAATCAGAAGATGTAAACATACGAATATAATTTGGCCCATCACCTCTATGTTGGTCTCCATAGTTTCCAAACCAGTAGGAACCTTGGAAATAACCTTCTTAAACTTCCTAATTTTGCTAATGGGAAACAAAAGCCCTGGAGATTGAAGAGGCCAGGGCCACAGAGCATCTCGCAGTTGAGCTGGACAGAGAGTGAGGTTACCTGACTCTTGGCTCCGTGCTCCAGCAATCGAGAGAAAGGAAAATGATAAAAACTGCCATTTATTACTATTTCAGAGACATTGCACTGAGTGTGAAGATCTCCCTCCCCTTTTGGGTGGAAAAATCTGTTATGATCTCGTAATTGAATTCTAAGTATTAGTAATTGTAACAGTATCCCATTGAGAATAGAAAGAGATACAGGAGAAGGTCAGAGCACCCAGTTCAGCACCGTGATTCATTTGTTCAACCAATATTTATGGAGTGCCTCGACCCTGGGATTTATTTAGTAGTGAGCAAAAAATTTCCAGTTCTTATGGAGCTTATATCCTAGTGGTAGGGATGGGCATAAGAAAACAAGTAAAGAGACAGACCATGCAATGTTATGTTGTGGTGAGTCTGATGAAGAAAGAGAACGAGGAGTAAGGGGATGAATGTAATGAGCTATTTGAGACTGGTACTCAGGGGACACCTCATGGAGGAGGTATCTGAGCAGAGATCCTGGAAGTATCTGCAGCCAGATTGTCCCAACAAAGGGAACGACTGGAAGGACAAAGATCCTGAGGTGGCAATGTGCTTGGGTGTTTGGGGACAAGCCAAGAGCTCAGTGTGGCTGCAGAGGTCAAGATAGTGGGAGATCATGACCTTCAAATCAAGGGCTTTCAGAAGGCTCTGGGTCAGACCTTTTTAAGGAGACCCATCTTTTAGAGTTTCTGTAATCTCAAACAGTATGGTTCAGAAACACAGCCCCAACTCATCTTTTTTTGAGAATATTCTCTGAAGGAGCCATCCTTCTGGGGTTGGTGTCTGTCACTTACCAGGAGTGTCCAGAGACCCTCAGATCTTTCTGGAGTATTTTAGATCCAAGTGGTCGTCACTGTACTCAAATCACCAAATCACAAGATAATAAATTTCTTGATGAGTAGCACACATGTTTGGGTCCTCCAAGAAGCCACATGGAGTGCAAAACTTACACATACTAGTAAGAGCTCAGTAAATATTATTTGGTCAATGCATGAATAAATGGTCTGAGAGTGGTAGAAAGGATGGTGTGTCCTAGAAAGGGTTGTTAAAAATATACCCTTCTAAAAATGTTGTTAGTGAGATTACTTCTGAAGTGTTCTGACTTCCTTGGAATAATTTTTGAAGACAAGTCCATATGCTGACATGTGAACATAAGTATGTAACAAACTGAACAGTAGTAACATTATTTTCAGGCCAGATTTTAGTTGGATGGTTGTTTTTTGTCAATCTAATTTTTCCTCCACGTTTAAACTGGATATGGGAAGTATTTCCAACCTTTTCTCCGGTATTAAAGGAATATTGGTGTCTGGGCTCATTCGACCAAAGGATTCCATTTAGTACTGTCTTACTCTGGGTAAAGTGTGTTTAATATGTTGAGATCGTGTTAGAGATTATGTGGGAAATAGTAGTCCCCAAGGAAAAGATGGGTGGTCAATTTGCACTGTGTGGGGAAGATGAAAGTTGTAATTCTTGTCCTCCTGTTACTGAATTCTCTCACTATAATGGACCAAAAATTTATTTGCCTATTGCATTTCAATATCCCCATCTGCGAAGTGGGGGTAACACGAACTTACCCTCTGCCTTTCAGGTTTTTTGCGAAAATCAGTGAACTAATATTGGTAGAATTGGAGCCCCATGGATGAAGGGTACTTTGTAAGTATAACACATTATTGTCATGTTATGTTCTGTTACTCCAAATTACAAATATCAGATGTCTGTTCTTGTCATATTAGGAAATCAGCAATACCGAGTTTCACACCCAAATATCAGTGATCTGACTTCCTTTGAGGAATTTATTATTTCTGAACTCTCTAATGTTTTGTCAATGTGTTTGATGTAGAAAAGCCTGACCCACTATCCCCCACCCTTCAAAAAATATTCAGGTGATGTTTACTTGATAATTTAGAAGAATACATGTCTGCGTATTGTGTAAAAATGTTGATATGCACCCTGGATGTGAATGCAAGGTATTTCTCTTCCCCCACCTCTCTATCACTTTCTTTTTGATTTGCATTTAACTCTGTGTTTTGAGCAGTCAGTTTGTCTTAAAGAAATGATTGGTTTCAGGGAGAGAATGACTGTTTCACGGAGGGCCGCAATGTTTTGTTGTTAATGATGAAACTAAATGATACATCCCTTAGACAAGTTGCTAAGTATTGTGTTTCCAGACTTTGGGAGAGGGAGGAGACCAACTAGAATGGTGAACTAAGTGTGGATCGCTCTTCCCTTAACATGTTACAGCCCAGGTGATTTAGGCGTGGCCTGTCCATGGAATGGTCAAAGACTGCAAGCCACAAAGCCAGAGAGCAGGCAGAAATTGTGTAATCCCAAAGCAACTGCTTCAATTGATTTTCCCCGCTGAATGGTACATCTTTTTATTTTGCTAGGTCAACCAATGTCCTGGCTGGCGACATGCCCAGGGCTTACCACCTAGTATTTTTTTTTTTTTTTTAAATGGTGATTGTCACCGTTTTACATAGAGAAATGTATAACGTGTTGTGTGGCATATTGAAGCCCATTTTAGTGAGTCATCCAGAGATTCATGGGACTATAGGATCTTATGTCTGGAAGGTCCTACCTGTCTCGTCTAGTTCCATTTCTTGGCCAATTTAAGGATTCATCTGATTGGTAACCGAGATCCTCTAGAGGCAGACCTACGACCTCAAGAGGCAACTCTTTCTAGTTACAGCATTCTTTCTTGAGTTGAACCCAAATCCACTCTCTATGTATCTTCCACATAGATACCCAAATCCACCCTCTATGTTCTTCTACAAAGAACAAGTTCTCCTCCTCCAAAGTGACATCCTTTCAAGTATTTGGTGGCACTTATTGGGTCCCCCTTAGAGTGGTCTCTTTGTTAACTTCAGTTTCCTTAACAACTGGAGTTTATGTGTCATGACTTCCAAACTCTTTACCCCTCTGGAAAGGTTCTCATTTGTCTATATCTTTCTTAACAAGCAGCACTGAGACTCTACCTTCTCCAGGCCCCATTCTGCATCTCAGAGTCAAGAGATCTAATCAAAGGTATGGAAGCGAATGACCTCGAAGAAATCATCTGGAGTCACGTGCGCCCATGGATTGGTTTGAGTAATGAGATGGCAAAGCCCACATCCCTCTGTGAGGTGCAGATGATTGACAGGGGAAAGTTGTTTTGGTTAATAATACAATCTGCTTGCCTCCTGGAGACACAGCAGTAGCCTACTAATTCGTTAGAAATGAATTAAAGTTGTTTACTGATGTTTTAAAGTAACTGTCAGAGTGAAAAAAAAAAGTTCGTACTGGATGGGACCACTCACTTACTTCGGAGTTGCAGTTTATTTTAAGCCGAGTGCATAAATAATATATTGAGATACGAAGGGTGATTTCAAGCTTTAGAACACGAAGCCTCCTGTTTACTAACTGTCATTGGGCTGAAGAGAATTTAAACAGCACTGAACCTTTTTGTCTGTGAATGTAAGGCATGAAATTAACTTTCATTTCGTAGTTAGCAGAAATCATGATTAAGGCAATCTTGTTGATGTGTCTTCTGCGGATCGGGGTCTCTTTTGCTATGCAAAACAAGCCTTGGCAACAGAGCGCTTCCCTGGTGTCTCCGTTGAAAAAAGACCCTCACTCCACCCCACCCCCCAAAAAGCAAGGATCTGTCTGGGTCCCTGAGTCAGTTTGTTCTGGATATAAAGAAAAACAGTGGGAGAATATTAGACTCAGTTTCAGGGTCTCTAGTCCTGTCCGCCAGGAGCCCTCTCTGAATCTCTCTTTCTTCACCTATCAACTGGGGATAATCTCTGGGGATAGTCAACTGGGGATAGTCTCTGCTTCCAGTACTTCACAGGAAGATGGTGTGACCCCAGTGAGGCCATTGTTGTGAAATGGGTTTGAAAGACATCTGGGCAGGACAGGGCTGTGGTCTCAGTGACTTACCTATATTAACTCATTTCGTCTCCCTGACAACCCTATGGGACCCGTACTGTTATTGTCCCCGTTTTGTCCCCACAAAAACTGAAGTGCCAGGGAAGCGAAGGGACTTGGTCCATCATCTCGCAGACAATGAGGCAAATTGGGACTCAAACAGAAGGCCGTTGGGGTCCAGAGGTTGCGTTCTTAACGCTTACTTCTTTGGGAGAAGGTGCCAGGTTTGCCTACTGATGGTTGTGCCTCTGAGTCTTGCGGAAGCGAATGAAACATCATCCCACTCAGCCGGGAGCAGTTTTAGTTTGAGGAAATGCAGGTATGGCTTCTTCAGGAGTGACTATCAATGAGGAGGCGCCCCATTGCATAGTGATGTAGCCCACTGTATGGATTAATTATGTTTTATGTGTAAACAGCCTGGCGATTCTTAGATGAAAAGCCCGAAGTGAAAAGGCCTATTACTCGTAATGCTTTCAGAAACAAGAAATTTGATTGACTTTTTGTCCCTGTAAACTTGAAAGTGTGATAGCCTATTTTGGAGCACAGGGAGAGTGTTAGAGAATGAATAGGAAATATATTGGGATGTTTAATTTTGCATGATTACATTTCATATTTGCTGAGGTAACTGTGGCACATAGAAGTGTATAATAATATCACAGCATATCTGTTTTAGATGTTTTGATAAAATACTCTGGGCTTTACAGTCTGATACAGGAACCCTTTGGGATACGTCCTTATTATGCAAATGAACAAGAATGTATTTGTGTTCACATCATTGAAAATATGTAATTTGTGTAACTGCTTTTTAATTTATATTTACTTGAATTTCAAAGGAGGAAAGAGCCTAACGTGATTAATGAAAACAAAAATGATGGGAATTTGCAGACTTTCCCCCTGAAATATACTCAGTCTATCGTGGGGCCATACTGAAAAGTTGGAGTGGCAAGACAGGGGTCCGATTTGCTTGGGTTTCTGAATGAAGCAGTTCAAAAATAAGATCATTTTCATAATCCCAGAAAAATGGACAGACTCATGAGACTGAGGGGAAGAATAAATTCTCCAGTTCCAAATGACCAAAATCTCAGCAATTGCTGCTGTGCTCTAGCCCTTATTAATACAATAAGATAATTGCATGATTAAATACACTGTGGAATTTCGATAATTAGGAACTTTGTTTTCTCATCACAATATGCAGCTTGCTGAAATGTTGAAAAGCATTGCGGACTTTTACGGAGGCCGGGCTCATTCTTTCACATCACGTCCTCTGCAGCCTTCTGCGGCTCATCTGGCGGTTCTGAGACACTTCCCTTTCGGGTTATTTTTAGTTGGTTATATTTAGACAAGGTGAAATTAAGCAGGAAGTCCCCCAAAGTCTGACTTGCCTGCCCAGGTTATGAGAGTTGAGGATCATTTTGCTAAAAGCATCGCTGGTGCCCTCTAGATCTTTGTAGGTAATAATGGGTGGAAAGCAAGCTGAAGACTAACGCTGTTTGGACCTGGGCAGTTACCTCTTTGGGTCCTAATTCTGAGATAACTTAGTGAAGTTGCTGAGAGGACAGGCTCTACACCTGGGCTCCTGGGTGCAAACCCTGGCGTAGCCTCTTACATACTATGAGACCCTGGGAAAGAAACTCAATCTCTCCTGTTTGCTTATGTGTAAAAGGAGAATCTTAGTGTTGGTTCCAGGCTTAATCGAATTAATATGTGGAAGGAGCTCAGATAATACTGGGCAGCTTGTAAGCACCCAGTAAAAGTTAGCTAGTATTTTTAGGTAACGTGGGAGGAAGTTTCACATTCATCTGAATGTGGCAAACCTTTGGGGAAGAACAAATACGTCGATTTATGGCTTCGCCCTTTCAAGAAATATTTATTGACCACTTTATCTGCCCACCATCCTGAGTGTCAAAAAACAAAGATGAATAATCCTCTTCCCTGCCCGGGAATTAAATTGGGAAACTAGACATGTCTATAGATGATGACGATGATGATGATGATGATAAAAATAACAGCATTAAAATAGCATCTAGCAGATGGTAAGGTATTTTAGCAGGGACGGGTCTGTCGTGGTGCCTTCAGGACCTAACACGTAGATGAATGAATGAATGACAGGAATTGCATCTAAGACGATTTTGTCTGCGAGTCCAAATTGTTTATCAGCACAGAGTAGGTTCCTAGCTGGATAGTCACTTAGCATGTGGCTTGGGGGGACTCAGCATATGTTTGGAGAGTAAACGAGTGAATGAATGCATGAAGAAAACTGACTTCCAGCTTCTTTTCTTTAGGATGACGACAGTCAGTTTGAGAAAGCAGGTGAATTTGCCGATGTTGAATATTAGGGTCAACACGAGGGTGAAGCAAGCAAATGCTGACTTGAGGTGTAAAATTGAAGGAGGCACTCACCTTCAGGCTCCTACAGGTGCCTCCTTAAATTGTACGCCTTAAATGCCTCACTTTCCTCCCCCTCGGCTGTCCGGGCCTAGTTGAATACTGCTCATCTTACGCGTGTGACTATGCTTTATTTGAATGTGTGTTTGAACACTTCCCCTAAATTTTAATTCAAAAAATTTCAAAGCTATAGGAAAGTTGAAGGTCGAGTACAAGAAATACTCTGTACACCTTTTGCCTAACTCTACGAATTGTCAATGTTTGGCTGCATTGACTATATCCCGTTCCATAGACTTGACTTTGAACCTTGTCCTAATGCACCAGAGGAATCACGTACCCTCCGTGCGATGTCCTTTTCCACTTGCAGTACACAGAGCGTTCAAGTTACTTTCTAAATTCTGCATTTCAAACTTCAATGTTTTGGAAGAGAAAGACCATAAGAACATTAAGAGAACTTTGCTTAAATACTGTTTTCAAAACTGCTGCTTGCAACTGATTTGTTGACTATTAATATGCTCACATATTTAGAACATGGCCAGTATAAGATGCTTCAAATTTTAAAGGTTAGCAAGCTTTTCTGGGTGGTCTGACATTCTCTTTCAGAGAGGAGAGATTTTTTTTGAAAAGGTAAATTCCCTTGACCATAATTTTCCTGAGAGCCTTTCAAAAGTAGATGGTAGTCCAATTACTTATACAATGAGGTCATTGTTCTCCATGTTAAGAATATTCACTGAGAGGGGTGACTTTGCAAATATAATATTGGGGCTATTTATAACTTTGGTGATATGCTCTCAAATAAAAAGAAATACGCACTGGACTTTGGACTATACTGACAAACTTTTATGAAAAAAAGCTTCTCGAATCATCTTGAATGTTTATAAAAAATAAGGTATCTGTCACTAGGAATGTGAGGCCAGATCTGCCAGAAAGTTGCATTATTTCAGTGGTTTTGAAAATGCTCTCTGAGGAGGCCTAGGGAATCTGGGGAGGGATCTCAGAGCCCCCAAGGTGATGACAAGCTGGAGGGAAGGGAGTGAGACCAGCATTGGAAATCCAGGCCACGCATGTTCCATCAAAACATCTCTGGTATCACGTGCTCTGTATTGGCATCTACTTAAGAATCACTTTTCAGGATAGTGTTCTAAAGCTTGAAAGAAAGAGTTTGGAAACCGGAGCCCTGGTGGCTAGAAGTAAGAAAAATTCATGCAGCAATAGTTGGCAGTGAGACGTCATAGCTGTCAACCTGCAGGGTCAGAAAAATCACAAAAGGCAGACGCAGGAACTGAAACACGGTGGGTGTCTGTGAGTAGCCCGCAGGGTCAGGGGCCCAGACACAGCCTAAGGGGGTGATTCTGCAGTGGAGTGACCCCTGGTCCTTAACACAGAGATTCTGATTCAATAGATCCCAGGAGGGGCTCCATCTGATTTTTGAACAGTCACCCTGTACTACAGTTGCCCTAAAGACATGTTTATGTCATAGAACAACACAATATCGTACGCTGATAAAGATGACTGGAGTTGTAAAGAAAATGCTAAATTCAGTCCTGTATAAATGCAACCCTTTTTCTAATGCAGGGGCATTTCAGAAGGATTTTATCCCCCCAAATGCATAAAATAGAAAACATTATCCTGAATAATAGAGGGGAAAAGACAGAGACATAATTATATTAAAGTAGAGTTTACTGAGTCCAATAAGAGAGGAAAGAAAGCTTGCATCTGGCTCGATGCTGTGATGGGTTCTTGGGCGAAAGACTCCATGGTGAGGCCTCACGACTTAATAGGATATGTCCAGACTGTAGTTAGATGGACCTGGGTTTGAATCCTGACTCTCCTGCTTACTAGTTACAGAACCTTAGGAAAATTATCTAATTTCTTTAAGATGTGGTCTTCTTCAAAGGGTGAAAATTAAATGAGACGATGTACTCAAAGTACTGAGCACAGGACCTGCAAAATAGTAGATGCTGAATATAAGTGGTCGCAATTACTGTTATATCTATTTAACATGGATCTTAAAATGGGTACCTTTTCAAGAGGGCAGAAATGAAAGTGTGTTGTCTATTGGTTTTGTTTTTGGTTTTTGAATGGGGTACGGGAGGGGGAGTACTAGATTATTCCCCAAGAAAAGAAATAGCATAAGCACATTTTGAGGTAAGACATGGTGTATGCCTTCGTGCTTTCCGTGTTCCCACTATTCTTGCTCATATAGAAGGTTCTAGATGACAAATATTTTATAAATACTAACTGATTTAATCCTCATAGTGACTCTAATGAAGTAGGTATTGTTATTTAGCAGATCATGGAGCCGAGGCACAGAGAGGTTAAGTAAGTTGCCCACGATCACACAGAGGGTAGTGGCAGAGCCAGGGTTTGAATACAATCGATCTCTGTACTTCCAACCACTATGCTATGCTATTTTAATAGTCATGATTTCTGTTAATGCGTATTAGGAAAATATAACTAGCACAGCAAACACCATGGTTTTGTAGATATTATTGCCTAGAACACTAGTAAAATTTTAAAAAGTGACTTGATTTAAATGAGTCACATAAAACAAATAACAGAAGGGTTGACATGTAATATGATAGAAATCCTGTATGTGGTCCCCAGATGATTTTGGCCTGAGAAATTTTGTGGTGAGGATGGATTAAGGCTACCCCAGGAGACTGTTGCCTCCAAATGATTGTTTAATGGGTAAAACTACAATAAAAGCTTCAAGAGAAGAAGCAAGTGGTTTACCCTTGAGTGGGAAGCCAGGGGAAGGGAAGGCCTGTGGCTAGCTGACTTCACTCGCATTTCTGGCAGTTCCATTGGGAAGGGGAAACACATTCCCGTTGGCCCTGAAAGTCTGTGGAGAGGCAGGCCTGAGAGCTGAGCCACTTTGCAGGTTTTCAGTTTCTCATTCTTCTTTTCCTCTCTCCTTCCTCTGCCCTCTTCTCTTCTCTCGTCTTCCACCTCTTCCCCTTCTCCTTTTTATTGTCTATGAGGACAGATTTCCAAGTGGCCAGGCCTCAGGAATGCAGATGCCTAATGCAATTCAATAAGAAAAAGAGTTTAATACTCTGCATGGCATTTTAATTTACCTTCGGCTTTCCAGGATGGCACTTGTGTCTGCCCCTGTATCTCTCCTTTGGATGTTTAGGTAATCCTAAACCAATCCATGCTTAGGCCTTTATATTTGCAGCAGATTTACCTTCCTGACAACTGTTTAGAGGCAAATGTTAAAATGAGTTTGTATTCCCTGGGCAAATGAGCACAGGAGTTGGCCTATACGTTGCAGGAAACTAGACTGTAACCAGCTACCCTTGGGCAAGGAATTTTTGGATAATTCCACAGTCCCCCAAACCTGGGGTGGGATGCCTGCCCCTCGGGCTCCAGATCAGCAGTGATAGTAGGTCTCACATCTAGAGTGTCCTGACCCAGTTTTGTGCATTTCCTGTCTTACTGTGAGGATTTATATCATGATCCATTCTTCTTACCTCTCTATTCCTGCCATTTAGTGCCGGGCGTATGGTATGCATTGTATACCTCGGCATACAGTATGCATTCAATACACAAACTTCTGCCCATTGGTTAAGGAGGGAGAGCCATAATTCAGCATTTCTTATTTCAGATTGTCTTTTAAGTATTGATTGAGCACTTACTATGTGCTAGGTGCTCTCATACTACCATGTTTCCCCAAAAATAAGACCTAGCTGGACAATCAGCTCTAATGCGTCCTTTGGAGCAAGAATTAATATAAGACCCGGTCTTATATTATATAAGACCTGGTATCATATTATATTATATTATATTATATTATATTATATTATATTATATTATATTATATTATATTAAAGACCAGGTCTTATATTAATTTTTGCTCCAAAAGATGCGTTAGAGCTGATGGTCCGGCTTGGTCTTATGTTCGGAGAAACACGGCATTTAATTCTCACAACAGCCCTCTTCACCTATCCATAATGGGGAAACCCAGGCTCAGGGAGGCTCAATGATTTAACCAAGATCACTTTCTGTTGGCTCCACACGATTCAGGTGCAGAGATCCCGATTTTCAAGGGGCCTTGAAAACATTGAGTGGGTTTCCTCACCTCTTATTAAACTGGAATTTCCTCACAACCAGTTGCCTAAGATCTCAGTCAACCCACACGTGGAAGAAAAGCTTCTCCCTCTTTGGCTGCAAATAAAGAATCTGTCTTCCCGGCATGAGTCCCCGAGTTTGATCAATGCTACTGCCCGTAGTGAGTCCGGGCCTGGAAGCCGCTCTCTGAGTTTCCAGCAGGGGCTGCCTGTGAGAACACCATGGGATTAGGCCTGGTCACGTGCCCCAAAGGCTGCTTTACACATGGAAATAGTTGTTGCAGTGACTAGAAAACTGACTGGGTTAAACCGTCTGGTTTCAGATTGTTTTTGGAGAATGAGTAAGTCTATGATTTCTTTTCTTGTCACAGGCTAAGAGGAAAAAAAAGTAAGAGTGAAACTTCATAGCTATTTTTCTTCCCTCTATGTTCATAGTGGTTATTTATATCTGGGAAGTTTCTGTTGAGATTTGGTTCAGGGTATAGACTTGGCAGAGTGGCTTCTGCACTCCGTGGTGACATTTGACAGACTGCAGGCAAAGCAGGATGGATTTCTAATATCTAGATGGATGGATTTGAGGGCGAAGTGTTGGGATTGTACTGTATTATGAAATGGATTTATTGATCTGCATCTAAAAGTGGCCCGTTGCCTGTCAATATCAGATCTGTATCAATATGTTTGATAAATTAGGGTTCCCGACCCTTTGCTTTGTTTGCTTTATCAACTCCACTTGGCAATAACAACAAAGGACTCCAGGTGGTGTATTGAGAGTGGCTTATTGCACTGGTCCTGTGTGCTTCTGACCTTAGGGCCTGCTTTTGCAACACCGCATATGTCATAACCACCCCGAAGAGTACTGCTGTGCCTGATTTCCTCCCCTGAACGAGACGTTCCCCTACAATGTCGAGTTTCAATCTCAGCCTCACGCATTAACCTTGAAATGCTGTGCCCATGCTGTAGGTAGCAGCTTCATTTTCCAGATGAAGACATTAAAACACTGCGAGGTTAAATGAGTTGCCCAAGGCCACATGGTAAATCTCTAATCCGGCTGGGATCCAGGCAGAGGTGTCATGGTTCCTGGGTGAGGGGAGGACACTTTCCTTCTCTGTGGTTACAAAGTAAAAGGATCTGAATTTGCAAAAAGCTCCCCAGTAATAAATAGACTTTCTCCCCAGATGTGGTCAGGCTGCCATCTTCTGAGTCTTTGGGGGAAGAAACCCATGTCCCTGTATGGAAACCAGAGGGTTTAAAATGGGGTTTATTTGGTCTTTGTAGCCACAGACCAAGATTGTGGACTTTGTCTCCCACTGGATGCCAACCCTCAGGGGATGGTTCTTATTATGCCACACGTATCTTTTGGGGTGCAATTATACATCCAGCCAGATGCCAGATGATTTGGGAGAGACAGAAAAACCAAAGACATAGTTCTCCCCACTAATGTGCTTATATTTTAGTTGGTGGGAGTAGTTGAACACAAGTCTGTCTCCCCAAAACCCTTCATTTGGGGGCTGGTGACTCCACTTACATGACCACAGCCACAACACGGTGAGTGCCTGACTGCTCAAAACACACTACATACACTTGACTCAACCAATCCTGGCAATGGCCTGGAAAGAGGTTAAATATTCCCCTTCACCAATAAAACCCTTAACAAAAACCCAAAAAAACCCAACAAAACAAAACAAAACAAAACAAAAACCCCCCAAACCCCCCAAAGGTGTTGGGAGTTGGCCATCCCTGTGTGTGCCATGTGTGGTTCAGGTATAATTATGAAGGGAGAGCTGAGTTCTTTGGCGTAAATTATGTTGCTATTTACTTTTGAACCTCTTCTGGAACTCTGAACCAAGTCACTTTGTCATCACAATGATGATAAGATGGAATATAGAAAACGAAAGCGATAATTATCTGGCCAAATATATCAAAACCTTTAGGGACTAGAATCCTTGAGAAGTAAGTGGAGTTTTATGTAGGAAAACATTTTTTTTTCAACCTTTTTGGGTGAAGATTCATTCTATAGTGAAAAAAGTATGTCATGGAAACAGGCTTATACCTCTGTTTTCATGCCGTTTTGTTTTGGTTGAACCGTGGGTATCGTTCTGAAGACCAGGATTTTCTTTTTTTTCTTTTGTAGGTTGAAAGGGTATATGGTATCCACCAACTGTTGGTCTTTAGCGTGAAATTTTTGACATCAGTTGATTTCAAATGCAGTCAGTTAACGAGCACATTTTCCACAATTTTATTTGCATCCCTTGTTCCCAGAAAGATGATCTGATAGTATGTTTTTTCTTTCTCTCCTTTACCCCCTCAATTCATGTTCCTCAAAACTCAAAGAAGAAGCCCAATTTCACCTGAACATGTTAGAAGGGTAGATCTCCTCAGAGATTCAGATCTAATTGGTTTGGAATGGCATCTAGGAATCTCCTTTCCTAATAAGCACTCTGTGCTTTTCTAACAAGCACTCCAACAAGCTTATTAGATTCTTTATTTCTCACAAGCAGGTGTTCTGAGGCCCACACTTTGAGAAACAGTGTTAGAGGCAGAGGAGTTGATTCCTGAGGAGATGCCAAGCAGAGTGCGAGAGGGGATGGTTTCCACCCTCTTCCGGAAGAGGGTTTCATGAGTGATTTGGTGGTGGCTTTTAGTCAATGTCCGACTAGTTACACGATCTTGTAGGAAATTCAGACCATCCGTCTTACCCCAAATTGAAGCTTCCAAACATTTATTGAACACGTTCTTTTGGGATCCCAGGATCTGAATAAAAAAACAAAACAAAACTCAGTATAATATGGATCACTGGGAAATATATTTATTATGGGAGCTGTTTTTTTTATAGTCAGAAGAATTTATTTCATGCAAAGAATATATTATTTGATTGTCTCAGATTCTAGGAAGCCTGTGAGAAAAGAAACACCACCAGCAAATTATCACATTAGAGTTGTTCGTCCTCAGCCATTTGTATACCATATAAATAAGCGCTCTTCAAAATCTTTCTTTATCCTGTCAAATAATTATTCACAGAAAACATTTTCATTACTTTTCAAGCAACAACACTCGTGTGACTGAGCATAAGAGCGTGTGTGTGTGCATGTGTGCTTGTGGGTGGATATCAGCAAACAAGCCATGAACTAGTATTAAAACAACAAATTAGCAACAATTTAATTAAGCACAATTTATGTCAAAGTTTTCTGAATAGGGATATGATTACATAATTATATGGAAAAATTTGAGGGAAAGAGCAGACTTTTTTCCCCCCTTATATTCAACTACACTTTCCACCATTGTCTGGCAGCTGTTTTTTGAACTGCCAAGCTGGAGTCACAAGTTGGGCCAAACCGTTTCCGAAGGAATGGTCTGTGTGAGCTGGCGGGCTGTCAAGCTGTGTGGTCCTCGTACCAGCAAATGAGTAAATCAGAGTTTTAAGTTGCAAATGTGCCTCAAATTAACTTCTGCATCGTAGGGAATGAGCTTGGCATAATTTAAAGTCCAGCTCAGTGACAACCTCTCTTGTGGCAGCCAAATCAAGGAGATGATGGAAAATTGAGGCATGGTGGGCCACGGAGCTTCCACAGGGCATGAACTCGGTGTACTGTGCTCGAAATGTCACATTCCAAGAGGTCCTGGAATTAGCAGGCTCAGTGTCACATCGTGCTGTGGGCTCTGTTCACATGATGTGAGCCTTTGCTTATCTGACCAGGCCTAAAATAAGCCGCTCCCATGCTTTATTTATGAGCTCCAGGCCACCCAGGCCCGTGATGTAAGTAACCTTGGGGTACACAGCATTTGATCACTTCAGTTCCCATTAACTACCTGTTTCTAAATGGCGAAAAGCATTTACCCAGTGCATTGCTTTATTCATGAAGACACAAAAGCAGCCCGTTGCGCTGTCACTGGGGCTGATTTCCATGTAATGTGATCCAGCTGCTGAATGCTGCAGTGTAGGTTTCTAATGTTAGTTTTCTCCTTCTCTTTTTCTTTTTTTTTTCCTCCTCCATTTTTTGTTTTTTGTTCTTTTGAATCGGTCAGTTCCAGACATTGTTAAGCATATAACTAACTGTATGTCAAGAAGTGATGAGCTGTTCCCCTTTTTAACACAGAAGGTCAGAAATTGGTGGCAGAGAACCCCTTTTATATAATAATGGGAGCTTCTAGTACAGAGTCTGTTGACTTTAGTACTATTCGTATTTTGGACCTGATTTTTTTTTGGGGGGGGGGTGGGTTTATGGATGCTGTCCTGTGAAATATTAAGATGTTTGGGGCATTTCTGGCCTCTATTCACTAGATAGCCAGTAGCACCGACCCATTTGTGACAACCAAAAATGTCTCCAGACATTCCCGAATATTCCCTTGGAAGTAATTTGCCCCTGGTTGATATAGTGTGACAGCTTACTGGGTCTTTGTTAATGAAAATCTCAGTGACTCTCTCTGAGATGTGGTTATCAGATTTGGATTTCAAGACAGAAAACCTGGGTTTGAACCTTGGCTCCAACACTAATTCGCACTAGCTTGTGTGACTTGGGGCAAGATATTTAGCTTGTCTGAGCCTTAAATTCTTCACCTATTAAATAAGGATAATAACACTTAAAAGATAATCGAAAACCAGTGAACTAATATGTGTAAAGAATATGGCATATGATACTTGCTCAAACTGATGATCTGATTATATGACCCGATGTAGTATGATTGTCAACTTAGTGAAATAGATTGTCATACGCAGTGAAATAAAAGGCAGCCCTTTTCATCATATGTTGCTCAATTCTGGTCCTGTCCTTCTTCTCTTCCCCTCTACTTCCGTCCCCCAGCCATTTTTATTTTCCAGAAACTGACTAATTATGGCCAAAGGCACGAAACTGGGAGACTGGAAAGAGAAATGGTGAGGGGATGGCAGAGAACATTTTCCTGGTGGGACCACTCTGTGAGGAAGCTCCACGAAACGGCGTGGGCAATTCATTTAGTTTCTTCAGGGTGAAACTATAGAAAGATTGGAAAAACAAAGAAACCCTCAATACCATATTAATCTGAATCCCACTCTGCACTCCACAAATGCCAAATCTACCTTGTGGTTTTGCTTCAGGAGAAGCTGAAATCTCTTTCCTTATTCGGGGGCGAGGCGACAAATGTTAAATCTGTTTTCTTAGGAAACAGCTGAGAAAACAGTCAAAATGATTCCATGTGATTAACACAATTTTCTACCCAGGTCTTCAAAGTCTGAGGCCCTTTGGAGCTGCGTCTAAATCTAGAAATAAGGGCTAAAAATGAGTGAATAGACATCAGCCTGGGACGTGAGACTGTCATCTTTGACATCTTTCCTTCAGCTATCCCACGCCTGTTTTACACAGCCTTGCAAGCCTGCTCCTTGCCAGCAATTAGGAAAACCCTGGCAACAAAACCCTACTCTTCCCATTTGTCCTGAACCTCTCCTTTTTGAGGGTGTGACAGTTTCACTCATCTTCTGCAGGTCTCTCTTCTGTATGTGCACCCTCTTTCTAATCCTTTCTACTTGTCCTGAAGAACACGAGGGTTGGAAAGGCTATGAGAGATCAAGTCTGTTGGCAGAATTGCTTTTAGACCATTCCTGACGTGTTCCATCTGTCCTCTCTTGCATGATTCCAGAGCTGAGGTGCTCACTGTTATGTGAATGAGGACGCTCAAATCCAGAACCCCTCATTCCATCTGTTAGAGGTGTAGCTATCGGTCCTTCTCTCTCTGCACTCAATATATTCCTGTGACAAGTGCATCCTGAGGACCCAGGGTATACTGGGACCTAAATATGAATAAAATATAGCTTCTGTCCTCAAGGAGTGAATTGTGCTCATGGTGATATGTTGCATGGATGTAAACCATTCATGTATTCATTCAACAAACATTTATGAGCAGTTGTGATGAATTAGGTACCTTGCTAGGGGCTTGGGATACAATGGAGTGCGAACACCATCTCTGCTCTCGATGGAGCTTGCAATGTAATAGAAGAGAAAGACATCAATCAAAGTTCTCCTTAATAAATACAGAATAAGATTGTACTAACTTAAGTGTGATGAGGGCAAGGGGTGTGGTTCAAATTGGGTAGAAAATGGACTGTTTTCTCTGAGCTGGGAAGGATGAGTGGGACTTAATGAGATCCTGAGGTTGGGAGGGGAGGGAGGGTTAGCATGATGCTGCAACGGCAGCAAACGTGGGGACCCAGGCGGTGATGACCGTTGCGGGACTGAAGTCCAGACAGCAAAGATTGGATCAGGTCAGCAGGGCTCCTGGGGCTGTAGATTTTGGTTTTTATCTCAACATCAAGGCTACAAAGGGATTTAAAGAGCTATTTAGGAGGTAAAATGGACAGACTTGGTCATGGTTAGATACAGACCAGATCAGAGCAGCGGATGGAGAGAACACCCGGAGATAAATGTTGTGAGAGCACGGAGGGTGGAGCAACTGACCCTGCCAGTGAAGGCGTAGCAGGCTTTATGGAGAAGGTGTAATGTTTGTGAAACAAGAGTGGGTATCTGCCACGCTCGTGTTCCAGGTAGGGACACGGCAACTCCACAGATAGGCAGGCCTGACTATTGGCAGGAATGTTCCAGGACACAGCAAGTTGTCTTCCGTAGGCTGGTGCACAGGGCCAGTGTGGGTAATGGTGAGCATCCCGCACGAGGCTGGAAGCTGGGTGTGGCCATCTGGCCAAGAGCTCTGCAGACTCTGCAGAAGTGTTGGACGTCATTCTTAAGGTGCGGCTTTTGGGGGAGCTTTGAAAGGGACACCGAGATCCTCAGCTGGGGTGTTAGAACAGTGTCTTGGCTATTGTGTTGATAGGGAGACCAGAAGTCGGAACATCCAGTGCAAGGGCTGTGCTGTGGTCAGGATGAGGCATAATGAGCTCTGTCCCCAGGGCAACAGCCGTGGGCTGGACTAATTATGGAGAGAGAATCAACAGGACTTAGTGTTGGGGTAGTAGCCTGCTACAGACACCCTGACTATCCCTTCCCAAATAGCTGGGAGAATGCTGGGTAATGTTGATGTGAATCTGTACAAAATGGGGCTTGGATGAAAGCCTTACAGCAGAGCGAAATGACAGGAATAAAATATCCCGACATGTGCAGAAGCAACAGTGAGTATTTCCCATTTTACCCGCTCTTTCTGATGGTGCAGGCGCCTGTTCATTTCTTTTGTCAAAGACAGAACATTATTTGTAAAATGCTGACCCCTCCCACAAACATCTGGATGCTTGGGGTCGCCCAGGAAAAACACCTGGATTCAGGCTGAGGTTTCACCTCTTCTTCCAGATGTTTGGTGTTCCATTGACAAAGTCTTTGTGAAGAGTCATCTCATACAACCAGGTGCTAAACAAGGCTTGAGCCTGTGGAGGAATTTTAAGGGTATATGAATGAATGCACCCCACACAAAGGGGCTATAAAATTACCAAACACATTATGGATCCAAGGGAATTGAGAGTTTTTTCTGGTTGACCAAAAGGGATATAAAAGAGCATATTCAGGCTTCTTAGGAATATCTTTTCAGGTGCATGTCTGCTCTGAACAACTGGGGTGGGGCGATTGGGGGAGATTAGCATGTTATGTGTATGGAGGGGTTCTCCAGCTGAATTAAAGTCTGTCACTGAAGTTGGCTGGCAGACAAAGAGCCAAAGCACTTGATGGTTGAGTTCATTCTTTGCTAAATAGCTCTTTTTGTTACACAAGTATTTTTCTAGGCTTTTTGATGAACTCCTTGTGATCTTTGGTAAAAGAATGACCCAACCAAGGGTTTGGGCAATGATTTAAATATAGGAGTTATACACAAACTTTAGGAAAGTACAACTTCATTGTATATGGGGAAGAAGAAATAGGGGAGACAGAATATGCAAAACGTGTTAGCAAATTGTGAGTTCAACAGTCTTAGCCATTCCTGGGAATAGGGGTGTTTTCCACATCCTCCCTCCACCCTTCATCGTCACGGTTTCTCTGGTATCCCCAAATGTTTGTATCTTTGCATGGGTGGGTGGGATGTCACTGTGATAGGTCATGCCACAGATGTCCCAGAGTTCGATGAGGTTGTCCTGTGAACCAGGAGAGATGTCCCCTTTCCCTCTCACCCTGCCTCCTGTGTGCCCCTGAGAAGTGTCTTGGCTGAAAAACCACTGACTCTTTCCAGGTAGAGGAGAACTGCCTTAGGGCCGAGGGTACATCTGACTAGCTGCGGTCCTTTGCGAGAACCGCCTCCGCTTGAACTACTGTCAAGGCAAAATTGCTTTGTTTTCTAATTTTGATGATATTAGCAAATACATGTAATGGGAAATAAAATTAATCAGTCTGTGCTTATGAAATTGCCTCCTGTTTACCTCAGCCTTGTAGCGATGTTTCCCCCTCCTACAGGGGTTATTTTAATTAACAGCGTGAATTTTTGGTAGTTTAATTTATTTTATGATTGTGTAAAAAGACTCCTTTGTAAGGGTTTATATATAACTAGCCAGTTAATTAGCAGTAATATTTTAACAACAGCTGTAGAAGCAGGGAGTCCCATGAAACATGGCTTCCCCCTTCAGACCCGCCAAGATATTTATTGGTGTCTTTCCTTATCAGCTCTAGCTGAAGGCAACAAAGGAGGGAAGTGTGAGCATCAGATAATTAAAAGAGAAGTAGGTATTCAAGTCCTCCTCTCACCTGACACACAGAACTTCCTAAGGACTCCTGCGTCTCCAAGCCTCCGATGTCAGACTCTGTCTCCTTGGCCTCCAGCTCTTCCAAAGTCTGTTCTATATTCCTTGTGGGCCTCAGCAGAAGACCTGCCTTTCTCAAAAATTATGGGGAGTCTTTTAACAGCATTATCTGGAGCTAATAACAGTCACTAGCGTTCGGACCACGCTTTCCATTGATGCAAAGCCTTTTGACATAGAGGGAAGTTCACCTTCTGTTCATTTCACTTACTAGGATCCAGTTTAAAATTGGGGAGACAGTGGGGGGAGATGATGCCGAGACGGAGACATGGAGAGTCAGAAAAAGAAGAAGCAAGACCGACAGAGACGACCCCTCCTTCGAGAGCTGACACAAACCCCTAGTCAGTTCCCTGCTACTCCTCCACTGTTACCAAGCACCCATTTTGCTGCTTTGAGTTTGGGTCCAAGGACGGGGCATAGGAGCAGTGAGAAGGCCACACGTGGAGAGCATTGCAGAAATGGAGGTGCACTGGGGCACCAGCAGGCTCATGTGCCCCCCCCCGTACCTCGTTTCAGGACCTGCACCCATTGACCACCCTGACATCAAGATTCCAGAGTTCAAGAAAAGTGGTTTGTTTTCCACACCACATTTTTTTTTTTTTTTTTTTTAATTCCCAAAGGCAAGCCAGCTGCTTACTCTGGTGCTCAGCATGAATTCTGCCGACACAACGCTTTTCCCTTCTGTGTTTAGATTTTTGGTTCTGACTCCTGCAGAACTGTGTGAGCCTCCTAACCGTGGGAAGCTGGGTATCCTTAACCTTATTTCATGTCCCTAACCTGATTGTAGAGAGAGAGACCCTGAGGGCTAGAAAAGTCAAGTGACTTGCCCAAGGTCATGCCAGAAGTTGTGGTGGAGAGGCAGCTAGAATCACAGCCAGCCCTTAGATGTCTGTAGTTTGCTGTCTTACAGAACACTTGGCAAGCCTCACATTTTCTAAGAGAGAGCACACCAACCTTTCCTTTGTGCACCCATAGTAGTTCACCCCATGATAGCACAATCCCAATTGTCTCATCAGGGTTCATTTACATGTTGTTCCCCTCACAGGACAGCTCCGTGACAGCAGAATCTCTGTATCTAGCTTGGTGCCTGGTCCATAGTAGATGCTCAATAAATAATTATTGTGTGAACGAAAAAAAATCACAGTACGTTGAGTCTGACTTCCCAATGCAAACTTCTTTTGCGTAAGGAGTCTAAATTTCGGATGAAGTGCTTGGTGCTTAACTCCTAATAGTTGTGTCTAAAAATACTACATGTACCATGGTGGTACAATGCCTGAAACACAGTAAGGGCTCAAATGTTAACTGTCATTATTTTTTCAACTTTAGTAAATTAGAGGGAAAATATCTATAGAAAGTACAATACAAAGATTTCCAGAGTGCCTAAATCATTAAAATGTGGGGGATCAGTAATTACACACACCCACGTACACACACACACACACACCCTTGGTTTGATCAGATTCACTTAAAAGATCTTCTGGAGAAGGAAAATGCCCATTGGGGGATAGATAAAAGGTTCCCAAGAAATAGTAACCTTCTTGTGCTATATAACCACTCCAAAGAAATGACTTATATTTGTAAAGCTCTTTTTATTTCGCATGTATGTAGACACACAGAAACATGGAGTGTCGGAGAAAGAAAAAGCAGGACAGACAGGAATGAGCCCTCCCTCTGTAATTAGCACAACCCACCAGTGGCACAGAAGCAGTGACACTGCATATGCAGCACTGCAGCAGTGCCTGACACATAGTAGGCTCTCAGTGTATGTTTGGGGAATGGCTGAATGATCTTCTTTGGCTTCACCATAACCCTTCCAAGTGGGTATTGTTATTATCTCTACTTGGCCAATGAAGTACCCTCAGAGAGGTTAATGTTCCCTGTGAAAGTTTCCGAGCTAATCAGTGACAGAGCCAGGAGTCACACCCATGCCTTTTCATTCCCTTGTGTATGCTTTATCTTATTTATTGTTACATAGCACCACTAACAATGTATTTATTTATACGGAGAATAGAATTACTAAGTATAAGGTCGGCAGCTGGTAATATTGAGAGAATAGTACTGTGTAATTGTTAGAGGTAAGATCCTGTAATTAGACAAACTTGGATTTGAATCTTGATCCTGCCGCTTATGATCTGTGTGTCTTTAGGCAACTTACCTAACCTCTCTGCACATCAATTTTCTCATCTCTCCAATGGAAGACTATTAGCATCTACCACGTAAGTTGTCTTGAGGATTATGGGAAATGATGCCACTGGCTGAGTGTTGGGCATAGAGTCAGAATTCACTGGAGCTACTTCTGTCCCTCACTGTAGTGCGATCTTCCCGGGTCCTACGATCCTCATCTGTAAAATGACAGACTGGATGACATGATCTGTAAAGCCCCTTCCCACACTAAAGTCAGTGATCTGAGCATAATTTTATGGTGTCTCGCATCTACTGTGATGCCCCTCAGTATTTCTAAAACGTTTTTATTTTCTGATGAAGAGAGAAAATAATAATGTGACGTGGAAAGAGAAAGGAGAAAGGAGGAATTATAAGAGCGTCAGGAAGGGATGGATGGAGGAGGGTGTATCATATGACAAGTAGCTAAATTGACCATTACGGGTATTGAACTCCATTTGGTGTGTAACAGCAGGTGAGCGCTTGGCCATGGGAAATTCATATCTATATCTCAGCTTTCCCCAAACACCATCTCAATTAAAGAGCACTGCACGAGGAATGGAGATTTGTCTGGGCAGAGAGAATGGTAGAAAATATGAGAAATATAAGTATAATACTGTAATTAAAGGCAAACTGATGTGACGTATGGCTTCCATCTCAATTCCTTTTCTTTGTTCCCCTGTTAAGCCTCACGAAGCAAGACCTGTTGTGGAAAGGAGATTGAGGAAGCGATGTTTCTTTAAAAAAAGAAAATTCAAACTTGGGATTTCTTTTGACGGGGGAACAATAAAGGGTTAGATAATTCTGAGGTTCTCACTGCAAGAAAACAATAATTGCATTTTGTATTTTATTATAATAATAGGTTCCCGGCTAAATGCACAAATCTAATAAAACCATAATACCAAGCTACAAAGGGCTTCATGAATTGGAAATAGAGTGAATTTAAATGTTTTTGGCACCTGCCACGCAGTTCCCCAATAATAAGATCTATAATTTCCTGATAAGGGTGGGCACAACTCTTGGGACTTGAGCTCGATAGAAGGGCCAAAGGCTGTTTTCAGCGTTCAATGTTCATTTCTCACTGGCCTTGGCAGGCCCGCTCCTTCATGGCTAAACCTTTGCCGTTTAAAAGCATTGAGAGCACTGAGATAGATTTTGTGAGTTTTAAAGGGATTTTTGAACATATAATTAGCTGTACGGGACCAGAACATGGTGAGTCATCCTGGGCTTATTTGAGTGTTTCAAAAGCACTGGGTATCACTTATACACATTGAAAGAACACTGTGTGTTTGCAAATGAAGCAGGAAATGTTTATATGTGTTGGTAAGGCTTAAGGCACAGTGGCACTGTTACTTTTCTGATCTGAGTGTCTTGCCCTGAAAGTTTAGGGCCATTTTCCCCAGTGTGGGTCACAGATGTGGGCATGGTGAGTAGGGTAAGAGAGATGACGTGTCATTTCTTTGCTTGGGCTCTTGGTGCCTGGCAAGGCCTCTAGGCTAAAAGCAGTTGCTAACTGGGCTCTCGCACACAGTATTTGCAGGTACAACTCAGGGTCCTTGGTAATCCCTTTCTTCCCAAAAAAGGCGTCATCCTTGATGGGGCAGATGTCAAGTTGGACTCCATTTTATGGCTATCTTAGTGCCAAGTCCCCAGGGAATACATGAAGGAGCCACCAGGAGTGTCTTCTGCCTTTAGATATATCTTATTTCCCCCTCCCAAACTCACATGGCACAACAAGAGTGGCAGCTGATGGTATGACCCAAGAGTCTGGGAACTGTAGTCTTATTATAAAGCGTCCAGGTGCATGACCAAGGTGTCAAAACTGTTGATTCACCACTAGGAACGAGTGGTAGGTATACCTCACCACTTCTCTTTTCCTCCAGCAGTTAGCTGATAGGCCAGAAAACCTACACCAAGGGTTTTGTACCTTTAGGCTAAACCTTTGGCTGTTGACAGTAATTTAATTGCTAGTGGTGAGAGTCTGAGATGCTATGAGATAGTTTGAGATACAGGGCGAGGATGAGAGAAAACACACCTCTGAAAAACTTGCAGTTTCCCGAACCCTGTGTCCCCCATAACACTTTCTGCCTCTCCTTTCCAGCTTGGAAAACGCAGTTCAGTTGAGCTGAGTCACCTGCCTCTGATCACTTCCTTATCAGCTGCGGATGAGACTACCTTCACTTTGCCCCCAGTCTCATTTAATTAGATATAAGCCTACCTCAAAGTCAATTCATTCTGTTTCTTAACATTGACTGCAGTTTCTCTTTTGGCTAACTCCTTGCCTTTCCCTGTGATTGAAGCACTGGAGGTTGATAATTCACTTTGTTCCGCCATTATTGATTTGGTGGCTCTGGTCCAAAATTTGAAAATTTCACTCCAGGTTGTTCTTGCCCTTGGTTTTTACAAAGACATTGCATAAAATGAAGGGTGTAGGTCAGAAATAGAAGCACCAGTGCTACTTTAGGGTATAAGGGTCCACTTTCAATCGTGAAAGAGGCTTATTGTTAATTACAGAGATTTCCAAGGGCATCACACACTTCTCATGCGGTGACTGAGAAAAAATCCTTCTTACAAATGCTTTCTAAACTGAGAATGGATTTGAAAGACCATTGTCTGCCCTCGCTCAGAAATTATTCCCTCATAAAGGACTTGTGTAAAGGTTTTCAAGATACCTTTATGTGAAAGATAAACTATATTAAGGGCCCAAGAGCTTCTGCTCACCACATTTTCACTGAAGGTTTCCTTTCTTGATTCTTATAAATGTCAGTTTCACCGAAGAGTTTCTTCAAGTCGCTGCCTCCCTTGCATTAAGGATTCTGAACCCAAAGTGAATGCTTCTCTGACAGCCTTTCTTTTTCTTCTGGGTACGTTGGTGGGTGTCAAGTGTCCAGAGGAGTTTTTCTTGATGGATCATAATGAAATGATTGGTGGGCTCTTACACTGCCTTTAAAAAAAAAAAAAAGAGAGAATCTTCCCCAAGTGAGCATTGCAGAAACCCCAGGAACTAAGAATTTGTGTCGTGCGGCTCTTGTGGAGGCTTACATTTCTCCATGATTCCTCTAGCATGTGATGTTTTTTATTTTTTACTTATTTATTTTTAATGGGGCAAATAGTTGTCATAAGGCCTAGCTTTAGGAAAGTAAAAGGAAAAACCCTATCTTTCTTTGTTTCGTTTTCCCCGATTAGTATGGCAAGCTGAGTCAGGGACCCCTCGGGTCTATTTATTGGATTGTATGAAAGACCAGTGGAAATGAACAGAATGCATTATTTTCCTCAGGTTACTTTGCTTCCATGCGAAGATGGGTTCTTTGAATTAGCTCATAACCACAGTGTAGTATGTATGCAGCATACTTTCCTCCTCTGATATTTCTCAAGGTAAAGGCAGAACCCATGTAATTGTCTTACATCTTTAGAAAACTGGAAGTAGATGCTTTCCAGAGATACTTGTTCTAAATAAAGCTATATTCTGCCCTCTCCTCCTTTCCATTTAATTTGATATCATGTGTCTCTATAAATAAAACAAGCCTGTGATGCCAGTTTCTCATTGGCTTAGAGATCAACTCAGCCTTGACCTCATGCCTGTAATGAACTCCATTTCCTATGATCGGATAGATAAATTATAACCAAAAAAAAAAAAAAAAAGCATTTTCCTGAAGCTAGATAGACAACCCAGAGATGAAACCACCACCTCAGGCCTTTTAAAATATTTCCCTTCTGTCCATCATGACTGTAATAAAACAGGTAGTGCAAAGATGTTTTTAAGCCTCGCTGACTGTCAGCTACCAAAGTATCCAGCCAAAATTGGGGAAAACTCGTACTGCGTTAAGTATTCTGGCTCGGTGCAGCAAAATCCAAATCTGCCCATTGTGCTTTCGTTTCAATAGGCCCTCTAGATTCTTAATTACAACATGGGCTAATTATGCAGTCAAAGTTCTAAACCGCAACTCGCTCTGCGCAGCACGTCTTTCCTTCTCCTCTCCTCCTCCCTGGCATTATTGTATCGGCTTTCCCAACCCTGTCAGACTGAGATTTAAATCCTTAACCTTACATTCATTGTGGTCTGCGTATCAGATTTCCTGCCTTTCTGAGTTACGTGCCCAATAAAATTCTGATTTCTGTCATAGGTCAGGACGTGGTCTTCTATACATTTTTAGGCTGGGGCCATTTAAATTCTGTTTTGGATTTTATCCATCCTCTTCGGTTTATTTGCCTTGTAAGTGTTTTAATGTTTTGGTCTTAAGGCCCAGCTTCTTAGGCTATTAATTTTTTTTTTTTTTTTTTTTAATCCTGGGTGACCATCGAAGCAAATTCATAGAAAATATCATTGACGATGAGATTTTGGACACTGAGGTAGCTTCTTTGTGGAGAGGGAAGAGGAATGTTTGTGGGAGTATTTACCAAACTTGGTGTGTGTGTGTGTGTGTGTCCTCAGTGCAGGTACCAGTGCAATATCCAGTTATTAGAGCCTGTTGAGTTGGGCATGTGTAGGATTTCCTCCTTCTATGCATTTTCTCCAGCCAGTTCTTTGGATGTTTAGTTTCGGTTTCATTGGGGGCAATGTCTTAGTTTTCTCTGAATTCAGTTGAGAGAGAGAAAGAAGGAGAAAGGGAAGCAGAGAAAGAGAGAGGGTGACAGGGAGGGAGGGAGAGAGAGAGCGTGAGAGAACTCTAGCGCAGTGTGTGCTGTGAAAAGCTTATGGTACATGAACAGGACAACGTACGACATCATACTTGTGTGCTTATTGAGTGACATGTCAGAATATATTTGTATCTTTTTTTGAGTTGGAGAGGAAATTTTCCAGTCTCATTTTATTTGCATATGCCTGAGTGAGAAAGGAGAGGCCACAGCAATATGGACTAGCAGAAAATGCTGGGCCTCTCCAACTCTGGGGCCCTCATGCAACATTGGGCACCTTTTGTTGGTCTTCTCGCCACCACTAGACAATCTCAGTCAACTTCCACCGCCCCTCCATCCATCTCCTCATCACACTTACCTGCCTTCGACTCCTGTCCTTGGGGATTTGCTTTGTGTCAGCTAAATCAATAAACATATCCGTGTCAATATGTTAGAAACTACTAATTCCCCGACTTGTTGTCCTTCCTAGATAACATGTATGCACTTTAACAGAATCCTTCTAGAGACAATGCCTTAAGTCAAAAAGATGGTGCTCATGGTAGGAATCTCATTTGAGTCTGTGGGGATTCCCCAATCACCAGGCTGAAAGCCTGCTTCTCAGTATGAGTGTTACAACTAAACCAATTCTACTTGGAATAGCAGCAAGTCTTTGTGAATTTCTTTTTAAAAGTGTATTTATGTAATATATATTATTCATATATTTATGATATACATGATATATATATGTGTGTGTGTGTATATATATATATATATATTTTTTTTTATTTTTTTTTTCTCTTCTTGGGTTGACAGCTTATTGATCCCAGCAGCTGCTGAATTTTTATATGCCATTTATGATTGTTCCCGTGATATAGTGAAATATTCAAGGCAAATTTGACCAGTGTTTCTTAAAAAGGTCAAGAACTTCTATATAACTTTAGTCTGGAGACATTCTCAGATGCTCCCTGCCGGTCCCCAGGGACTTGGACAGATACATGTAACTAATGGAGTCACAAATCGGAGGCTGGCGACGTAGCGACAGCGGAGTTTAAGCAAACGTGGGTCTGCATCAGTAGTTCTGTTGCCCTGAGATCTCGCTGAGATGGCAGCAGTGTAATTCCAGTAGGTCCCTTCACTTGTGCAAATAATCAGGTGTGATTCTGCTCCAGGATCGTTTCAGGAAGTAAAGAGTGGAGTATGATAATCATAGCAGTTGGTCAGCTACAGCCTAATTCAGTCATGTTACATGCTGAACTGGCTGGTAATTTCACTGTCAGACTGAAAGACAGATTGAGACATATTTCAAAAAAGTGTTTCGTAGTGACCTGAAAGGTTATGTATTTGAAGACGGCCACAGAAAAGCAGACAGTGTATGCCATTTTGTGTGAATTTGAAAAGTTTTTCTCTTAAATTGAGGGGAAAACAGGGGAGGGAGGGAAAGACCAAATACAGGGCTATTTTCTTTGCTGGAATAGTTGTTACTTTTTTTCCTTTAGAAAATGAATAGGTTACTATCTAGGTCTTCCTGTTTCTCTTCCTCAACTTTGTTGTATGTCCTGTCAGTTTCACTCTGGTGGTATTACATGTGATAAGAAAAGGACTGGATTTTGAGTTGGGAAAAATAAAGAAAATAAAAAACAACACATGCTCCAAATACCCAAACGATGTTTAGTGGCACCCTCATTCTTGGTGTTCTTTTATGGAGATACAGTTTCTTTCTGAGTTGAAGTTTCTAGAAATAAGTATTTAACTTTCCCTACAAACTGCAACTTGGCAACTAATTTGGGGAGGATTTCAGTTCCTTCTCCAGATGCCTTTGAAGCCTCGGTAAAGTTCCCAGATGTGAATTCCATCGTTTAAGATTTCTGGTATTGAGCCCTTTGGGATGGGACACTCTGGGCATCATGGCAAATCCTCTGTGTGGGAACCGTTAAGAGAAAGACTGGACCAAACTGGAGAATGTCTTATGTCTGTTTGAAAGGTTGAATATCAGGACTGTGAATATTCCAGAATTTTTAGTGGAATTTCTCTGTGAAGATCCCAAGAGATATGATGTACAAGGAAGTAAAGATCACCATGGTGTCACAAAACGAAGGAGTAGTGGAACCAGGGTTTCAACCCTGACTCATTTGTTCCAGACCCGCCGACTCTTCTGTCTCATTTTAGTAGTGTAGTCTATTGCTGCAGAGAGCATTTTGGCTGTGGAGTGTGAGAACATGAAGCTAAGGAGACAGGCAGGCTGAGTGATAAAAGGGCTGGGGATTTCGGCTGTGGAGTTCGGGCTTTCTCTTGGAAGCACTGCGAAGCCCAGTTTTCCAGTGACTGCTCACCTACGTCTTGCTTTGGATCATTCACTGTTTGTTCTTTTCCTCGTCCATATCTGATGAGAGCTTTCAGATTGTAAACGTGCAGTGCCATCATTCCTTGTCAAACAATAAAACCTTTTCTTCTTTTCTATACATTCGATGACCTGTCTGGTTGCTTAGCCTTCTGTGTGCCCCTCCCCGAAGGGGTACATCCCCTTGAGCAACACTCCTCCCCCACATTTCTAGACCATAGTTTGAACTCCATGCTGAGACAGTTCATTGACATGTACAGTTGGTGGTTTTCTCCGTCAAGCCTAACCACAGTTGTCTCACGATGCACGGTGCAAGTACCCTCTTTGTGTTCTCGTACTTTCAGATCTTTCCTAACGTCTACCTTGAGTTCCCTTTCCATTCTCATGGTACCCAACGTCACTCTACTCTGGAACCCAGTCTACGGTCGCCAGATGTCCTCCCTTCTCTTTGTGTACTCATGGTTCAAGTTAGAGACCAAACATTCGGACAAAGGGAGGTGCTATATGGAGTGGGCCCAAAGGTACCAAAGAGAGGTTAAGAAAGAGTGTGTTCTACTCACTGCTCCTCTAGTAACCAGCTCAAGACCTTAGGTAAGGTCATTTTTATCTTTTGCCCGCATGTCCCTCATCTTTAAAATGAAGCAGTCCATATAAGATGGGAGCTGACTCCTATTAAACTTGGTCTCAGCTCTTTGTCCTGTCTGTGCTTCTCCCTAGAAGGACAATCTAGAGGACCAAGAGAAGGATCCCTACAGTGGGGGGCTTTTCCTGTCTGCGGTTCATTTCACAGACAGAATAGAGATTTGAAGATGATTCTTCTCACCCCGAAATGTACGCTAGTTTAAATACCAGGGCTTGTTTGCATACATGCGGTCCTTCAAGAATGACTAAAGTCGGTCAAAATGGTATATGTTGCTAAGAGCTGCACTGCAGTCCATAGGATTGCAGTGGTAATAATAATACCAATACATCTAGTTAACGAGATGTAAATTCCAATATGTCTAGTTAAAGAGAGCTAAATTCCACATCATTTGCAAGTGAGTTAGAAACACGGTGGCGCAAGGTGGGATGGGGACGTGGGCTGCCATTGAGTGGCAAGTGTGCTTTGGCGGTGGTGCTGGGACTTGGGCATTCTGGTCTGGGCTTCCAAAAACGCCTTCAGCTACCATGTTGTTTCTGCAGAGGAACAGGAACTCCAAAGACCAGGAGGCACCCAGGGAACAGAAAGCCTTTCCTGCCATCATCAACGACAAATGCTTTAAAGAAGCTTGTGAGGGGATATACCAGTGGGTCACATCGGGTACAGCCAAGGCTGAGAACTACGAGTTATAGTGGTTCCAAAGTGTGGGACTCCCTTGGGGAGCTTGTAAAAGATGAAGTTACTGACTCAGAATCCAGGGGGTAGAGGAGCCTGGGCATCTGCATTTTAAATTTCTCAGTGACCCTGACCACCATAGGAGCTGGAAGATAAAACCACTAGCAAACAAAGAGGTGAACATTGGGGTAAAAATACCTACTTTTGAGGACATGAACAATCATGGCCTTAATTGATCAGTGATAATTCTTGTGGGTACAGCGAGGCAGCATTAGATCAAAGACCAGGACTGAACTTGTTGGGCGCTTCTGAGGGGTCCGACCTTTATCCCCCACCTGAGTTTTGAACAAATTGAAAAATAAAGGCGTCAAAGTGGATTCCACATCTCGTCTGTATTCCCACTGGAGCTGCTATTAGGCTTGGCGGTAACAGGCAATGACCTATCACTCGAGCCCCGGATGAGGTAGATTTATCCATCTGGACATCACGGCTGCTCCTGCACTCCACTACTGGCGTTTGCTGGAAGAGTCAGAAATGCCAGCTTCCTCAGGGTAGCTCCTGCCCGAGGTGAGAAGGATGAAGCTGAGCTGAGCTCAGCAGGCTGAGTTGTCCTTCCCAAATTTCAAGCAAAATGAATTATGCCAGTGCCCCACTGTAATGGGATGAGAAAGGCAGCTCTATCCTAGGGAAACATTTCCCCCTGGAAACCAAGAGTAGGGAAAAGGTGTTTCAATCATTAGACAAGCCTGTAAGCTATTTTTTGCCTCCCACCTGCATTTTAGATTTCCACCCATTTAGGTGCTCACCTCGTCCTGTCTGGAATCTGCCCTCTGATTTTTCATTCATGTCCAATCTTCTCTCCCAGGTAGAAGGAGTGCTCAAACCAGGTTAGGGGTTGCAAGTTTGGAGTCTGAGCTGAGGGTGGGGGCTGAGGGGATAATGGTGCTCTTATATCACTGCAATAGTTGGCCCTTTGTATTAAGTCCCCTGTTTAAACACCTAGAGTGTTCTCTGTTTCTGTGACTGGACTGTGATCCAGTGGGTAGTTTACACTTATCATCTTATTTAATCTTTCCTGCAATCCAGATTTCTGTGTGTGATTCTGTATCTGTTTTACAGATGAGTCCACAGATGTAAAAAGGAATTTGCGCAAGGTTATTATTTCTAGAAGCACTAGAACCAGGAATTCAAACCCAGTTCTGGCTGAAAGCAAAAGTGCACGGTTTTCGCATTGTTTCGTGTTCCACTTCCCTGCACAGACTGAAGAGCCAAGATAGGGGTTTTTCTCATGTTGCTTAAAGCTCCCAGAAGAAGTTCCATGCGGACAAGGTGTGGGAGGGTGACTGATCACATCTGTTCCCTGCACACATCTCTAAACTCCTGCCCTTGTGCATTTCACTGTCTATAAACATCACACAGTCGTAGACCTTGGAGCTGCAATGGCCTGACCCAGACCATCCGGCCCGGCAGGCTGCCTTGTGGCAGGCGACCACGAATTATCGTTATTTTTCCAAACGAGGCGGCCGAGCCCTGACAGGTTTGTGTGACTCGCACAGGATGACACAGCGAGTCAGTGATAGTGCAGCCCCAGGCCCCAGGATTTCTGCGGGGAGTGGGGGTGATTTCAGCTCTCTCCCAACGCAGAGCCAAAAGGAAAGAAATCAACCCAATAGGAAAGTCTGTGAGATAGCTTTCCCGGGGTCATTCCAGAGGAGCCAATTCTTTACTTTAAATCTGCTCTCCCAGCTAACACTGAGGATGTGAGCAGGGAAACCTCCTGACTGGGGGCTTCCCACCTCTCTGTCCTCCCCCTGCCTGGGTCTTCCTAATCCTCCTTACTGATGGTGAACAGCCTTTCCCCCACCTGCCCAAGCCCGGCGTGCCGAGGAAGGACCTGGGAACAATTCCTATTTCACAGCTAACAGGTCTTAAGGAGACCCAGGCTGAACTGACAGCGTGGGATGCGGAAGGCCCAGCATCTCTGCCTTACGACCAGATTTCCAATTTCCCACGATGCTCTAGGCGGCCTGGAAAGAGCACATTTTAGCCAAACGTGCGGGAAATCATCTTGTCACTGGTATTTACAGTGTCAGACAACAGCAGATTCGGACATGTGCTGTGAGTTTAGCACAGTGATGCAAGCGGATTTGGGAGGAAACTCGGGCCTCCACAGAGGGAGATGGGAGGGTGACAGATGCCGGACAGCACCACACAGAGAACCAGCCCTCAGTTCACGTCCTCACTCTCTTTCTCTTCCCTGTTTTGTAGGTTCTGTCCTCCTTTCTTTTATTACAGCATTAGTATTATTATTTTAGCTTTCTTTCTCCTTTATTTTTGTCGCATTTTTCCATCTTCTGTTCTTTGACCATTTGTTTATTTATTCGTTCAACCTAATCTTGTCTATCAGACAAATTTGCTTGGACAGCTAATTATTTTGCAAACTTATTATGTCCCCAAAGTAGACTCTTGGTCTTCTCCACCCAAATGTATTGCTTCCATAACCTTCCCCATCTCAGCACACAACACCCCCCTTTTCCATTTGTTCAGGCCAACAAGTTTGGGGTCACCCTTGACTCTTTCTCTTTCTATCACACACCACACCGTATCTAATCCATTTTCAAGTCCATGGGACCCATCTTTAAAATATCCCCAGGTAACAATCACTTTTTAGTACGTTTCTATCATTAGCTGGATTATGAAAATAGTCTTCAAACTGGTGTCCCTGCTTCTTTCCTTTCCTCTACAGAGTATGCTCCACATAGTAGCAGACCCTTTTAAAATTGGTCACCTCGTGTCACCCTTATGCTCCAGACTCTTCAGTGGCTCCCCATTTTACGCAGAGTGAAAGCTTTGGTCTTAAAATGGTTTCTGAGGCCGCAACCGCTCCGCTCCCTCTCTGAGCTTATCATCCCGCTCCATCTGCAAGGGCCTCCTTGCCTGACTTTGAACGTCCTTTACACACTCCCACCTCAGGGCCTTTGCATGTGCTGTTTCCTCTCCCTTCCTCAGATATCCATATAGCTTTCTCTTGCAGTGCCTTCAAGACTCTTCTTAGCTGCCACCCTCCCAGTGAGGCCTTCCCTTAGCAGGCTGTTTAAAGTTACAAGCCTTTCTCTTACACCAAGCACTCTCATTTGCCTGAACTCTTGCACGTCTTCTCCAGCACACGTCATGATCTAATGTTTTGTATGCTTGGCTTCTTGGTTTATTATAGTCAGTCATTTCTGGCCACCTTTGCACCTTGCTCCATCCCCACCAGAATGTAAGCAACGTGAGGGCATAGATTTGTGTCTGTTTTGTTTAATGCTTTGTCTCCCTTGCTTCGACAATTGCCTGACAACATAGCACATGCTTAGTAAATATTTGTTATGTGAAAGAATTGAATAAGTGATTGGATGAATCATTGAGCAACTACTATGGACCAGGCATGGTGTTAGCATTTAGGCATATGTAAGTCATTCTTTCACTTATTTGTTCCTTTAATAATCCTTGTTGAAGACCTAAGTCATGTGTCTTTGAAGATGTTCTAGTACGTTCTCTTTTCTCATTAACTTCCTTCCCTTTCCAGGGCTCTCTTACTCCCCCGCTGCCACATCAATTTCCTGATGTCTTTCTCACTTTTGAATACCTGTCCTGTTCCTACTGCCTTGTCTTCATTCTCCTTCTCTTTGTCTAGAACTCAACTGTCTTTGGTCGGATGTGGCAATAGGTCTGCAGTTGAACATGTCCCAACATCTACCTTAGGGATTGGGTTTGGTTTTAAGCTTCCTCCCAACCCACTGCAGCTTTCAGGGGTGGATGTGCTGGGTGGTCCCACTGTTGCTCTCCTCCCCGTCTCTGCCCCTGCACATCCTACTGGAATGTAAAGATGAGTTTAAGATGAAAAATTCTTTCAAGTTTCTGGTTCTGCAGTGAACAGGGCATTTAGGTGGCTTTTTACTCCCATCTTGTTCATATTTCTGCCCAGGATTTCATGGGAAGTGAATGTCAGAGAAGGCATATTTCTTTCTTAAAAAAAAAAAATGGAGAAGAAATGTTAACACATCATGATATCATAGTAACATTAATAGAACTCTAAGTGAAAGGAAGAAAAGGTATTACTTGTAAATCAAACTGCGTTTGTCTGCATTTCCTTTCTATTCAAGCCCTTAATCATACAAAATTTACTGTGATGGTAGTCTATATTTTCATGTTTTTATACAACCTCTATAGTTGCTACTTTTAATGACTACATACTACTGCATTTTCTTGATCATAAGATATTACTGATTTTAAGATGCACCATTTCCTTCATAACAGCTTTTCAAAGAGAAAAAGAAATATTGCCACTTTAAATGTATACTTTGAATGCAAGCTGCAGTGTAATTTCAGAACTGTGGATAATTTACCAAAAAGCATCTTAAAATTAAGAAAAGTAAAATAGTTCACAGTATATTTATTTTACATTTACATTTACTTTACATTTATATTTACGTAATTTACTACAAATAACACTGCTGTGAAAGTCTTTGTGCCTATAGCTTGTATCTTTTGAATTGTTTCCTTGGTATAAATTCACAGGGGTGCAAATACACATTTTTATGGTTTTGAAGTATGTTGCCTTGATGTTTTTCAAAAGGGCTGAAACACTGTAGCCTGTTACCCAAAAACGTATACTTGCGTAATTGTGCTTAATTGCAACTCTGCCAGCATTAGGTTTTATCATTTTTTTGGTTTGGTTTTACTTTTTGTTAATTTTATATATGTATGTAGATGGTTTATTGCCTTGTTTCCATTATTTGGGAGGTGGTATAAGATACATTAGTAGCAAGTTTAATGATATGTCTAAACTGCTAGTAAAAGGTGTTGCTATTGACAAGGTGGTATAAGATTATCTCATTTAGATGACAAAGACTGGAATTTGTTTTTCAAAGTTTCTGCCTTTGGCTGGGGTGGAGGAGAAGATTCAATGAATAGAAATATTGAAAAAGAAAATCAATTTTTGTTTCTGAGAACAAATCTAATTAGACTTTTGCCATTTCCCAAGGACCTTTAAAATAAGGTACTACAGTATAACCTTGAAATTCTCAGGAATTTCTTTTGGGAACTTTGATGCTGCTTCTTTCTGTTACCGAATATGTAAGGAAGGATTCAGTTTTAATCACTTTGAACATGTGCTAATAATAGCAACAAACAACTTTCTCCAGTAAATGGCATTTCCCATTTGCTGGAGAAAGTTGCAATCACTTTGTATACTCATTGAATTCCTACAATGACCTCATGAGATAAGTATTATTGCTATTATTCCCATTGATGGGTGAGGAAATTGAGACACAGAGAAGTTGATGTATCTAGTATGTTAAAACACTGGGATACCAAACCAACGAGTCTGGCTATGAGCCTATTGTATTAACCACCCAAGTTACTTCATTTTACAATTGTAACACACTGTGGTGCAGACAAGAGCCTGGGAGGTTGGTGGAGATACTGGATTCTCTAGGATTTTCTGCTCTATGCTGAGGAGTTCACTTTCCATGTCTAGGATGGGAGGATGAAGTATATTCTTTTACCAACTGAAAGTACATTTTCCAGCCACCTCTGCCTTTTGACTCAACTTTAGAGCTAAACACCCTGATGATATCTTTTGCCCTTGGAGATGGTCCCCTTTTTTGCACTCCTTGCCTTCCCCTGCCTATGTTATCAATGGGTGTCTCTCATAAGATGTGTTTAAAATACTGGGATTTGCAAAAAGTAACACCAATTTTCCAAATGCTTCAGCATCTGGGATGTTTCTAGAACATTTTATTTTTCTACTGGACAGAACGGTGAAACTCTGAGCGAAGCAAGGTCTTATTGTTATTGGGGCAAACAGATCATTTCAACTAACTAATTTAAGTTCAACTATTCCATTGCTCTTTAAAACTTATTGTTTTATGCAATTCCTCTGTGCTTTTGTGTCACGTGCAGATATTTCCTCTGTGTTTGGTTGTCAAGAAGTAGTCATACGTTTTATTGATATGAAATTGTATTCTTGTTTGGAAGATAATGTAGCCTAGTTAATAAGAGGACAGGTTTTGGAGTCAGAAAGACCTGGATAAAAATCCTGTGCTGCCATCTCTCATTCTGTGACCTTTGACACGCTGTCCAGTTTCCTCAGGTATGATGAGGAGAATACCATTCTCCCTCAAAGGTTTGTGGTCAAGATGAAATAAAATTACTGAAAATTACTGAGCTAATTATTATAAAATGCACAGAACATGGTACATACTAAGTGTTCAATAAATTAGCTAATAATAATACACATGTAATAAAATTTTAATAAAATATAATAAGCATTTAGGTAAAGTCCAACCTCAGAACTCTTTTGGGGAAGTGTTTCATCATTCTCCTGTTTCTTTAAAGTCAGTGGCTCCCAGCTTCTTTCACTGTTGAATTTTGTGCTCTCTTCCCTCTACAAAGAAGAGTCAATTAAGATTTATTTTGTCTGTGGAATTAAAAAAAAAGTAATGTGACAATTTTTTTTTTTTTTTTTTTTTTTAATGAGCATTACAGACATCCTCATTTTTCTCCCCATCTGGGGGTAAGAGGTATTACTTCTTCAGTAGTTTCTGGGGCTATACACAGAAATTGTAAAATCAGTGGACTTATTTCCAAGGAGTAACATTTTTAAACTTCATGTCAAAAATTGGTCCAGAGAGAAATCACTTCCCCATAGGAATGAGACCCCTGTGGTGGGTGTTATCCTCAGAAAGGGCCTCTCGAGAGGAGTGATGGGTGGTGGAGGTGTGAGCTCCAGGGTGTGGCAGTGGCCTTGGCATTGGCTCATGTGTGAAGGGCCTTCAATGCCAGATCCAAGGTACCACTCACAGAGTGTCAAGTATCTGAACATCATCCTTACCTCCACATTTTTAACTATTCTCAAGAGCATCCATATTTAGGGGCGGGAGGGTTGGGCATCTGGAGTCCAGCCAGTGGCTGGCTGCAGGTGTTCAGTGAAAGAGAGATAAGAGTTAAGGGGATAATGCAGACAATTCATTGATCCATTGATTGTTTAGCTGAGCAGGACCCTACCCCTGAGGCTTGATCTGGATGGTGACTCTCATGAGATGGAGGCAGGGATGCAGGTGGTGACAGAAAAATGACTCCATCACTGAACAGTTCAGGGAAGGCAAGAGCCCAGTATGGTAGAACCAATAACCTGGTTGCTGTTGTTTGTAAGATTCTACCTGGGACATCCAATGTACAATTCCAGCCAGTGGGCATGGGTCTGACAGCTGCTCTCAGTGTTGGAGAGAGATTCTAGGCAGTTGCTGCCAGATAACAAGAGTTCAGAGCATCCTGACTCAGAGGTGATGACCCCCAGTGGTGTTCTGGCACTTGTAGGCAAGCATAGCGGTCTTTCTGGCTCCATGTCCAAGGGTCGTGGGCCGTGACATGTCTCCAGGACATTTGGCCTGGTACCACTCACCCTGTGTGCTTCTCTTTCTGCCATGACTACTTCTGAATCAGCTGAAAATTTCAACTCTAAGGGAGAAATAAATGCTCCTTTTTTACTCCACCTAAATAGCAGTACAGTCATTTTAATCGTAAGACGATTGTGTGTTCGCCCTCTTGGACTTGGTGATTGATTGCATTGGAAAAGGACTGACCTTATCCATTTGCATCTCAGCCAAAGCAGGGTCAAGTGTGGGCAGCAGGCAGGTCATTGGGACACCAATCTCCAAGGGACATTAAAACAGCACTGGGGGTGAAAGTCAGACAATGTCAAATTTATCAGAACCCTCCTTAAGGCAAAGGCTGAAATGTGATTGGAAGGAATGTCCTGATTATGCTGCTTGGGGTGGAGGGGCCGCTCATCTCAAGAGGCACAGTGAGTAACGATGGTTGTTCTTCCTAAGAGCCTTCTGAGGAAGAAGGAGCAGGTACTGGGTTTGCCGAGTAGGACTGGAAGTGTGGGCCTGAGCAGAATCGCTGGGGACGTTATGGAAAAGTCGGAGTACCGCCACCACCTGCACCCTTCCTGTTGGAAGCTCCCAGCTGCTCTTCTAAATATTTACCAACATTTCAATGTCTTTTTGAAAAAAATGACAAATTATAAGTCTGCTTGCGGGACCCACATGACTGGGTCCAGCCCTGCCTCCTGGCATAGGTTACAGGACCCACTCCCTTTTTTCCCTTCTGGCTGCCTCCTCCAGGCACTGCGCACGCCCCAGCCAGTTTCTCTGTACCCTCCAGAGTGTGAAAAACTTTGCCTGGGTGTTGTCCATGGTTTTCCGAATTTGTCATGGAATGTCTTTTTTTCCTGTGACAAACATTACCATTTAGTCTTTTGTGTACCAGGCTGGGTGAGAGCCTGGGTTAGCTGTTTGATCTGGTGTTCCTTAATTCTCCGAGCAGATGGCCTATACGTCATTTACTTCTTCTTTTGACAAGCATTTACTGAGAACTTGCTATATGTCCGTTGTTGCAGTATGCCCTACTGACATTTCAGATGCAGCAGGTTTCTGGATAAATTCATCACCATTCTCCAATTCATACTCCAGAAAACTTATCTTAATGTTCTAAATTTGTATGAATGACACCAGCAATCTCTCCCAGGCACTCCAGATTAAAGAGTTGGTGTGATCACAAATGAATTCCTTCTTTTTTGGAAAATGACATTTACTTTAGCAATTAAAAAAAAAATTTTTGTTGTTTTTATATAAATGTTACACATTTTTATACAAATGTTGTAGAAACATTGGAACGCACATTAGCTAAAAATGGGGAAAAAATGACTTACCCTTTCAAATCAGTTGCCAAGCTCTGATGTTTCTGCCTTTCCGTGTTCTCTTGTGCCAAGCTCCTTTTCTTGTCCCCATGGCCACCATTCAGCACCCTCACGTGCTCATGTTCTCGCACCCAAACAACTGCAATTACTCAAACTAGGTGCCTCCAGCTCTCCACCTTATATGGTATGTGGGGCCTACGGGTGCACAGATGTACCATGTCTACAGAACATGTCTGATCAAGAATGAAAGTCAGAGTCCTATGTTTTTACTACTATCTTTGCACCTCTGGTAGTTAGAGCAGGGTTACAGTTCTTGAATCAATTTAAGAATTCTTATGAATACGTTATAAGCAGTTGAAGCATTGCTTTAGATGTCTGGGAAAAATACCTAAGGCAAATAAAGTCTTCATTTCTTTAGACCCTTGATTTAGGCTTCTCCCTGCTTCCACATATCACATGCCTATGGTCACATGTTACCTGCATCCCAGACTCTGAGACCAAGACCTGACCTGGAGGACTTACTGTGTGCCAGCATGTTGCATGTGTTATGTCTGATGCAGTCTTTGCCACGTTAGTAGTTACATTATTTCTGTTTTAAGAGGAGGGATCGGCACAAAGAGCTTAAACCATGTGCCCAAGGTCACTGTTTCCAACCAGGTGTTAATGCTACAAACGCTCCCTTCTCAGGGAGAGTTCTGGATGGTCAGAAAATTCAAGGGCTGCTTCCTAATTTAATCTCTTCCTGGATGAGAGTTTCTTTCTACCCTGTTTCTGCTAGTAAGGTTTGTTTGTAGGTTCTGGAAACTGGCCCTTTAAATCCGCTCAATTCAAAAATATTTGAATAAAGAATAGGCTGGGACTCCTGGTGTTTTATAAGCTACGTTTCATAGAAGAAGCAGTTTGGCCCAGGAAAAAACTGAAGGGCAGAAAAATAAAAATTCTCAGTGGATTTTTTAAAACTATTGAAGAACCTCATTATGTCGTCCTGAAGAAAAGCTGATTTTGAGTAAGTCAGCTCCGTGATGTGCCATCTTATAAGACGTTAGCTGCAAATGGATGGGTCTGTGGTATACTGTAGGGGTCCCTACAGTTGGGAGGTCTGGTCAGACTGGATAAATAATACCTGCCTCAAATAGACCTGGTGAAAACCCCTGCCTCACAGGGGTACACACAAATTTAGACAGGAGCTGAGAAACACGGTCTGAGTTGCGCTAGCCACCTCATGTCTACAGCATTTGCCTACCTCTCTTTTTCTGGTCTTTACAACACCAGTAGTATATTATTTAGTTCTGTTTTAAGATGATGGATAGGCGCAAAGAGCTGAAACAAGAGCTTAGGCTACAAGAACAAACAAACAAACAACAAAACCATAGGCATTGCCTTTCCCATAGAAAGCACATTCTCACAGACATACCCTAATGTATGACAATCCAGCCTGCCTAGCACAGTGCACGCGCCATAAATGTTTCTTATACTAACTGAGTATGGATACTCCCCCCCTCGGGCTGTGTTGGTCACTCTCTCTGTACCTGCAGGAGGAAGCAGAACCACAGGCCTTCACGTGGTGTCACTTCATTTTATCTCCCACCTCTTCCCTGCCAAACCTTTGTAAGATTGTTTGAACGCTTTTTCATTTATGTTCCTTTTTCTTCCATATTAAGTGATGCTTTATTTTAAAGCTGCATGCACACCCCTTTGAGAAGATATCAAACCCCCATTGATAAAAAGGTGAACTCAAGTTCAATGAGATTAAGTCCCCGGTCCTTAGCAAAGGCGAGATTCATTACTGGGATTGTGTGATTCCTAACACTTTCTTTTTTACCCTCTCAAGAAGGACCCCAGTAAATTCTTCTAAAAGTCATTCCATGAGGCCAAAAAACCCCACTGCTTCGATCAGCGAAATTCAGGTCGGGACTTCCTACACTGAGCAGACAGCAGGATCGTCCATGTCCCATGCACGGGTGCACAAGCCCTTCTGTCTGCGTGTGGCTCTTTGGATCTCTGTAGCTCTGTGATGTATGAGAGGACGAGATGCTGGTGAACTCACAGGAGGGCCTGAAGCCATTTGCTTATTTCCAGCCTGGGCACATGCCGGGGAGACTGACACCCTCTCTGTCCAGGCTAGAGACAGCACCTGTGAGGAGGAGAGCCAGGGAGGTGAGTAGTCCTTGTCTTTGGACTCTGAGATTTGCTGCTAACAGAAGTTACACTTCGAGCTCTCTGTAATGGTGACTGGGGTGCTTTTCCCCGGCTGGACCCATGGGCTGAAGCCATAGGCGTGAAGACCCATAATTCAGTCATTCCGGGGGGGGGGGGGGCAGAGAACGAAGGGCAGCATACCTGGTGTGTGTACAAATACCAAGTACCCTGATCTTCCTGTGTCATGCCTGGCATTTAGATACTTTGTCTTTCCCCCTCATTGCTCTCAGGGAATGCTTTGCTTTTCTGCTTTCAGAGACTTGCCTTCTTTGGAGTGAGAGTTTCAATGATGGCGGGAGAATGAAGGATTCACGTTCTAGTGGTTACCCTCTCTCCCCTCAGCACTCCTGCTTCTTGTCCTAAGGCAGACAGAATCGGCCTGTGCTGGAGGGGCCATCCACACAGCACAGACAGCTGGAAGGTTTGGGGGGCACGGCCGAGCGTGTGGCACACTCTAGTCAGGCGAGCAATCGCAGAAGAGTCTGGAAACCTTTGTCTTCACCACTGTGTAGCTGTCAGCTGAGGTCCACCTTACACCTTTCATCGCTCACGTGGTAACAGTACCCATCTCTTAGGTTTCTGTAGTCTCCTTCTCTCTGTTGCCCAGATCCTTCAAAGACCATTTTAGAAAGCCTTGCTCTGTAATGCTTTCTGCTCAACTTTTCCACACAGGGCCTGGTTTTAAAGGCGGGTGTAAAACACCACCACCCACTCCAGCTTTCCTAAATCCTTAAGAAAATAATGTGAAATAATGCTGTTGTTTTCGGGGAAGCATGTCATTTGTTTTACCGGTCTGTAGTTGATTAATTTGCAAATGATATTCCCAATAAAGTGTTTAGAAGTAGATAATTACAACTATATTAACAGTTCCCGGGGAAGCAGATGGCATTCTGAGGAGCTGCCATGTAGCATTAGCGCTGACGCTCCGCTGTAATGTACCATCTACCCCAGAAAACCACAGACAACAAGCGCAAATCCTGCTGATATTCCAGATTGGGAGGAAATTGTGCTTTTGCCTCACATTCCATTCTTATCGGAATTTTTATGGGTGTCTTCTTGATCGCTACAGTGCCTAGTGAACTGGTGCATTTTATGTGGAGTCCCATAACTCTCCAAGTCTGTAATTCTGAATTAGCCCCATATTAAGCCTTCGCGAAGCAAGTTTTTAAACTATTCATCAGTGTTCCTCCTACCACGCCAGATATTTTAAAGCATAGATTATCTCTGTACAAACATATAATTTCAATTTCCTAAATTACCTGAGCCAACATGCAATGTTAGATAATCAATTAAGAATTTTTGGATGCAGAGGAATCTCTTCCTTTTTCTTTCTTTCTGTGTCACAGAGACACATACACACGCGCGTGCACACACACACACACACCCTCTTGTGTAGCAGCATCATATTTTATTGAGCTACAAAGAGATTATTTTTCAGTGTCTGGTACTCAGGAGAAAGGTCACAAGGTCATGTCATCCTGTCTGTCCATCAGGAGTTGTCCCTCTTACAGAGGCTGGAGTTATACAAATGTTAACACACGACAGGGCATAGGACTTAGAGTCCAATATTCCTCTGTGCTCTGGTCAGCTGGAGACTGTCAGAAAATGTAGAGGAGCATGTGAGTCACCAAGAGCAGGATGTCAGTGTGACACGGAGCCTCTTGGGTGACTCCTGCTGGGTCTTTGCTCCAGGTCAGGTTAGCAGTAGGCTACGAGCCAGGCCTGGCCTTGTCATGCCCAGGATCTACTTTCAGTTGCTGTTATCTCTGAGTCACTGCTGGCCTACAGAGGCTATGCACGGGCCATTGCAGTAGACTGGGATGGCCACTTTTTTACTTGCCCAATTTCATAGTCATTTCTACTAAGAGAGTAGGAAAGGACCATTGTTTTCTCTGCTTTCCTTAGGGAAGGATGGGCTAGGAGCATGTGTGGGCTGCAGAGTGCTTTGTGCTTATTTAAAGCTGTCTCAGAGCATATGCTCACTGGCTTTTCTAGAAGCAGGCCTTGTGGTTGTTGCTTGGGGCTTACGCATTAGGGGGCTTACTCTGATATGCAAGCAGGCTCTAGGGTTCCCAACAAGTTGCCCAATTATCACCATCAGCCTTTTTACTGTTGATGTACACTAGAAGCTTCTAGTTTTGGCTGCCTTTTTTTTCTTTTTTTCTTTTCTTTTTTTTTTTTTTTTTTTTGAGAGTGTACCATGCACTAGGCACTGTGAGAAATAATTTGAATACATCATTCCACTTAACTATCACAATATTCTATAAAACAGACAATAGCTGCATTTCACCAAAGAAGAAAGAGAGGCTCAGAGAGGTTAAGTAACTTGTCCAAGGTCACAGAGTTAATAAGTGTCAGAGTTGAGACGGAAATTCTAACCGGCCTGCAGCCAAAGCCCAAGCTCTTCACCATGACATTATTTAGTATTCAGGTCCTTTGATGAAGTGAATTCGATGAACACCACCTAGAATGTTTTTATAGTTCTGTGCACGTGCCCAGATAGGCAAACAATGCATATTCTTGATTTTCCATGGGCTGTACTCAGGCTCAAGGAAGTAGAACATGGGAAAGGATGGGCTGGGAGGGGACGTTGGAGTTGGATTGGACAAGGTCTTGACAGTCATATGAAGGAGTTTGGGCAGCGTCCTACCGGCTGTGGGGAAGCCATGGGTGTTTAGGAAAGGGAGTCATAACATCAGATGAGAGTTTTAGGGAGGATTAGAAACAGGATGCTTTGAGGAAATGTGGGAAGGAGATAGGCAATAATTAAGAAGCTTTTGGAAAAATCGAGGTGTGTAATGCTAAGATCCTGGGTGGCACTGGTGATGAAACAGTGGGAAATAGTATCACGGAGATAGCCTCTGCCAGTGCGAGCATCACAATAGTCAACATTTATTATCCTGTGACCATGTACCTGTCATGGTTTTAAGCATTTTACAAAAAGGGAATGAACTTATCTCATCCTGACAATATCCCTATGAAGTCAGCCATATTATTTTCCTCATTTTACGGATGAGGAGTTGGAAAGACAAAGAACCCAAGGTGACACAAGTTATAAGTGGCTGGAGCTGTGTTCAACCTCGGCCTCTCTCAGTCCAGGTCTTGATATCTAGCAAGCATGGTGTCAGGCCCTGGGCCAGGGTGGAGTATCGGAGCCCTAGACGTGCCGACCATGCGTGCACATAGGTATATATACACCTGCATACGTACCACAAAATGCATGTGGAGCGCTTGGGAAGGGAATTGGCATTAGTGAGTATAACGATTCTGTTTGTGTCCCTTTTGGGTATCTCGGCAGCTCTTTCAAGGCTGTCCTCAGGAGATGGACATTTAACTGTCTTTCTATTTAGTTGACTGAGGTAGGAATTGCTTCTATATTGGAGTCTGGTGAAATTGAGATGAGAGGATCTGGGTTCAGGACTGTCTCTGTCATTTATAAAAGCATGTTTTGGGGCACGTGACTTAAGGTCTCTTAGTTTCAGACTTCTCATGGTTAAGGTGAGGATGATAATATTCATTCACCAAGGGATGGATATTGAGTACCTACTGTGAGTCATGCACATGCTAGGGAGGCATCCGCTAATACCAGGGCACGAAAAAGTGACTGCGCGTGCGATTCAGGAGGTGAGTTTAGTGGCTGATACAAGTAAGTCAATAACTAATTGCAATTCAAAGAATCAAGGAGATAATATTCATTACAGCTTTTGAAAATCTAAAGAGCTTTAAAATAGTGTGCCATTATTGTCATTAATTACACTGGGGGGAGTGGGAGGAGAAAAATCAGAAAATGCCAGAGACATCTCAGTTGGGGATGAGTTCCCTGCATCTCCAAGGCTCCCACTGGGAGAAGATCCAGGAGTGCAGGCCCCTCTGAGGAGGGTGCCGTGGCTCCCGCCTGCTTCTGACCTTTGTGGAGAGTGCTTACATGAATACACTTCATTTTCAAAAGTTTAAAAATACGCACTTGGAATTGTAGATGATCCAGCACGACTCCCAGGCCAGAAGCGTGTGGGAGAATTGTGCTGATCTGGGCCATGTGCCTCTGCAATTTGACGTCAGCCCAGGCCAGGAGGCGTGCAGCGTCTGTGCCCCTCTGCGTGGTCAGTCTGTGATGCAATGTGTTTGCACAGCCTGCGAATCAATTCCCTCTAGGAAAAGAAAAAAACACGAACACCACGCTGATTAACTTGATATTACCCCTGGTGAAATTCCTGATTTTGCAATCTTTAAGCAACTTCTCAGCGAAGACAGTGACATAGGCTAAGCAAGAAAAAAAAAAAAAAAAGACACATGTATTTATTAGAATCAAGCCCTTTCCTTTTTGAGTGTTGACCTTTGAGTTTCCAAATTGGGCAAAGGACTAATTAACAGGAATATCTTGATAAAAGGTGGGACGATCGCAATTTAGGAAAACAACTTTATATTTATTAATCCTTTGTATTTTTGGTAGCACTTTAATATCAGTTATCTAATGTAATCCTTCATGCCAACTCTGTAAAGTAGGTAGAATATTCATAATTAGGTTATAGATGAAGACACTCAGGACAGAGAATTTGTGACCTGTGCAGAGCTCTTACTCCTAGGACAAAAGGGAGAGGGAAGAGGGTAAAAAAAACGACAATTTATTGAACAACTACTATGTGCTAGGTGCTTAATACACATTTTAATGTTTCATGCAATCCTGGGGAGATCAATATTCTTATTCCCATTGTACATACAGTTAAACTAATGTCATACATTTAATAATTAGAGGCTGAGGTGGGAATTGGATCCCAGATCTCCTTGATTCCAAATCTATACCCGTTTTTCTACACTTTCCGTATTCTCTGATTATATGCTCTTACCAGGAAACTGTTCTGAACATTTACCTCATATATATATTTTGTTGCTTGTTTGTTTGTCTATATATAAAGTGTTTGCATGTACTCTTGTACTACTACTTCATGAAGACATAAAAATGCGTAAGTATGAATAAAATACATGATTTTCTTTCAGTACCCCATTTTGAAGACTGCCATCTAGGCTATGCTTCCCTTTTTTTCCTTCCTTCCTTCCTTCCTTCCTTCCTTCCTTCCTTCCTCCCTCCCTCCCTCCCTCCCTCCCTCCCTCCCTCCCTCCCTCCCTCCTTCCCTCCCTTCCTTCCTTCCTTCCAGGAGGCCACAGCTCACAGTGGCCCATGTGGGGATCGAACCGGCAACCTTGGTGTTATCAGCACCACGCTCTAACCAACTGAGCTAACCTGCCACCCCTCTATGCTTCTTTCTTGACAAGTTAGGAACACAAAGTTAATTCCTATGGCTCATTTTTTTTTAGGAAAAAAAAGTCTACTAGCCACTATAGGGATACTTTGGGGCAGTGTTTTTAACAGTGATGCTCTTGGCATTTTGGACCAGATAATTCTTTGTTGTGAGGGGCTGTGCATCATAGGATGTCTAGTGGCATCCCTAGCCTCTATCCACTAGATGCCAGTAGCACTCCCTCCCCAGAGTGACAACCAAAAATGTCTCTAGACTTTGCCAAATGTCTCCTGTTGGGGTGGGGAGGCAAAATCACCCCCAATTGAGAACGACCGCTTTAGGGTAGTCGATAGGAATGTTTTCCTTGCTAATGCCCAAAGAAGAAGGCATCAAGTAGCACCAGGTTGGGAGACGTTTTTTTTTTCTCACCTATTGAAACTCATCCAGAGGACCCTCGGGCTTGATTCCAACCTGTATCTGGCAACTCCTGAGGTTGGCCACCCAGAATGGAGGTCCAGCTGTTCAGCGATGATATCAGCCTTTGGATGGCTGCTGTCCCCATGCATATCACATCTAATTTTAACATCTTACGCTTCACTGCCAAAGGACTTTGACAAAACCCGGTGTGGAAGACCATGGTGGTTCAGTGTGGGGTATGATATGGCATCGTGGTTTCGAGAATGGGCTCTGGAGTCAGGTAGACCTGTGTTTAAATCTGTGTTCTGCCATTTTTGTCTGTGACCTTGAATAATTCTCTCGACCTCCCTAAGTCATGTTTTCCTCATCATGCTAAGACATATAAGGGAGGAGGACACTTGTATCATAGGGTTGCAGTATTTGGCACAAAGATTGTTACTGGCTCTTCATAAAGAGTAGTAGCTATTATTTTGATTATGATGATGGTTGTATAAAACAGACTCTTGTGTGACACATGGTAAGCACTCAATGAATGATCCGTGTTATCATAATGTGTAATTTAAATATATATATATTTCTGAGTTTAGTGAGTTGGATTACAGATTCCATGACACGGGGACCAGACTTATCTCATTCAGCGCTTCATTCCCGTTGCCTAGTTCAGTCTGGCCTGTCATAGGTGGTCAGTAATTGTTTGCTGTGCAAGTGTTCTTCATTGCAAGCCATCAAAAATTGTCATCACTGTCTCTTTTGGTCTGCGTCGCTCTCACTTATCCTGGACCCGGCCAGGGAATGCTCCCAGCTCTTCTGCCCACTTCACTCTGTGCTCCTTAATGTGAATGGAAGATATTTGGTTCGACCATGGAAGGAAGGGAGGAAAGGCAGCTGAAGCTTTTCTTTTTTCTGATGCATTGAAGCTCAAGGGGAGGGAATTCTTTGTAATTGTATCTATTCAATGGAAATCCGGAACCTTAGTCATCAGGATGGTCTAACTGTTTCTCTGGATTTGACCGAGATGCTTGCTGTTGTGGTATCTCCCTGAATTCTATTTCATAACGCAAGTTTGCTTATCTGACTTCAGGTTTTTGATTTATTCTTTGTTTCCTCCAGCTAGTTTTAGAAAAATTAGAACTCTTTTGTGGCTTTACCAAAAAAAAAAAAAAAAAGATAACTTATGAGGTTGAGAAACAAAATTTTTTTTTAAATTGGGAATACATCAAAAATCATCAATAAATCAGCCATAACAACACGATACATTTAGGAGAAAATTGATTGCAGCAGCAATAGCTGATTTAAACTCAGGCCTAGTTGCATCATTACTCAAACAAACACAGGAGCTGCATCAGTTTTAATTTCTGTCTTGTTTAAAAATGAGCAAGTTTCTTTTCAGCAAATGACTGTTGATGATCTGTATCTTTACATTAAAAAAAGAGGGAAAATTTTCCACCATTTTCTGACTTGTTGATGTTGTATGTTCTTCAAATTTTCAACACCTCAAACCTGTAATTTTCAGACTATGTTTTATAAAAGCGCAATTAGCAGTATGGGCTTGCTTTTTGGTTTGTTTGGGTATTGGAAGTGTGTTGGAGAGGTGTGCACGTAGGTATGCATGTGGTTTTTATTGTTTAAACTAAATGAGATATGCAATTGGAATGTTCTTTTTGTTCAAAAAGCAGGTATTCAAAAAACACATTGCCTCTCAGCTTCATTGAGTAACCTCTCTTTAGGTATTAATGGGATGAGTGAATAGAAGCTTCCATTTGCCTTGTCTACTATCACTCAAAGACAGATTTTATGTTCAATTATATGTAACTGCCTAGCTACATCAAAACATTAAAAAAAAATGGGAGCAAGAGTAGCCAGCCACTTTCCTCCCACTGCGTCTGGGAAAGGACGTTGAGATTCATAGGAAGTAAACAGCTGAGAGACTGGGGGTTCACGTTTCCTTTCGCCCTCAGCTATGAAAACATGTAAAAAAAACTCCAGAAAATAATTTAAAAAGTCAAAAGAAAATATTTAAAAGTTATCTAAAATTCTGCCATCTAATAGCACTCACCGTTAGCATTTTTCATAAGGTCAGAGCCTTTTTTCTCATAGTCAGGATCAAATACAAGGGTTGAGATAATGTTGCACATGCATTTTTGTATCCTGAGTTTTCTTTTGTGTACTACAGTCATGTTTTGTGCTATAGCAAACTATTGCAGTTTACTGTCTTCGTTGGTGAGTATAACCGTAATTGACTTAATTGTTCCTCTATTATTAGGTATTTAGGTTGTTTCCGTTATCTTTGTTACATCAAACTGAGGACTTCTTAATTGGATGAGAGGGCTCTGGCCCAGATATTTATTCCCTTTCTCATACTTTTTGTGATTTGCTTATACTTCCTTCTGTGGTATCTTAACTTGACCTTTTCACTAAGCCAAATGGCCTGGTTGACGTGGCCCTCTATCTTTGCAATACAATTTTCACATCTTTAGCAGGGGCTGGTCTCAGGCATAAAGGACCCAAGTGATTGACTGCAACTGACTGCCTTGTCTTGACACTAGTATGGAAACATCACTGACCGGAGCCCAAGGAATGGAGTTACGTAGCTGCCTTCAGCCAAGAGAATAACTGGGCTGGACTTGGCCTTGCCTTTTAAGGCTGAGTTTTAATACGTGAAAGTTTGCTTTCTCCCCAACCTACTTTAAATCTTAAATTGTCAGAGGTTTCTTACATGGAGCCATACATTGCTCTTACTGACCATAGGTTACTTTATACAGAAAATGTATGGTTTATTAACCATAGTAATGTACTTTCGAATATGAACCTGTCTTGGAACGATTCCCACATATCCTGACTCTGACTTCTTTCTTCATAGGTATTATATTGAGAGCAAAACCTGTACCATATACTGATCATATTTCTGGCAAAACCTCAGAGGCTCATATCCAGCTTGGAAGCCTGGAATCATATGTGTGTGTGCTGATCTGTTTGGTGGAGAGAGGTCAAGGGTGAACATTTTGAACATCTGCTTCTTTTTATTTTTTATTTTTATTAAATTTATTGGGGTGACAATTGTTAGTAAAATTACATAGATTTCAGGTGTACAATTCTGTATTACATCATCTATAAATCCCATTGTGTGTTCATCACCCAGAGTCAGTTCTCCTTCCATCACCATATATTTGATCCCCCTTATCATCTCCCACCCCCCACCCAAACATCTGCTTCTTTATGTCACATCTTTTCATCATTTCACATTGTAAGTTTCATGACAGACATCATTTGCTCAGTGTCTGTACGTTGTAGTAAATCTGTATTTGTACACCGGATGTCTTTCCCTTTGGTGGGGAATTCTAGTTTTTCAGCCAGTGGTCTCCCTGGCGATGTCTGCCTCTGGTCTTGTAAACTCCCTTGATCATCCTGGCGATACCCACTGCTAGTCTGGTCGGAAAGGAAGTTTTCATTTGTTTGAAAGGTGCGTAGTGAGCTCTTGGTGTGTTCCAAGGGACTGCAGACATTGGAGGAAAATAATTCAGTGTGGGATATGGGGCTGGGTGATGCCTTTCAGATGCTCCAGATCACTGTCACTAGATATTGTGATATAGCCACACGGCCTGCCCCGTCGAAAAATAAGAGGAACACGTGATGTCGGTTGCACGGAGTTTTCTGTGGTTAATACTCAGCTCTGAACTTCTGAGGCCCCTGTGTATGTCTCTGTCAGGCCCCGTTTCTCAATGGGCAGGCTCAGGTAAACAAACTCATAAACCGCTAATAAGGGGAGAGGGGTGGTAAGTGCTAGAGAGGAGTTGTGAACGAAATGCGACGGCGCTGCTGAAGAAAGGGATGAATTTGGTGCTCATACCCTGGCAGTCGCAGCTCTCCTGCCAGCTTTTATTCCCTGATTCCGTCTTTCAGGACGCTGAGGGGTATGTGGACATGGGAAGGATTCGTTTCTGAGAAAATTATCCTAGGAAGAGAGTTCACGGGGGAAGATCAAATTCTTTATCTTCTTTACTGTGAGCCCCTTTTTTCCCTTCCTTCCTTCCTTCCTTCCTTCCTTCCTTCCTTCCTTCCTTCCTTCCTTCCTTCCTCTCATTTATCATTTAATTTATTCAACAAATATTTACTAAGCAGCTACTATTTACCAGGATGACGATACACACCATGATCATCAATACAGACGTGGTTTTTGCCCTTAAAGGGCTTATATTCCAGTGGTTCAACCTATTGGCAGAGACAAAAGCACCAAATACAGCACTCCCTGTGCAAATGGTTTCACTGCACTCAAACCGTGCTGTCTTAGCAGAAAAGCTCCTTTGGCCCTGCAGGTCCTTTAACTCCTTGCTGCCCCAGTGTGAGTTTTATTGATGTCACTCTGTGTTCGTGGTGGGACCTCAGGAAGTACTTGTTGATCAGCACTTGGCTGATTCTGCGTTTCCTCGTAGATATTCTAGTTTTCCTTTAAAATTTAGTTTTCTACATCTTTGACTTTATCTCATTTTCAGGCAGTCTCTGCAGGAGTTGACTCAATGATGGCTTCAGTTCTAAATCTATAATAAGCAAATCCCTTAAACATTTATTTTTAGAGGTTATGCTCTACTCTAGCAACTTAATTTCACAGTAACAAGGAACAATGCATTTTCCAATGAACACTTCAAAGCACCCATAGGCATAGAGTCAAGTTCATTGCCTTCAAGTAATCCAGAATTTAAACCACTCTCAGTCAGTTCTTTGGCACATTCCTTTTTTTTCAGAGAGCTCAGAGCAACTTGTCTGCTTTATCTCCTTGAGCCTCACGTTATCCATCAGACATTCACGATGGGGTTTCATCGGTGCCTCACCCTCTGTGAGACTGCAGGCAAAAGGATAGGTTTTTAATATTCAAACATGTTTTATGCATTTGTATTTTTAAAGCTGAACTCATAAATACTTCTTTATTCTTTCTCCATTTCCTCTTTCTTTTTCTTTCTCTTGTCTACCTTCCTCTTTAGTTTCTTTCTTCCTTCACTTTCTTTGACTAGTTCATTATTTCTGCATTGAAAGGATGGATCCCAAGCATTGTCCATTCTTAGTAAACAACAGCCATAGGAATGATTTCTGTGCTCCCACTGGCCAGGGATCTGTCACTTCCCATCATGACGTCTTCCTGTGCATGGACCACAGGTTGGATTTTAAAAGCTGTGCCATGTTAAATTGATAATGGGTCATTTTCAGAGCTGTATCTGTGGTTATGGATCCCCAGTCTCTCTTGTAAACCCTTTCCGGGGCCACAAACCTTGTTGGAGGGAGAACCTCTTCCCGGTGAGGGGACAGACACCTTCTCGGCCTCCTCCCTGCTGATTTGATGACTTGGCTTCTCAGAAGGTCATGTACATGGTGGATTCTTTAAAGCTTGTTTATCTGGGAAAGGGCTATAGAAGGAAGATTGAATCCCTGCTGTCAATGACTCTTTTCTGAAATAGGGCCAGGGAGATAAGAAGAGTTCATGTTGCCAGGTAATGACCTTGCCTGGACCCACCTGAGAGAGGAGCCTGGCAGGCGTCTTGTTTGGAGGGTCTGGCAGGATGATGAATGGGCTGACTCTCTGCCTGGGGGGAGAGGGCTGTGTCCTCTCTGCCTCCAAAAAGGCTAGGAAGAAGAAAATTGACTCACATGGACAGTTTTCCAACTTTCTGGCACAGTGCTTTGCTTTATTCAAGTTGTTGGGGTCATTTAATATTTATTAAAGTGTCTGCTATGCATGAGATACCAGTTGTCAGCTTCCACCCCTGCATACTCCACTCATCAGCAGACTGGAGACAGTGGCAGTACCAAGGTCACAAATGTACTCAATTCATGAGCATCTTTTGAGTACCTTGCATGTGCCTGGTTCTGCATTAGATTCGTTGGAACCACAGCAAAAACAAAAGAAATACATGGCATAGTCACTTTCTCCCTAGTGTTGTTTGAATCACATTGGGGGCCTCGGCAGTGATACATGAAGCAGCTAGAAAGCTGTCTGGCTGTATAGAGTGGAGCTTCATAAGGAAGTGAATTGGAACATTATTTAAAATGTCAATGAAATTAGAAATACCCTTTATGTCCATCAGTATGGGAATGCTAAAAAGTGATTCTATAAGCACACTGTAGAATATTCTGCCCCTGTTAAAAGGAATGCTATAAATAGAACTGCAATGACATTGAAGATTGTCAAGACTATTGTTACGTGTATTCCTATTTTACTTATATGATTTAAAAAGTTACTAAGAAAGTAAGTGCTAGATTATACAAGATGAGAAGACAGGTGGGACAGAGCGAGGGCTCGCTTCTTTTTGACTTGGTGTATTTGACCAGAAGACCAGGGGCCTCTCAGAAGTTGCTTTTTCTTACTCCCGGCCTGGGGAGTAGCTGCAATAATCAATATGACTTTAAAAATGGCCGCCTTTGCTTGTGAACAAGCCCTAGGTGGAGGGATCTGCCATTTATCTTAATTTTCCCCTTCTATCCAGCATGTTTTGTTAATGGGGGTGAGGGTTGGCAGCGTAACTTTTGGCTCCTTGTCCTCAAGGAAGTCATAACCTGAGTGGGGAAGGTCATTTTCTGCTGTTACATTTTTAGATCTTGACAACTGCTGAGATATGAAAGCGCTGATATCATATTTATAGCTCCCATTTTATTTTACACCGATACCAGCCACATCCTAATGAAAAATAAAGTGTGTTATGGTGATGTAGTTTATGGCATACAATTTCTATATCCTGAAGTGTTTGGGAGCTATTTGAATGTATACATCCTTTGTCTCTTGACGGATTATATACTCATGGAAGTTGGGGAGTTTGTCTTTTGAGCGCATAGGTATCCCCTATAGTCATGTACAGTGGTGGCTTTCTCTGTAATGGACCCTTAATAAATGCCTGTTGATTGAAGAAATGGTTGAAGTAATGAATGGAGTAAGTAGTCGTCTCTGACTTTTGGCTTTAATACAGAAAACAGAGTCAGCTCAATACAAATGAAGCCATGGACTGAAAACTATATAAAGTAAGTTTGTCTTTCAAGTGAAATTCCTTTAGAAAATGTGAAATACTTTTTGAACAGTAAGAAAAACAGAGACTAATATAACAAATACCTAAGAAAAGCCCCATGTGTCCAATGTGCACATGTAACAAATGCTCACAGTTTGTCATGTTTGCATCAGTGTTTTTTTTTTTTTTCTTTGCTTAAATACACATTTTGGATAACATTAAAATTCCATTTGTCCCCTTTCCAATTCCATTAGCCTCTCATTACTTGGAGGTGACCACTACTCTATAGGAAGCTATACCTGTTTTTATACTTTTCCTTTGTATATTTAGAGTTCTGTGAGTTTTAAAACTTACCTAATAGTATCATGATACATACACCCTTCTTGACTTGCTTTCTTTTCTCAGTGTTGTAACAGATTTCTCCATGTTGAGAATGTAGACCTAGTTCTTTCATTCTAACTCCCGTATAAATACATTCTATGATTTATTTATTGCCTTTTGATAGATACCTATTCCCCTATGGATGGAGACATAGATTTGCCCCCAGTTTTTCACAATTGTCAATAGTACTGTTAATGTCATCCTCGTGGAGGTCTCCTTTGGCTTGTGAAGGCTTTCCTCTTGGGAACGTACCTAGAAGTGAAACAGTCTAACTGTGGGGAAAATTCTATCTTCAACTTTACTAGCTATCAATAAATCGTCCTCCAAAAAAGGTTGTACTAATTGACATTCCACCAGCAGAGTAAGAGAATGCCTGCTTCTGTATATTTTCACTAACACTTGGTATCAGAGTCTTTCACTTTTGATATTTTAAGGGGATTGATTTCTGGCTGATGAAGGCTATGTTACAGAGTTCAAGCCCTGCCAACGTGCGTCATGCTCCCAGAATTGTGTAATGTCACACAGCTATCTGAACATCACAAAAGCCGTCCCCTTTGCCAGGAATGCATTTATTGCCTCTGAGTGGCAAACTCTTACTCATTCATCAAGTCCCAATTAAAATGTCCCTGTCTCTGTGGCACTTTCTCTGATTCCCCTAGATCATTTGTTATTCTCTCTCCTTGCTCTCCTAGGTCTCTGTGTAGGTCTCACTTGTTGTACTGATGATGCTATATTACTATTACATTCTGTGGCTGTTTTCATCACTGGACTAGGAGATTCTGCAGGGCAGCGATGGTCGGCATGGGACTCGATTCAGGAGCCTCTTGACTTGGCGCACCTTGCAGGTGCCTGGCACTGTGTTAAGTTCTATGGAACCACAACAAAAAATCATACATGACATAGTCTCTCCCTCTCAAGTGTTGTTTGAATCCCACGAGGGGCCTAGGCAGAGATTTATGAAGCAGCTAGAAACAGTGCCTGGCTGTGTAGAATTGAGCTTCTGTCACTTGTGACACCCCAGCACTTAGTCCACGTACAGCTCAGTCAATGTTTACTACATAAATACATGAGCAAAAATATTAATAAATTAACTTATCCAATAAAATCTGCCAAGCACTTTCCTAGGCGTTGGGGATGCAGCAGAGAACTGACCTTTAACTCTCTGTCCTCATTGAGCTGACTTGTGTGTGTTTGTTGGGATGGCAGTGGGGAGGGGAAGGGGCTAGACAGTAAATAAATCAACAAATCAATATACGCGATGTCAGGGGACGGAAACGGCAGGAAAATAAATCCAAGTTAAGTGGAAGGAAGGCTGCTGTTGCCCTGTGCCCCATCCCTTCAGTCTACCCCTGACACCCGCGGCAGCTGAGGCCGAGGTCCTTTGCTTAGACAACGTCCCACCTCCAGCACTTCTGCCAAAGCTGAGGAGCTGGCCGTTTCCTCCTGGGGGCAGCAGCCTTCTCTCTGGCAGGATTGAGCCCCCAGAACCCACCGTGGTCTCCAGCTCCATCTTTGGCCCTCATTGCCTTTCTCTCAGACCCCATTTCCCTCCTCACTCCCTCCTTCCAGCTCCCTAGAATCACCTTTCAAATAAACATTTAGCTCACAAGTCTGAGCCTCAGGCTGGAGGAACCCAAACGAAGACAGTGGATGTTGGAAGGGCTGCTAATACAGGGTAGTTGGGAAAGGACTCTTTGAATGGGGGACCTGAAAGAAAAGAGAGTAGGCTGTGGATCCCTGGAGGAATGGTGTATCAGACAGAAGGAACAAGTCTGACCCCAACCCTAACCCTGAGGTAGGTGTGGGCTTGGTGTGTTGGAGGAACAGCTAAGAGAAACAGCTGGAGCAGAGGTGAGCAAGGGATGGGCAGGAGATGATATCAGGGTTTGGAGCAGGGACCAAGGGAAGGGGTTTACAGTTCATTGCAAATGAATGAATTGGATGGCTTTGAGGAGAGGGAGGATGCAAGTGCGGTTTTAAATGAATGAATGAATGCAGGCATGTGCACATATGACCGAAACAAACTTAACAAATAATTTGGGTATTTAGAGATTCCAATTCATGCAGATCTGGAAGGCAGTCATATTTCATAAGACAGGGTCGAATCACAACCAACTACTGTGGTCAGGACTGATTTGATTCCACCCTCAGCTATCTTTGGAGTTAGCCGCTGTCCAAAGATGCTTTGCTTAGGGAAGCCTGTGATGGAGGGAGAAGTAGGAAGGGGGGCGATAGCAGTTTGAGGTCAGTTGGAATGTCGCTGGGTACAGAGGATTTCAAAAGTGATGTTTGAGGCTGCAAAAAGGTCACAGCCTACTTGTTGTTTTGTGATGGGTGGGTTTAAGTTAGAATGTCTGATGCTCAGCAATGTTTTCTAGCAGGTGGGCTGCAAGTAAAGGAAAGCGTCCTTCATAACCAAACTTCACAGCTAAAGGGGGATGTTAGGTAATTCATCAGGTTTGTGAGAGATGGCTATCTGGCAGCTTGGTCACTTTGCGTTGCCTGTGGCAAAGCCATGCAGGATTGTGGGGCTCCACAGCAGTTCTCCATTGCAAGGTGGCACCTTCCTGCTTCATTGCTGGGGTTTTGGAAAGAGGCATTTATGGTATTTATTTACCGCGCTATTGAAAAATGAGCACGCTGATTGGATCACAAAATGAGATGGCTCAGAAAAATGATTTCCCTTCTTCTTTACATTTTAAGAGCAAAAAGGCCTAGTGGGCTAGGAATGGAGAAAGACTGTGTGGAATTATCCAGGCCAAGGAGTTAAGGTGTGGGCACCAAGCTACAAGACGCTGGAAAGAATATCAGGAATGTTCTAAGGACAGCAATGTTCCTTTCTCTTGTGGAAACTCGGGAATGAATGATCCCACACTAATCTGACTTTCCCTGGTCTTCCTGTTCATTTGCTCTGTGTGCATTAAATTTGTCATCGCTGGCGTAGCTGGAAAATGGAGGTCAAGTTTCATTTTGGCCTGCAACGTGATAAAAATGACCTGCGAAAGGTAGATGACAGGTTGTTATTTTATGCCCTGCAAAATAGCAAAGATCAGGTAGTGCCTCGTCTGTGTCCTCTTTTTTTTTTTTTTTTTTCCTTCTTGGATGGCGGATACTAACTTTCCTTAGTATCATAAATGCACGTCCTGATTTGTTAGAAGGGTGGTCAAGGTTTAAAACAAGAACGATCTATTTCTAACTAGCACTTTCAATCAGTACAGGTTGACTAGGCACCTTTTGCTGTGCGAGTTCTTTATGGAACCCCTGACAAGTCATAAAAATATCCAGAGCACAGGCGTGACATTCAAACATACTGTCTCTTCTGCTTATAGTTCATTGACTCCCAGAAGTCATCTATTTATAGCAATTAATGATTTCTAAGTAATTAGATCCCCCTGTTTCAACAACTATCACGTTGTAGGATAAGTCCTTCCCCACAGAAATGCATGTGGCAGGCAGTTTCAATAACGGGAACCAAGGCCAAAGTTGGGGTGTACGAGGCAGGGGAAGAAATCTTTTTCTCTAGGACTTGAAGTGGGTAGAGTTCACGTCCAATAAGGACTATCAGGAATTGTCTCTACATCAAGGGGTTCTTAAACTTAGGAAGTGCTTATCCTCTGCCTAACATTGCCCTCAAGAATGAGAGGGATAGCACCTGCCTGTCAGTTTTCCAGGGGACAGCCTGGCTACTGCATTGCAGCCTTCTCCATTGGAGGTCTTTCATGAGTCAGTGCTACTTCTGCTTCGCTTTGCTTTGTAAAGATCATTGCAAGGACTTATCTTGGGTAATTGTTATTACTACCATCTGCATTATGGCATAATTACCTTTCCAAAATGCTAGATCTCTTTAGCTGATGTTTAAAGATAAGTAATAGGCAAATAATTGCAGAGCCTTTGGATACAGAGCAGGAGCTCTGCAATAAAAGGTGGGCTGTGTTTACAGCATGTGTTTCTCTCTCCTGTTTTTATTTATTCCGCTTTCACTGGGAGAGGTAGAGGGGTGACTGGTTTTCCTCCCTAGCTCTCCCTTTATTTTTACACAGCCTGATGAGTAAGTCAGTGTTGTAGAATTTGTCCTCATCCCAATCTAATATCCACCCTACACAACGGATGGGATGTGGAGTGTGACATTCAAGAACGTCAATGTTTATTAATCAGAAGTCGTGGCAGGTAAATTGTCTCCATTCCTGAGGACTGAGAGTGAGAAGGCAGATGAGATGGATTAGAGAAAAGTCCCGTGGCCTCATTTGGATCAGACAGCAAGATCTGCTGTCATCTCGTCCTGATTCCTTGACTTTGGCATAAGCTGTTGGTTGGAACTTGTTTATTTGTGGCCCTGGATGTGCTCAGGTTTGGGCTACAGTTGGGTGATTAAAACTTGGGCCTGTTTCTTGCCTAGCACCATCAGTCAGCAGAACATCAGCTACAGAGTCTGGTGTCTTCGCTGTAAATCCTAGGGTATCTACGACATAACACTATGGACAGTGAGGCATACGAGTAAAGAGAACAGGGAACATGAAGACAACGGAGGAGAAAAATATGGATCAATTGACAATGCAGAGAAAAAGGCACGACAATATCAGGATGGTTTACATAAAGAACAGTATTGAATGGATGGTTTTAAAATTACTATTTTAAAATCTTGCTTGCTGTTTGACATTCTCATTTTTCTGGAAATTCAGGTGATTAAGCACATCTGCCCCACATAATTACCTCCCTAAATTCTTAAACAAATAAGGGAGATGTATTTGAGCCATGTGGACTCAAGGAGTAGCTACCATATGCCCACAAAACTTGGGGTAAGTACTAGCTCATAAAATACTATCAGTCCCCACATTAATTTTTGCAGTGAAAACTTATGGCAGATATAATAATTATTATTACTGGTATGAAGATACTTAAAAATTGTGACCTTTTGAGAGTTACTTTGTGCTACCACCCGTACTAAGCTTTTTCTTAGCAGTCTCTCGTTTAATCTACACAGCAGCCCTATGAGTAAATTTACTATCTTTTTAATTTTACAGGTGAGGAACCTAAACCTTAGAAAGTTTAAATAACCTGACTAAAATCATATTAGTTAGCAGAGCTGGAGTTGAACCTCGGTCTATCTAACCACGGTCTAAGAGTCTGTGCTATTACTTACATGTGACATATGTACGCTATTCATCTAGCAGAGTAGATGAGATATCTGTATTTACATCCGTATCTGTCTATTTATCTATCCATCCATCCATCCATCCATCCATAGCTATAGCTATCTATCTCTATCTATATCTATATGTATTATCTTCTCTATATTTATATAGATATGAAGTTTATCTATGATTATGTGGTTATTCATCTATTATAAGCCAGGATTTATACTGGGCAAGCCAGGAAGGATGCTAGTTTTGCAAATCTTAACAGTTAGCCATATTCTCCACTCTAGTGGAAAAAGTATACTGGAAAAGGTTTTGGTGGGTTGGCATTTATTTGCAAGGCTGCAGATTAGCTTCTCCCCAGCTGAAAAAGCTTTGCTTCCCTTGTTCCACTACCACCACCAATTAAGCAATCATTTTAAAAGCATTGAATATAGTCTCATTTTAAGAAATATATGTACCCATCAGAGCTGACATTCAAATAGCAAACTGTGTCAGTTCGTGGTGTGTGTGTGTGTGTGTGTGTGTGTGTGTGTGTTTTAAGGCCGACTAAAAATGTACCTAAAACACATTCCTGGTACAGGAAAACCAGTGTCTGATTTTCATGCTAGAGCTTGGTTCTTTCTGGCATAACATTTTCTTCCATGTTCAAAGACAAAACTGGAAGAGTGCTATAGTAAACTTTGCCACTTATTGTAAGCAGTTTTATCAGATGTTTTCTAGAGCAGCAGACTTGGATGAGGGGAGGTAAAGAAAGCATGAGGAGAATGGAAATCTCCTGGGAGTTGTGGTGGCGTTGGCGAGGAGCGGTCAGGTTGGAGGATAGAAAGGCAATGCTAAGAGACAAGACTCCACCTTCTTCCCCATTTGTCATTAAGCCAGCTGTAACTCTGGTTGTTTCATTGTATTAACCAAGGACAGAGCCGAATCCATGCCCAGCACTAAGTTTTCATACCTAGCACTAAGAAAATACATTCTTCCTAGTAGAGCGTTGCCTGGCCTGTGGTCTTCCTTCTTTCCGCCTTTTGCTCAGTGGCGTGCTCTTGACTGAGTCTCTGCTTTGTAGGAGGCACTGTGCCTCCCTGGTGCACGGGGAAAGGGCACAGTGACTGTCCTCATGGAGCAGCCAGCCTGGGTGGACACACTAAGAGTCAAAATGCCTTGGACTTAATAAAGCTCGGGCAGCCACTGCCTTGGCCTGGAGTTCTTGAGACAGATTTATAAAAGGTGAGATTGAAACATGAATGGTGTCCTTCCGTGTGGGAAAGAGGCAGGGTGTGGACAGTTCTTAGGGAAGCATCTTTCTGGAGTCAGAGTGTTCCGGTCCTGATGCAATCTCATCTCAGTTGCACTTAGTAAGCGTAGAACAGATCAGTCCTCAAGGGGTCTCACGGTAGAACTTCCCTGCTCGGATGCCCTTCCCAGGAAGGTTGGGGTGAGCTGAGCTGCTGCTGACCTGATGCCTGGTCCCTCTCCCTTGCATTCCTCTGGCATCTCTGGGAGGGATGCAAAGTAAATGTCAAAGCAAAGGTATCACTTCTCTGCCATTGTGGTGAAAATCCACATCCTGGAGAACTGGCATTGCTTCTACATTCCCTCCTGCTGTCGTTTTGGGATTTACCACCAGGGGACAACTCAGGTACAGGCAGATACATCCCAACAGGTAGATGAATGGCATTTTCAACAAAGAAAACTGGGAAGGCCCCTCAAAAGTGAAAAAAAAAAAAAAAGTTTGATATTTCTGAGAAAAGGTATTTATTGAACACTCTCAAATTTGCAGTACAGCTTAAATCTGCTAAAGCTTTTGTATTTATAGACTCAGTAATTGATCTAGATATCTCTTCTTGCTTTTTCTTTTCTAACGTTCTGGTGCTGAGAAAAAAACCGCATTTCTAATTTACATGTCCAAATTAGTTTCAACTTACTTATATTGAATGATAATAGATTTCTTTTTCTTATAATTAATGTTGTCTGAAAACATAATACAGATTTAACTTATCATTGTAAAGATCTTAAGATTTTAATATTTTTGCAGAGGCATAAATACAGTGTAGCTATAATTATTTCATTATGTATGTATAAAAATAGGATACAGCAAAAAGTACATGCTTTCCCTCACTGATTACTCTTAATGTCTCCCAAATTTCCTGATTTACAATATTCTCCAAGGATGTAGATTTTTCTAATTGAAGTACAGTAATTTGCATATTTTTAGACCTTGTTGACACAGTTAATTGATATGTCATTACTTATATCATGCTGAATATAATTTACACTCTTTATTCACGGCAGAGTTACAATGCTGTCCTTTTGGGGAAGAATTCACAAAGTAGTGTTCTTTGCCTTGCTTTTCTCTTTTGCTTAGCCAGCCTTTGCCTAAGGAAAAACAAAAGGAATAATGGCCAATTGGCAGGGTTTTCTATTCAGCTAAATATTAACCATTAACATAATAATCTAATATATCTTAGCATTGGTGGTACAATGTATGTTTTTCGAGTAGTTTGGTATTTTCAAAGAACTTTCACATATTATTATGTCAACTAATCCTCATGTAACCCCAGAGTGAAGGATGGTTATATTTCCTTTCCTGGTGGGCAAATGGAGCCTAAGAGAAGCAGGAAGACTGGTCCACGGTCACACAGCTAGAAGATTGCAGAGCTGGGCTGGGACATGTTTCCTTTGTCTCCAGGAACATGTTTTTCCCACTGCACTGCATATCCCAAAAGAGAGGTAAGGAAATAGGACTAGAGTAGTATGAAAGAAAGACCAGGAAAGCGTGGAAGACATACTAGTGGACCCGTGAACCACACGTATAAGCTTAGAGACGGGGGATCAAAGTTTACGTCGGTGGTGTCTATATAGGTGTGACTGAAACATTTAATGTTTCTCAGTACAGCTGCACATTTCCCTTTCTATATGAGAACTCTGAATGGGAGTGTTATGTACTCCCTACAGGTTGGGCCCAAGCTTTTTGTTCCTCTGTCACTCTCATGGTGCTTTGCTGTGTTCAAATGAGGCACTCAGAAATAATTGTTGAATGGATGAATGGTGTTCTTCAGACGTTGGACTTACGGCTTCATTGTTCTCATGATGGGCTGTGATTATATCTGTGACAACTTTGGCCACCCACACCCATCCGAATCTCACAGACCTCCTCTGAGAGGTAGAATTACTTTTTGCCTTTCTCCTTTTCCTTTTCTTTTTAAAGCCCCATTACTCCGGTTCTCTTGTTAAAAAGATGGTTGGAATGTGGCCTAGAATTTACGTGGATTGCTAAAGATGTAGGGTCTGCTTTTGGTGGATTTCCAAGTGTGCAATCCATGTGAGCAGCTGAAAATCACAACAAATGGGAGTTCAGAAAGCATGCAAAGGCGAGACATTATCATATAATGGAAAAAGCACCGGCCTGGGAGGGAGACAGACCTGGGCGTGGATCCAAAATCCGGCATTTGCTAGCCATGTGACCCCTCGCAAATCACCTCCCCGAGCCTCAGTTTACTTAGTACATAGCAGCACTCTAGTTACTGCTCTCCTCTGAAGGCAGTTCAGAGATAAGGTATGTAAAAGGCCTAGCCCAGGCCCTGGTGCCTCCTGCATGTGTTTTCCCTTCTCTCATTCATGTTCAGGCTGACACTGACCTCATTTAGATGAGTTGTAACTTCTGTTCAAAGAACACATGCAGCTCAGTTCTTCATTCAGGGATGCGGGATCATGTGACTTTTCATGCCTTGTTGATGTCACGGTTTGTGCTGAGAACCGTGGAGCACGGCTTGCTGTCCACTGTGAGCACAAATGGAGGGGCGGCTGCTTTTTACCCCCAGCAGCTGTGAGGTTGGGTCCTATCACAGAATCGGAGAGGGGCGTGTCAGGGAGCTGCCCTGTTGTACAGAAGGGGGCGGTGTTTGGGGGGGGGCCCTGGAGGGTCCGCCCCCTCTCTTCACCGGGAAGCGCTTTTTCTGATGAAGGCCAGGCGAATCTTCCCCGTGAGAGCGATGCAGCTGTGGGTCACTTCCCACCAGCAGTGGGAAATGTGCTGAGCCTGAGAAGGGAGCGAGGGCTGACTACCGGCGGTCGTTTCCCTTTATTTCTAGAGGACTGAGGTGGTAGAGTAGAAAGAGCCCAGGCTTTGGAGGCCTGCAGCTGAGTCCTGGCTTTGGCACCCACTACATGACCCCGGGGAAAGTCACTTCATCTCTTTGAGGGTAAGTTTCTCCTTTGTAAAGTGGGGCTAATAAAACCTAGGTGATATGAATTGGAGAACCTTGGAACCTGGGTGTTAGGAGGATTCAGGAAAGGATAGAGATGATTAGTTTGGTTGTTTTCATGGGATTGCTTCCAGGCCAGTTGTATCATGAGTAGCATTGGTGGCCACCCAAAGGCTCGCTTGTAGTGGAGGACTCCACTGCTGGCCAGGGGTTCATAGTTCCTACAAGTCTTCTGTAACTCTGGGCGTTTTGATTGGGTTACGGCATGATGCTACCTGGGAGGGAACCTCCTTAGCTAGGTACCATGTTAGCAAAGACTTGTTTATTGGATCAACCAGTTCCCATCTCTGTAACGTAGCAGGAAGTTGCAGGTCCTTGTTGAAACCGGTTACAGAGCAGGTGTGCTTGGGAAGGGGACGCTGGGAAATGGTGGGAAGAAGAGTGCTGCCAGCTGAAATCCTTTGGTGGGGAGCCCAGGGCAGTCTGGTATGGATGGGGCATCGGAGGCAGTGCAAGAGTGTGAGGGCCACCCATCATTAAATCCATTAAACTAAATACATGCCAAGTGAGGGTCTCCTCGGTGCCTGTCACCGTGCCAAGTGCCAGCAAGGAGACCTTTGATTAACTCAGCCTCTGTTCTCAAAGTGTTTACCACCTCGTAAACAAATTGTGAATGCAAGTCAGAGTAAGACAACCACCTACACAGGCACGATGTGAGCACCATAGGTGGTCCAAGGAGTGAGTTCTCATTTGTGGTAGGGGCCATTCGGGAAGGCTTCCTGGCAGAGAAGTCCGAAGAGAACAATTGCCAAATGCTTCCTATTTCAAAGTCTTGACACAGGATGGGCTGAAGCCCGTAGCGAGGGCTTTCTCAGGGGTACAAGAGAACTTCTGGATGGGTTATGAGTATGTCTACGTGTGCAAAGTAAAATGGAGAATCCAAGCAGTTATTTGGATCATTCAGGTCGGCTTTTGAGGCAGTATCAGAGATTTTACTTGATTTATCCAGGCAGTTGTCCATTTGTTCTTTCTGTATTCTATTTCCCCGAAGACCGTCCCTGCTGGTGAAGAGAACACTATAGATAAATGCTGTCAAAGCACTCAGGGTGCCTGGGAGGTTTATAAGAGTCGAGCCTTTGCCTCATACCCCAAACTCACCTTTTCTGGAGGAAAGCTTGCCCCTGAGATGGAGGCCTTGGAGATGAGGGCAGGGAAGCCTTCCCTGCTGTGGTGATTATTAGAATTCTAATGTAGCCTCAGGATGTGGGACATGGATGGGCAAAGACACCAGGGATCTGACCCTTGCCTGCCTCACCAGCTCTGTCTGGTACCATGCTTCTCCCCTGCACATTCTGTCTTAGCGACATGGCCCGTTCTCAGCTCCCGGAGTACTGCATATTCTTTCCTATTGCAAGTCTTTGCATATGCTGTTCCCTCAACCTGGATACCCTTCATTTTGCACATTTTAACTAACCAACTTCTATTCCTCTTGCAATCCTTATTTTAAATAGTAACTCTCAAAAGATCTCCCGGTATAAATCAGGTCCCTCATATGATTGTCTTTCATGGAACTCTGGTACTTGTCCTTTAGGGCGGTTATAAAAATTTGTGATTATATATTTTCTTGTTGCTTACTTAACCTGATCTCCTCTGCTCGACTATGAGCTCCAGGAAGGCAGGAAACATATATATATATATATTTTTAATTTTTACCCCTGTTGCATAAGACCAGTACAGTACCAATAACATAGTAGGTGCTTAATCCCCAATTATTACTTACTAGATGAATGAATAGTTATACAGTCGTTCATCTCAAAGAGAGTTCAGCAGAATCGAACGTAAAAAAGTTTCTCTTTCTTAGAGGAAGATGCTGCAACCCAAGATGTGAAGGGACTTAAGCCAGATGAGATTAAGCAGATAAATAGGTAGTTGGTAGCAGAACCAGGGCCAGCAACTGTGTTTCCTGAATTCCAAACCAGTGATTTTTCTATTAGATAGTTTTAGAGGTGGCTTAACATGGTGGTTAAGAGTGAAGATTCTGGAGCCACAAGCTGTATGACCATGGCAGTATCTAACTCCTCAGCACCTCAGTTTCCTCATCTATTTAATGGGCATAAAAAGGCTACCTATTTCATAGGGTGGTCATGAGAAGTAAATGAGATAATCTAAAGCACGTAGAGAAGTGCCAGCTTATGGATAGTGTTCAGGAAATATTAGCCATTATTATTGTATCACAACTATCATCATCATCATCATCATCATCATCTTGAGCCAATGAGGGCACGTGCAGATGACAGGTGACACCATCTTAAGGTGCATAGGCAAAAAGGATGAGTATTCATGGCATTTCATTGCCCTAAAAGCCCAAAGCCCCTGGAGGCAATGGAAGCTGCAGTTGCACAGCTCTATAGGTGATGCAAAGGTTGGCAATGAAAATAAGTGTGTGTAAAGGAAAGGTACACTAAAGTTTTCTCCAAATAGTCGCTTGTCTGGAAAATACTTTGGGCTGCACATTGCAGACTCAGTGGTCACAGCACGTGCCCAGTTTTTTTGTTGGCAATTAGCTCTGTCTGTCCTTGGCAGTCCTGCTCATGGTTCTGGTGCCTAGTGGCACTGAATGGGTTAGAAGTCATGGCCCCTTGCAAAGGGCATGTGCTCCAAGTGGCTCCAATGGGGTATCAGTCTCTTTGCAAGCTACCTTCAGAGGCTATAATGTGATCATAAGGTGTGAGTAATTGTAGCAGATGTGTACTGAGCCCTTCCTTACTAGGTGCCAGGCACTGCTCTAAGCCCTTTACCTGCATCCACAATCGTTTAATTGTCCCAACAACTCTGTTAGGTGGGCTCCATTCACCGACGCTTAAGACACTGAGACATAGAGAGTGTGAATAAACTGCCCAAGGTCACATGTGGTGTGAGTACGTGAGCAATGATGCACGTGACGACAGGGGGTCTGATCCAGAAGCACCCACATTCTTAATAACTGGGTGATCTTGCATCGTGAGGCACAGCTGTAGTAGGTGACAGGGGGAGTTACTTGAAGCCCAAATCCTTATTCTGAGGTGGCTGGACTCTAACGTAATGGTTTCACAGAAGGGTCTTGTTTGCATTTCTGAAACATGTGACACCGTGTGTGCCTCTGTCTCTGTCTATCTGCCTGCCTGTCTCTATTTTTGTGTCTCCCTTATCTGTCTCTTGTTCTCCCTTCTCTTTCCCCATCCTCTCTCTGCCTCATACAGGGCTACAGTTTCCAATCTGCACATCGTCTGATAATTGACATGTTCAGCAGAGGTATCAACATGCAACAAATTCACGGACATTCCAATGGAACTTGCTATACATAAGTAACCAGAGATTAGTTTAAGAATTTTGTTTCTTTTTCTTCCTTCCCCTCCAAATATCTGCAAATAGAATCTGGTCTAGGGATGATTCCTTATAAATATAATGCTTTTGCAGCAAAGGAGAGGAAAAAGGGAAAAATTCTGAAGCTCTGACAGAAAGCAATATTCTCAACTAAAAAAAAAAAAAAAAAAAATCTCTTCTCTCCAGCTATAAACATGCACTAAATCACACATACAAAGAACCTAATCTTTAAGCTGAAAGTTGGTGGCTGCTCTAACTTGCTTCTTGGACTGGCAAGGGGAGAAATACAAGGCTAATGTCACTACCTGTGAGGGGACAGGGCCATCCATGTGTTGATTGTGTACATTCAGAATACTGCAGTTTTGTAAATGAGCATTTCTGGGGTTCTGGAGGCGTGCTCTTCTTAGCTCTTTTGGAGAATTACAAGGTTTGCTGTGTAAATATGAGTCCGATTTAGTCTTCAGTTCTAAGATGAGAAAAATCATCCACCTCTTGGTTACTCAGGAACATGACTTAAGAATTTTAATGATTTTGGAATTACACTGTGACAAGCTGAGTGTTTTTTTTTGTGTGTGTGTGTGTGTTTTTTTTTTTTTTTTTTTGAGGATGGTGAAAGACATCATTATGCAAGTTTCAGGAACTATCTGGTATTTCATGAGGGAAAATGTCAACATTTGGTATATCTGATGATTTCATTTTATATGTGTGAAAACAGAGGCAAATGTCTGTATTTGAGCAGAGTAATTGTATAGATCTGTGTCTGTACTTTTCTTGAACATACTGTTAAAATAATAATTAAGCCCTCACACCTGTTAGACTGTGAACAAAGTCCTCTTCTCAGAAAACAAGTGCCTTTCAAGAAGCTCCCAGTATCACCGAGACAAGGCTCTCCTCTCTAATTCTTTTCCCACCCGTTTCCTTTTCTCTATTCCTTTTCCTTCTCCTCTGCTTTATCTCTTCCCCCTCTCCTCCTTCCTCATCATTTCTCTTCTGGGGAAAGTGATTTCTTGACCCTAGAAAGTAATTTTGGCTGGGATATATCTGAGCCAGTCTGGGATTCAGCAATTCTTTCTGTTTCTTGAGCCGAGTGGAATTTTAAGTGGGCTCTGGAAGGACAAAAAAGAGGTGTTGAGTGAGGAGAGGAAACCAACACCAAGAACAGCATGGTCACTTGCATCTGCCCCAGGCGGAGGCTGGCCACAGACGAGGGACTAATCAACCAACGGTCATTTATGGAGCACCTACCGTGTTTCCCCGAAAATAAGACCTAGCTGGACAATCAGCTCTAATGCATCTTTTGGAACAAAAATTAATATAAGACCCGGTATTATATTATATTATATTATATTATATTATATTATATTATATTATATTATATTATATTATATTATATTATGTAAGACCCAGTCTTATTTTACTAGAAGACCAGGTCTTATATTAATTTTTGCTCCAAAAGATGCATTAGAGCTGATTGTCCAGCTAGGTCTTATTTTTGGGGAAACAGGGTATATGTGCAAAGCACTTAGCCAGGTCCTGGAGTAGCACCATTTCTGCCCTTGGTGACCTGATGGAATCAGTTGTTATAAAACAAAGGTACTTCCCACAATAGCAAGTATAGATTAATCACCTGGTATGGGCTGGTTGATTAATTTCCCAAACTCCTTTTCAATGTTAGTTTCAGAGTTCTTAAAAGACTCAAGGGAGGTGGGAAAGAAAAGTATAGTTCAGTGCTCTCCACTGGACCATCTGTTGTCTTACGAGAAAATACAATATACTTTTTTTTCCTTTTGTTCAGTACATTTACATATTCTCCTTAAGAAGTCAATTTCCTAATTTCTAAGTTGGGGATCATAGAAGTACGAAACTCCGGGTGACGTACTTAGGGCAGCACCAAACACATTATTATGGTCAATGACTGTTAGCTACTATGATTGTTGTTCTTATAGTGCTCGGACTTCTGGAATTTGTATCACCAGTTTCAGATAGCTCAGCAATACTTTTACAACACCCACTTCATCTAAGAATGGCAGAGGGCACAAGTGCAACTGAGAATGTTGGACACAACATGTCAAGGAAGTGTGTTTTATTTAGGAATGCAGCAAAGGAAGATTCAGCAGGTCCGGTTCTTTTCTTTTTTCTTTTTTGTAAGCAAGTATTTTGCACACCAGGTCTTGTGTACTTGGAGTTTTATATCTTTCTTTCAACTTGCAAACTGGTCATTTCCCCGAAACGAGACTCCTATAACATTTCATTATAAAAAAACATCTCTGCCAGGCAGGGCACTAAGTCGCATCTTGCATTGTTCCTTTTATCACAAGCAGATCCTTTTCAAGATCAGATGTTCCCGATATAGGTAACAAGGTCACTGAAGGGAGAATGAAAAAGCAGAGTACGGCACGAAAACCAGTGCGCGCGATAAGATTATTTTCCATCACAGGAATGCTGCCCCATTTGCTGCAAGTCTGCTCTGAATGTAAACGTGTAGTTTTCACCACAGTCCAGTACCTAGCAAGGGGCTGGAAACACGCCAGGTGTCCAATGAGCATTTGTTGACTGATATTCACAAAGCTCTTTTTTCAGACCTCAAAGAAACTTCCTCACTTTGGTTCTATTTCTGCCCAAAGGGAGTGTCTACACCTCAGCATGTAGGCACTCCCTTTGATGAGCTTGGAAGGCGTAGTAGCCATGAGCCTAGGGTTTGGAGCCAGGCTGCATGGTCCAGAGCCTGGCTCTCACTAGCTTGTCACTCATGTGACTACAGGCACACGTCTTTGTCCCCGAGAGGTCATTGTTTGAATCTTGATTTTGTAAATGGCACAGGAAGGATGGCTGGAAAAGCTTCTATATAAAGGCTTATGTTGAGGATCAAAAGTGTTCAGAAACCGTCTGGGGCCTTGGGAACTGCATGAAGAGTTTCATGGCCTCAAAGCTATCTGAGGGCTTGGTGGTATTTTCCATGCTCTACCTCAAGTTACTTATTCAGATCATGAATACCAAAAACAGTCAAAAACTCATCTGGGACCAATGAAATAGTGTCTGTTTGTTGCACCAAGGGCTAGGACACCTGTGCATGGTTCTCAGCTGGCAGGGTGTTGCTCAAGTAAGTAGCCTGTAGAGATGCCATCTCCATCTGCATTCCCTTTGGCCTCTAACAGCCTCAGAAGTTGCCCTTCCCCTAATGCTGTACACAAAGGTGAAGAGTTGAAATTAATTAAAGTGGGGAATACAATGTTTCTCAGTGTAACAAGTAGGATGATTTAGGTGGTACAGACAAATACATGCATTTTTATTTTAACGGTTATGTACAAAAATATATAATTAATTTATAGAACAAATGATCTCATGGTTATTATTCCTTAGGAGTAGGCAAAGTGAAAAATGGGAGTGAATTTGAATTTCACTTAAAGAAAAAATATTCAGTAAATGCCAATCTCAGTAGTTTGTAGATTAGCAAAGATTGTGAGAGTGATATGTAAATGAATAAGGTTTGGAGAATATTGGGCTAATGCAACACTAATTAAAAATGTAATACTATGTATGTAAATGCCACTAAAAGATTTTCATGCTCATTATATTTTCAGAGCTCAAATTGAGCATGTGGTCACAGTAGATGAGGTCATTCATTGAAGGAAAAAGGGTTGGTAAATTGGAGAAGTAAGGCAATAATGATGGTAAATCATAATGATGGTAAATCCTAGAGTGACATCGCTCCTTGGTAGAATGGTAGGTAGGATCTGGTAATAATACACACACACACACACACACACACACACACACACACACGGATAATTAACCCCTATTCATTGTTTAAGTCAAATAATTTCATGTGTTTTGTGTTTTAGTGTTACTTTAACCTTCCCACCCCAACATTTATTTTTTAATTACAAAGTAACCTAGATTTTTTGTAACAACAAAAAAAACAACATAGCAGTTGAGGCAACCTTGAGTATTTGAACTGTTTTCAGTAATGCCAGTGTATTAATAGGCTCTTGCTATATAACAAACCACCCCAAGATTTAGTGATTATAGTCATAACCCATTTTTTTTCCCCCTTATGAATCTTTGGTCCTGCAATTTGGGCTTGTCTTATCTGGGTACATGCACAGTTGCAGTGAGCTGATGGTTAGCCAGGCAGTTTTGCATCTAGGGCTTGGCTTGCTGTCCCCTGGGATGATGGCAGTGACTGGGCCACGTTTGTCATCATCCATCAAGCTAGCACAAGTTTGTTCTCTTGGTAGAGGCAGAGTTGTAAGAGAGAGAGCATGGAAGAGTACAAGACCTCCTGAGCATCAGAACTGGCACACGACTGCTTCTGACACATTGGATTGGTTAAAGCAAGCCCCAAGGCCAGTATGATTGAAGGGGGAAGAGTCTTTATCTCTTGATGGGAGGAACTACAAAGTTACATTGTGAAGGGCAGTACAATGGGAGAAAGGAAACATTGTGGCCATTGTTTTGCAGCCGGATAGCTTCACCAAATGCCTAAGATGTGCCCTATGAGTTAGATCTATAGTCTATTACAACTACTTGGCAGACATGTCACCTTGGACGAGTCACTTCATTTCTGGTATCATGGTTTATAAAAAGGAGATAATATACTAGCTCCTCAGCTCTCAGAATTCCAGTCGTGCCCCACAAATCAGACCAGCTGTGTCAAAATACCTTGAAAGCTACAAAGTCCCTAAAAAGGTGCAATTTTGTGCTGACTTTGCACAGATTCCTCTATAAAACAGGACATCATAATAGAACTGGCCTCATAAAGAGACACAAAATATCAATAAGTCAATTGCTGACTGCTTAGCCCAGTTCTGGCACAAAGAAGGATTCCATAAATATTAGTGGCTCTTCTTATTATTAATAAAAAAATGGAGATAAGCGATAGGTAGAGAATACTCAGTAGGTTGTGATTAAAATAGAAACAAACAAAAAAGACAAAACAAACCCATTGCAGTGAAATATGAGCTTACCCCCAAATCTCCAACTGTTTTACTATAAAATGTGTTTGTTCATCACCCGTTGATGGCTTTTGAAATCATTTGTTTTTATTGTCTAACAAAGGGCACTTTTCTGAGTGCTTCATTATCTGTTAGGAATGCTTCAGCATTTGCACCAAACCCTGTGCTCAAATGCTGGCACTGGCAATACCTCTTAGAGATAATTTTCAAGTTAAGTATTATGCATCAGGTAAATGATTGTGCATTAGCAGGTAGAAATGGACATTTTTTTCCGTAAGAAATATTCAACTCCCCCCCCCCCCATAGTTAACTGCTTCAAGTAAGACTGTAGAGCATACTGCATGTACAAAGTCAGATTAAAAATAAGAACAAGAAATATCTTAAAACTATTAGCTCTTCCAAGAAAGGACTTAATATATTTGCTGTTCCCTTTTTTCTGCTGTACAGTCTCACGTATGTGTATGATGTTATTTGAGCAATGCCAAAAACAAAACAAAACAAAACAAAATAAAAAAACAAAAAACCCACACCAATAGCAATGTGCCATTTAGAACTTGTGGCTTTTATTCATTTGGCATTGTTTTAAAGTATAGACAGCCAGATATTGTAATAGCATGTGTCTCCCTCTATCCGGAGTGCTTCTTGTTTTGCTGTTTCTGTCACTAGATTATATGCCTCTGGAAGGCATCAGTCAGATTTTCCTTACATGTCCGTGACTTGCAAATAGTAGGTGCCAAATAAATATAAATTAAAATGAAGAATGAATGAATGAATGTGTAATGGTGGTATATGAAGAACAGTTGTATTTCACTTAGGCAATATTCTTGAAGGCCATCTTTTAACCAGAATCTTACATAAGAATGCATCCCACTAAGGATGTTTTCAGGTGTGTTGCTTTTCCACATGCTGTATGCAGGAGTGTAGTACTATAAGACAGCCTGTATGTGACATACAGAGAAACCAATGCTCTTACAAGGTAACCTTCAGAATTGCAGGTGCTTTTCTGGAAATGGAATCTGCACTATGCTGCATAAGTGGCAATTCAATCGTTACATACTTCTATCCAAAGACACCACAGATGTAATTAAAGTGACCTGCTTTCCTGTTGGTCCCCTTCTTTAAATGGTATAGTCCTGGAAGATGGAGAAACTGTGTTTTGTCCCTTATATGCCTGTCACTTCTCAGAATGCCTGGGATGTACTAAGCACTAAGAAGCCTAAGAATCTTTTAATGGCTTGAAGACTTTGCCCAAGCCTTGCCCTCAAGGCACTTCTCATCTGGAGCTGAGGCAGCAGAAAGACATCAAGGTTGAGTTTTAAGACCCATTTGCAAAAGCCGTGAGGACCTGTAACTGACTTCTGTGCAGAAAGGTAAAATCGAGCAAGCTTGCCTTTGAGATGTGTTGCTTGTACTTTCACCTTTGACCTTTCTTCCTTGGCTCTGCCTCCGTGTCCCCATTTCTATTCCATGCAGTTGGTTCTCTTAGTGGCATGATTCTTCCTCTTCTTGATCCTGGGTTATGCTCCTCTGAGGAAGGTGACAGTCAGGAGTGCAGAGGCTCCTTGCTAAGAAGTGACAGCTCTTTCCTATGCCTCGTGGGGAGCGTGCATGTGTGTACAGCACAAGGCTTTGCACACTGCATGCATTCAGGAAATACACGTTTAAATGACTAAATAGATTCCATCTTTGGTGTGTAGCTGTTTTCTTCTTCCTCACGATTCCTCCCTTTTGTAATTTCATGATCTTCTGCCTTTGACCAGCATCTCATTGCTTTCCTTCCCCCGACTCTACATTCAAGGATGACTCTTGTGTATGTCCCCCTTTCTCTCCTCCCATGACACTTTTTTGCTCTGTACCAGGACAATGGGGGATGAGGGAGACTCATATGGAGACTTGTAATAAAGCAGCTGAAGTATGTTGCAAAAAGAAAAAAACCCACCAGCTACAAAGGTAATGCTACTTTGTGTCCGCATGGTGCTAGGTGCTGGGACAAAGCCATGGATAATAGTTGCTGAGTTCTAGGACAGCAGAGCTGAAAGAAGGGACCTTCTTATGCAACACACATAAATCACGTATCCTCAGAATGCCAGGCACCAGAGTGGGTCCTGCATATACAGCCATAACCTAGTATTAGTCTCTGAAGAGTGGCTTCTTTGGGAAGAGGCAAAGTTCCACCTTGAGCGATCCTTAAGACTTAAGACTCGAGTGAAGGTTAAATCCTTGTTACTCACTGTGTGTTTAGTTGGAATCCCCAGTGTGGTTGCCTGTGAGGGTGGGTCAGGCAACTCTGTGCCCATGGCTTCTGGGCCCTGTGAAATGAGAGAATATGCCATATGCTGCCTGTTGAAGTGGTCAGCACTGGAGTCATGAAATAAATGAGATTTTGGTGGGTTTTGTGCTCTTTTCTGCTCAATGAAGCTATGAATGGGATTACAATGAATTTGTGAGGTATTTTATTATGTACACAGGTAGCTTGGAGCCATTTAGCTATATATAAAATAAAAGATAGGCAACAAAAAGATTAGAACAAAACGTCCCAGAAATCAGAGTAAGCTCAATGATTGTTATCACAAATGGGATCATCTTTTTATTACAGAGAACAGGGATGGACCTCTATGCCTCCCAGGGCGGCGTTCCATTTTCTTCAGTAAATAATACAGGGTTTCCCCCATAATTACCTGATAGATTGGAATAGCTCCTTGGGACCCATTTCAGTCCATTGGGTAAATGATATGTTTTCTAATGGCGTTTTTACCCAACAGTGAAGCTTGTGAACTAATGGTATATACAGGAAGGCCTCTGTAGGGAGTGATGCAGAGGCACTAGTTACCCCTATAAAGTTATACGCTAAGCCCCGAGCTACCAGATTCCAGGGAGACACCATTTGTATTTAGTATTACCAGAGAAAATAAACACTTTGCAAGCACATTCTTAGGGCATTTTCACAGGATGTCTAAAGTGGCCGTGCATTGGGCAGGGCGCCATTTCCAGCCAGTGACATCCTATTTACAATGCAGCTGCTCTTTGCCGCTATGAAAGACATGTCAGAATTAGTCTGGGAAAATCTCATGACTCGTCCCATATGGCTGCCTGGATCAGCGATCTTGGAGTTGTTGATAGAGGAGTGATTTAGATTACTGAGGCAACCGTGAGATCATGGAAAAAGGCCCCGAGGGGCAGCCGTGAGTCATGGGTTGTGCTCCAGCTGTGGCACTTCAGGAGCAAGTCCCTTACCTCATTGAGCTTCAGTGTCTGTCTTTAAAATGGGGATAACCGTCACTGCAGCACACAGAAACTGGGGGGCTTGAGAGGCATGCTTCATGGTCTTTACTATAGGGAGGTTCCTGGCATGTGCTAGGCCCTCAGTGGGTGCTTACTAAGAAACCGAACCACTCATAACAAATGATTTGGCACTAGAACAACTACTCTTGAAACTTGCCTGCTCCCATGAATTACCTGGGCTGTTTGTTCAAATACAGATCCCAGGCCTCCTACCTGGCCTATTAACTGAGACTTTCCAGAGGAGAGGCCTGGGAACCTGCATTTAATAAGCATCCCAGCTAATTCTCGTGGTCATACTGGGCTGGAAAGCAGTACTGGAGACAAAGAAGCTGTACACGAGTCACTTGAGGTATTTAGGTCATTTGTAGGGCGAATCAGGAACATGATTTGGTTACTGGTTCCCTCCCTGTGGTCCTTGACTGCCACAGTTAGCAATCTAACCAACTATTATGGCCAGTTATATGTTGGTTCAGGTGTGTGCGCGCACATGTGGCCTGCACTCTGTCATGACCACCTCAGGGTGGCTTCGCTACATTTCTTTGACAATGAATTTTTTTCTTTTTGTGTCATTCCAAATTGCAAGGCACACAGATGTGTTCTAAACTTAAAATGAGTATCGGCCCAAGAAGCATGATTCCCCAAAGAAATAGAAATCAGTGACACGTCTACATGGCCTTCTCAGAGCTGACCCCCCCAGTCTGCTCCCTGCAGTTTCAATGCTGGTCGTCTGACGGTTTGGCGCTTCCTTTAAAATGCTCTTCCTGGAGTGGTAATGAACCGAGGAGTCTGCTCAGCCAGATAGCTTCACAAGATACCTAAGATGTGCCCCATGAGTTAGATCTATGGTCCAGCCAGCCTGGCATCTTATCGGGGGCTGTACCTCTCTAGTATAATTTGTGGGGCATCCGCTATTCCTTTTCATGTTGACGATCTAGAAAATAGGACACTGTAGTGGAATAAGAAGGCATAATAATGAATTGCGATATCTGGGAAGCTTCAGATATACTGCTTTTCAAATGTGATCCCATTGAATCTTCATGAAAACTGAGTTGTTATTCCCATTTTGCAGATGAGAACACTGATGTTTAGAAAGAGGTATGTTACTTGCGCGAGGTGAAACTGGAACCCAATTCCAATCTCAGACTCGCACCCATCGTGCAGGGATATTCTCCCCACAATGTACCCCAGCATTGCAGACTTTTTCAGCCTCTGTGAACAGGTGTAGTCCTTTTGCTATCGATATTAATGCACCCAGACTCCATTTCCTTGATTTCAATTCGTCTGGTCTTTTACAGTCTGCTTCTTTTCAGATTTTTATGAAACTTTCTGTGGGAGGAGGCTGATTTGTCCATTCCAATCCTGACCACTGCTATTTTGCTCTTGGAATATCTTAGAGACCTATCACCCCCAGTTTGAATAACAAGATCTCTGAAATTAGAAGGGCTCTCCTAGTCATTTAGTCCAATCCATGAACAATGTCAGAATGTTGACTCAATCTCTCTGCCATATCATTGAGCCCTCTGTCTCAATGCTTCTGGGGAGGGACAACTTGTTACTATCAGATGCCATCTGTGACAACTCTGGGCAGACAATACAACCTGTTCACATTGCCCGTATAAGAAACATCCAAACCTGTAGAGAATTTTTATGAGTTTATTTGAGCCAAACCGACGACATATGCCAGGGAGCAAGATCTCAAATGCTCCAGAGAATAACAGTTGTGCAGTTTCCTTTATGTATTTGAAATTAAGGAGGGAGGGGGGTTAAGAAAGGTTGCATGAGGGTGGGAGAAAACAAGAAGGGGATGGGGTTACCTCTTTCATGCTTTAGAAGGAGGGGTCTGAAAGGGGGCATTTCAAACCTTTGTCAACCTAGATGCACAGAAACAAAGGGCAGGGCTGCTTAAGGCAAAGACAAGCCTTTTAGTAAAAGAAGTTACATGCCTGGGGCGTGACTATCCACCATGACCTGCCCAGTTAGGACCTTATGATCAGAGCACCGCGTGAGGTGACTTTCCAGAGAACCCCCTTTTCTTCCACAGCTTTTACTTCCACATACAGTCTTCCGTAGGGCTGACAGGGAAGCTCAGAGGGACTACAACACAATGTGCCACAGTCGTGGTTGATTGAACCCAGGACCCAGGATCCCTGGGTTTTGGAATAGTCACTTTCCTTGGATAAGCGACAAAGCAACTTCACATCAGAGCTGAGGAGAACGGTAAGATGGCAAAAACTGAGGAGCCTTTGAAGTCACCCGGGGGGTGATGTAAAGGAAACACTGTGGTGTTTTTAGGATTGAAAAGAGTCTAAAGCAGCAAGGGAAAGGGCCATCCTTGCATATTATTGATTTCCTACCTATTGATTTCAAGGGATGAACTGTCTGCCTGAGAGAAAGAGACTGACAGTGAAGCAGACACCCAGACCTCCGACCTTCAGGGGAGGGAGGGAGGGAATGACATATAAAACACCCCAGGTGCTCACTTTCAGTCAACCCATGAGCACATTCCAGGTCTTGAATCCTTCTCTCAGAATCCTGGAGGGAGCTAGGTCCTTGGCTTGCCTCAGCCTCCTCCACTGTCCTCTCAGGGGATCCCAGCTGTAGGGAGAGAGCACTAAGGGCTCTCATTTGGATCTTACTGAACCTCAAGGGACAGTATTGACACAATTCTGGGCATCATTGTATCTGATGCATCTGTGTGTCTCCAAACCCTAGCTAGTGATTGCATAAAGTAGATGTTCAATAAAGGTTTTGAAAAATGAATGAATGCTTGATGAACTGCTCTCTTTCTTAGAGGCATTAAAATACTATTACATTGGGAGTTTATCTCATTCTTTCCAGTTGGTAAATACCCAGAGGGGCGGGATCACGCTTAAACTTCTTTCTTAGGGCTCTGCTGTGATATGTAATACATCTTGGAGGCCTTGGGGTCAGGATCAGCCTTTTTCTCCCTTTGATAAGACCAGGGGTTGTTTCTGCCCTAGGAGGGACCACTTTCTCTGTCCTCTGCACTGACTGAGAACACCATGGTAAGATAGAGCCTGGCTGATAAACCTTTTTTCCTTTTTTCCCATTAAAAAATAATCTTTTTTGAAGTACAGCTTAACATTCAGTAAAATTTACCTGTTTTAAGTGCACAACTCAATGATTTTTAGTAAATTACAGAACTGTGCAGCCATCGCCATTATCCAAATTTAGAATATTTCCATCACCCTGGGAAGATTTCTCAGGTCTGCTTGTAGTCAGTCTTCAACCCCACCCTTGGCCCAGGCAACCACTAATATACTTTCTGTCTCTCTAGATTTACCTTTTCTGTATTTTTTATATAAGGGGATCAAATACTATGTGGATTTTGCCTCTTTCCTTAGCATAATGTTTTGAAGTTTCATCCACGTTACAGTATGTATCAGTAGATCATTTCTTTTTATTGCTGAATAGATTTCCATTGGATGGACATATGACACTTGGTTTTACCATTTACTAGTTGATGGGCATTTGTATTTATTTTTGCCTTTTGATTCTTATGCTGCTATGGATATGCCTGTGTAAGTCTTTGTGTGGACATATATTGAAAGTAGTGAGCTTGGCTCTGTGTAGAAGAGAGAACAGAAATGAATGAGAAATGAATTTCACATATATTTGTGAATTTCCCATTCAGTATCTAACTAAGAAACAAAAGAAGCCTGTGTCATTATTATCACTTTTAATATGTAAAGTGATGATATTTTCTACACCAAAGTCAGTCTTTTGATAAAAAGACTGTTGATGAAAGGTTTATAATACCATAAAAGTGGAATGTCATATGTATGAATCATGAATTAACCTTTTTATAGGGGTAATGTATAAGGTTCCTATAAATACGACCTGCTCATCAAATAGAAAGTTCTGCTTGAGAGTTAAAAATGCATTCTTTCATGAATTAGTATGAATTGAGTGACACATGTCAGCCACATTTCTGAATGCCGAGGGTACAGCAATGAGTAAAGAACCCCAAATTCATGGAGCCTACACTCTAGAAGGAAAGTAAGATAATGAAAAAATAAATTAGTAAAAATATAGTATGGTAGATGATGATAAATGCTGCAGAGAAAAAATAAGCAGTTAAGGAGGCTAGAGTATTGGAAATAGAGGTGGGAATGGGACAATTTAAATAAGATGGTCAGGGAAAGCTTCACTGAGAAGGTGACATGGGCAAAGATGTGAAGAAGATGAAGAAACAAGTCATGTGAATATATGGCAGAAGAACATTCTGGGCAGAGGAAAAAGCAAGTGCAAAGGCCCTGAGGCAGGAGTCTGCGTGAAGGGCACAAGCAATAGAGGAGGTCAGATGGCTGGAGCAGAGGGAGTCAGACAGAGTAAGCGATGATGTTAGAGAAGTGGGATCAAGCAAGGGCGGTGATGTCCTCGGAACACACCTTGGACAGCTGACAGGTGGTGAGGTCTTTGTCCCACGGAGAGGATGAAGGGGCCCTTGGCAGGGGTCCTATGGTAATGGTCAGGTGTCACACGATCAGCTGGTCACAACTGCTTTTCAGGTCCCTTGCAAAACAGACAGAGCCATGATTCTCTGAGATTTAAAATGGCTGTTCTGTACTAAGCAGGTGGGGCATCAGAGAGGATGCCATTTGAGCTGGGCCTGCACTCCATCAACGAACTGATGGAATATTGCCCGGCATTTGCTGTCTGTCAGAGAGGATGTGAAGTGAGCAGACTTGGAGGGGTTCAGGACAACCTCTCATTTCATCGACCAGTGTCTCACTTCGGTCTCCTCCCTGCCCTGGCATTGCAAGGTAGCTCAATTTAAAAATCAAGAAATCTTTTTTCCCCCTCAGTAGAGTATACCCTCTTGATGTATAGGTAGGAGGGAAAATAATTTAGTTGGTGAGGTTCTAACAGGTGCTTTATAGCACATTAATGTCCACTTAGCTGCCACATGGATTGACCCGTCAATACCCGAGGCATTTAAAGTTGCAGTTTTCGGATCTCTTTCACACTGGGTACAGACACTCTCCAGCTAAAGTTGTTGCCGCTTACTCCCCCAACTGTGAGTGACTGATTTTTCACCCTTCACCACACTTTGTAGAGGATTGTTCAGGCTGGACTCAGGTGGTACTACCTGCCACACTTTTTTTTTTTTTTTTTAAATTTTCCTTGTATCTTAGCAGCTGATGCCTCGGGTTTTTACTAGTTAGCTCAATGATGAGGGATGGTCCACAAATTATGGAGGATCTTATTATTATTATTTTTTTTAAATATTGTGAAACATTTAGGTGGCTAAAGCTTTTGGGCTACCATGATGGTCAGTGTATAGGAGTCATAGTTAAGTTTCCTCGTTTACCCTGAAGTAAGGCCTATTCTTTGATCATGTAAGATGTGTTACATATATGGCTTTGGTGCAGAGAGGTTATCTTTCTTTTTTAAATAAACATTTAGCATTAGAAAAATTTTGGATTTACGGAAAAATTGCAAAGATAATAAAGAGTTCCCATCTACCCTGTACTTAGTTTCCCTATTATTAGCATCTTCCATTAATACAATTCATTTGTTACAATTAATAAACCAATATTGATACTTCACTATTAACTAAAGTTCGTTCTCTGAGACTTCCTTAACTTCACACCTAATATCCTTTTTATGTTCAAGGATCCCATCCAGTTTACATTTGGTTATCACGTCTCCTTAGGTTCTTCTTGGCTGTGACAGTTTCTCAGACTTTCCTTGTTTTTGGTGACCTTGACAGTTTTGGGGAGGACTGGTCAGGCATTTTTGTAGGATGTCCCTCAATCGGGATTTATCTGAAGTTTTTCTCATGATTAGGTCAGGCTTATTGGTTTTGGGGAGGAAGACCACAGAGGTAAAGTGCCATTTTCATCACATCATATCAAAGGTACATACTATCAACATGCCTCATCTCCGTTAATGTTGACCTTGATCATCTGGTTGCAGTAGTATTTGTCATGTTTCTCCACCATAAGGTTGTTCTTTTCTTTTCCCTTTTTTCACACTGTACTCTTTGGAAGGAAATCACTACGCACAGCCCACACTTAAAAAGTTGGAGTTACAGTACACCTGTTTGAGGACAGCAAATGTACAGAAATTATTTGGAATTGGGCTGCATGGAAGATTGCGTCTCCTCTCATTTACTTATTTATTTAAATCATTTACTTATATCAGTATGGACTTGCAGATCTTTTATACTTTGAATTATAATCCAATACGACTGTGTTTCCCCGAAAATAAGACCGGGTCTTATATTAAGGTTTACTCCAAAAGACGCAGTAGGGCTTATGTTCAGGGAATGTCATGCTGAAAAATCATGCTAGGGCTTATTTTCCAGTTAGGTCTTATTTTCAGGAAAACAGGGTATTTATCTTGTTCCAGTTTTGGCAATTGGAAGCTCTTTCGGTTGGCTCCTGGCTCCCGTTGACATGTTCCTGGTGTGTGTGTGTGTGTGTGTGTGTGTGTGTGTGTGTGAGTGTGAGTGAGATCTCCTTACTTTCTGGCACTGCAAGATGCTCCAGGATCATTTTGTGTATTTCTTTCCCGTGTCCAAGAATCAGCCATTTCTGCAAGGAGCCCTGACTTTTATTGGAGAATGGTATTAGAAACCCAAAATTAGACAATAGGAATGGTTGTCATTACTGGAATGTTACTGCTTCTATGCCTGGAGGGGTTATCTTTCTCACAACATTTTTTGAGGAGACAAAGCTGTGGTATGGTATGAGGGGTACTGACTAGAAGCTGCTATCTGGGGTCCTAGCCTGCACTCGTCATGTAAAAGTGTGTGCCAATGTGGGCAAGCCACTTTGCCTGTGAGCCTCAGTTTCCTCTGGGGTATATAACACATATCATATATCTATATATGTATGTATATATATATATATATATATATATATAATCTTGCCCCCTTCATTTACAGGGTTACAACAAAGATCAAAGATCCAGACAGTTCATATCATTTGTAAATATTTTGTGAATTGAAAGTTTCTCTACAAGGACTTGTTTTATTTTCATCATCTTAATGCTTTTAGCATATATAGTGCCTTGTCATTGTCGTAATTTTAGATTGACCAAATGTCGTGCATTTTCAAGTACAGGATCCTAAATACCAGCATTCAGTTATTTTTTAAAATGAAAAATAAGTTATTTTTAATCTTAGGATTTATTTTGTAATATGTCCCGTATAAGTTTTTGTTATGAAAAAAAGTTTCTAATATATTGCTTAAATGACTTCTCTTTCCTGAAATGCTTCCCTGTTTTAAGATGTTTAAGAGAGTCAAATAAGTCAGATACTAACCAAGAGGCAATTGTAGTTACTCCTACTAGTTGTGTCAGAGTAGCTTGGAGGGACTTTGAACTTTCCCTCTCTGCAGGCTCCCCTCCCACACCAAATGAATGTGCCAAATGAATGTGAATCAGTGCACTTGCCATTCAAAATGTCACATTGAGACAGGGCCCCTCAGCCCCCGTTCCAACCTATTCGCCCACCCTCCTCCCTTTCTAGGCATTCTGGGTCTGCTAATGTGTATGTGTATTTACCCTCCAATCTGTGCCATATACACACATATACACACACACGGCACCATGGAGAAACAGTCAGAGTCTGGGCAAGGGAGACTCAGCTCAAAGCTGTCAGTCTCTGGGTATTGCTCCCTGGCCTGGTGACCCTGTGGAATAACCCCCAGCTGTGGGCTATAAATATATAAATGATGTAGAAAAGGCGGTGAACCATCTCAGCATGAAGGGAGACATATTTTGCTGGCACCACTGTGTCTGTGCTGCTTATTGGAATTTTAAAGCACAGTCTCATCCAGAAAAGGACCCCCTGCTCTATCCCAGAGCTGCCGAGATTTTGCTGCTGTACCGGTGTCCATGTGACTCCGTCCCTGCCTGACTCACCTTCGTTTTCCTCTGTATGGAGCTCAGCACACTCCTAGGACCTGTTTAAATCAGGTTACTTGTCTTTCCTTTTAATTAAGAGCTAATGTCAGAGAGAGGAAAGAAAGAAATATGTGAGGAAGATGGTTGCCTATTGTGCTACGGACACGATATAGAGACGCTCATGGAAAATGAGAATTATGTGGTTCAAATGGGGTTTTCATTTTGCTGTAAATAAACCAGCCTAAGGAGAAATGACCAAGGAGAGAGAGGGCAGGGCAGCGGAAATCTAGATTGCTTGAAATGTGTTTATTTAAATGAGCAGTCATGCTATTTGTAGTCTAATGTGGGAAGGAAGGCCTTCTCACTGGTTTGGGAAAAACTCCCTGTGGGCTGTTCTCTTTAAGCGCCGCCTAACAAAGTGCTACTTAACGAGCACAATGCATATCCCCAATTCAATTTTGGTTCTAACTGGCTAAAGCACGTTTTTAACTTTGATCTGTAAGCAGGAGTCACGAGCATGATTGGCTAATGTTGGACTTCCAGTTGGCCTAATGAGATTTCATGAATATCAATATTGCGACAGCATCATAATGTATTTGCTGGCTTTTTGTGCCAGTGAAAAAAAATATGACTGTCTATTAGTCTAATAACTTGGTTTCATAACGCCACACTAATTATTCCAGTTTCCCTTTGGTGAGTGTGGGACAACTGCTTCTTAATTTTTGGAAAGGTCAGCATATTTTTTTAATTGATGCTTAGTTTGACTCCATCTAATGTCAGTCAACTGTTGTTAATAGGCTCTATTATAACACAAAAGTGCTGATATTTTAAACGTAGTTGGTGAACCCCAACAGGGCTGTGAATTCAGGGCTGCTCTGCAAGATAACATTAGTCATTCAGCAGTGGTACCGAATTTATGTTGTTAAATTCATTTCAGCCATTGAAACTTGACAACTAATTTTGGGTAAGAATGATTGGAATTGATAAACTCTCTTATTTTTGGAAGTGGCTGTTTTTCAAAACAAATCTTTTATCTAGTATGGCACATAATTTAGTGGAAACATACAGAAATCGGCATTGCTGTTGGTCATGGGGGTGAGGGAAGCATTCAAATCATTAGATCCTTTATTTTTCAGGACGAAATAAAGAATACTGTGTGAGGGCCGTGACGCTCGTGCCAAACAATACATGCTTGGCTAGAGTTTGTAAAATATTATTTTTTTAGAAAGGGAGGTGGAAAAAGTGTCTGTTCTCCACAAATCTTATTACTTTTAGAAGAAAACAAAACCCTTGGACATTTCTGGCATGGCAGAAAACTCCAATAAGAAGGAAATAATGAAAGACAAGTTCACAAGTGCCTTCTCCTATAAAAAAGGCGCTTTGCATATGCATCCCACTTAATCTTTGCAAGAACTCTGTGAGGTATCTCATATTAACCTTATTCTTCAGCTAAGGAAATAGCTTTGGTGAGGTGAAATCACTTGCCCAAGACCAATTGCTAGAATATGGCTGAGCTGGAATTCACACCCAGATGGGCCTGGTTCCAAAATCCATTTCTTTTCATTAAAATGGAAGCTTCATGAGCAAATGGGTCATATCATTTTTGCTCACCTCTGCGTCTCCCAGTGCCCATTGCAGTGGTTGGCACTCAGTGACATGAGAGTTCCCTGCCAATCTCTTCCTTGACCTTCGAATTTACCATTTGAACCTCTGCAAACTGTCTTTACCCCTTTGCTACTCCTTCACATTTTGTCCCAATTAAATTAAATCCAAACCCCATTGTAAGGCTGACATAATTTTCTGCCTGTCCAGCACCATTCTCCTTACTAATGATACACTCATGGTAGTCATTACATTCCCACCAATGAGATAGATCCCGACAGCTCCATTTTCCAGAGGAGGAAACTGGGGCTAAGGGGAGTTAAGTGGCTTCCCATAGGGATACATCAATATGGGTTGGGACCTGGTATCAGATTCCAAATGTGCCCTACTCCAAAGCCTGGGCTCCTTTCTCAGGGAACCTGAGCTGCATTTTGACAGTGGGGATTGAATTGTGTTGAGCTGGACATTCTAGGCTGGAATTAAAAGTATGAGCAAAAACTCAGAGGTAAGAGAACACGTGTCTGGTCCCAAGAAGGACCCTTGAATAGAGTTGTTGGGATTCTGGTGTTTTAGATTTGTTTGCTAACGGAGGACCTGGGTCATTTAACAATGCTATGCTCTTCCTTCCTGGCTCTGGCAATCTGGTATCATGCTCTTCTTTACTTAGGACCAGCCAGGAGAAGTCGGGAACCATGTCATTGGAGGGTACATCAGCTCTTTGACAAACTCCTTTTCTGATCACTCATCCCACACCCAGCAGTTACCTCCCTCCTGTTTTGAGGGATCTACACCCACATCTTTCCTGTTATTTCCTTCTTCTAGACATATAGGAAGATTTGGCTCAGTCCCAATTGGAGTTTTCTTTTTCTGTTTCAACAAAACTACATAAGATTCAAGTATACAATTCTGTAATGCATCACCTGTATATTGCATTATGTGTTCACCACCCAGAGTCAGTTCTCCTTCCATCACCATATATTTGACCCCCCTTTATCATCTTCGATCCCCCCTTTCCCTCTGGTAACTACTAAATGGTTGTCTGTATCTATGAGTTTTTGTTTCTTTATTTGCTTGTCCTGTTCCTTTGTTGCTTTCAGTTTTATATCCCACGTATGAGTGAAGTCATATGGTTCTTGACCTTTTCTGTCTGACTTATTTAACTTAGCATAACAATCTCAGGATCCATCCATGTTGTTGCAAATGGCAATGGCAGTATTTCATCTTTTCTTATGGCAGAGTTGTATTCCATTGTGTATATCTACCACATCTTCTTTATCCAATCATCTATCGAAGGACACTTTGCTTTTTTGGCTATTGTAAATAATGCTGCAATGAACATCGGAGCGCATATATCTTTACAGATAAATGTTTTCAGATTTTTTTGTACAGATACCCAGGAGAGGGATTGCTAGGTCATATGTAATTCTATGCTTAATTCTTTGAGGAATGTCCATACTGTTTTCCATCGTGGCTGTACCAATTTACATTCCTACCAACAGTGTATGAGGGTTCCTTTTTCTCCACAATCTCTCCAACACTTGTTACTATTTGTCTTGTTGATTATAGCCATTCTGACAGGTGTGAGGTGATATCTCATTGTGGTTTTGATTTGCATTTTCCCAATAACTAGTGAAGTTGAACATTTTTTCATGTATCTGTTGGCCGTTTATATGAGTTTTCACTCTAAAGGCACAGCAAGGTTGCTCCAATTAAACTGTCTTTGCTGTCTCCTACCATATTTTCATGGGTACTCCTCCCGTGAACACCTGGCTTGGGGCATTAGGAGGGAGAAGATTTGACAGAGCTAGAGATTCTCAGAAGCCCATTCCTGATGAAACGTTTTTGCTTTTTCTCTTCTTGTGCTGTTGTTTAAGTTTCAGGTTTTTGTCTAGGGAGCCTCTTGAAGTTAAGAAATTAGACCACAAATAGTGTCACCGCTGAGCTCCCGTGACAAAGTAGTATAATATGAAAGCCCAGCAATATCAAGCTTGTCAAATGTTTATTGTAGATCATGCAACAAAAGAAAATCCTTAGCTCTTCAGGTCTTGCCTTGCTACGCTGAGGGAAGCAGGAGAGTCATGATTTTGCAAATGTTCTCATCTGACAAAGACTTCTTGTGTTGGCCATTTTGTCCTTGCTAAAAGTTCACCCCCTTCTTCTCTCTGTCCCAATTCTTCCCTATTGTCATGAGAACCGGAGGCCTTGACTGTTGTCCTTGGCAAACAACCCACTATCTGCTCAGGTCTCAGAAATGAAGAAAGAGGCTGGTTATGAGCACAGTTTTAGCTCCTTTGCCTCGTATCCAATGCCTCTACCCCCACCAGTGCCTTGAAATACACTGGAAGGCGTAACTCAGCAGTCCAGTGCCTTTCCCCTCTATTTCACAATATTATCACTTGTGATGTGTTAGGCTCCGGTCTTGACCTGGGGATGCAGTGACCAATAGACTAGAGAAGGCCCTTGCCCTCCATAACCTTTTCTTACTCTCCCTGGGGTTCCTCTGCCAGTTCAAGACAGTTTTCTACACTCACAAAGCTACTCCTTTGCTGTTTCTCTGAGCATCAGGTAGCACTGTGAACTCTTTCTGCCCTTTTATTCAATCAGCTCAACATTTTATTAACCCGAAGAGTTTGTTTTGCTCAGCAGAGCTGGAGAATTGGGTATGTACTTCTATTTAGATCATTTATAAAAATATTAAAGACGGTCAATATCAGCGTAGCCTGTGGGGCTCCCTCTTGTTGCTCTCTGTCTTATCTTTAAGCCAAGTCACCCGACACAGGTTAGGTATATAATATGTGTCCGATACATTTCTTGTTGATTCATTGATCCCCTTTCCTTGTCAGGCTAGTTCCCACAATCCCAGGATGACTTGGTGTTTTAATGGCCCTGGATCTGAAATATTGTCAGAAGTCTTCTTTGAAGATAAATAAACCATATGAATTCATTTCTCCTAGTTCCCACGCTTGCCTTCTCAGAGGAGTTACATGATCAAGCAGGCCTGAATTCAATGCCTCCTACCTCAATTCTATTTCTATTCTCCCATTGGTTTGGTTATGTTCAGTGTGCAGTCATATGCAAACTTTGATGCTAAGAGTTTTCAGGTCTCCGAATGAAAGGGAATGATTTGTCTTTCCAGGGTGCCAGTGTCTGTCGCTTTCTGCCAACTCTATCACACTGGATACTGGTAACAAAAGGCTGAGTGTTTTGTTCAGGAGGTCCCCAACTTTGCCCCCAAGTTCAACATGTTTATAAGTTGCAGCTGATATCACTGATGCTTAGTCCTACAAACACTTAGTGCCAGGACCTGTTGTAGGCACAAAGAGCAAGGGTCCCTGTCCTTGGAGAGCTGATATCCTCTAGTGGAGGACAGGACAATAAATAGTCGAACACGCAAACACATTATAAACCGAGACTTTTAAACTGTGATGAGGGCTCTGAAGCCAACAACCAGGGTGAGGTGATAGAGACACGGGGCCAGGCAGGGAGGAAGAGGTTGGTGTAGACAGTGACGTTGGACTGACTATGGCATGATGAAGACGCACACATATGATCTTTATGAAGAAAGTTCTTGACAGAACAGACCCAGGCACAAGGTCCCTGCGATGGGATCAGCTTGGTGCTTTATGAATAAGAATTCCCAGGTGAATTTCAGCTGGACACCATTCCAATCATAACTTCTACTTAATAGCTTTAATAACGACTGTTACTTATGAATCACCAGGTAATATGTGAATGTTCCACATCCATTAGCACTTGGTGTTAAAATGTAAGGCCAAAGACGGCAGGGATATTTATCTTTTTTGTTCAGTGATGTGTCCCACTGGCACAAAGGGAGTGCTGCACAATAAATATTTGTGAACTAAATACATTCCTGCTGCAACAGGGGAAGTAGCACCTCCCCTAATTTAGAGATGAGAGGAGTAAGTTCCAGAGACAGTGCGTTAAGAAGGAGAGTTGGGGTTTGAGCCTGAGACTGTCAGACTTGGACACCAATGCCTTTCCCACTATGCGCTGCCCTGCCTGTTCTAGTACATTCAACCTACTTGCCTCCGAAGTCTAACTGGGTAGCATTCCTCTGAGTCAAGAGAAGCAGGCGGCAGTTAATTTGGCTATTCTGCTCCTCATCTGTTCATCAGGGAGTGGTCCTTTTGTCCCACTGATTTCCGAGCTAACTTGCTGCCTTTCATGTGGGCTCAGATCTTTTCAAAAAGCCAGACCTCAGACTCTGACTGCCAAAGCCTACCCTCTAGGAGAATTTTACATAAATCGTGGAATCAGAGCCCTGTGCAGGCTCTTACATTCAGGCAAATGTAAAGGAGCCGAGAGGAAGGAAACTCCCATGGACTGAATAGCTGCTATGTGGCTCGCTTGTATTTTATGTACAGAACCTAATTTAACGTAACAGTTAACCATTACTAGAGTGGTGACAAGAATGGTGACGAGAATTGATTTGGGGGTCCAATAGGTCTGGATTACATTTGGGGCTCTAGCACTTAGAAGTGTATAACTTTAGAAAAGTTACGTAATCTCCCTATTCCTTAGTTTCTTAGTTATAAAATGGGTCTAATGTTCCCTATCCTATAAGCTTCTGATGAGGATTAATAAGGTGACTCTTGCATGTGCTTGACTAAAGCCAACGTTCAATGAATGTAACTTATAATAAATTACTGTCCATTAAGGAGTCTAAAATGCCGTATATTAAGTGCCATTATTTTATATACCACTAAGAAATAGTGTTCCCAATTTAACTATCATGTCCTATCAATTGTAAGATACATTCTGATATCACAGATGGCCAAATATAGGAAAGTGCACATCTTAGAATGGATGATATTTGTGTATGTTATAGGTTCTATAACCCACTAAGAATAATAATAAATTAACAGATTTCTGAAGCATCTGAGGCCGGTCATTGGCTATTGTTTGTCAAGTGCCTCACGCATCGAGTGCGGGCACCTTTCTGTACAGCATGCCAATTATTTGCCATCCTCAATATCAAAAAGATTTTTCTTACGTAATGTCAAGCTGTCCCACAACAATTTCAGCCAGATTTTGCTTGTTTATTTCACTCTGCAGACAATAAGCAAGTGGTCAGTGGTCTCAGAACTCTCATTCGTCTGCTGGTTAGCTTATAACTTAAATGCCTTTCTTTCAGACTAATTACAATATAATTATGTAGGACTGCAAACCATCTCACCAGTGTACTGTGGCTGAGGTCAGGGAATCAAGAGATTTTTAAAAGTTTGCTATTCGTTCATTTAAGAACATTTATGGTGAGTGTAAGATATGCTTGATCTTTTAAAAATATTGGGAATAGGACTGTGAACCTGGCAGGGTGCCTGCTCTTACGGAATTCGGAGAAAAATAGGTAATATACAAGTAACAAAGAAATACTATTTCAGATGAAGTCTATGAGAGAAATAAAGCAAGATAGTGAGCTAGAAAGTGACTAATGCTGAGCCTATGGTAGGTAGAGCAGTAGGGAAGTTTCTCTGGGGAGGTTACTATTGAGTAGAGACCTAAATGATTGGAGGGGAGGAGAGGGGAAAGAGAATTGCTAGTTACAGGCAACAGTTATTGCAAAGACCCTTAAGGTGATGGACTTGGACTATTTACAGAACAGAAAGATGTGGAAAATGGAGTAAATGTATGGGAGAGCAGGGGAAGGAAAGTGGAGAGGGAGGCAGGGGCTACACTGTAGTGGGCATTGACAAGGCCGGAGTGACGAGAGAGGCGTTTATTCTCAATGTAAGAGAAACCCACTGGAGAAGGATGAGTCATTAAACTGGGGAGTGAAAGTATCTAATTTGCTTCCCCCCCATTTCTGTGGCAGCAGAGAGAGAATTGTGGGGTTAGGGATGGGGCAAGAATCAAAGCAAGGAGATAAGTGAGAAGGATGCCATAGAGATCCAGAACAAATCTAAAATGGCAGGGGTGAAAATGGAGAGCGTGGTCAGATCAGGTCAGGTTTGGGAGGTAGAGCTCTTGGGGTATGGATTTGGGAGAATGAAGGAAAAAGAAAAATCAAAGCTGACTCCTCGTCTCTGGGACTGAGGCACAGACTGGTTGGTCCTACCACTTACCGAGGTAGGAAAGAGCTGGGAGAAGCTCATTCAGGGTGACATCTGTGCTCAGGTTACCACTGAGATGCCTATTATTCTTCCAAGTGGAGGGGGACAGAGGGCAGCTGAGTCTGGAGTTCAGAGGAAAATTCACTGTTAAAGGTATACATTAGCGATACTATTTAAAGCTCAAGTGTGCTTTTTTTTAGGTGAGAATGGAGATAGAGTTGAGAAGATGTTTAGAGGAAGAGCAAGAGCCCACACACAGAGGGAGCCCCCATGGGGGCTGGTGCTTGAGAAGATGGTGAGCTTTGCAGGGCAACTGAGAGGAAGAAAAGTGAGCAGAGGATTGGAAACCCCGAGGGCTGGATCATAATTACAAAGTGATGGACCCTTCTGGGCTGGGAGTCTGGTAGACAGAGACTTTTCCTTGGAACAATATTGATGATGGTCAAAAGCTACCTTTCCCCTGATAGACACTGAAACACAGAAAGGTTATGTGAGTTGGCTGAGGTGACAGACATGATAGAGCTGGGATTTCAACGTTGCTCCAGCATCCGGGGCCTTCACCACCGTACTATACTGTCTGTATGTGAGATCCTTGAAGAAATGTAAATGAAATGGAGGGAAAAAAAAAAAAAGAATGTTTTGCATCAAGGGAGTGGGAACTGTGGGTTGGCTTAGTGAAAAGGTATTTTGGGTCAGTTTCACCATTTGGGTGACAGTGCCATTTTGAAAGAAGCCAGAAACAGTCATAATGAAAACAAATGTTGTTTGGAACAAAGACAGCAGGCAGAGTTCATTTTCTCCCTTTTCCTTTTAGGTCGTTCTGAGCAATAAAGGCCACCAACCACTATTCATATCTGATTAAACAAAAGTAAAAAAAATAAAAAAAAGTGAAACAGGCAGAGAAAAGACTGCAAGAGCAAGTGGCAAGCTTAATCTTTGGTATTTAGAATGATGAAGAGAAGCAATATGTGAAATCCACTTAAAATATGATTTCATGTTCTAATATACATTTTGAATTTATGGGGAACTGACTTCTGCCATTTATTCAGAGAGCAAAAAAATGCATATGCTATGCAGCTGAACTTATCATACCATAATGGGACACCTAGCATTTTTCACAAGTGATTGATCTTCCCCACCCCTTAACAGTCCTTTCCTAACTGTTACAAAAAATGGAATACATTTCAAGCTTCTCTTGAGTTGAATTGAGCTGAAAACCAAAGGAGCCACTAATGCTTGCCAGCTTTAGTAAGAAAAAAAAAAAAAAAAAAGAGGCAGGGGGTGGGGAGAGTGTCTCCTTCACTTTACAAAAAAGGAAGAAAATTTCAACTGGGAGAAACACCCCGGGGGTGGATATGTTAATTGGAATATTCCCCACTAAGGTTAAATAGAACTTAAACACTGTTTGAAGCCTGTGTTATATATCCCAAAATACATGCTGAACCAGGAGGTAAAGAAACTGGGTTTTATTTCCAGCTGTGTCGTTGATTTGAACAAGTTGTTTAACCTGTCTGTGGAGCTCAGTTTGTCCATCTTCAAAATGAGAAAAACAGTGTTTGCCTATACCCAACAGAACCGAAAGCCAGGTTCCATATTCAAAGTTCAGGGTTCTATTTAAATTTGAATTTTAAGGTGATTGGATCTTCTTTAAAAAAGAAAAAAAAAAAAAAAGTTAAGAATCCAGAGAATAGGAAGAAAGAGAAACAGCTGGATGCAGGGGTCTAGAAACTCCTTATTTTTGTACAAATCCGCCCCTGATTATACAGATTCTAGTGGTAGTTCCTTTCTAGGAGCCCTTTGTTGAACTTGTCACTTGCGTCTCTCCACTAGGGTGACCAACTCAGGATGTCTGCCCGGCACTTGTTTGGTTTTGGCACTGAAAGTCCCATGTCCTGGGAAGTCGTGGGTCTGGGTCACACCTGGACGACTGCCCACCCTCATTTCCACTGAGCCCTGGATCACACTCGCCTTGTGTGTTTGTGTGTTTGCAACTAGACCATGAGCTTCATGAAGGTACCGGAAGTGAAATGATTGTTCAGGTTCCCGTGGCATTTTTGGCAGGGAGTGTTGGATCCATAGCATGTCCCTCTCGCGGATACTTCCTTTATTGATTTGTTTCCCAGATGTACTCTATGATCTTTAGCCTTTGCCTCCTGCAAAATATTTGACCAGGCAATTTCAAGTACATTATCACTTTTAATATAACAGTCCATTGAGCGTAGCAGTGACCTTCCTCCCTATAGCTAAATAAACTGGGGTTCAGAGAAAAGAGCAATTCACACAAAGGCACCCATCCATCTTATAAGTGGCTGACTTCAGACTAGAACCTAGACCTTCTCTGAGCAAAGCCCAGGCTCTAACTACATCACACCAGGGCTTGCTCTCTGGGCCTGGAACACCCTTCTCTCACTTGATGGGTGGGCAGCTGATACATCTCTCCAGGCTTAGCTCAAGCAACTACTCCTAGAGACTTTCCCCAGTGCCCTTGCCTGTTAGCATGCCTCTTGTTCGAGTCGACGTAATTCTTTACTTCTGTGGGACTCAAGATTACCCTGCTTTTTATAATATTCATTTTCATAGTTGTCCCTTGCTTGATGTCTCCTGGGTGATTATGTGCTTCTTGAGGACAGAGCTGAGAACTTCACTCAGTTTTGAATTCCCAGGTCCCATGTGCCTGCTCATTCATTCATTCAATGTTTGGTCTGTGTTCAGCAGCATCTTGATTGTAAAGGGACAGCGACATGTCCTGCAACTGGCTTGAAGTTAGTGGGAACATTTGATACTATTAATAGAAAGCAGAGAGGAAATCTAAATCAGGTTGGCGGGCCATGTATCTTCAGTTTTATTCAAGGGCCACACCACCACGACTTGCAAAGAACTCTTTCCATGACATTTCCCCCAAGTTTTCTTGCAATGTTTTTAAAGCACTGACAGAAAATAAAAAAATGCTTAGATTCTATGAAGATTAGAAGAAAGTCGTTTGCTTGATTAATTAATTGGGCAGGCACTTTCTGAGCATCTGCTGTGCATGGGATGTCAGGTCCAGGTCCTGGGGGGAATTTGGAGAGTATGAAGCCCAGCTCCTGCCTTCCAGAAGCTCACAGTCTGGCTGGTGTCCAGACAGTCGCCTCAATCACTGTGGTAGAAGACAGCTCAGTTCACAGGTTGAAGGAAAACACATCATGCTGGTGGTGACACTGGACAGCTTCCTGGAGGAGATACAATTCCAGTTGGGCTTTGAAGTTTGAATAAAATTAAAAATAACAGCAATGATCAATTACAGGTGCCTTAGTGGCAAAGGTGCCTCCTGAGTTTGGGTTTGTGGGTTTCTTTTCTTTGCCCCATGATCCTCTTTTTTGTGTGAGAAAATCTGACTTTCCTGAGATAATTTGTTCTAGACTCACTTCTCTCTTCCCTCCCTTTTACATGTGTTCCCTGTCATCCCCCCTCACCCCAATTTGTCATTTGGAGGCATCTGGTTTTGTTTGGCAAGCCCAGCATTCATTCCTTTCTGGTGCCAGTTGTCCAGTTTGGTTTCCATTTGATCTTGTTTCCGGGCTTGTAGTGATAGAAACCCTGCAGTTCGGCCCATAAAATTTAGATCATACCACTTCCATTCATCAACACTCACCCCATCAACCCCCACTAATGTGGTACAGGGCATAATATCATTAGGTTTTCGTGTAAATTAACAATGTGGGGAAATGTTTACAGCATTTTATGAAATTTTTATGGACGAAGCAGTGATTGACATATTAACAAACAGCAGAAAAATAATTCGATTTGCTTTCTAGTTATCCTCGTATTTCCTATTGCAAACCTGTTGTCAACAGGCACGCGTCCTCCATGCCCAGAGTATACATGTCTGCTGAAAATTGCTATTAATACTTCATTTATTAAGAAATCCTGGAGAAATGTGGAAACACCAATCTGCACCATGTAGTTTCATTTTTATTCAGATCAAAACTTCCTGTTGCCAAAAGAGGGTAGGTCCTAATGCTTGGTCTATATTTTTACAGCATGCTGCTATTTTTTTTTTTGTTGTTGTTGTTGTTGTTTTTGAGATGTTATCTAAATTATTTGATTTCTGAGGTTGGGAACCTGACAAAAATAATTGAATCATTGGTGTTTGGTGCAAATCCTAATATACATCGACTAAGTTGTTTTCGGTTTCCCATGGTTCCTGGTTCTTTCTATGTGAGCATATAAACAGAGTGATCAACCTTGGTTGTTTCCAAACACGGTGTGCTCCCTCTTCAGTACCTTCTGCACATGTGAGCTCATTTCACCTCCTGGATCCAAAGTGTCTCTCTGAAATCAGAGTTAGTGCTATTATTACTGTTGCTAACAATAGCTCATGTCCACAGCAGGGAAGAACAATTAACAAATTCATGAATTGTGTTTGTTTACATGTCTGAGCTCAAGGCTAATGATTTAATTAATGTCTTCTGTCGTGAACAGCAGAGTTAGCACATGGGAGTGTTGCTGAGTGGCAAACAAGGTGAGATTTGAGAAATTCCAACTTATTTATATCTATAAATAGACATTTATTCATGGACGATGGATCTAGACTTAGGGTAGGAGGGTTTCCATCTCAACAGTTAACTTTGGGAATGCTTGATAAAGAGTTAATGAACTTAGCTAATGCCTTTTGCAGGTCTTGGAAGGTACTTTGTAGCTATGACTAATCCTTAGAACAATAATAATAATATTAAAGGGCAAGCTATTCAAATATTTCAACAAAGACTCAGTCACATTTCATATCGTAGTATTGGACAAGTGTATCTATTGACTGTTCACAACCTCAGAGTCCCAACTCAATCTCTGCCTCTTCTGTGTGTTCCCCAAACTCCTTGTTTATATTTTTCATGTGATGGTATACTTTTGGCATTGTGTAAAATGCTATACTCCCTCTCCGTGGGTGTGGGCTTCCATCTTGATGTCTCACACATTTCCAGTGCTCCATAAATGTCTACACGCATGCAAGGCTGATTTCCAGAGTTTCACTGACTTGGATACCAACCAAGGAAATTGTTTGCCTTTAGAGCTGCTTCTTTTTAAATATGTCAGTACACATAGAAAAGTGATACACTTACCTGCCTTTTGTAGTTACAATAAAAAGCTTCCTTTTACAATTATCTTTATGTGTTGGGTGGAAGTGGTTTACAAAGAAGAAAGAAAAACTTGAAGCATCCAACAGTTCCCTCAATTTAGGAGCAATGCTTTCCGTCTTTGGTTCCTTCACCAAAAACCAGCGTTCATACCAGGCCACGCATTCCCCCTCCCTGTGCCTTATTGTTTAAAAAAATGAACCAAGTGCTTATGGGGACCATAAACTCTGAGTTTGGTTGAGTTTGATTGTTTCCACCACTTTGCAGTTATTTCTTTGTTTCTGCCTATGTCTGAGACTCTGCTGGGGAAGCCATGGTGTCAAAGGGGAGAATGTGCTCTCGGGAACCATAAGGCCTGTGTTCATTCATTAGCCCCATGATGTGAGGGCTTTATTACTGACCACTCTGTGCCTTTGTATCCCCATCTGTGGATGGGGACAGCGATAGTACCCATTTATAGGGCTATGGTAATGAATACGTGAATGACTACATGTAATCAACAGAAAGAGCTTGGAACAGTATTTGGCACAAAAATATGTGCATTCAATAGATAGTAATTAGGTGATATGGACCGAATGTTTGTGTTCCTTTAAAATTCCTATACTGAAGGTCTAGTCTTTAATGTGAGGGTATTTGAAGGTATTTGGGAGGTGATTAGGCTTAGAGAGGGGGCCATGAGGGTGCAGTCCCCAGGATGGGATTGGTGTCCATATAGAAGAGGAAGAGACGACAGCTATCTTTCTCTCTACGATGTGAGGACACAGTAAGAAGATTGACACCTGTAAAGCAGGAAGAGAGCCCTCACCCAGAACCGGATCTGCCAGTGCTTTGATCTTGGACTTCCCAGCCTCCAACATTGTGACAAAGACATTTATGTTGTGTAAGCCATCCAGCCTATGGCATTTGGTGATAGCAGTGGGAGGAAACGAAAACACCAGACACACAGTTCCTGCCCTCAGGTAACATATAGTTGGGGGAGGTGGGGAGGCAAGACAAGGTAGAGAAATGCAGAATGAGGGACTGACCTCGGATAGCAGTAGAAAAGCCTTATTGGCAGCAACAACGGGCAATAGGAATTTAGGGGAGACACGCTTACTGCAGAACCTTGAGGAACGGTAGACTTTAAAAAGTAGAGGGGATCCCAGAGCTGGGGAATTACATATGGAAAACTTTGCAAGTGGCAAAGCACAAGGTATGTTGGGGACGTTAAGGAGATATGTAAGAATAGAGAGGAGAGGCTGTATGGGGAAGCAGTGGAAAAGTAGGATGGGCAAATTGTGGATAGCAGTACCCAGCCGCAGTGTAATGCACAGGGAATGGGCTTCGAAAGCAGACTGACATGTCGTGTGTGTGACCTTGGGCATGTCGGTGTACCTCTCTGAGTGTCAGAGTCCTCATCTATAAAATGAGCTTAATTTGCATAACTCCTAAAGCTCCAGGTACTCAGAAGATGGCTCCAATTAGCATGTCTCCTGAGTGCAGGGCATACTGGAGTTTTTGCAATGGAGGAGTGATACTCCAACACTTGTCTTTTAGAGTTAACTGGCTGGAATAAAGAAAGGACCTCCTGGTTATAAAACTTCAAAGGAGTTGGGCTAATTGGGGTGGGTCATGCCCTCTAGTTTTAATGTGAAGGGTTTAGTCTATGTGGATAGGTTTTTCTTCTGAACATCATTTAATCAAAAGCTAAAGCAAGAGGTCTCTCCCTCTTGCTCCCTTGAGAAGAACAGAGGCTTCAAAGCCACTAAAATACCTACTAAAGGAAGTGTGTTGAGGAATAATACATTAATTTACATTTGTGTAGAGTGCCCTTTTATGTTTCACCCACTTGTCCTTTCTACATCGCAAATCCCACAGGAAGTTGGTCTCCACTGACCTGCTTACTCAACAACTCCCAAGCACACCATCTTGGGAGCAATTTTTAACCACAGAAACCCAGCCCTGTGTATCTCTTCAGTTCGTGACTGAGGATGAAATAAGATTCTCTCATCTTGTTTGCACTGCCGATTTGTTAGCTCTTTATTGATTAAAGATCGCAATGCACAATTTGTTTTTCATCTTAAGTTAGGCTATTCTGTATCTGTCCCACTGTCTATGAGTTATTGATTTACTATGATCTGTAAAAACTCTTTTTTCCGAAAGTTGGGGGCACGCCACCTCTTTGAAGGGTTTTGGAAGGAGAGTCATCCATCCTATTTCAAATCAATGAAGTTCAACTTCCCCCATGAGGTTTGCTGTAACTTAAGGAAAAAATTAGATGTAGATTTAGATGAAAACAGTCAAGGCTAGGGAGGCCCTGCCTAATTTCTATTATTTCATAACGGGCTTATTGTGAGAGGATCTATGAATATATACAACTGCCGAGCAAAGCTTGCACTCTGCTAAATTTTTTTCCATTTATTGAGAGAGGTAGGAATCATGGCATTTCCATTCTATTTTCAAGTGCATTTTAAGAAAATATGCGTCTATTGTACCATTAGAGGACAGCTTGTCTGAGCTCTTACAAACGGCACTGCTCATTCACATTAGGAAATGTGTGTAAATTGTAAAATATATGAAACTCGAGCCTTTAATGGCAGCAAATTGATTCCCTAAATGAACAAAGCAAATTAGTAATAAAAATGGCAACCCCATAGGCCTTTTTGCTTTAACCCCAGCCTAATTCTGTAGCCACAGATTCTGTCTTTTTAGTGCCAACTTACTTTTTTTATTAGCAGATTGTCGTCAAAGATGCTAATATTAAATTCTTTTTAAAACTTCTAAATCCAACAACTCATTAATATTGCTTACCTTGGCCTTATCTTTTAGAAATATTGGCTTTAGTAGCAAATAATGAATTATGGAAGTAAGTACAGGTGGCATAGCTTCATTATTCTTGATTTACCATGCAAGATGGATAGAGCTAATAATAACTGTACTCATAGAGAAAATTCTTGATCAGAGCTGTTTTGTCTTTTAGTTCCATGCAGTTGTGAGCATTCTCTTTGTGTTTTGCCAATTTTATTTTCGTCATTCACTTGAGTGTGCTTTTCCTCTCCATTTAAAGATAAGTGCAGTAATAATTTTAATGGGCATGGTGAAAGGGAAGGCCAACCAGTGATTAATATTTGGACATAGCATGACTTGAGTGCTGTCTTTGATGCTACTGAGCATGTTAGAGTTTTGAATGATAAATCAAGCACGTGTTTACATTGCGTTTGGAGAGTCATGGAGTCTTTCTTATGTCATGACTGGGTCATCTCAGGTACTGTGTGAATATCCTTAGTTATGAAGAGGAAGTGTTGTTTTTTTTTAATCTGCTTTGACAAACATGTATCATATCCATGTCTACATGACAGAAGCATTTTTAAGTACATTTTTTGTTGTTGTGCTGTGTTGGGCAAATACCTTTAGTTTTGATATGGTGAGCAAATAATCTTTTCCCCTGACTTAGCCTGTTTCAACTTACGATTCATTATGGACAGGCACCAGTTCTGACTCTGAATCTACCCAGGGGATCTCAGGGCTCTCAGCCCATTTGTCGCTCTGTTTAGTTCTTAATATTTTGTGCTGCAATTTATGTGGATGTGCTAGTTTGTTTTCATCGTGCCGGGAGCTCCCTGAGGTCAGAGACCATGTTTCCCTCATCATCATACCCCTGGAACCTGATAAAGCATATAGTGGATACACAACACACAGGGGAGAGAATTTCAGTAGGTGCCACATGGCGTTAGAGGTTATGACCAAATTCGTAAGGGGGAGTGATCATTCTATTGGGGCTCAAAGCAGACTTTAAAAAGAAGGTAGGGTTAGAGCAGGGCTCCAAAGGAAGGGTGGAAAACAGAATTAATGTGGATAGCTCTGAACACACAGATGAAGGAATGAGATGTCAGATGTGGATGCCAGTGCACCTTAGATCCAAAGTAGGCATTATCGCCAAGATTATATTTGATTGTGAGGCAGGAAAAGCCACAGGCCTAATTGAAGTAAAGGGGTTTGTGTGGCAGGGTCGGGGAAAACTCACAGATACAGGCACAGAAAACTGGTCAGAACTCACATGATTTGGAGTTAGGCACCTGCTGGTGAATGGAGAGCATCTCTAGCTGTCTGTAAGGGAGTAGAGCCTGACTTTTCAAGTTTCTGAACTATAGACACCACACGGTATCTCCTTCCTGCTTCTCTCTGGCTGAACTGCATTTTGATTGGTTTCCTTCTGCTCATTCATGAGCCAGTGTGGTGGCATGCCCTGATTTTGTTAAGATCTCACAGTTCTGTGGCCCATGACCCATGGATGATGGCCTCTGTGGCTCTTGGATATTCTCTTAGGAGAATGCGAGTAGATTGGCCACTGGTCAGTCAGTGGATTTAAGGTGTGACCTTGTGGTCATTTCTCCTCCAATTGGCCAGGATTGGATAACGGGGGAGGCAGACCCTACTGGGGTGTTGGAGTGATTCAGGGTCTTTTGAAGGAGCAGGGCAGGCCATAAAATACGGCCAGTGCAAGAACGGCAAGGGAGGAGTCTTTCTAAGTGTTTAAAGGCTTTGACGTGACCCCTGTAACTAGAGGGCTGACACAAACGCTTGGCGTTGTCTACTCTGATGCTGGAATCTTGGAGACAGCTCCTTTCTTGAAGAGCCTGATCTTGTGGTTAGAGTGTGAGCCTAAGGACTTAGGTGATATGTGCCACCACCCTGAGCTCTGCTTCCTTCACGCTGGCCCTCCTTCGTTCCTTACTTCTCTTGCCCTGCCTTAGATTAGGACTGATAGGAATATAAGGAGTGACAGTTGTGTCAAAGTAGGACAGGAAATTAAAACCCAGGACTCTCACCCCCAAGGCAGGGTATCTGGTCACCTGAATCGGTTTCCTACAAGCAGACCATTCACTCAATGTTCAACCAGGACTTATTGAGGGGTTAGTTTGCGGCAGGCATGGTTCCAAGCACGGTGACTATGGTGATGAATGTGACAGAGATGTCCCTGACCTCAAGGAACTTACATTCTAATGGGGGGAGGCAGGTAATAAAAAGGAAAAATAATAAGATAGTATTAGGCAATAAGTGCTGTAAAACAATAGGGAAATGGGCTGGAGAGCCACGGGGAGTGCCTCTTCATGTAAGACCTCTTTGATGAGGGGACACTGTCAGAAGGTACGAAGGTCTGTGGCATGACAATACCCCTTGTGCCCCGTTTCAACTAGCCACATTCTCAGTGACTGTTAAGGTCCAGTGTTGGTCATTGTATTGTTTCATCTTTTAGGCCTCATTTAGGCTGCAGACGGCCTGTCTGCTAATGACAGTTGATCTTGGGGAAAATGTTGATGCTGGCAAGGACCTTTACTAGGTATCTCCTTTTAGGAGCTAATGGTGCTGTGTTTCCCTAGTCAGTGGACAAAGGTGCTGGTGGTCCCTAGTGAATGGACACTTGAGGTGATGTGAAACTTCTGGCTGCCATCGACAGAAGGGAAATGCTCATGCAGAGTTTTGAGGGTCTTCGTTGAAGCTTTGATTTTAACTTCGATGAATCTTTTCAGTTAGGACTCCCCATTTGCAGAAACGTGCATTGTCAGTAAGATGTAAATTCACAGGAATACCTACACATGATGACAGGCAACTTGGCTTGGCCCAGGTGACCACATGGCTAATGGCCAGGACTGAACCAATGTATGTCCTGTTTATACTTTGGTTATGATTTAATACTGGTGTTTGCTACCGTTCTTTGGTTCAACATCCATTGCACTCGTGTTTTAATGGACTAGTAATCAGAGAGATCCTCTTTTAGAGACAATTTCTTTGGTCCATATTCAGGGAATCTGACACAGTATGTCCCGTCTTGGAGACTCAGAGGACACATTACTATCTAATACCACGTTAGAGATTTTTGAGGGAAAACGAATCTTTTAACTCTCTTTCACTTGCAGTCCCAAACTTGTTTGGCCACGAGGCTGCTTCCTGGGGCATAGTACCAAATAGTTGTCCGAGGCATGTACATGTGAAAATACTCCTTGGGCCTGTATCTCCCAACACTGAAATGGAAGGCTCGGAGAAAGCCCGTGTACTTATGGAAGTTCAAGCACATTATCACTCACTTACAGGCACTAATGACTCCCATAATGTAGTGAAGTTTAGCATAAATAGGCTCATCATTAACGTTGATGGCAGAAGTATAAACAAGGCCCACACTATTAAATTTGCTATTTGTTCATTATGCATTTGGAATTACCCTCCTGTCTCTAGCTGTCTCAGGCTGGGGGTTTATAAACCTAAGTGGAATGTGGTATGATTTTGTTTGTGAGTTGATTTTTTATTTTATTTTACTTTTAATATCTCCTCTCCTACAAATGGGATTAGCAAAGCAGGAAAGGATGGATTTCGGCTTTTCCAAGGCGGCATCTGCCATTCTGGTCATAAGGCCTTTCAGAACACCAGTATTTCACAGGGAGAAAAACAATGACAACAACAGCAACAAACAAAGAAGAAAAAAAATAGCACTAGATTCAAGGAAGCGGGTTTGGGTTCTGAGGGTGTGACCTTGGCAAGTCACTTAGGCATGCTGAATCTTTGTGCCATTGTCTGATGGCAGAGATCGTAAAAGCAGCATTACCTACCATGAAGCGTGGCATAAGGCACCGTGCTGTCACAAGCACCGGGTGGATTTGGAGCCAGACTGGCTGGGTGTGGTTGCTCGTATTGGCTGAGGGACTTTGGACAAAGCACTTCATCTCTTTCTTTATAAAGGGAAGATGATAATAGGGGAATTGTGAGGGTTAAATATGTAAATACTTATAAAGTGCTTAGGCCTGAGCCTGGGGTGTGTGTGTGTGTGTGTGTGTGTGTGTGTGTGTGTTCAATAAACACAGGCTTTTTTTTTACGTAAAACACGTGTACTTGAAAGTGTAGAAAAGTGTGGGGTGATGCAAGATATTAATTATTCTGGCTGTCAAGGATCCAGAGACTACAAGTAAAAAGAAACCGGAAACACATTTATTGCCCTCACAGAGCTTGTGAGTGTGAAAACACGCCTACCCCTGGCTGAGATACACAATCACAGTTTGGTTATTTTGCCACCTGTCAGCATCAGAGGAGGGCTCACATTTACTGGTACAGTGCATCTATTTCGTAGTGATTCTGGCTCTGTTCTAACATCTGGATGAGGTGACAATGAAGGTTCGAAGGAGGACAGATAGAAAAAGGGAAAGTAGAGGGAGAGGAGACAGGCTCCTAGGGTAAAAAGAATGAAAGGTAGGTGTCCTTTGCCAGTTGCTCTCCTGCTTTGGTCTCAGCATCTGACCTCAGCACAGGTTTCCCCTCCATGCAGCTCTCTGAAGCAAGCAGTAGGTTTCCCCTGGTATATAACTAAGACCAGCAATAGTACAGAGAAGGATTCTTGAGTGGTTGCAACTGTCAGCTTGCAAATCTGTGTATGTTAACTGCAAGGCTCCATGAACTCCCACTTTCTCTTAAAACTCAGCCCCAGCATCATTCCCCTTGGAATTTGTCCTTAAAGCTATCAAGCAGACCTTGCCCTCTTTCTTAATTACAGACCTGTGCATACCTCCATCAGAGTGTTCCTGAAACCAGGGAGTGCCCTAATAATAATACACACCTTTGTGAAGTTAACATTGGGAATCCTATACGCTGGCATAGGGGAAGGCACTGACCAATTGTAACTTTAATGTAATCGAAAGAGTTCACATCTGTCCACCCTGTTTGCTAAAAAACGTATTAATCATCACAAGACTAAACTGTGCAGACACTTCCCTGGGACACTGTATGCTGTGATTGTTTGACGCTCTGTCTTATCAAATAGGCTGTAAGTTCCTTCAGGGGAAACTTTCTTCCATCTCTGTACCTTTTCCTCTTAGCACAGCGTCAGCACAGAACGTGCTCCATAGGGGCTGGTTGAATGTGAATAAGTGAAAAGCACATATACTCATTGTTCAGTCAAAAGCATGCCGAAGAAAACCAGTTTAGCTGCTATTTTTGCTTGAAGCTTGCGGCAAACTTGGAGTTAGACTGCCAGGTTCCTGAAATTCATCACTGGCTCTTCCCCAATTTGCTGTAATGCCAACTGGGAGTTCTGAGATCCTGGTTTTGCCTCTAATTTGACTTAAGCCTTCCTGAGAGCAGAGACCATGTCTGTGTTATTTATAACCTTATTCCTAGCACAGTTGCTTCCATGTAATAGACATTCAATAAATGCTTGTTGAATGAATAAGTGATCAAAGTACTTGGTAGAGTCATATAACCAAGTAAGACTACACATATACACAAATTAAGTAAGACTAAGAGAGACACACACACACACACATATACACATTATAATATACATATATTTTGTGTATGTGTGTATATAGTACCTGTAATATATATATATATATATATATATATATATATATATATTCATTTTAGATATATACACACACACATACATATACATATACATATATTCATAGTCACACAATCTCATGCTGTTATAATTTACATTTCCTCATTTATTATACCTTGATCTTAGTTCCACAAACAGGCCTCTTTCCTGCCTCAGGGCCTTTGTATATGCTCGTCCCTCATTTAGAAAGCTCTTCTTGCGACTCTTGCATGATCAGCCCTTTTGATCCTTTGGGCTCAACCTAAGTTGCCTCCTCATTGAGTGCTCCCCTCACCACTTTCTCTCAAACCTGTTATTCTCCATCTCAGCTATAATTTGAGTCTTCACAGCACACGTCACAACTTGCAATAGGTTTGCCTACTTCCTGTTATATATATTGCCCCCTCCCTATTAGAATGTCAGATCAAGAGAGAGGCCTCTGTCTGTTTACCATTATGTCTCCAGTGCCTGGTCTGTAGCAGATTCTCCATAAACTTTTGTTGAATGAACACTTGGAGGAATTGAAAATGTGGGAAGAAAAATCACTTTTAATCTTCATAATTCTTCCCCCCCAAAAAAAACAAACCACTGTTAACATTTTTGGTGTATTCTATGTTTAAAAGCTACATTTTATACATATGTCTTTTTAATACACATAGTTTCACCCTATGCTGACAATTTTCTAACTTGCCTTTCTCCCCACATGGTAACCACTGTATTTTGCCCCTCTCTCCATGTTGTATCACTAACCGTTTATTACAGTCACAGTGTCCTCTTTCCTGTTTCTTGACCATTCCAGGTATGCTACAGCCTCAGGGCCTTTGCACATCCTACTCTAGGGAATGTTCTTGCTTTGGATAGCCACATGACAAATGCGCTCATCTCTTTTAGGTCTCACTCATATATTCAATTATCATCTTCTCTGTGAGATCTTCCGAGCACCCCCCTTTTAAATTGTAATCCCAGCATCTTTCTCTCTTCTCTGCTGTTTTTCTCCGTACTTCTCATCATTGTTTAATATGGTAACATTTTAATCACTTATGTACTAGTGCTCCATTTTCTAAAATGTAAGCTCAATGAGAGTAGGGAATTTTGTCTGTCTGTTTTTTCTTTTTCCTTCTGCATTCCCAGTGCCTAGAACACTGCCTGGAATACTTTTCTGATGTTGGTCTCAATAAATCTTTACTGAAAGAATTACCCTTCAACACCATCATTTCAGATGGTTGGACTATATGGGCCATGATGATTTAATTTGTTGAGTGAATATAATATTATAGAGTAGAATGATATTATGAAAGTTAAGGAGTTCTTTGAGCACCTCAGGAAAGGGGCACAAATTAGTCTTATGGGTGATTGTTTTTAGCATGCCATGGTTTTTGAGTCACTGTTTGGTAGCAGATTTTGTGCCCTGATTAGAAGCGTGGTCCTGGTGGCTGTTCTTAGAACCTGTCGACCGGTGGTGTCTTATTTTCACTGAAGGAAACCGAACGTTTCTTTCTTTGCTTCAGATGGTCACATCTTTAGATCCTGAAGCAAGAGACACAGCCTATTCTCTCAGGAGTCCAAATGCAGGAACAGATTTTGCCTCTGAGCAAGTAAGATATGCCAGAAAACCAAACAACTTGCCATCACCAGCCCATTTCGCATTTGAATTTTCGACGCCTCAGTGGTCATTTTGCGAAGATAGCTGGTAGTAAGACAGTCTCTGCTTTGGAAGGGAGAGACATGTACTATTTTCCCCAGGGCCTCCTGCTTTTGCTTTGCTAAAGCAATTCCTTGGATTCCTTATTCTCTACCTCTAGCCACTTTGCTTGGAGTCCCCGCTGAGAAATGCATGATTTGACACAGCCCATTAGTAAACCCAAGATCTGGGGTCAAACGACATCAATCCAGCAGTTCTTGAGCACAGGGGCAGTACCAAAGGTGTCGGAGGGACTGCATAGCTGCCTGCAACAGCCGTGTAGAAGTTTCTAGCAATGCGTTCCCTGAGAAGTGGACAAGTTCAGGGTAGAACATGTGGACTCTGACGCCAGTTGGCCTTCATTTCGCCTTCTGTGTGTCTTCAGTGTGCGCTGCCATCTTCAGAACCGTAGAAGGTGTTTTGTCAGAGTTGCGTTGAAGTTCTTTTGGAGTGAAGGATTTTTCCTGCTCCTTGTTTCCTCACTTCTCTCCCTAACTCCCTGCTCTAAGGATCTTGGCTCAGCATCTTTCAGTGCATCTAATGGCTCTTTGGAGCAGATGTTTAGTGATTAGCTTTCCCTAGAGTTCTCCTCCTTCTATTAGTCCTTTTGTTATCTGGAGAATTATTCAGTACGGTTCAGAGGAAGAAAAACGATAAGTCTCCACTGCCAAGAGCACCCTCCATCATTTTTGGATGAAAGTATCTCTCTGTTTGCTTTCTTTGGGGTGGTTTCAGGTGCAATGTGGACAATGTCTTCTACTAGTCTGTAACGTATAGTGTCTCTTGGTGGTTTTTGAAGTCCATTCGCCAGGAAGTCGGGATTTGAAGGAATCCTCTTAAGTCACGCCTCTCTCAGGTATGTGAGCACAAAGAAAGAGGTTCCTCTCTCACTGTCTTCCTTTTCATCAGCAGCATCCTGTTTTTAGGCCATTGGTATATAATTCAGCTTCCTTTACAACCAGGTCCTGGCATTGTTTTTAGGGATTTCTAGAGCCATTAATGGTATGTGACTAAGTTGAGGGCAGAGTGTATTATCTCCATCCTCTCCTGGCGACTCCCACGTTGGAGGCGCAGGCTATTTTCAGAAAGTTTCCAGTGTACCATTGTCTGATGATCAAGCCATGAAATCACAGGTCCTTGCTATTTTTGTGAACAAAAGAAACTCCTTGCTCTTGTCTCAAGGCGATGCGATGACAGGCCCCGTGTTCAGACTGGTGACCCACGATGGATGCTTTTCTGAATGTGACTCAAGTTCATCTGTACCTGTCCCCACCTTTACCTCCGAGAAGTGCCCTTTGCATTCGACGATGGCATGCCTGTTGGATTTCTTTCCAGTGCTGTCCTCTCCCATGCCTTGCATGCACCCTCGGTGCCATGCTGAGGGCAAAGCATTCTCTCACCCATGCGTTTGCAGTCCAGTGTCTCACACAGCCAGATGGCAGGCAGGCATCGCGAGCAGTTTTTGGCTCCTGACCGAGTGACGCTCTCCACATGACTTCTGGAGTGGCAGGGCGGAAGATGGGCCCGTTTCTGCTTGGTTCCTGGAGCTATCCCAGCTCTTCCCCTTTCCCTGCTGGAAAAGGAGCAAACCTGTTTGTGTTTGTTGGTTTGTTGAGAGGCTTCCGGTTGGGTTTTTAGATGAGCTTCTTTCAGAGATGCTGCTTTTAGGTTTAATGCTGTGGTGGGTTGACCTGTAATGCACCAGAGTTTTCCAGTTCTCCTTTTTTGGTGTGCTCAGTTCCAGCATTTACGCTCACGATGAGTACTTCCCTGTCCATCACTGAGCATGCAGTTTGCCTGATACTTGCACTCCGATGCTTAATTAATATGCGGGAAGGAAGGATGTGTACCCTCTTGTGGGGTACACACAGGGTCCTTCCATGCACGGTCAAGAACCCTCAGGTACCCTCAGGACCATGAGAATGGGAAACAAATCAGGGTGACACCAAACAATGATCTTCATGTGGGGATTTTATTCATTCTCACTCAGTAGGATCATGGGGGTGATATTACATTAATTAATAGCAAAAGTCTGTTTTTCTCCCCATTTATGCTCTCTAAAAAAGAAAGAGATGTTTACCCAAGCAATCTGTAGTTTACACTTTGAGGCATTAATGTCAGTTGATTTAAAAAAAAAATAACCATTTAGCAAAAATTCATTAGTAAACAGACGGAATTAAAAGTTTCTGGTGATGGAGAAAAACAACTTTGTAAGTGGCCTCTTTTGAAATAGCTTAACTTACTTTGCATCCACCATCGACTGCCAGGAAGAAAAAGCGCACTGGAGAGCTCCGTGGAGTTTACAAGGAGGCATTGCTCATGGAAACAGCTTCCTGCGGTAGATCACAATATACGGCCCCAAACACAGGAGTTGTAAGAGGTGCTGGACAGAAGCCACGGAGTGTCTTGTAGGTTCAAGGAGCAGTCCCCAAATCAATACTCTCGCGGACTAGACAGTTGCAGGCTGGGGGAAATGTATTCATATGCACACACTAGGATTTTTGCATTGACACGATTTCTCCTGATGTTTCCAGTGGAATTGACTCAGCAGGGTAAAGGGAGAGCTGACCATTTTAATGGCCATTTGTGAGAAGAGAGACAATTCCACCCTTTCATTTCTTGACAAGAACAAGCAGAAACTGAATCCTGTTAGGCCTGGTAAGACTTATGATTTGTAAAAGAGAATGCATTTCATGTGACCAAACTGGTTATTTCCACACACATACTTTGGGATTTCACCAGGAACAACCAGAGGCCCCAAAACAAACAGCCCTGAAGGGTGGGTGAACAGGAAGCATGCCTTCCCTTGTTGACCTTAACTTATATGTTGAGTAAACAAGTCCCTGTTCTGTATACCCTGGTGTATCTCAGGCAGCCTCTCGTTTCACTGCAATTGGACGGCGTCCAACTGTCCCTTTGGTTCTGGTTCTTAAAACTGCCAAGAAGTGGAGGTTGAGAGAGACCTGACTTAAATAGGGAAACTGAATTGGAACAGGCTGTGGGTGGATAGGCATGCTTCTCAGGTCCTGGGTGAGTTACCTGACCTTCAGGGGGGATTAAGAGGGGTACACATGATTTGGTGGCCCTGTCTGACTGCAGTTTAAGTGCAAACCTGGCAGTGTGTTTGTTGTTCTAACCTGTGGATGTCTCACAGCTGGTTTGATCTGGTGAGCACACAGACCATGTTATATACGGGCAGTTATACGCTCAGAATCTTGGGTTCCAGGCTAACCCTGGCCTTCTGGTGCTCTGGTTTTCTCTTTGGCAAGAAGCTCTTCAGATGCTTGTGTAACAGTCTATGAGTATGACTGAGAAAGTAATGTTAAGGGGCTTTCGGGACGGAGTGGTAGTTAGCGACGGGGTTAGTTTTCATCATTGAATTGTCAGGTGGTTTTGTCTGTATACGAGAGGGGAGTGGATTTGACATTGCTTGATTGTTTGGATCGCACTTCAGAGAAGGGATTTTTGAAAAAGCTGTTTGCTTGTACACAGTGATCTTCTGCTGACCCCTTGCTTGTGGCTTCGAAACACTGATGTTACACTGAGATATGAATCTGCCCTTGGCCAGAAGCCAGGATGTCATCTAGGCCTTTTGTTTGATGTGATTCCCCACACCCAATGTGCTTCTGTTTCCTTGCGGGAGGCAGCATGGTCCCGGAGACCAGGCATGGACTGGGAATTGGGTCTCTGCGTTTTGGAAGGCGACTTCCTCCTTCCTCACTTACTGTATCACCTTTAGGCAACACATCTTAATTGATCTGTTTCTATTTGTACATCTGTATAATGGGGTTGGGGCGAGTGGAATGGGGACTGACATCCTTTGAAGGTCTGTGCTATGGAGCCCCTACTGTATCTGTTTGCTTTGCAGACTCAGAAACATTAGTTTGCTTGGGCTGCCGTAACAAAGTACCACAGACTGGCTGGCTTAAAGAACAGAAATTTATTTTCTCTGGAGGCTAGAAATCTGAGATCAAAGTGTCAGCAGGGTTGATTTCATTCTGAGGCCTCTCTCCTTGACTTTGAGATGGCCATCCCTCCTCCCTGTGTCTTCACACGATCTTTCCTCTGTGTGGATCTCTATCTAATTCTCCTCTTATTATAAGGACACAAGTAATATTGTGTCAGCCACCCCCTGCCCCCCACATGTCCTCATTTTACCTAATTACCTCTTTCAAGGATTTATCTGCAAATACAATCACATTCTGAGGTCCTGGGGGTTAGGATGTCAACATAAGAATTTTTGGGGGAGGGCTGGGGATGTTGACACAGTTCAACCCATAACATAGCCCCTCTGAGGTGGGTCTAATATTACAATTTTTAGGAGAGAAAGCAGGCTGGAATAAACTGTTAAACCTTACACAGAGAGAAGCAGAGTCAAGACTTGAATCCCTCTCTGCTGCCTTCTTTCGTGCTCTGTTTTGTTTCTCTGCTTTTCCTGAAGCACACCTGCCTCCTGGAGATAGTGGGTACAGTCACTTCACAAGTGCAGTGTTTCCACAGCCCTGTTCTCTGATTCAGACTTTCCGAAGAAGGTTGGGTCACTTAGAGAGTTTGCTTGTCTGACTCTCAAGCCACGAGATTTTATCACACTTTTCACATGTTTAGTACCGTACCATAACTCATAGTCTTTTTGGGCTCCATCAGGAATCCAACTATAGGAACATGGATGCTAGAATTTAAAAGGTCATTCTTTGTGAAAATGGCAAACGGACTTGTTAGGACCTTTGAATCATCTCTTCATAGCCTGAGTTCACAGAATTAACACCCGTGGACCCGGTTGACTATACCCATCACAATCTTAAAACAGTTCAATTAAGTGCATGTCCTGTGGCTCCATATGTTGGCTGGAAACAAGGTGCCGATATTTCAACACTGCTTTCTCATTAAAATGACCAGGGCATAAGCCTGGAAGATTCCAGTGTGTGCCTCACCTGGGACCTCCCCAAGGGAAATGTGCCTGCCAAGCAAACCAGAAATAGTGTCAGAGAGGAAGCACACCACCTCTGCTGGCTCCCCTCCTGGATCGAGACATTAATGAGCACTTTGTACCCTTGGCAGGACCAGGTAAGTTTAAGAAGTGTACCTCCTGTGGTGTTTAAACGCATGCCAGTTACTCCCATGATAGCGATGCATGAATCGTCAACATAGTGACCCCCCCCACCCCCCAGAGTGTATATTAAATTCTGAAGGATTAATCAAAACTGCACCATGTTGTGTGCAATTAAACCCTTGAAAGGCAAAATAAATTTGCCGGAGCAGGAACAGCTCTCGTACCACTTCTAGCCGGAAATGAGGCATTTTTGAGTTCTATTACAGATGAGTTTTTGCTCAGGCGCATCTTTCAGGAGGTGGGATGGGTCAGAAGGAGGCATCTGCAAAGCATTTTATGGATGGGAGGAGAACAGGGAGCCAAGCTCTTTTAGTGTTACCCTTTGGGAGTGGGTAAATACCGAGTAAAATCCTGCCAGAAGGAGCACAGGATTGTGTCATTTTTCTTAGTAGAGGAAAAATGCCAGAGAGTTGTTTCAGGAATAATGGAGGGAGTAGACACTCAGCTGTCTGCTAGGGCCCTCCGTGGTGATGGGTGTGCCCTGCACCGAGGGCCACAGGGAAGGACAGCTCTGCTCACTTAGCCATGTTCCTACATTCATGAATGACAATTTGGTGTGCATTTCCAAATGAGGTGAACGGAGTCTTGGAGAAACGTCTTTTGGAGGAAAAAGAGAGTCCTGGAGAAGAAAGAGGTACCTCTGCTCTCCCATATAATCGTTCTGCTGATGCCAAATTGCACATTGTGTAGCCATTTTGGTTTATTGTATTTTTCAAAGAGTCAATTAGAGTCCGTTGCCAGGAGCTGGGAAGCTGTATTTTCAGTCCACTAAGGAGTGAAAAAGGAAAAGTTTGGCATTGATTGCTCTGGAGTCACACATGATAGCCAAGGAGTCACAGAAACAGTGCTTCGGAGATAGCCTCAGCCGCTGAAGGAGAATCAGGGTAATGTGAAGTCTGCAGGAAGGTACTTAAGAAGTTAAAATAGTCTTAGTGAAGGCATGCATGAGACCAGAATTACATTTTTCTTTGTCCACTTTTGACAATAAATTGCCTGTGCTAGCCAAAGTGCCAAGGCTCAAGCGAGATTGATAATGATAGAGAGTGTAGCACGCTGCTAATGGGACAAATTTTTTTTCCACGTCCCCTGTTCCACTGGAATAAAAAAAAAATAAAAAAAAATTAGTGAATCAAAATGCCTAAGTTACTCCCATAAATAATCTAAAATTGTATTCATTGCAAAAAAACTTATGTAGAATGATGTGAAATCCTTGAATTAATAAATTCAAAAGCTCTCACTGTGTTAAATGTAGCAATTAGAAAAATAAGGATTGTGTGCTTAATTTATACAAAGTACATTTGTGTTTTTTTTCCAAAGTTCGGAAATAAATTTTATTGGGAGATGCATTGAAAACTCTCGTGACATCTGGAATATGGAGACCTAATTGCTGATTCAATGGCATTGCGAACATGCAAACATATTTCCTTGGTGAAATGTCAAAAAGGCAGCAATCAAAATGAAGCGTTAAGCATTAAAATGAAGAAATGATGACTGGGTTGATTTGGAAACGTTTATCTCTAAGCTTACTTTATGAAAAATAAGTTTAGGAACATATTAGTAAATTTGCACATTCTGAGTCCTCGGTATGGTGAGGGCATGGAGTCTCAAGTTACATGGTGGATTCAGTCAAAATTTGTATTTCCAATAAATGTCAACTATAATTTAGTATATAGTTTAATTTGCATTCATATATATATATGGTCACAGGATGTGGAGTACAGCATAGGGAATAGAGTCAATGGGATTGTAACAGCTATATATGTCAGAGGGGTAGTAGCTTGGGGGTAGTTCTCACTTTGTGAGGGGTGTAAATGTCCATTACATTGTTTTATACACCTGAAACTATAATATTTAAAAAGTTTGTGTTTCTCTGAATCCTGATAACCCCGCTTTGCTTTTTGACATGGGGTTTAGCACTTTATGGAACAGCGAGAGGTCGCAAGGGGTTTAGGGAAGGAATGGGTTTCTTTTGCACCCCTAGTTTAGCTCTTCTAAGACAGAATGTTTCTCTATCTTTGAAATAATCACTTTGTACTGTGTTTGGGGATCATTTACTTGTCCTGCAATGTTGGTTGGTGACAATACTAACTTTCATTTGTGTTGTTGAGTAAGGTAGGTTGGGAGTTTCTGGTGTTTGTGTCATCAAACTTGGGCCTGACCGTGCAACCCCACAGCTCATTGTTCTGAGGGCCAGTGTTCATTCACTCTGATTAAACTCTGAAGAGGCAGTTACGATTCTGATGACACCTCAAGTTCATCCTTCTTCTGGTAAAAGAAGCACCTAGTGACTGTTAATTGGGACATTGCCTATAAAACCAAAACGTGTTAAGCCACTTCACAGAGAAGGCAAGTCAACTCACTGCTGAAATAATGTTCCTTTGTGCTGGCTTATCCAACTCTTTACCTTCTAGAGAAATAGCCCCGAAAGTAGTTTCCCATGAAAGCGGGTGGTGGGGGGGATTGTTAAAACTATGACATCCCCCATTGTGGGACGGACTCACAATGATCTTGGCCACTGTAATCTCTCCCAAATGAATATATTTTCAGAGTCCCCCATTATCCCCATTGTATACAATGAAACCCCTCTTCAACGAAGTCCTGAAAAAAGAAATCTGCTTGAGGAGCAAAGTCGTCCTCCCCAAAAGCAATGCATTTGTAAAATCTCCACTGTATTGTGCTTGCAAATAACATTTAGTTCTGTAGTGTAAATATGCAAGAGTTCATTTTAATAAAAAAGTAAGTCCTAAAATAAGATAAAACCCATGACTAAACTTGCATTTGAAGATTTAGAGTGTATTCATCTGCTGGTTTTCAGTATAAATATTCATTGGTTTTGAGTTCTCAGGTGTTGGAACTTTTAATCTGCATTCAGATGGAGGTACTTTAATCAGGGAGTTCATAAAAGTCTGCAACGTCCCCCACACCCCCCAAGAATAAAAAAAAAAAAACCCAGAGTAACAGAATAGTGGGTGGTAGGGCTTCAAAATAACCCCCCACGCTGAAATGTATGGCTAGAGGGGGGAACAAAGTAAACACCAAATGTCATTTTGTACCATAATAACAATAGTCTATTAAAAATAAATCTCTTATTATTAGACCGAAAAGTCTCAAAAACCTGTCACTTGACTGCAGTCTTCAGAGATGACTGATAATGGGTAAAAAGTCCCATAGCATCTGTTTACCATGGACGCACACAAACTGTAAGGAATGTTTCTAAATGTCAGCAGTAATGTATGCGTGTGTATCAGCCATCACAGAGCAACACCACCACCAAGACGGCACCAGGGACTGCTCGAAATTAGGTAGGTCAAGTGAAAGGTACCAGAGGAACCCTCGGAGAAGATGTTGCTTGTCTGGGGGAAAAAGAAAAAAAACCCTGAGCTGCAAATGTTAATACGTGAATCCCTGGGAAGCCCCCTACCATATTTTGAATGAAACTTTAAATCACAGGAAGGTTTATCAAGACCCCAGTGCTAAGGTCAGTTTTGGAAAACCAGAGGGGAGAGGGAAAATATTTGGCATTAGCCAGATTTCGCATTAGCAGGCTCTCGGATTTCTCTTGGTAACCTAAGCACATATCAAGAGCAGAGTCACTGAGGTACAAACGCTGACTAAACAATGTAATGGTGACAGCGTTGTTAGCAGCTGCTGTATTACTTGAAAGTTCTGTGCTATTTAACTACTTAGAGGGGGAACACGGCATATTGGCCCAGCAAAGTCATTGAGACTCCAAGCTGTCTTCAAAATGAGCTTTACGACAGTTACCACTTTCCTCAATAAAAAAAAATAAATAAATAAAATAAAAAAATAAAAACAAGAAACAAAAAGAGGTTTGGTGATTGATTTTGATAATGGATTTTATTTTTTCTCAAAGGGTAAAGCCCCATGGAAGTAATATGGCATATGGGTGACGGGGGGAATGTAGGAGTCGGAAAGAACTGACAATGAATTTTGGTTCCACTATGTGCAAGAGTGATGTTGGACGTGTTTAACGTTTCATGTCTCTGCCTCAGTTTCTTTGTTTTCTTTTCTTTTCTTTCTTTTTTAAAATTAAACTTTATTGGGGTGACAATTGTTAGTCAAGTTACATAGATTTCAGGTGTACAATTCTGTAATACATCATCTATATATCACATTGTGTATTCACCACGCAGAGTCAGTTCTCCTTTCATCACCATATATTTGATCCCCTTCACCTTCTTCTGTTTCTTCTGTTTCAAAACGGGAATGATAATAATAGGATACCCTGAAGGGGTTGTTGGAGGATTCAATGAGCTAAGGCACACAGAATGCCTTCCTCAGCACTCAGTAAGTACTCCAGGCAAATTCAGAGGAAGGCCAGTGTGAATGAGTGACAAACATAAACTATGCCATGCTTTCCCATAAATGTGGGTTTGCTATGCCCAAGTGTGCATGAGAAGTACGCCACACTGCCTAGAGAGTTTTCCCTTAATGGCTCAGTGGCATGATTCCCAAGTCACATATCACAGCTGCTGGCCTCTGCTTATGTCACCAGAAGTGTGTGTGTGCACGAAATGGTTCCTCCTCAAGTGCTTAGAAGAGTCCGCTTCCTTTCTGATCTTGTTTTCGACATGAATTGGTTTATTCAACTCCTTTTTAAAGAATTGCACCAAGGTCACTTTTAGAATCCCTCACACTCTGGTTTATATTTTAAATTGGGGTGTTTTAACTAATGTGGCTTTATTGTGTTGGACTAATCATATACAGTGCAGAAGGGAGAATGTGTAGAATTAAAGTCCGTGGTTTCTTTCCATTTGTCCAATCTAATTAGTTGGGGAAATATTTAGAAGGGTGCTTAACCTTCTCTTTGTTTGTGCCCAGTATAAAATTTCTCTCTCAAACCCTGTCCTATTGCAGTATCATCACCGATGTACACTGCACACCTGTCTTCCCAGGTAACTTGATTCTACCAGGGCAGGGACCATGCCTTATGTATCAGTGCAGCATATACGCTCCGAGCAATGCTTAGCACTTCATAGACACTCATTTCTATTTTGCTGACTGATTATAGTTGTAAGGGTAGGATGTTAACGGAATTAGTGAAGTCCGTTCTTCATGCTTTTGGAGCAACCAATGGATTATATTTTGGGTGCGAGATATAACCTTGGTACTCAGATTAAAACCATTCTTAGCACTTCCTCAGACGATCAGTTTTTCTTCTGTTCATTCAACAAACTTTCTTCCCCCAAACTCTGTGTGCCTGGCACTGCGCGAGGTCCTTAAGATAGACATGGCCCCTGCATGCTGCTGAGGGAGGTGGTCATATCAATAAAGAAATGCAGTAAAGTGGAAGAGGCCTTGTGACCTAAGGGTGGTGAGGGGCCCGGGACCAGCAAGTGATCAGTCCTATCTGAAAGGGAAGCACTTCCTGCACGAAGAGAATGGGACTATCTCAGCAGGCTTTGCTGGGCCAAAAATGGTGGGGGAAGAATGCTGTAGGCTGAGGGAACAAAGTGCAGACACATGGTCAGCAGGCTGGGTCTGGGCATAGGAATGGGATGTGTGCTTGAGAGATGAGGGGAGCTAGTCCCCTGTGCTACGGAGGTTGGTCTGTATCTTGTAGGTAGTGAGTGGCTGTTGATGGGTCTCGAGTAGGTTGTGGCATTTACAGAAGCATCAAATGTTAGAACTGAATAAATTAATTTATTCTAAATCCATGAGTTTTACAGATGAGTAAATTCAGGCCTGGAGATGTGAAGTATTTTGGAGGTGATGATGCATAATAGAAAGATTGAGGGATTTCTAGGGGGACCGTTGGTGGTCAAAATTGAGTCCGGCCATCTTATTAATTGCATTTCATCGAAGAAGTCACTTATTGTCTCTGAAACTCAGTTTCTCCATCTTAAAATGGAGATCCTAATTTTACCTGCTGTGCTGGTGGGTAGGTAGGTATTGTTGTGGGGCCCATTAAAGGCCTTTGAGAGCGTGAGGTGCTGGAGAAATATGAATGTTGTCTGCTAAAAGCCCAGTCCTGGCCTCGGATTGGCTGGGTTTGAACTTTGGCTTCTCCGCTTTCTAATTGGACAGTGCTGGGCACGAAGCATAACCTTTCTGTTTGTCTCTATACATGGAGATGATAACAGTACCTACGCATTGGTTGTTGTAATTATTATTATTTAAATACTATCAGCATTCAATGATAACGCATGCAAAACGCACGCTGCAAGTGCTTAATAAGTGCTACCCATTATTCATTTGTTATTTTAATTATTTTTAGCCCAGTATTCTTTCCAGTATACTCTGCTGCTTTTCTTTGACCCTCTCTAAAACAGCTTTAAAGCCATAGAGATCTTGGAATTGTTCTTGATGTTACAAGGATGAGCCATTTGTGGGGTGATGGCATGTAGACTTTGGCTGTTTAATGCTAATTCCGTGCAGCATTGGGCACCATCTATAGATCTCTACCAAGCATGTCATGGAGGCCTTTGGCTCTAACTAAAGGGTTTTCCAAGGTTACCCTCATCACCTAGGTGGTCTTAGGTCTCAGTGATTGTATGAAGAATTTGAAATCTGGAAGATTAAATCTTCTAGCTGCCACCACCATTATCACTTCTTTAGATGCATAGAGATATGGTTAGAATACTCAATAAATTCATTTTAACCTGAGTACAGGATATAGGAGTCCTTAAAATATGGAGTCAGCTTTAAAATTGTTGCCCTACACACATAATACATTTCTGTCCTTTGATGTCCTATGACTACGTGTTGAGGTATTCTTCTCTTCCTGGTGAAGTATTCTGAGTTGCCCACTTCCTTAGAGGGTGAAGCGTGTTTCGTCACTTTCTTCAGTTATTTTCTGGGTGCAGCTTCATTAGTTGTTAAAGAGGATACTACTTCATTTTATTTCAAATTATGGATGAGGAGTTAGCCCTATTTGGGGCAGAGGGAAATCACCTAGGCTCTCACCTAGCCAGACAGAAATGGTTTTAAGAGAGGATGGGGGAGAGAATCATTTTTATTTTTCTAAATGTTGTAATTCTAACATAATGATATTGAAGAAAATTTTGAAAGAAAAGGTAGAAATCACCTATGTGTTGGTTTTGGTTTTGCTTATTCCCTCCCTATCATTGTACACACACACACACACACACACACGAATACAGACTGAAAGGTGATTTTGGCTCTGGGAGCTGAGGTTAGCTTTTGTCCTTTTCTTTACTGTCATGCAACTTCTCAGGATTGGATCCATGATTCACTCTTGCAACCTAATAATAATAACAATAATAATGATAATTCATTTATTTAGAACTTAGTATTTAAGCACTGTTCCAAGGGCTTTATATTATATATATATAATCATTTCATTTCATTTTCACAACAACCCATATGAGATATGGCCTATTATTATCCATTATAAAGAAGGAAAAACTGAGTCACAGTGAAGCTGAGTAATCGGCTCAGAGATGGTGAGTGGTAAAGCCAGGATTTGGAATAGGTTCTCCAGCACCACGCCAGGTGATGGTGGACCTGAGCATGCGTCATAGAAGAGGCTCTGCTCTGGAACAGTGACCTGGACTCTCTGGGTCACCTGCCCCTCCTTTCTACAGATATGCATGGAAGATGCTAGGCTGCTCGTGCGGGCAGATGCGGACACACAATGGCCTGGGCGAGAGGACGTTCAAGGACAGCGTTTATAATTTGTGTTTGATCTAAACATTAATTATGGGCGTGGAAAAAACTTGGAAATGAGTCTTTGTTTCATTCTAGTTTTTGGGACTCATTTGGTCATTTAAGGCTTCTTGTTGGTTCTTTATGGCTGGATTTTTATGCTTATGGCTGGATATTTATTTGTTTGTTTTCTAATGGCACCCTTACTGATATACTGATATGATATAAGTCCTTCCACATGTACCAGTGTATGTGTGGCCCAATTCGCATCTTTGATTACGGAAATTTTTCCTGGAAGAAGTGGAAAATCATCACAGAACTTAAGTTTTTATGAAGTTGAATCTTTATTTCTAGCCATATATATTATATAATACTATGTATATATAGCTACATACATGCACACATGTGTGTGAATATATCACATAATATTATATATATTTGATTTATATGATATATAAGTCACATATACATCTCCTATGATTCTTGAGAATTACTGTATTGAAATCCTAATTGCCAAAGCATGATCTACCCCATCTACATACTTTTCCCCACCATATAAAAATGTTTCTAAAAAAAGACTTTGATGTGATAGAAAATCTTCTGCTTTGGTTTATGATGTAAAAGGGCTCCTGATTCCCCCACCCCAACCCCAGTTTTTATTAGCTGAACTTTCTAAGCACAGGGCACATTTGAAACTTTTCAAATACTGTGGCCATGACAGCTAATGGTGGATAGTGCCATGGCTTAGAAGTTTCTCAAGGCTAATCATTTTTCAAAGAGGGAAAAATAAAAACAACAAAAAAATCAAGTAGATTAATAAAAAGGGCACGGTGTTCTTGATGAGGCAGGCAAAATCTCAAGGCATGGCTCATCCCCTCTTTTAATTATCCAGTTCATTTAGTCAGCTGTGATCCGGGACTTTGGGAGGTCATCTGCTGTATGAAAGGAAGCCATGGCAGCTATTGACCCACGGTTTGGTTCAGGGATGGAAAATGGCCACCCAGGCTAATGAGTCCTTTTAAAAATGGAACCTGGAGAGAAGGGCTCTGGGTGTGATATGTGGTGCCGAGAAGTCCTCCAGATGCCCTGAGCTTTCCTGAACCTCATCATAAAAAAAATATTTATATCTGAGAAATTGGCTGGTTAGCCAGCTTTTGTGATGGCTCATTCACTTGAGCAGAGAGAGCTCCAGAATTGAAAGCTACAGGTAATGCACCTGGAATGCCGCCCTTGGGAAGTTACACTTAACAGCTGCATTGTTGTCTGACCCCTGCATGTCTCCCCACCTTTTTCCTACCTCGGCTGATAATCAGATATACACCGGGCAACCTTGGGGCTTCCTGCTATCATGGCTAAGCAGCCTCTGACAAAACATCGTCAAACAGGGGAAAATAGCCAGGCCAATTCATCTAGTTCCTGCCTCACTGTCTCGGAGACTCACTTGTCCTAGACTGACTAAGGAAGTACCCATCTCAGCCCGCTGATGGGCTTCTATTCAGTCCTCCCGACGTGATATGTCCCAATTAAACCACTCACTATCTTGAGTGAGGTTCCCACTGAAGTCTGGGTGCTTCATGGAAGTTGACCAGTTGCTGGACTTGGAGAACTGCTTCTGTGAGAAGAGAGGGTGCCCAGCCAGGAATCTTCAAAACTGATGGCAGATGCTTCAGAGTGTGTGTGTGTGTGTGTGTGTGTGTGTGTGTGTGTGTAGAGGGATGGTGGTGGGGCTGGTGGTTCTGTGAAGACCCAGAAGCCAGGAGTCCACAGCTCCATATTATATAATCAGAAAGGCAGTGACCATTTGCCTGGAGACCACCTTGGGGAAGAAGATGGAGAGAAAGCACCTCTATGCAGTCCCTGCCTGTGACAAAAAAAAAAAAAAAAAAAAAAAAGAATTTATAAACATTTTGTTGGCACTCTAATGGAGGGAGGACCCGGCAAGTTTCTCCAAAGCCCAGAATGATAATGATAAGTGGGAGTTAATTATGTGATCCCCATCGTGATTAATTTAAGATGTGTAAAATACCATTGTTGGATTCCGTGTAGCAGGGAATCCTCATTCTGCATGCAGGTTGTGTTGGTCGTAAAACATTTTGAGATCTTTTCACAGTGCTGCCCTAACCTCAGGCTGTCTAACCTAATATTTTCTATGAAGCCTTAAGTTACTAACTGTGAATTTTAGGAGTTTTCTAGACTAACTCTCATCCCATGTTTTCTTTCATTCAAAGAGGGAGTGTAAAGTATTTACTCTGAGAAATTGCAAGACCCAGGGAGGTTTTCTAAAATTCTCGTGCTCCCTTGTGTTTACCATAAATCTGAGACAGTGATACGATCAGCAAGCTTATTTATGTCTGAGTATAAAACATGAATACGATTTAAACAGAGCCGACTCCCTTTCTAGCATCTCCCCTCCTAGGTTGAATATGAATTTTATAACTATGGTGGACTGTCTGTCCCACTATCATATATTGATTTGTAATTTAGTTTGTAGTAAATTGTTCTCTGTACTAACATTTGCATCTCCTTCCTAAAAAATGGGTTTCTACCTTCAGCTTCCTCTCCAATGTCATTTGAAGACTATCTGGCCGGCAAGTCAGGGCTTCCTCCTCTCTCCTTTCTCCTGCCCCCTGGCTTTCTAGAGAACAGCCACTTCGGGTGAAGGCATGTAGCTCAGGGTTTCCATGCTGCCCTGAAGTGACACCCAGATTGCAGGTCATAACTATCAACGTAAGGTGTCTGTTGGCATCAATCGGGCGACTCTTCAGGCCATGATAACTTTAAAAATGTATGATGAGTACCATTGAATTAAGACAGATGGGCTGATTTGTGTTATTCCTAAAATAACTGGCAAGTAGGTGTTTATCTCATTTTACAACAGAACAAAATTGCTTTTGCAGTGATTCATTTGTGATCCCAGCTAAGCTATACTATTAATTTACCTTACTTCTGACTGGTGTATTTGCCTCAGTATTTATCGTGTTTCCCATCAGTATTGTCAAACGATGGTGCTGGTATGACACCTCAACATTTGCATTTAGATTATGGGGTTATGGGTTAGCATTGTGAGAGAATGTATCCAGCTGCAGTGTGGTTATTGACGGTGTAGTCATAGCCATTTCTGACATCTTTCCTTGAGTGCTGGTGTGGAACCTTGGTGATTACTGTAACCCTCCAGCAGCCTCCCTTCTTTCAATCTTTCCCCATTCCTATCACCCATTCTGGACACACTGTGGCTTGAGTGATTTTTTTAACATGCAAGTTTGATTTTGTCACAGCTCCTTTTTTTTTCCCCCCCAATAAAACAAACCCAAATTCCTAAGGGACCAGCCTTACCAAAGGCAGGACAGTCAGCCCAGCTTCGTAAGGGAAGTCAGAGATACAGGCTTATGCAGAATGTCTTGATTTTGAAAACCTTGCACAGACGAAACAAATTGCAACTGTATACAGCCTTGACTTTGAATTCTTGGCTTGTAGTCACTCTCTGGTTCCCCATTGGACCTCAAGATAAAATCCAAACTCTTCAGCACGGGATATGTAACTCAGTAATCGGGCTTTGTTTCCACGCTTTTCTTTTTTTTACATTTCACTTCATTCATTCCCACTAGTGAATAGCATAGTTGCTATTCACATGGAACCACGTCTAGTAAAATCTCCAATGATGCAATGAGTGGGTTCCAAAAAATCAACTGTGCAGAGTGAGGGGGGGCAGGGGCATTGGCTATGAAGTTGATGAGATGACTGGTGGGAGCCTATGCAGCTAGGCACCAGGGTTTCAGAGACCTTGCTGCAAGATTCACAGCTATCCTAGTCCCATCTGTAGTTTGGTACCACATGATGGCAGAGGTCTACTCTATGCTTGATAGGAACCGTTCTGGCTGACTGGGATTTCACAATAGCAGCAGTGATTCCGGGAATCTCTAGATAGGTGTCCTCTGTTTCATGGGCCCACTCTTGGAACAATTACTTGGTATGTGGGACCCAGTGTCAGTGTCCTTTTGTGTGTGTGAACACCACGTGCACATGTATGCATGTGCCCACACACATACACACACATACAACAAAGAACTTTAACTGGCCCCGTCTGAGAACTGGGGCTGGACAGAGGGCAGGAGCCGAGTCTTAATTATGTCCAAACTCACATTATTGCTTGAGCCGTTATCTTAGGGTCTTCTTGTACCAGTAGTTTCTCAAATGTCAGCAGTAAGCTGTGTTTAGCCTCTGGGCCATTGTAAGGACTGTTCTCTCTGGTGGCATCACTCTGATGAACTTCTCTTGACCTTTAGGATTCAATTTCTATTTAGCCACCTCCTTGGTGACATCTCCACACCCCTAGGAGGAGCCAGGCCCTTCCTCTTCAGAATGCTTGGTACATCTGAGAAACTGACTATGTCTCTGTAATTGGTTCATTGCACGCTGGGTTAGCAGGCTAGCCCTGAGTTGGTCAGGGACAGGGAACGTGTTCTGCGTACCCTTTTCTCTTCCCAGTACCTTGTGGTATCTAGCAAGTGTTCATTAAGTGTTTGTTGAATGGTTGATAGAATGGAAATAAAATGTGGCCACATGGCTGCAGAAAAGTTTGCCAAGTAAGAATGAAGCACTTTGTTAGACAAAATGGATATAGTTATAACGTACATGTAATATATTATCACATATTATATAATATTACATGTAATATTAATATATTTATATCTATAACACGTGTGTTTTGGCTCCTACGGAGGAGCTAAGAAGTTAGTGCACCTTCCTGTCCACCCCCTCCACCACTGACATTATTCCACGTTTTAGTTTTGTTCTAAGTTTCCTGGCCCAGAACAAAGGTCTCCAAGAAGCAGCCTTTCTTGCTGCTTCCTGGGTTGGCCTGAAGTCAGATGCAGCAGAAAGGAACCTCACAAATAGGTCTGCTCTTGCCAGGTCGCCAGCCAAATTGAGAAGACTTGATACGCTCGTTGAAGTTCTAAGCACACTGTCACACTGAACCCACACTCCCTGCCGTCCTCTGCCCTTCCTCCCCATCCTGAGCCTTAATGTTCTTTAGCTCATTTCCAAACCCCCTCAACTTTTCCAGTCGCTTTGAGTCAGCGTCAGTGACGTGTTCTTCCCAAGTCACTTCAAGGCTGGAGTCTTGCTAAAACAAGGTTCTCAGGAACAAAGGGAACTCAAGTTCAGGGTTAAGATGCTAAAATCAGATTGTTCTCCTCTGGCAGTAAATTGGTATGCCACTCTCACCACTGCTGCAGATAAAATTAACCATGCGTTGAAATCATTGCAATAGGCAGTGTCATCAAAGCTTATTTGTAATGAAAATATGATGTTTCAAACCTAAACTCAGGAGTATAATGAATGTACGACCATATGTTCCCCTCCCACGTACGGCTGCGGAGAGGAGATGCTATTTAAAATATATAGCTGTGGATGAGACTCCAGGTTTCTTCTGCATTCCTTATCTCTGGTCGCCTGTGGGTGGTCTGTCCAGAATGGAGGGTGGGTCAGATCACAGGTGCCCAGGCCTGGCAGGGATGGCTCCTGCATCTGAGGTAGTACCGGGGAGGTCTCGGGCTTAATCAGCTTGTCTCATTCGTGGCAGTTGGCTCAGTCCTTAGTGATCTTCCTCTGGTTGCTCCTTTGTCCTTAGCAGTGGTGCTTAGGCAGCTATTGTAATGAGGAGGCCGAGCAGGGACTGACCAGAGCTAAACTCTAGTGAGTGTGATCCCGGAGACCAGTGATCACGCTCAGAGGTTCCTGAGGGTGGAGTTGGTCGCTGTTCTAACTGGTTTGAAACACAGGGATTGAGGAAGAAGCCTTCGCACCAAGAGCCAGAAGCCCATGTTCTCTTTCGCTAGCTTCTTCCTGACAAAGCGGGCTCTCTGGAGGGCTGACCGCTGTCATGTGACTGGGAGCATCTGCACCCAAGTGTGTGGGTCTCCAATGAAGCCGCACTGGAGGTCCCAGGTGTGTAATTCTGAATCCTCACCGTAACCCTGACCTACCCTTGCTTTTCAACGGAGGAAACAGGATCAGAGAGGTTAAGTAGCCTCATGGAATGGTGATGAGCAACCTGAGTTATTTCATGCTTGTTGCTGCCGGAGAGAGTAAAGCAGAAGAATCTAATTACCTGGTGTGAATCCTGGCTTTGCCATTTAATAGCTATAGGACGTTGGGCAAGTTACTTATTCTGAGTCTTGATTTTCTCATCTTTAAAATGAGAACAATGCTGATGTCAGAAGTCTTTATGGGCATTAAATGAGAGATTTCACATAATGGGCAATAATCAGTACATAGTAAACACTCATTAAATCTTGGTTATGAATATTGTACTGTTGCTCTGCCAGGGTGCGTGGAGTTACCCTCTGTCTACTGTGTCTGAGCTGCCTCTACCCACATCCGTGCCTGCCAGGTGGCGGGTGGGACCAGACAGTAGTGTGAAATGTCTACTTCAAAAGAGGTTTTTTTTTTTTTTCCTGCAAAGATTAAATGAGACAATATATGTACTATCTCTGGTATAATACATAGGATATTTTTTTTCCTCCCTTAGCTGCCTTCCTCCAATACTTACATTGCTCTCGGCCTTGTACAGTGTCATCTGTCCCAGGTATTCTTGACACCTAAGAAGGGGACATGTGAGGACCAGCAAAGCATTTAAGACTCAAGGAATATGTTTCTGATGGAGGAACTTCAGGCTTCTTTTACAAGTATAGGAAGGTGATTTGGGAAATATTTAGGATGACTGAAGAGCAGGGGTGGGGGTTCAAGATTGAGGGCTGAGGACAACTCCTGTGGTCATTCACATCTCAACTCATCACACATAAATGAAAATGGATAAAGGCATCCATTTCTTATTTCCTTCCTCTCCCCATTAAAACATGCGCTGTATTATCGAAATTAAATTTCTCCAACAAGTTGCTGCCTTTTTTTTTTTTTTTTTGGCCAAGTGTATATACTATATGACTGTAAAGTTAGGTGGGCCTTCAGCTTTTCATTAAGCTTGTTAAAATACTGAGATGCAAATAAAGAGATGGCTGTCCTGGGGAGCTCCTTACATGCTACTTTGATCTCCTGACAGTTTGCTCAGTGGCCACAGAGAAGTGACCCCACCCCCTCATCTCTCCTCCCTTCAGTTTTTACAACTGAAAAATTGTCAGGGCGCATTCCTGCCTCCTAAGCCCAGGGCTTTCAGGTCTAGTGAAACAGTTCATTTCGGGGCAACATTCTGAGTGTTTTTGGTGAAGTGATGGTATGGAGAGCCACAAGGGGTCCTGCTTTCCACCTGACTCTTAGCTCTTGGATTGAGAGATTTTGTTACCCAGCAGTGGGGGCAGTGTGTGTGTGGGGGGAGGGAGGAAGGAGCAAAATGTCCGTGTCTCATCTTCTTGGTGTTGATCAAACGTCTTTTAGAAAAGCTTCCTGACAAGAGAGACTCCCTCACGCCGTCAGGGAAAGCAGGCCAGGCTTTCCATTTTATGTTGAGATAATGCAAAACAAAATCCCTCCCCAATGACTGCCTGATAAAGGAATAAATTGACTGTACAAGGTGATGTGTTTGATAGGTCATTCTCGCCGATGCACTAGAAACACCTTCTAGTAAGAACAAAATGAGGGCAAATTTGTTATGCACCTTTTGTCATTTTTAGATTGCATTGACTTTTTTTTTTTTTTTTCAGATTGGAGCCTATTATCCTGAACTTCCTAATAAACAGGAGTGACTTAGGAAGCGTTTCTTTGTGTTGACCTTTACTTAATTTTCTATGCAAATAAAAAAAAAAAAAACTATTAGGGAGGACCAATCAACACTTTAAATAGCCTATGTATATATGTTATTCTTATAAATAGATGTGGGTACAGCTTTTGAGCATATTTTTATCAGCCTGTGTAAGGGTAAAGTGTTTATTTTTAAAAATATATATATGTCTCTATATTTATCCGTGTCTGAGGATGGGGTAAAATGGTTCATTTAGGACCATTGTGGTTCTAGAGAGCACATGGCTGCTAAAATGTTAAAACCGGGTAGTGCTCTAAAAATAATAATATTCCACTGTGGCTTGCCTTTGGTGAGAGCTCTGCGTAGGGCAATTAGACAAAAATGCTATTCCATTGCCGATTTCCTCTTTAGCAGGAGGCGGTGGCCGGCAGTTGAACTAAAAGTGTTCAGAGCAACACAGCCAGGAGAAGCACGCGTTGGGGAGAAGCACCTTTTAACGTTTGGGGATTTTTCTTTTAATTCCCTGCAAATGTTAAGACTGTGTAGGAGGGTGGGTAATGCAGCTGTTCTTTGTAGCTTCTCTCCTGGCAGGCCAACAAGAAAATCAGTGGTCTGTTGGAGTCCCTGACTTGGCCCATAAATAGCGGTGAAGTGTTGCATTTTGAAATGCCTGTGTAACACTGACCGTGCGCCACGGCTGGGGTGCTAATGGTTTATGTGGCCTGCAGGTGACAGGAAGATTTCTGCAGGCAGGGCTTTGTTGTAAATTCAGTCTGCCGCACCGCCTCCTACCATCAGAGGTGGTTTCCGAGAGATCACCGGCTTTTTGAGTTACGGTGAGGGGGTGCCAAGATGAATGGTGGGTTGGCTCAACACAGCTGTTGCTCCTGGCGTGTGGAATTCCAGAAGACGTAAAAAGATTGTGCTGCGGAGATGTGGGAATTAGAAATGAGGGCCGAACGGGTGTGACAAAGCGGGGACTTTTGTGATGACACTATGAGAAATGCTTAGAACGTGTAGGTTACTGTTCCAGAACTGCAGTGGATGTGAGGATAATTCATCCAGCACACGTTGATCTTCCTTATTATTACTGTTTATTATTAACAGCAATTAAGTTCTTGTTCCTGAAACGGACTTTAGTTCCACGGTGTCCTCATATCTGTCATCTCATTTTATCCTCATACCAAGTGGCAGATATTTATAGAAGGGGCAGCGGTCTTTTCAGGGGAGCCACTGGGCTCCTTTTGAAGTGCATTGTGTGCCAGGCATAGTTGAAAGTTAATTAAAAAGACACATTCTCTGCCCATTGGACACTCATAGGCAAAAAAGACAGGAACACCGCAAATGCTAAACATGGAATAGGTGTCCTCCAAAAGGCTCTTTACAAATAGGGGAAAAAAGGGTGAAGGTTTTCTTTTGTTTTGTTTCTTTTTCTGTTTCTCGTCTTGGTGGACTTGCTCTTGGAGAAATAATGTTGATAAACAGCAACACCCGACAACATTAGTATGCGCTCGGCCCTGTCCTCGCTGGCACCTCGTGTGGATTTAACCCTCATTTAATGCTCACGGAAGCTGGCAACGCTGGTCTTCCTAGTAGCTCTGCTTTACCAGAGAGCAAACTGCCCCAAAGGATGAGTCCAGAGCCCCGTTGCTGGGAAGGCACTGGCGGGACTTGAATCCAGGCCATTTGATCTTCTTGGAAGAGTACGAAGCTCTATTTATTGGGATATAATTATTTTATGGCTCCAGAAATGCCTTCTGGGAATCCCCCTGCTCAGTGCAGATGTGATCCTTTCAGGGGAATCTAAAGCAATTTCTTTACAATGATTAGTTACCAGTGTCACCGGGGAGGCTTCTAGCATCCATTGTTATTATTATTTTTACATGTTGTGAAGGCCAGAAGAGACGCCAGTGGGGAGGTAGGGTGCGCTCCTTGGGGGCCATGCAGAACTCTGTACCAAAGAATGTGATGGTATCTTTCAATTTAAGAGGAGGAGGGCTGTAATGTGGGGGAAAGGCAGGATTAGGAGTCTGAGTTGGAAACTGAAGAGTTTCCACAGAATTGTGTCTGGGCTTTGGTTCATCCGTTCTAAAATAGGGACCATCGTACTCTTCTTGCTTGCTTTCTCATGTTCCTTGGAGCGGCCTAGGTTGTTTTCCCCTCTGAGCTTTGCATGCGCTTTTCCTCCTGCCAGGAGTACCTTTCCCAGTCCTTTCCGATGTTCCCTCATCATGCTCACAAGTCAGCTTCCGGAAGAGCTTTTCTTGACCACTTTACTCAAGTGGCAGCTTCTATTCTTGAACTTCTATTGTGTTATTTTCTTTCATATTTTTATGTGAATTATATTCTTTAGATGCTTATTGCTTTTAGAAATGATCTTTTTTGTTTGCTTACTTGTTGATTATCCATGACCCCAAATGCAGTAGGGTCTCAGCTCCTGAAGGCAGGGACCGGGACCCTCTTGTTAATTATGTAATTCTAGTGTCCAGAACGGTGCCTGGAACAAGAGAGGGTGCTAATAAATACTTGTTGAAAGAATGGTGAACAAATGACTAGATGAGTTAGGTCAGTGTGGGGTTGTTTGAGGTAAAGTAAGCAAAAATCTTATACGCACGTTATTGTAAATATTTAGCACAAATACAACGCAAACAAGGTCCGCTTAGGACATTGAGATGCAGCCATAAGCGTTATGTTTCTTAGAACTGCCTAATACTAAGAAAACTTGTGTAGATGGCCATCTATGGGCTTTTCTCTCATCTCCTTGTGTCAGTTCCAATAACTGGAATGCAAGACAATAGCTAACTTAATATTAAAAAGCTTCTCCCCCACTATCCTCATTGTAACAATGCTGGAATCCAGTAAGTTTCCTGGATGTGTTCTTGATTGGAATTGAATAAAAATCAATGGAAAGTGAAACCCAAAGCCTTCCTTTAGAGCTTCCTTTAGACAAAGTTTCGTGTCTCTGATCTTATCAGGGAGGACAGTCAAAGGGAGGATGTATTGGGTCAGTCTTTGGATGAAAGGGAACTCAGGAATAGCCATTAATGATTTCCTAATACTTGGTCAGCACCAAAGTACTGTATCATTGGCATCTGAAGACGATTGCATTTCAGGTAGCCATACAGAATTCACATTTTACTGGGAGCCGTTCGAGAGCCTCTTAGGTACACCGTCACTTTGCATTCTGTTTTATTTGGAATAATATGAATCCCGGTTGATAATGTTCAGAATCAGAAAGCCCTCCAAATATGGGGGGTACACTTTCAAAAAAGACTGTAATTGAGATGTCTGTCTCCACATATCCCAATGGGCAGAATGATGTATGCCAAGATACTCAGGTTTGTGGAAGCCACAGTGTTTTCCTAAGCATGGATGCCTGTCTTTGCTACCTCCCCTTTACCAAAAAAATGTTTATTTAAATATTGTTCCATCCCCACAAGCACTTTTATTATTTACCGATTTAAAAAAATGACATCATTACTTTACTTCTGAATTTTTTAAAGCGACAATTGTGCAATTAAATTACTGAATTCATTTATATTTAATTGTGCTTTTGGTTTTAATGTGCTATTGGACGGCATTTCTTTCTGAGGCTGTTAGTTTTCCACATGGAGAATCTAAGGCTATATCAAGGAAATATATTACATGGGCAAGACAAAGTCTCATTAGTGTTATTTATAGCATGCTGAAACCTCATTAGGGGAAGGTATGCTGGATTCAAAAATGCATTACCGGGAACGCTTTATTTTTTTGTACTGGAGAAATTGCTTTTATTGTGTTTCTTTGTCACAAGCATAGTGGCTACTGTTTCTTAAAGTATGAAATAAATTAAGTTGGAAGAAAAGAGTAATTAATCCACTAGCAAGTATAGCCTCATCATATTAGCAGAATGGCCTACACATGGTTCTAAAGAATTTCTATTTACCCACGCACCTTACCCTCGACCAACCACTAATTTATAGCTTGTTTCACCTCAGGTAAAAAGCAATATTTTTCAGGGCAGTAGTTTGCATCTTAAACAGTAATAATGTGCTTTTAGTGCATTTCAAATCAGGGATGAGTGAAACTTGAGGTGCAAAGTCACAAATTGCCCAATTTAGGAAGTTCTATTTGTTCTAATGTGAGCCATATATTCAATCCTGCGTAAATATTGTCCAGGAGGCATGCCGGAGGACTGTGATTTGAGGCAAATGGGAACAAAAGAATGAGTCTCTGAGTTGTCAGTCTCACGAATGAAACTCATTTCGAGTGTGTGGTTGCTGATGAGATGGAGCAAGGAAACACTAGACTGCTGCAGTTAAAATTCTGCCTTTTTCCAAGGCTTTGCCTTGTTGCAAGGTGGGGTAGTGGAAGTAATTCAGACCCAGCCACTAATTTTTCTGCTCCATTATCATCTTGACTGTGGTTTTTTATTGTCATCTGTCTTTGGGTGAAAGGCTGTATTAGTAAGAAATAATTTCTACCAGAAGATTCAGAAACCTCTACTAACAGTTGTTTATGATACAAGCACATTTATTATTTATTATTTAGTTAACAGGAGATATAGATGGTGGGTCTCAGTGTTTTTTGTTCATGACCTCAGCAGTGTCATTAGGAATTCAGGTTCTCTCCATCTTTCTTCTCTACTGTTCTCAGTTTTTTTCTCTTTATGCTTATTGCCACATGGTCTCAAGACGGCTACCACAGCTCCAAGTATCACATCCTTACACTAAGTGTTGCAAGCAGAAAGGGAAGGGAGGGGCAAAAGTCTTGTAATTTTGTATCTTTTTCTCCATAGAAAGGCAGCTCTTTTCTCAAACTCTGTGGGCTTCTCCTTAAATTTCATTAACCAGAACTGGCCCACTTTCCCCTCTCCTTCCCAAAACAAATTACTAATGAGCAATAAAATCCCAGCATTGGACTAGGGTATGGAGAGGGATCCCTGATCTCTCAGACCAAGTGTTCTCTCTTCAAGGAGAAAGTGGGATTATGGTTATTGGGTAACGAATATCTGATATTTGTTTTCTGCCTTGGTGGCCACCGAGCAATTTATAAGATGGTTTTTGCACAGCAAATGTTTTTACTAGTCACATTTGTAATCATGCTCTTTGGGCCAAGGTAGAGAAGATTTTATCATCAATCCTTCCTCTTTCCAGCCATCCATACCCGTACACCGACCTACCCACCTACCCATGTACTGAACATATGAAGCATAGCTACATGTTAACTGCTTTGTGGGACAGAAAGATAAACCAGGCATGGATCTGCTCTAACACACATCCTGATATATTTTGGAAATTAGACACATGCCCAGGTAATTGTAATTTAAGATAGAAAGTATGAATTGACCTTCAAGTTCAGAGGTGGGAGAATTAGGGAAGCTTTCTGGATTAAGAGGAGATTTGAGCATTTTATATCTAACACTCCTATGAAACATTGTAGTCCTTTCTAGAGCGTTCTCATTGGAAAACAATTTCCATGATTCTCTCAGGAGTTGTTTTTGACAGCTTTTCTTGCCCCGGCTTCCTGAGGCTGCCAGTGACACATCTATGGGTGGCGTGGTCTCTGTAAGAAAGGAGTGGCGATAGGGCAAGCGATGGGTCTTGACGTTCTTTTGCTTCACTTGATAATAAGTGCATTTGAATTTGTGGATGGATTGGGTGGCTTGTTTTGATGAGATTGCTATTGGAATTATGTCACCAGTGACTCCAAGTGATGTATCCGGGGCAAGATCACTACAGCAAAAACCAAGAAAAAAAATAGAAATCATCAGCCACATTAACGGTGATGAATGATCATGGCATTGACGTGGTCTTTTTTTTTTTTTTTTTTCTTCCTCGCAGAAGCAGACAGCCTTGTACCTGGCTACATTTCCAATAAATAATGACATAAATAGCTCCTAGGTGTATATCTGCAGGTGACTTACCTGCCAACTTAGATTTGAAGTCAGAAACCATTTGGGGCAGAGGGGCAGAGTTGAGGTTTGTGGGTCAAATCCAGCCTGCAGTCGTAGTTTGTTGGATGTACAGTGTTTTAAAAATCCTGAAATTTCAAAAAACAGAAATTTAGATTTGGGGGCTTCTTTTTTAAAAACAGAAAGATATAGAAATTCTGGGTCGCCATTCTCACATGGCACTCATTACCCAGAACTAAGAAGCTCAAATTGCTGTGAACAGGGCATGTCCTCTTCAGTTTGCCACAATACCTACCATTCCCTATTGCCTTTCACTGGCTCTCCTTGATTCCCTGGGGAACAGTGGAAACTTTGGAGTTTGGCATCCCTGAGTGAGAGGTGTTAGTTCAGATTTAGCAACACAGAACAGATACACTCTACCCATTTAGAAATTATTCTACTCTTCTTATTTTTCAAAAACCTCAGAGAAAGCTTACCACTATCTACTAGAGGTTTTATTGTTTTGTTTGTTTGTTTTGTCTAAAATCATGAATAACTTCATATTTGAATTGCTAATAGCCCTCTTTATAATGCGTTGACATTTCAGTTAGTTTTACATGGAGTAAAACTGTTTGGGCAGAGTTAATCTAGCTAAGTGTAAATTAATGTGTTCTCTCAGAGCTATATTATAGGCATATATATATATATATATATATATATATATATATATATATACACACACACACACACACACACACTGTCTCCACTGGGAGCTATTTTGGAATGCAATTAACCCTTTGAAGAACTGTCATTACATGATCCCAAATGGCATGAAAGAGTTAACTCACTTATCAAGTATGCAATTCACTTCTTTGGGGCACTGTAAATTATAATCTTGGAAAATTTGGTTGAGTTATTGCGGTTGTTACTATTACTGTTAAATAGTAGTAATGGATTTATGTAGTACCTTGACACCACAGAGCTAAAAACAATTACATTTAAATATCAATTCAATTTAATGTGAAACCATGTTTTGTCTAATCATTATAGCTAATTGCTATCCTTTAGAAGCAGTTTCCACAACATTTTTATTAATGGTCTGGTAGCAAGTTAGCTGTTTGGAAGTTTCTTGCATGAAGTACCATGCAGCGTGAATTTATGTGTGTCAAAAATATCTTTTTAAATGTATTTACTAGCTGATGTGTATATAATGTATGACCTACTGAAGATTAGAAATGTCAGTGGAGTGAACGTGTCTTTGAATCAAATGTGTCTGGAGAATGTTCATGAGGATAAGATGAAGGCTTCAAATGCTAAAGTCAATATACAAAATAATGAAAACAGAAAGTTGGCCCACCCACTCCTTCTGTCAACTAAGAATCCCTATTAACAATCAATAGGTGTTCAGTAAATACCCAGAGATCAAAGAGTATTGTAATAAATAATATTTGCAATATTATTCCTGGAGCAATGCAAGATGTGTGATGTCAGAGTAACACCCCCCCCCCCGAAAAAAAATTAAATACCTTAAGTGCTTTTTCCCTTAAGCCCCTAAAACAAGAAATTATCAGAAAGTCAAAGTTAGCGGGAAATAAACTGATATTTAAGTTGTTTATATACCGGGGATGCCAAAAAATGTATACACATGACTTGTCTTTATCTTTTGTTATTGGTATATATTGAGGATTACAGTTTTAATACAGTTTTCTCCTTTTTTATAATGTGTATACATTTTTTTGGCACCCTCAGCATAATCACCATACATAATGATGGGCTTAAAAGTCAGGAGGCCTAGTTTTCAGACCTTTTTTCCCCACTTTTTGACTGTGGGACCATAAGCAAATTATTAGACATTTCTGAGCCTTTCTCAATTTCCTCTTTTTAATGAACATAGATATAACATATATCTATCTGGTAGGGCTATTGAGAAGTTTAAGGAAGATGATTTATATGTAGAGCTTGCAGAGTCCTGGGCATATTGGAGATGCCCAGTTTTTGTGAAGTGTCAAGTTCCTTTTCTTTCCAAAAAGAAGCCTTTTTTGTACCTTGTATGTTAGGAATTTTCCAGAAATGGCCAATACTATTGGACTGATTTCATGAAAATGATCTGGTTGTTCCTACCAGTGTTTCTTGCCTTGTCTGAATATGCCTGTCTGGCTATCAACGTCTAGACCTTCTTTCTTGGTGATTATTTTCCTGATGATTTGGTGATGTTTATTGCAGAGCTGGGGGAAGAGTTGGCAGGTTTGGAGTGCAGGCTCTAAGTTCCGTAGCACTAAATTAATGATTTAGACAGGTGTTTGTTTAATATGTGCAACTCAGGCACCTATCAGAGTCTGCATGATTCCACACTCAGGTCAACCTGTCCCTAAAAGCCACAGGGTTGAGGTAGAGTAGTCCCCCCTTATCTGCAGGGGATAAGTTCCAAGACCCCCTGTGGATGCCTGATACCCTGGATAGTACCCAAACCCTACTATGTTTTTTCCTACACACAATACCTATGTTAGAGTTTAATTTACAAATGAGGCACAGTATGAGATTGACAACAATAACTAATAATAAAATAGATCAATTATAACAATCTATTGTAATAAATGTTATGTGAATGTAGTGTTTCTCTTCCCCACCATCTCTCTGATACTGATCTGATAACCCAGACAGCTACTAAGTGACCAACATGTCCTGAGCCAGGTGGAGTGGTATGGTGCGAAATTTATCATGCCACTCAGAATGGCGTGCACTTTGAAACTTATGAATTGTTTATTTCTGGAATTTTCCATTTAATATTTGCAGACCATGGTTGATTGCAGGTAACTGAAACTGTGAAATGTGAAACCATGGAAAATGAAACCACGAATAAGGAGGGGCTACTGTGTTGGGAAGTGAAGCAGGGCATATGGAGCTCTTAAGGTAAAAGCTGGTGTACTTTTTGTAACACTTGGGTCATCTCCACACACAATATGGCCCATGGGTCTTCACACCTAAGGCTCAGGCATGTGGTCCAGATGAGTGGGGTAGACCAGTTGCCTAGGTGAGGACACTGGCATCCAGGCCGAGTTGCTCAGGCTTGCTGTGCTAGACAGCAGGGCGCCAGGCAAGCAAAGAAGTTGTGCAGAAGGTGGTGTAGTCTGGTCACCACCTGTAAAAAGGATGGAATGCTCAGAGGGCAGAGCTGGAGACCCCTGCTAGGAGATGATTTCTGGGAGCCCCTCCTCCTGTTGCATCTCACCGCCTCTCTAGGCTCCTGGGGCTTCTTTCTCTCCTTCCTCTGTGGGGATGCTGAACTCATGTGCAGCTGGAGGGGAGGACCTTTGGCTCTGGGCCATCACTTCTAAGGAGGCAAGGGTAGACCAGGAAATGGAGTTTCAAAATAGGGGCTCCATGGACCTTGCATCCCTGCCCCTCCCCTCTTCTTCCACATCCTTGAACTTGCTCCTCCCTCCTACCCCATTGCTCGTGTCTGTTGTGGAGGCCTAGAAAGGAAACAAGGTGTGGGCTGTACCACTACCCAACATCTATTTTCAAGGTTGATTGTGAGGATCAATAACAGTGAGTTTTAAATATGAAGGGCCATGTAAGTGCTAAATAACTTGCAACTGATGGGGACTCTAACATTTCAGATACTATAAGGTAGGATGGGAATGAATAGATATAAAGGCTCATTCCATGAATATCATGACAAAATAACACATTCATTTGTTCAAGAAATATTTATCGAGGACATCATCAAAATGGCGGCATGAGGTGAGCCTCTGTAAATCTCCCCTGGAATTTACAACTAATCGAACAACTATAACTCCACAAAGAACTCCCTGTACAGTAGAAAGGCAAGACGAAAAGTCTCACTACTGAATTCACCTAAAGGTGGGCAAATTGTGCAAGCGGGGGAAGAGGGAAGGTAGAAGTGCAGAGACAGAGCCGCGGGGGCGCAGGGTGCAGGGCGCAGACCTAGTTCAGTGCTCCAAGCTCGCTAGGTCCCAATGCTGTGGGAGAGGTAAGAACTCGGACTGCTAGGGCTCTGCTTGTGGCCCACAGGGCTGAGGGGGCAGCATATAACACAGCTGAACCCAACGCTCACAGCAGAGACCTCGGAGAAAAGACTGCGGGAAGAAAGCTGAAAACAGTGGTTTAAGCCCTCACTGCCACAGAGAACGGAAGCCTTAGGCACTGAGACTAGCCGCCCCCTCTCTACCCTCCCAGAGCTCGCCCCGCCCCCACCTGCCCAGTGCTAGAAGCAGAACAGTAGCAATGTCAGATAAAAATAATAGAATATTTGCAGTTCTGAGAACTGTGGTCCGCAGACACAGATTTGCAGCCCAACTCGTTCTGGCAAAGGGGAGGGAGCTGTGGAAGCAGGACTGGCTGTGGTGGTGGTCGCTACCATTGCTCTGGGCCAATTCTCACAACTCACCCCGCCCCTGTCCCCACCTATCTGGGCGGATCCCTGCAGGAGTAAACAGAACTGCTGAAACATAGGGCTCTGACTCTGGTGCAGAAGAGCTTTGGAACTTCAAAAGCGCTCCACATCCCCACAGGGACATGGTGCCCTATGACCCAGGTGAACTGTTAACAGAGGAGAAGCCCACCTTCCAGGGAATCCCCCCATTGTGTGAGAAGCTGGAATAGTGCAGAGAAAGCATAACACTACATTGTGAGAGAGAAAGAAAAGGCTGCAGTCGGAAAGAAAATAAAGCATTCTACAAACACGTACTGGAAAACAAAAGAAAGACCTCTTCCTATCAACCTGTTGCAGCACCCACTCCTGTAGATGTCTAGGAAGAGAAATAATAAATCTTTAGTTGCCATGAATAACCAAGGCAACAAGACAGCTCAGAAAGAAAGTGAAAAGTCTCCAGAAAATGAACTTAAAGATATGGAAATATGTGGCTTAAATGACAGAGAATTCAAGATTGCAGTTCTGAAAAAAACTCAACGAGATGCAAGAAAACACAGCAAGGCAGTTTAATGAACTCAGAAACACAATCAAAGAACAACATGAACATTTTACCAAAGAAATTGAAATTTTGAAAAAGAACCAAATAGAATTTCTGGAGATTAAGAACTCAATAGAAGAAATTAAGAATGAAATAACCAGCTTAGGTAGTAGAGTTGACCAGATGGAGGAAAGAATCAGTGACATTGAAGATGGAAACCTGGAAATGACACAGATGGAAGAAGAAAGAGACTTGAGACTTAAAAGAAATGAAAGAAGTCTACAAGAACTTTCTGACTCCATCAGAAAGAGCAATATAAGATTAATGGGCATACCAGAAGGAGAAGACAGAGAGAAGGGAACAGATAATATACTCAAACAAATAGTCTATGAGAACTTCTCAAACTTGTGGAAAGAACTGGATCCTCGAATCCAAAAAACAAATAGAACACCTAATTACCTCAACCATAACAGGCCTTCTCCAAGGCACATTGTATTGAAGCTGTCTAAAATCAATGACAAAGAAAGAATCCTCAAGGCAGCCAGGAAAAAGAAGACAGTAACCTACAAAGGAAAGCCCATTAGATTATCATCAGATTTTTCAACAGAAACTCTACAAGCCAGGAAGGAGTGGAACCAAATATTCAAACTATTGGAAGAGAGAAATTATGGGCCAAGAATAATATATCCAGCAAAGATTTCCTTTAGACATGAAGGAGGAATAAAGACCTTTCCAGACATAAAGAAGCTGAGGGAATTTTCTAATACACGACCTGCACTACAAGAAATACTAAAGGAGGCTATTAGACCACCATCAACAGGGACAATTTGTGGCAACCAAAACATAAAAAGTAGGAGAGTAAAGGCCTGAACAAGAATATGGGAATGGAGAAAGTAGGCATGCTGAAGAAAATGGAATACTCTAAATATCAAACTTTCTTTTACATAAACTTAATGGTAACCACTCAGAAAAAATCCAGAACTGAAATACATACTCTAATTAAAGAAGAAACAGAGGGAAACATCATAGAATACCACCATACAGAAATAATAGACAACAACAAAAAGGCAAAGAAACAATAGAGACACAATCTTACCAGAAAACTAAAGATAGAATGACAGGAAATCCTCACATATCAATAATCACCCTAAATGTAAATGGACTGAACTCACCAATAAAAAGGCACAGAGTAGCAGATTGGATCAAAAACTAAACCCGACCATATGCTGTCTCCAAGAGACACATCTCAGCTACAAGGACAAGCATAGACTCAAAGTGAAAGGGTGGAAATTGACACTCCAAGCAAATGGTATCCAGAGAAAATCAGGTGTAGCTATACTGATATCAGATGAAACAGACTTCAGGGTGAAAAAGGTAACAAGAGACAAAGATGGACATTTCATAATGGTAAAGGGGACTATACAACAAGAAGACATAACAGTCATCAATATTTATGCCCCCAATCAGGGAGCACCGAAATATACCAAGCAACTGCTAACAGAACTAAATGGAGAAATTGACCAAAACACAATTATACTAGGGGACTTAAATACATCATTGACAGCTATGGATAGATCATCCAAACAGAAAATAAATAATGAAATAGCAGCCCTAAATGACACATTAGATGAAATGGACATAATTGACATTTATAGAGCACTTCATCCTAAAACATCAGACTATACAGTTTTTTCTAGTGTACATGGAACATTCTCAAGGATAGACCATATATTGGGACATAAAACTAACCTCAGCAAATTTAAGAAGATTGAAATCATACCAAGCATATTCTCTGATCACAAGGCTTTGAAATTGGATATCAACTGCAAAAAGAAAGCAGGAAAAAACACAAATACATGGAGATTAAACAACATACTTTTAAAGAATGACTGGGTCAAAGAAGAAATTAGAGGAGAGATCAAAAGATACATAGAAACAAATGACAATGAAAATACATCCTACCAAAATTTTTGGGATGTAGCGAAAGCAGTTTTAAGAGGGAAATTTATATATTACAGGCCTATCTCAAGAAACAAGAAAAATCCCAAATACATAACCTCATGTTACACCTTGAAGAACTAGAAAAAGAAGAACAAATGAAACCCAAGGTCAGCAGAAGAAAGGAAATAACAAAAATCAGAGCAGAACTAAATTAATTAGAGAACAAAAAGACAATAGAAAAAATTAATGTGACAAAGAGCTGGTTCTTTGAAAAGATTAACAAAATTGACAAACCCTTGGCTAGAGTCACTAAGATAAAAAGAGAGAAGACACTGATTAACAAAATCAGAAATGAAAAAGGGAGGTTATCACAGATGCCACAGAAATACAAAGGATCATCCAGGAATACTATGAAGGACTATATGCCACCAAATTCAATAACCTAGAAGAAATGGACAAGTTCTTAGAAACATATAGCCTTCCTAGGCTGAACCATGAAGAACTGGAAACTCTAAACAGACCGATCACCAGTAACGAAATTGAATCAATCTTCTAAAACCTTCCCGAAAGCAAAAGTCCGGGACCAGATGGCTTCACTAGTGAATTCTACCAAACCTTCAAAGAGGATCTAATACCAATCCTGCTCAAACTCTTCCAAAAAATTGAAGAAGAGACAGTTCTCCCTAACTCATTTCATGAGGCCAACATTACCCTGATACCAAAACCTGGTAAGGACAACACAAAAAAAAGAAAACTACGGACCAATATCTCTGATGAATACAGATGCAAAAATCCTAAACAAAATTCTAGCAAATCGAATTCAACAATGCATTAAAAAGATTATTCATCACGACCAAGTGGGGTTCATCACAGGGGCACAAGAATGGTTCAACATCTGCAAATCCATCAATGTAATACATCACATAAACAAAATAAAGGACAAATCATATGATTATATCAATTGATGCAGAAAAAGCATTTGACAAGATACAACATCCATTTATGATTAAAACACTTAATTAAATAGGTGTAGAAAGAAAATACCTTAACATAATAAAGGCCATATATGACAAACTCTCAGCTAATCTCATGATTAACGGTGAAAAACTGAAGCCCTTTGCTCTACGTTCAGGAACACGACAGGGCTGTCCCCTATCACCTCTGCTTTTCAACATAGTGTTGGAAGTCCTTGCCAGAGCAGTCAGGCAAGAGAAAGAAATAAAAGGCATCCAAATTGGGAATGAAGAAGCCAAATTGTCACCCTTTGCAGATGACATCATGCTATATATAGAAAACCCTAAAGACTCCACCAAAACGCTATTAGAAACAATCAACGAATACAGTAAAGTCAGCTGGCTACAAAATCAACGTACAGAAGTCCATTGCATTCCTATATACTAACAATGAAATCACAGAAAAAGAAATAAAAAAAGAACAATTCCTTTTGCAATTGCAACAAAAAGAATAAAATACCTAGGGATAAACTTAACCAAGGATGTGAAAGACCTATATGCTGAGAACTACAAGACATTTTTAAAAGAAATTGAAGAAGACACAAAGAAATGGAAAGACATTCCATGCTCATGGATTGGAAGAATCAACATAGTTAAAATGGCCATATTACCCAAAATTATATACAGATTTAATGCAATCCCCATCAAAATACCAATAACATTTTTTAAAGATAAAGAACAACAACTCATCAGATTTGTTTGGAACCACAGAAGACCCTGAATAGCCAAGCAATCTTAAGAGAAAAGAACAATGCTGGAGGTATCACACTCCCTGACTTTAGCTTGTACTACAGGGCTGCAATAATCAAAACAGCATGATGTTGGCAGAAAAACAGACACATAGACCAATGGAATAGAATTGAGAACCCAGAAATAAAACCACATAAATATGGACAGATAATTTTTCACAAAGAAGGAAAAAATATACAATGGAGAAAAGATAGCTTCTTCAATAAATGGTGCTGGGAGAATTGGAAAGCCACGTGCAAAAGACTGAAACAGGACTGCTATCTGTCACCATGTACCAAAATTAATTCAAAATGGATCAAAGACGTAAGCATAAGACCTGACACAATAAACTGCATAGAAGAAAACATAGGTACTAAACTTATGGATCTTGGGTTCAAAGAGCGTTTTATGAATTTGACTCCAAAGGCAAGGGAAGTAAAAGCTGAAATAAATAAATGGGACTATATCAAACTTAAAAGCTTCTGCACAGTAAAAGAAACCATCGACAAAATAAAGAGGCAACCTACTGAATGGAGAAGATTTTTGCAAGCAATGCCTCTGATAAGGGGCTAATATCCAAAATATACAAGGAACTCATGCAACTCAACAACAAAAAAACAAACAACCCAATTGAAAATTGGGCAGAGGACCTGAAGAGACATTTCTCCAAAGAGGACATACAAATGGCAAATAGACATATGAAAAAATGCTCAACATCACTAATCATCAGAGAAATGCAAATAAAAACCACAATGAAATATCACCTCACACCAGTTAGAATGGCTATCATCAACAAGACAAATAGTAACAAGTGTTGGAGAGGCTGTGGAATAAAGGGGACCCTCATACACTGTTGGTGGGAATGCAGACTGGTGCAGTTGCTATGGAAGGCAGTGTGGAGGTTCCTCAAAAATTTACGAGTAGAATTACCATATGACCCAGCAATCCCTCTCCTGGGTGTCTACCCAAAACATCTGAAAACATTTATACATAAAGACAAGTGTGCTCCAATGTTCATTGCAGCTTTATTTACAGTGACCAAGACATGGAAACAACCAAAATGTCCTTCAATAGATGAATGGGTAAAGAAGTTGTGGTATATATACACAATGGAATACTATTCAGTGGTTAGAAAAGATGAAATAGGACCATTTGTGACAACATAGATGGATCTTGAAGTTACAATGCTAAGCGAAGTAAGTCAGACAGAAAAAGCAGAGAACCACATGATTTCACTGATATATAGTATGTAAACCAAAAGCAACAAAGAATAAGACAAACAAATGAGAAACAAAAACACATAGACACAGACAATAGTTTAGTGGTTACCAGAGGGTAAGGGGGGAGGGGGTAGTAGATGAGGGTAAAGGGGATCAAATATATGGTGATGGAAGGAGAACCTTCTCTGGGTGGTGAATGCACAATGGGATTTATAGATGATGTAATACAGAATTGTACACCTGAAATCTATGTAACTTTACTAACAATTGTCACCCCAATAAACTTTAATCAAAAAAAAAAAAAAAAAAAAGAAGTATCTATCGAGTGCCTGAGTGCCTCTGCCAGGCATTGTGGTACGTACGTACTAGTGGTACAGAGTGAATAACCACAGAAATCACAATAAACTCTCCACCCATGCCCAAAGAACTTCTGTCCAGTGGGGAGAGATAGGAAATGAACAAAGGAATAAGTAAGAGGTACAGTTTTACAAAATGGTGTTGAATGCTATGGAGAAAAATAAAGCAGAGAAGGGGATAAGGAGTTGGGGAGAGGTGGAATTGTAAATGGGATGGACTAGATAATTATATTTTAATAATTGATTCTTACTAAGGAGTTAAGATTTTCCTAGTTAAAATCTATTTTGACCTAGGGTAAAAATGCTTTTTCTGTTATGTAGATGTCCTTTATAGACAGTTTCATAGAAATGGCATTTATGGTTACAGCTGTGTGTGAGTGTATGTGTGTATGTGTATGTGTGTGTGTGTGATTTCTTTACAGCTCCCTAGTCAGGATTTCTGTTTTCACCAATCCTTCCAGGTTCCACTAATTTACTAATCCTTTTTTCCAGTTCTTTCCGGTTCTTTCAATCTATGGTTTCCTCTCAACATATCCCTTCTGTTCCCTAAGTTTAGTAGCATTTTCTGGCCAAAGATACACCTTTGTGTTCTAGAAAATCAAATTCAGAAGTCCTTGAGACGTGATGGATGAGCCCAACGCTCCCTTGGGTGGGAGTGGATATGCACACAGCTGTGACATAGTGGTCAAGAGCCCAGGCTCCAGAGTCAGCATTGAGATCTTGAGCAAATTCCTTATCTTTCTGGACCTCAGTTTACTCATCTGCAGAATGGGGATAATGATTCCTCCTTCAGAGCGCTGTGGTGTGAATTAAATGAGAGGACCCAAGGAAAGTGTACACACAGCACATTGCCTGGCGTATTATACGTTCAAGAGGTGTTAGGTGCTTACCTCCTGATTTTTTTTCTTATTCTAAGCTTTCGAAGATAATTAGTATAGTATTTTTATCTTAGAGCTTGCATAGGTCATGGAAATCATCTGGTTTAATGGCTTGCAAATTGTTATTATTTTTTAAATCATTAGAAGGAGTCCTGTTTTTTCCAAATGAAATCCCGCATAGAACCCAAGTACAAAAGGAAGGTAAATGGGATTAAATTTATTGAAATGGGAGCAAGAAGTCTAGGTCCTACTCATTCAGCATGTACCCTTTAAGACCTCAGCCTTCTCTTCTCTCCCCATAGCAGCCTGTAGGCACTTCTGAGAAAGACTAGGGTTTCTTAGGTCTTTCAGATCAATATATCAGAGGGAGAGTGACTCTAATCGCTCCTCAAATGTCCTGTATCCTTAAAGTCTCTTTGCAAACAATCAGTCAATCTTGCTTCCTCCCTAGAAAAATTTGAGGTGGGAACTGGCAGCTTGGATTTCTCACCTACTTTATCCCATTCCCTTTTTATGTTCTATTGAATTTTTCTTTCCAAGGTCACTATCTACTTGGCACACCCAATGGATTTTTCATCCTGTTTTACCTCTATGCAGAATCTGCAATTGATCATCTTATTCCTTCTGAAATTCCATTACCTGGGGGGCTTCCATGAGCCTCTAGTAAGGGCCTAAGGCATCTCGACAATGTTCCCTCAATGATAGCTTTGATTACGTCATTCCCTTTCTCAGAAGCCCTCCATGGCTCCTAATTGCCCGTAGAACCAAGTACATACTCTGCAACCAGTATTCAAGCCCTTCATGAGTCATCTGCTCTATAGCTTCTTTTTTAACTTTAATTTTATGACTGTCCTGGATTATTGCCTGGACCTGCTCCTGACCTCCCAAAATATACTTTCAGAGTTGGGAAAGTTTACTTAGAACGAAAAATAAGGGTGGGATTAGGGAAGACAGAAAAAAGGAGAGACGCTTCACCTGGACCTGGGAAGATGGGTAAAATTTAAAGCGATAGGGATGGCAGCAAGAGCATGGTGTAGGGTGAGTAGGTGCCTTTGTCAATCCTACTAGATAGATGTGATTCGAGATCAGGGACTAATGCGTCATTCATCATCGGAGGGCCCACGGTACCCAACTCACAACTCTGCTCACCATAATCCTCAGCGAATGAATGCACAGAAGCAGAAATGACCAACTTGTATTTAAAGTCTAGCATACTTAAAAAATGCGCACAAGTTAATACAGTCTATTAATAGACAGATTAAACCCTTTGAAAAATGAAAACTAATATAGAAATGTGTTTTTATTATCTAATTCCCTAATGTGTTTTTGTTTTATAAATGATGCAATTATGTTATTACAGTGTATTTGTGTTCATTAATAATTTTGTCAGAGGACAGCCAGTGTCCTGTTGGAATTATTTGTGTACCTGGACTTTTTATCGTGGCTTTTCCAAAGGGAGCTATATCGGTTTTTATTTATTTATTTATTTTTGCCAAATAATGCTGCATTACAAAGCACTGAAAACCTTAGAGGCTGGAAGCAACCACTATTATTATTTCCCATGAGTCTAAGTGTCATCTCTGCAGTTCTGCTAATCTAAGTCAGACTCAAATGATCTTACTTGGATTCACTCTAGTGTCTGGGCTAGCTGGTGACTGGGCTAGGGGGCTGGCTGGTAGGAGGAAAACCTCAGCTCTGCTCTGAGTGGTCTCAGGATAGCCTAAGCTTATTTTCTTGGTGAAGGCAGAGGAAAAAGTGAGTGAGAACAGATGTGTACAAGGAAGGCTCCTAGGCTCAGATCACACATACCGTCACGTCTACCTTGTTCTGCTGGCTGAAGCAAGAGACAAGGCAGCCAAGTTTCAAGGGATGGAGAGATGGACTCCATTTTTCAATGGAAGAAGCTGCAGAGTCCCATGGCTGAGGGCGTGGGTACAGGAAGGCACAGAGAACTAGGGCCATCCATCACGGCAATCGCTCTGTCAGAGAAGATCTACATACTTCGTCAGGTTTTTTTTTTTTTTTTTGAGATTAAGAAGGAGACTGGGGAAGATGCAATGTGCATTGCTCCATCCTGAAAACTATGAGCGTCCTTTTGCCTCTCCGATACTCAAGCCGCTATTTGCAGGTGCTCAGAGTATTACCATTCAATCTGCCCCTGAAGCTGATTTAGTTCTTTAAAGGCTAATTCTCTATTCTGTCCTTTTCATGCCCTCTTAGTTTCTTATCTTCTCACACAGGAAATGATAGATCAGTTGATTTGTTGCCTTTGTGTCTATAATGAGCACAGAAAATAAAAGACTTTGGGGGGTTGATAGGAAGCAGATATGTGGGGAAACAAAAAGAGATATCCTTGGTTTTCCTCTTGGTTGGCTTATTTATTTATTTATTTTTTTTAGCCAAAATCTAGAAGAAAGTAAAGTCTCCGGGGACATGATGTGGTTGTGGTTTGGGAATGATCTAACTAGGTGTGTGAGGCATCTGTGGGGGGATGGGGGTGTGGGGTAGTGAATGGAAGTGCTGATCTGGAATATTGGAAGGCATGAGAAAGAAGAAAGACTAATCAATAGCTATTTTTCAAGAGCGGAGCATAATTTGTGTCAGGCTGCTGAAATGAGTTAGTGCTTCATAGTTAATGGCCGTGAGCACACTCCTGTATTGCAGCTCTCTCCAAAATGTTTGCCATCAACAATTCTAAAAGGCTGTGAGTGACTCACAACGTGAGCAATGCACTGGTGCTGCGTGAGCTGGGGCCTCTTCTTTTCTAGAAACCTTCCCCTTGGACATCGTGTCTCTCTGTATTTATTATGTCTCTACCTCGGCGGCCCTGCAGATCAGTCAGTACGCTTGCCATCTTTGTTTGGGCAGACCTTTGGTGCAAGTTGCCCTTTTTTTCATTTGGGGCGCTCCTGATTCCCTCACTCAGTTCTTGCTGAACTCCAAAGGAAACGCCATTCTCTTGCTATTCTACGTGTAGCCCTCGGACCAATAGCGTCAGTATCACCTGGGGGCTTATGTGTTTCAGGCCCCGCGCCAGAGCTATTGAGTCAGAGTCTGCATTTGGACAAGATCTCCAGGGGATTCTCGTGCACACGGGTTTGAGAAACACTGCGCTATTCCACAAACATTGATTTTTGCCCCTGCTATTTCTGTTCGCTCACTGTTCACTTCCTCAAGGTCCTTTATACACTTACCTTAGGTTAGAAAATGCTCCTCAACTTTTCATTAACCTCTCTGTGAGGGATTTCAAAGTGTGATGGGCTATACTGATATGGATTGAAATAAAATCCCATTAAAAAAAAAATATATATATATATATATACACACACACATACATATATACATATATATGTATATATATGTATATACATATATATTTTTTCAAGTTTGAATATTTGTTTTGGTCATTGGAAGCTGGTGGTGGCTGTGGGGTCATCTTCCTCTGTAAAGGGTATGAGCCACAAAGAAGTCTGAAAATTAGATATTTACAAAAGCGAAGGCCACGCTGTCTTACCCGCAGTGTACCCTAATGTTAATCAGGAATTTCTGCCAGAAGAGTGGGTGCGGCATGTGATTAGAGCTCCCACTTGAGTGAGTTCTATCTATTTATTGAGTGTTTTCCATGAACCACATGCCACACACCGAGCCAAGTGTTATAAATTCATAGGATGATTTAATCAGCACGTCAGCCCAATGGAGTATGATCCCCATTTTACAGATGATGAAACTGAGGCATAGGGAAAGGAAATAAGTTGCCCAAAGTTGCATAGCTGGTGAATGGCAGGTTTTATGTGATTTCTCCAACTGGACGTTCTTTTCTTTGATTCTCAAGGCTTTTTCCTCTAGGTTTATTGGGCATGTATTTTGACAAGAGGCATTACCCTAAGCTAATTCCTGACCTTGTTCCACACTGGGGCTCCGGTATTTTGAATTCTCTATCACCACCCTTGTCTCATCGTCCACTTCGAGCATGAAGTCCATTCTGACACCTTCCAACAAGCTGTCACCCGTCTCTTTTTTGAATTCTGTTGCCTGTGGTCACCTGGAAGCTTTACTTACTTATGAAATTATCCGGCACCTTCTCTACCAAGGACGTTCCATCCTTTTCCTTGCATCCTTTGCCCTGCCTGGCACATCACACATAACACATATGTGTTCCGTGAACTGAATCTGAGCTGATTTCTCTCTGACAGGGACCTTGGGAGTGTTAGAACTCCGGCTGGGGAAAAGGTTGCTAACAGAGGAGAATTTCTCTATGCAGACGATTTCACACTTTTCACTAAGGACTAGCCCAGCGTTCTCTTAAACTCCAATCCACCAAGAAGCGAGGTTGAAGAGATGATGGGTAGGAGGCAGAGTATGTTATAAAACCTCAATCACCACCCTGACCAGGTCTCCAAGGACAAGGGAGCTCACTTGAGTGCTTTTGCGCCTTAAAAATTCTCAACCAGAAAGACAGCAGAAAACATTTAACATTTCCTCTTGGAAAGCTATGCTGCCTTTGATTTTTCAGAATGTCTTCAAGTGATTTGGGTCTATTTTTAATACCCGTGAGACATGATGTTATAAGGAGAGCTAAATATAGGGGCCACATCCCCGTTTCTTTTATTCATTGGCCTTAATCTTCTTTAGGAGGAAAAGAAAACGCACGCGGTATTTCACCAGCGAGTTGTGATGTTTGCCCCGATGGGCCCCGCTGAAAGGAAATTCATAAATACTGTGTCGGAAATAAAGATAATGAATTGATTCTTTCTGGAGAAAACATTAAGTGGGAGTTTATGTTCAACCTCCCCTGTCTGCTGAAGACTTCGAGATAGTTCCTTTCATTTCCCTCAGGGTCCTTTGGGGACAGCAGTCAGCCTGTGTTACTAGAGCAAGCTTCAGCACCTACCATCGGAATCCAGAAGAGTGGGACAGTCAGCCCAAAATAACACACGGCAACAGAGCAGCAGCCATAATTCCAGTTCATTATAAACTCACAAGGCTGCTGCTTCTGCCTTTTTTAAAAGAAGGCATTAAGTGCATGTTAAAAGCAAACAACTTTGTGAGCACCCATTGGACCAGAAGGAGAGACTAGGGCTTCTTGTACAGCTGTGAGCCTGAGGGATCTGTGCTGCATGGCTCTGCTTTCTCCATTTTACGTGTTTTTTTCATGCCTTTGCATTGCCCACACTCCTTCTGGATCCATCATTTCCATTTGCCTTGAGTGGATCCCCATATTATCAGCATCTGGGATGTGGCTTGGAAAAGCCCCTGAGGTGAGTCTTCAATCTGGTGCCGATGCCATCACCTCCTTTAGTTTTTATGGCAGCTGATGAAGAAAGGAAGGCAGTTGGGAGGGTGGCTAACAAAATGGGCTCTAGAAATCTCCACTTGCTCCTGGCTCCACTCCTTTAAAGCCATGAGGACTTTGGAAAGCTGTTCAATTATTTTATGCTTCAGTTTCTCTGTAAAGGAGTAATCATGATAATATCTTATAGAATTGTTTTAAAGATGGAAGCACATGGCATGTAGTAAGCACTCAACACCCTTCCGTCTCTAAGTCTATCAGTGTAACAAAGGGTGGGGCTGGTGAGTCTTCTAGAGCTGTGACATGATTCAAGCCCCTGGTTTGATATATATTTATTGTTTTAACAATCATCTGCAGGATGCTCTTGGCTTAATTTGGTTTCTCAATCTGCTCACGGTCCTGATTCCCAGTGTTGTTTTAGGTAGGGTGGTAGCCTCAGCTTTCTATGAGAAGTTGCTTTGATGAGTGTTGCAACTATGCTCCACATGGGCTGTCTCTTGGAGAAGAGGTCTTCCATCTCTGCCTCCTCCGCCATTCCTCAATAAATAAGAACAGCCCACAACCCCTGCCTGAGAGATAGATCGACAGCTGGCAACATGGGAGGATATCTTTTCCAATGAGGTAGAAATCCAAAGGTCCTGAATAGCACTCTTTCTGCCCAAGTCCAGGAAATACAGTCCCCACCTACTACCTGAACCTTCCAGAAGCAGCTGCATTTTATAATCTCTGCTTGTGTGTGCTCCTGTCCCTCTGACGTTAAGGAAGTCGCCGCTCCAAAGGAGGACATCTTTGTTAAATGCCATTCAGAAGACTGTTAATATCTCTGCTGATCTCAAGTTGGTCTGGCTCCAAAGGGGACCTTTGCGGAAATGGCTTTGGGGCTATTAGGTCAGAAGGACCCTAGTTCCCCGATGTCTCTATTTATGCAAATCATTGACTAGAATCTAGCAGAGGAGACTTTGTCTGTGTGGACTGCAGTGTCTTGTAGGCACCCATGGATATTTAGATTTGGAGATGAGTCTGTAAAGGAAAAATAATTCAGAGGTCAGAGTACCATGAAGTATTGTTACTCGTGCTGTGGTCTGCACGGCTGTAGAAACATTTCAGAGACTATTTTATTTTAAAGCACTACCACCCCAAACCTTAAATCTAGATTTTATGTTAAGGGTTGGGACAGTGACTCCATGTCACTCTTCTCCAAGGACACTGCAGTCTAAGCAGAATTCCTGGAGGTGAGCTGTGTGGGCCCAGGAGGTTGGAATGGGATGGATCCTTGGGGTGGTGCGAGCACAGCCCCTTCTCCGTAGCTCAGATATTACTTGGGGCTGAAATGGTTTGCTTAGCTGACTGTCTTTCTCAGAGGACGGTCAGGGCTTGCATGTGTTTCCCTCATCTCTCAATCGCTAGTACCCAGCACCATTCTGAGCACATAGTAGGTGTTTAGTTCATGTTTTAGAATCCATGAGCAATAACAATAAAATGATGTAAAAATACCACTTTTCACCTGTTTACTCGTGAAGAAAGACATTTATCTTGATTTCTGTTACAGGGCTGGATTTATCTCTGATGCCAATTTGGGACTCAGAAAAACATCTGAATTTGAATTCTGACATTTGGTCTGTCTATGTATTTATGGTTTGTTTGATAGCTCTAATAGGCACATTTGAAATCTAAAATGAAGTGAATTAAATAAATTGTAGAATTTGTCTCCCTACCCCTACTTCCTACACCCTGAAACTCTTAAACAAATGTGTGCTCAGTTTCATGGTTGCTAGGTTAATACATGGTCTGTCTCTGTAAATTTGAGTTCATTTGTTGTAGAACTTTAAACATATTACGCCTGTTCAGACAGAAGCTAGAACGTATGAATTTAGCTCTTAGTTTGTAGTTCTTATCATAATGCTTTCCTGGAAAAAATAAATGAACAGCCATGTTTGTTGCAAGTGGCCTTACCTCTAAATTATATATTTGTGTGTGTGTGTGTGTGTGTGTGTGTGTGTGTGTGTGTAAGCCAGATCCTTGATTTTGCTTTAACTTGGTTTTCATGGTTTAATTTCTTTTAGTTGGTAAAGATTATTCATCACTCATTTAATTCCAAGGTTATCTATTGATTCTTTTCTCCTCATTTGGTATTTTCTGACATTTTGTGGCACTCAGTATTGATTTATATAATATCAGTCATCTAAATGTTCGTAGGAGGTATCGTTCACTTGTCATCAGCTGTTTTTCTGAACTAGTAAGTGGAATTGTTATGTATGTCGAGGATGTTGGGTGATTTAAAGGCAGGAGTCCTGCCCTTCACACCTACTGGATCATGCTTATAAAATCCTTATATGATTTGGAAGTGAAATCATTGAGAAGGTTCTCCAGAGGTAGCATCAAGCAGTTTCTTGGGGTGGAGAGAGGAGCTCGATTCTTCCCTGTAACATTTATCAGCCATTCTGTTCCTCAGCCACTTTGAATTTACACTTAATAATAATAATAATAAATAATAATAATAAAACTTACTATGCAAATAGACCTTTAAGGTAGGTCTCCCTAGTCCATTGATTCTTAAACTTGAGGAATCAGCTTCATTAAAATGCAAATGAAACTCTGTAGACCTGGAGTAGGGCCTGAGAGTCTGCATTTCTAACAAGCTCCTATGTGACGCTGGTCTGTACAGTTTGAGTAACAAGTCCTCAGCCCACCTTCCAACCAAATTCCCATCTTAATTTGCTTCGATTTTGAGATCCTCGAGCTGTATCTGAGATTCCCCTGGCATTGAGATGTTAGGATTAGGAGTAAGAGAGAAGAAATGTGCCTCACCTCCCACCTCCGTTTTATTTTATAACAGTGATGAGAACCTAGGTATAAGTTACAAGTATGTAAACCAATTGGATGGTTCTTAAATAACCTTCAATCCAAAATATTTGGTGTTTGATCAATTCAGTTGTCATGAGTTTTTGAATTCATATTTTGTAAATTTATTTGTGCCTGAGGGACTTTGGCAATTCCTCACCTCCTCTCTTCTGAGCCTTTCTCCTCTTCTGAGGTTCCTTTTACCCCTCGTCCTTACTCCATGCCTGATTGTAAAGAGTATTACTCTCCAAGCCAATCTGGAAAATAACTTGTGACAGTGTTAGGATATAAAGCTTTAGGGTACCCCTCCTATGAGTAGTTGCAATTTCATAGATAGTGACTGAAAAGTTTTTAAAATCAAAAGATGTGGCTGGTGGAATTTTAGCCCCACAGTCTACTGGAGGATTTTATTTGGGAGGTGTGGGGGGTCGTGGAGAGGGAAAGATGTTTCCAGCTTACCATGTAACCTGTTTCTCATCCCTCTTCCTCATACTATCTATCTTCTCACTCTACTCATTAGTACATTGGTCATTATTTCTGGAGGCTTATGACTTCAGATAGTCTTTAAAGTAAACTTTTTTTTAAAACTTCTATTTATTTTAAGTGTGTTTTTCCAGGACTCATTAGCTCCAAGTAAAGTAGTTGTTTCAATCTAGTTGTGGAGGGCGCAGCTCACAGTGGCCCATGTGGGGATCCAACTGGCAACCTTGTTGTTAAGAGCACTGCGCTCTAACCAATTGAGCTAACCGGCCGCCCCTGAAGTAAACTCTTTAAGAAAGTATTCTTTAATTCCTCTCTGCTGTGCTTAATATTTGCTAAGGCAATGCTCTGTGTCTCTGGGTTTCCTCAATGTCCAGGATATCATAAAGGCAGGAACAGTATATAAACATACTGGAAGGGGAGATATTATTTTTATATTGAATTGGGAAGGATGATATATGGAATGTCTTCACCTGGTCGGACTTAGATTTGATTCTTCTCAAATCAGCGACAGACTCATATGTAGAGAAAAATTGAGGTTCTCATCTGTATGTTGTTTTTTATTACATTATTTTGCTTCAGGCTCAAACATATCAAAGTAATTCAGACACTGTGGATGAAATCATCTGATTTTCATCAATAAATGTCTACTAAATCCTTCCGATTATAGGCAGTTGGTATTATTACACAGTTGTAGGAAGACACAGCACGACCATGCAGTAATTAATTGAAGTCTACGTGGCTGAAATTTATACAATATTTAATTTTATAGTTATAACCAGACTGTTTCTCACGTAAGTGATATAAGTAGACTTAGGTATTGAAATGGATTCTGTTTCTTGGTTTGAAAATTTGAGTCTATTGCTTTCTATCTCTGTTCATTATGCATAGGTTAAGAAGTCCTTCCTGGTTTACCTTTTCTTTTTTTCTTTTCTTTTTTTTTAGCGTAGACGCTTTCTTATTCCATACAATTGAAAATGGTTGTTGACTGATTAATCACATAAGTTGATTAAGTTGGGGGACCATATATCATGTACATACACAAAACATTTGACTTTTGCTTAAATTCCATAAATGCACATTTATTCACCACTATTTTGCTATGGAACCAAGGCCTTTTTTCCTAAGTAGGTGCCCACAGAGTGGAACTCTGGAGTCTTTTTTTTTTTTTTTTTTTTTGGTATAAACTATATTCCTAAAGGATTCTCTATAAATTTCAGTTTCTTTAAAGTGAATTAAGAATTTAAAGACAGTGTGACCTGAGAAGAGAGTCTGTGTAGATTTTTAAGATCCCTGCCTCTACACCAGCAATTTCTTTAAAGGAAATTTTCTTTAAATTAAAGTTTATTGGGGTGACAATGGTTAGTGAAGTTACATAGGTTTCAAGTGTACAATTCTGTAATACATCATCTATATATCATATCACCACCCAGAGTCAGTTCTCCTTCCATCACCTTACATCTGACCCCTTTTACCCTCATCTACCCCCCCCCACCCTTACCCTCTGGTAACCACTAAACTATTGCTATGTGGGATATAAAACTGAAAGCAACAAAGGAACACGACAATCAAATAAAGAAACGAAAACTCATAGACATAGACAATATTTCATTGGATCTTTCCAAGACATTCGACTAGTTTCATGAAAGCAACAGCTCCCTTTCCATTGAAACTCATATTTTATAGATGTACTATTTAATTAAATTATATAGTTACATTGATGGGCACAGCTGGATAAATAGGATTGGAAACAAACACCAGTGAATCTTCGTACGTATACAACTCAGCAACATGGGTGCCAAAGTGTGTGAGTCTATGAGAGAGCATTCTACCAGCCAGTGTGCTATTGGCCCAAATCCCATGGGCATCACTGTAGTACAGCTTAGATGTTTTACAGAGGGAATGGCAAGGATTCTTTTTTCTTTCCTTCTTCCTTTCTGAAATATGACTATAACACCAGAGTTCATTCTTTTAAAATTTATCACTTTGATGACAGTTGTTTTTCTTTTGTTTTGTTAGCGTTACTATGCGGACATCTCTGATGTTGTGGAATGGATACATTATTCCAGTTGTGTTGTGAAGCAAATTTCTGAAGATAAACACTTCACCATTAGCTTCCAATAATAATAATTTTAAAAAAGCAAAAACAGAAGTAAAACTTTGTGAGAAAATCTCTTGGAAAATTTCATTGAGAATGGATTTAAAGTGAGAATGTGTAATAAAAAGGGCGGTAGGAACTCATAAAAATTCTAGCCCAGGTGTTAAGTGAAAGTGTGTTCAAAATCCTATGGGTGGGTAAAAGGCCATTACATTTCCTCCACGCCTGGGGACTCCTTGGCTCCGAACTTATTGTCATCAGTGGCCCCCTGCCCCCTCCACCTCAGGGTTCCTTTCAGTCTCTCCTCTAGACCAAATTTCTGCATCTAATACAACAGGTTCAAGTGCCGTATTGTATTGTAGCATCACAGAACACCTTGAACTGCATGGTTTAATTCACTTGGAAAACTCTTTATTTTCTAGCCCTTTGAGTCTTAAAATGAAGTATTCACACGTTTTTATTATGTAAGTTAAAGGAATTTTCCTTAAAACCAAGGGAAGGCTGACTGGCAATGCATTTTGTATAGATTTTTCCTATTTCATTTTTATATATATAACTTTTCCATGAGGAAATGTTACAAATTCTAACACTTTTGATTTGTTATTAGTCAGCGTATTCTTAACAAGCTGCTTATCTTGAGGGAAAAATAGTGATTTGCTGGCAATCCTTGGCATTCCTTGGCTTGGAAATGCATCATTACAATCTCTGCCTTCATCTTGACATGGTGTTCTCCCTGTGTGTGTCTGTGTTTCTGTTCACTTTCCTCACTTTTTGTAAGGACACTTGTCATACTGCATTAAGGCCTACCTAATAACTTTGAGCTTGATTCCCTTTGTAAAGACACTATATCCAAATAAGGTCACATTCTGAGGTGCTAGGGGTTAGGGGTTCAACACATCACTTTGAGAGGACACAGTTCAATGCATAACACCGGGTATGGTTAGTAGCACGTGCATTTGAAAATTATTAAAAAAAAAAATAAAAGTCTCTCCTAGTGGTGTTCCAGAGCACGCTTATGTCTTGAAATGTCAGTGCTGTGATCTGGCCAGAGTGTTATTCATGGTTTCCTTATACTTGATTTTCATAGTTGAAACTTCCTTTCATGAAAACGTTTAACAAAGATAGAAACAAACTAATTCCTTTCTGATTGCTTGATTTAAGAATAGTGAATAAAAGCTGTGCTATTTAATAAGCTCCTGTATTCATGTATGTTCTCATTATGTTTACAGTTTGGATACGTGTACTTTATTTTATCAGTAGTGAATGCATACTGAGCTACATTTATTATTTGAGGCTTCATTTTGCTTTCATTAATTTCCTTGCTAAATGATAAGTAGAATTAAAGTCATGCTATTCTGAGTTTGCATTCTGAGACAGAGTGATGCTGCATTAGTGAATGCTTTTACCCTTTCTTTTTAAAATTCGTATTTCGACATCATCTATGGAAATTGCCACACTTCATGCTACTCACTTATGAACAGGAAAAACTCAGGCTGTAAAGGAAGGAGGAAACAGTAAAATACGGGGAAATGGGTAGAGCGAAGTGGGGCTTGTAATGAAATCTACTTAAAATAATATTTCAGGCTTATTCCATGCTTGTGATAAATGCTCTAGCTAGATCAGTTAGTTATTCTTACAACAACTCTGTATAGTAAGGGCAGTGTATTGGTCAGGGTAGGCTAGATTATACTGATGCAATAAATAATCCTGGAAGTTTATTTCTTGTTCCCATAATGTCTGTCGTTGGTCCAGGTGAGTCTCCAAGGCAACTGCTCTCCACGAGTTGGCTCAGCATTGTAGCCTGCTTTGGTGTTACAGCAGGTCTTATCAGCACATGCTTTGCAATCACTGCACTTAGGGAGAAGTGGGCTGAGAATCAAGGCCTGCCCCCGGAAAGAGATACCCGCCATTTTTCTTATAGTTCATTGGCCAAAACAAGTCATAGTTATGCCTAATTTTAAGGAGTTTAAGGAAATGAAGTCTTGCTATGTTTCTAGAATGAAGGGGAACCAGATATTGATGAACAATAATATGCCTAAGTCAGGCATATCATTGGTGGGTATAAAGGTTAGGTAACCTGCCCAGGGACACGCAGCTACATAATAATGGAGCTGCCAATCCAATCCAGGTCTCTTGGACATCAAAAATTATTATATGTTCAACCTCTTTGTATACAGCTTTCCATAAGAACTGATTCAACTACCTTGCATATGGTGTGATACAAATGGTAAAAATAATTGCTCTCAGTTTTTCTTTCTTTCTTTCTTTCTTTCTTTCTTTCTTTCTTTCTTTCTTTCTTTCTTTCTTTCTTTCTTTCTTTCTTTCCTTCTTTCCTTCTTTCTTTCTTTCTTTCTTTCCTTCCTTCTTTCCTTCTTTCCTTCTTTCCTGCTTCCTTCTTCCTTCCTTCCTTCCCTTCCTTCTCTCTCTCTCTCTCTCTCTCTCTCTCTCTCTCTCTCTCTCTCTCCTTCTCCTTCTTCTTCTTCTTCAAGATAAAATCCTGTCATAAGGGTTTCAAGGAGATGAGGAAAACCAGATATTTGGTGAGTTCCACTGAGTTTGGTCTCTATGAAAATTTTCTGGACCCCTGCTCCTCTAGCCTTTCTCTCTTACACCTCAGGGTAACCTCTGGAGAAGCATCTGAATATTCTCAGTAAAAGAGAGGAGCCAAGCAAGTAAAGGAAGGATGTTGCATTTAACTGCTTTGCTAGGCTGAGGTAGACAGTATAGTCTTATGATTATTAAAAGGAAAATAATGGCAAGATAGAGTTATATGGCAATTTAGTCTATAAAACATGTTTCTGTGTACTCTGAAGATGAGAACAAACCTACGTGCATACTCATCGACTGTGATGCCATATCAGTGAGTTGTGATATGGGGCTGCCTCAGTGAAAGGGCAGGATGAAGTATGAAGCAGGGATCCAAAGCACAGGCCTTAGACTCTGATCTGGGCTAACTCTTGGCCCATCACCTAGGCAAATAGCTTTGTCTCTCTTGGATTCTTCATCTGTGAATCAGGAGCATAATGATGACTTCATAGAATGTTTGCAAAGGATAATTGAGGTAAAGTTAATAAAGCAATTAACCTAGGGCTGGGTACCGAGCTCCATGCTCAGAAAAGGCTGGGTGCTCTTATTATTATTATGGTGGTTATTGTTGTGAGAATTTTTCAAATAAGGCATATGATTATTAGACTCTGTGCAGTGGTAGATCATAGCAGGAATATTACAATTGCTTCTGGAATATTATAATAATCACTATCACTAGAGATAGTGGAATATAGTTTGAGACTGGCATCCAGGATGAAGAAATTACCTGACACCATCTTACATGGTTTAATGAAGGAACTAGCAAGATATGACATGGGAAAGAGACACTTTAGCAGAAGCTTAAGAGCGTGGGCCACTAGTGTCTTTTACTCTCTGAAGGGTTGTCCTACAGAAAAGGCTTTAATTCCTTATGGAATTACAAAAATAGTACAGCCATGGTTGTTATGGTCGTTACAGGGAGACGTATATCAGTTCATTTTGAGACAAAGCTATCAACCATAGAACAGGAAGTGCTGGGAGGGAGGGAGTTTACCGTCATGGGTGGCAGAAGCATGGGTGCTGGCAGGGTCATGGGGATTCAAGCATCAGTTGAGTGATTAGATTAGAGAAACAAGAAATGATAATACTGAGTTCTGTGATTCTCATTCCGGGTGCTCAATAGAATTATCCAGAGAGATTTTAAAAAATATACCAGGGTCTTGGACCAATTAAATCAGAATCTCATGGGAATGAGTCCTTGGCAACAGTATTTTTACAAACCCTGTTAGTTGATTTTATTCTCTTCTATTGTTCAGTCAAATTTGGAAACCACTGTTCTAACTGAAACGAAGTAGGTGCCATGACAGTAGCTCCCAGCTGCATATCTTAAAGTTACAGGTACTTGATATTGATAAGCAGGAGGGAGGATCATTCTGTGTGACAAACAGTAATGAAGTAGGACAGAGTTTGAATGAGTTTGGTTTGGTTGAGCCCGAAATTTTGAGGCGTCTATCCAAATGGAAGCGTCTGATCATTTTGGATAATGGTTTGGAAAAGGGGTTGAAGATCCATGGTCAGGTGGAAATGCTGCTGCAGAATATCCTATGGCAGGGGTGGGGGAATGGGAAGGTAGAAAGCAGGGATTGTAGATGCTCGGGATTCAACTACAGGAATGAGTCTGTTTTCACCCCAAGGAGCTTGCTATTTTTCATGTTTACTGGCTGCTGAGTGATTCATACAGTGTTGGGGGAGATGTGTTCAAATGAAATGTGTGGCTTCTATGTAAAGTAGCTTGTTTCTTCCAGGATACTCCAGTCCACTGATGCAACCTTGCAGAATAATACAAATTCTGGTGTGTGTGTGTGTGTGTGTGTGTGTGTGTGTGTGTGTGTGTGTTGGATGAGGAGAAGATGGAGCACACATAAAAATGCATACTTCTAGGGCATAGAGCATGCCTCACTTCCCTCCTCTGACCTTTACACCAGAAGCATAAGAATGACCCATTGTCCACTGGCCCTGAAGCTTGGTTGTTCCTAATCTCTGGATGCTCAGTAACTGAGCTAGCCTCCCACTTGGCCAGTTGGCAGCTGCCAGAGTAGCCCCACATATCCCGAATTTGTTCCCACGTGGCTTCTTCCTGTCCGATCCCTTATCCTCTGGCATGGCATTTTCTCCATGACAGTCTGCCCCTGAACTGCACTCGCTGCCGCTTTGGTAGAGGCTTGCAACGAAAGAGAGTAACAACCACTGGACTGGCAAATCCAGTTTGTGCAAGCAGCATCAGCAATGGATGAGACCTCCCCCAGGCTGGAAGAAGACTGGAAAAAAGGACTTCAGCGAGAAGCAAGCTGGCAGGTAAGTGACAGCTTCGGCTTCAGATGGACCCAAATTTCTCTCTCAACTCTTTTAGCCCAAGTCTAGGTAATTCACATCAGTCTGTTTGCAGAAATGCATTATCTGCAGGCACATCCATGTGGTAAAAGTCATCATTGGTTTCCATTTCTTTGGAAACCATGCAAATACATCTCCAGATGAATTTACTCTAGATTCTTGAGCAAGCTAATAGGGTTTTACAAATCTATAGATGTTGCTAAATTTATACTTTCTTAATAAAGGCCCTTGAATTAACAAGTTGCAGGTGTAAATCAAAGGAAACATGCAGATTTGGTTTGTGTGAGTGTAAGTTCAGAGCAGTATAAAAATTTAATACAACACCTGTCATCAGACTTACTTTATGGTGTTGTAGTAGCTTGGAATAAGGGGCTTGGTTTTAACCTGTTTTAATGAGGTGACTATTCTTTTAATGCAGCTTGCGTGCCTTTCTTATTTATGCTGAACTCATAATAGGTAGAAGCTCTGTGGTATACAGAGAGTTCAAGCTAAAGGATTCATTTTGGTGTAGAGGCAGTTTTCATTAAAATATGCAAAGCAGTAATGTTTATACGTTACAATACCTATTTCAAATTAGCAAAATTATATGCTCCTGTCTCGTAAGCTGCCAACTGAAATCCCTTCCTAAATCCTGTTGAATGGCTTTGATTACTCTTCTTCACATTACACATTACACACCTCTGATGCATATTTTTATGCATCCACTCCATTGCCATTTAATTAGACAACAATATTGAAGAGTGATGCCAGAGCTTTTATTTTTTTGCTTTTTTTTTTTTTTAAAAAAATGCTGCTGCCTTATGGAAAAAGAAAAAGAACACTTCCATGCGTGAAGCATTTCTTATGGGTGGTGTTGGATAAAGTGAAACCATGATCTTTCATTTTGTCCACAGAAGAAAGTTTCATGTAAACATGATGATTCATGATTCAGAATGATTTGATTTTCAACATCCATATTTAAAAATAATTCGCCCTTTTTATAAAAAGAGAAACTTTTCATAAGATTTCTCCTTTGCAATAGAAGTTTCAGCAAAATGTAGTACCAATATCGACAGATATGTTTTGTTCTAAACACTGTGATGACATTAAATAAGGAGCTTCAGAAAAACATCCTCCAGCCTATCATGAAATTGAAGTCCTTCCACTTTGAGTGGGAGCATTATTTAGTAAGTAAGAAGGGATTCAAAACGTATCTCTGTGTGCTATATTGAGGATGTCACACAGTGGGTCTCCAGGGGGGTTATACAGATATTCAGATATTTTATGGTACGTTGATGTGACTTTTGGATTTTTGTCTTTTGTTTCCATGTTTTCCTTTGGAAAATCGGCATCTTACATGTAGTCATCATCTCTAAGGAGGATGAAGGGAGAAAGGATGTGAGCTGATGACTCAGAGATCTCTGTGAACAAAACTAGAAACATGAAATCAAAATGTTTATATAAAAAAGCATGCATCCTACCAATGTCAGCATCTCATGAATCTTTGGCTTGATAATTTTCCCAAAGGCAGATAGTGAAAATATTCTCTGTGCTGCTTGCCTCTACCTCCAAAGAGTACAGCTTGTACAGCTGGTCAACCCCTGTCATTTTTATTGTGATAACCGAAGCTCTCCCTAGAGCTAGTGAAGGTAGTGGTTATGAAGGGACCATCCTACTCTCTCATTTGGTCTTGCTGACTCTTGTTAATGGCATCATGGCATTGGGTGGAAAGGATGTCATAAGGTGTCAGCTCCAGCTGGACCTGCTTCTGGCCCTCAAGCCCTCCATGAGGCCTACCTGCTGCCCCCACTCTCCCGTCACCTGTATTGCCATGCTGGGACACCACCTGAACAGTTATCCCATTTCAAGCTGATACTCAAGCTGTCCCTAAGGGAGGAAATGAAATCTGATTGCACTAGACACAAGACCTTTGTCATGAGAGGGACTTCTCTTGGCCATCCATGGTGGTGAAGCTGTTGGCAGAAGTTTTAAAAACAAATTGTGATTGATGCTCATGCTTTAATTTAGCCAAATGCTACATTTCTTATTGAAACTGATCCAATACTTTCCTACCTGACTATTTATTATTGACCAATCACAGTGCCAGGGTTTTATGTGTGCATGTGTTTGAACACACACACACACACACACACACACACACACACACACACACACACACCGATCTTTCTAAGAAGCCTAGGAGGTAGATCTGATTACTCCTCATTTTATAGATGAAGAAATTAAGACTTAAGGTGGTTACATAACCTGTCCAAAGCCACTCAGTATTCCACCCCACACCTGTTTGACTCCAATGCCTATTGTTCTTCCCATTTTGGTTGCTGTGCCATCTGAACTGAATTTTATCTCATTTTTTATCTTATGGAATAATAGCTTATGAGCAGCTGTGACGTGGGCAGGCAGGAAGCAAGAGGAAGAAAGGGAAAAGCATGCCGTTCTTCTAATGGAATAATCAATCTCTGAATCATTAAGACTTTAATAAAATGTTTTTTAATAGTTTATTTTTTAACCCTTACTCTATACCAGTCACTAAGCTACGTTTTTAATTCTTTTAAGGGCTCTGATTTATTCCTATTGTACATATGGGGAAACTGAGGCTCAGAGGTGTTAGGGAATGTGCCCAAGGTCGCACAGTTACTGAGATGCTGAAATTGAATATAGACCTGCTTGGCCCTGAAGACTATACTCTTATATAAGGCTAACTCTCAGAGTGTATTTTCAAATTATATTTTGATCATACTTATTTTAACTATCTCATCTCACAATGATACGATGAGAATTGGTCCTTGAGAAATTCCCCTGATAGTATTTTTTAAAAAATAAATCAGAGGTGGGCAAAAATACCCTGCTCATTGACTTCTTCAGAATGTATTTTTATTGGATGCTGTTTGCCTTAAATGAACCAGCTTATCCATGGAGTTGGAAATGAACTAGATACAATTTCAAGAATCAGCTGTAAATCTGAAAATCCATTGAAGCATGTAACCTGTACTGGAAAACCAACATCACCTGTCTTGTATAGCCCACGTCAGGTCTGGGAGGAGCTCAGGAATGGAGATGGCAGTAGCTTCTACCACCAGGTAACCGCCTGTCGACTTACAGACTTACTTGAGGCAGTGCCTTTGTTTCTTCTCTTGTAAAGGAAGGTGATGATGCTTGAGTGGGGCCCTGGAGGGTAGATGGGAGGAGACTTGAGAATGCTTCATTGTTCTGGGCAATTGTTAGTTGAAAAGACATTATGGAGGTACTGATGACTCATTTCTGGATAGCATTTTGTCTTGGGTTGGTTCCCTTTCAAATAACCGATGTAATTGCAGTGTGGCCATTGTGAACTGTCTATAGATATTGTCTGTCTGTGCTTGTCTCCTCCACAAAAAGATGGATTCCTCCAGGACAGAGATACATTTGGTCTTTGTATCTCTGCACTTAGCACTGAGCCTGGCACACACTCATCCCTTAATGGTGTTTACCTAACGGAAGGGAATTGCCAATTTGATCTGGAAGGGAACTGAGACGTGGTCTGATCTTCACATTACACTTGAAGAAGAATGGAGGCTGAAGGAGGCTAAGCAATTGCCCTGAGTTAGTAAGGAGCGGGGATGATGATCTCCCTGGTCAGCCTTCTTCCTTTTCCCTGGATCGCTTCTCCCTAAACTTCCTCTACCTCAACTTTCTCACCTGCAGAATTGGGACTAGAGTATATCATCTGTGGCTGTTTATTTATCATGTACCCCTATCTGGATAGAAGTTATAGCATCAGGGTCAAGAACAAGATTGAGAGCCAGACTTCTGGATTCTAACATTGGTGTCCTTCATTTCTAACTATGTAATACCGTGTTTCCCTGAAACTAAAACCTAGCCAGACCATCAGCTCTAATGTGTCTTTTGGTGCAAAAATTAATATAAGACCTGGCCTTATTTTACTATAATATATGACTGGATCTTATATAATATAATGTAATATAATATAATATCATATAATAGCTTATAAGACCAGGTCTTATATTAATTTTTGCTCCAAAAGATGCATTAGGGTTGATTGTCCGGCTAGGTCTTATTTTCGGGGAAACACGATATTGGTAAAGTTTTTGACTTCTCAGTGCTTCAGTTTTCTCACCTATAAAATGGAGATAATTATCCTAGCTACCTTATAAAGTTGTTGTGAGGATTAAATGAGTTAATTTATGAAAAATACTTCGAAGAACACTTCAACAAGTAATGTTTAGTGACCATATTGTGCACTGTATGTGCCAGTTACCACCTATCTATAATCTATTTAACGACTTCAGCCATTCAGTGTTTTTTTGTTTGTTTTATTTTGTTTTTTGAATACCTACTATGTGCAAAGTACATCCACACTAAGTGGATGAAAAAGTGATCAGAGATGTTATAACCGTTGAACTTGAGGTCGTGGTAGGGAGCGCACAGCTGGTTGGAAAAATGCTCCATGTGTCATGGAAGCACTGAGGAGTGGCCTCCAATCTGTCTAAGAGGTTGCAGGGAGGGAGTAATACCAGAGCTAATTAAACTAAGAGAAGGAGTTAAGCCAGACAAATAACTATTTAGGCCAAGAGCCAGTTGTCCTTTGGTACTAGCCTTTTAGGGTGAGGCAGAAGTAGTGAAGATGAGTCTAAAGAGGCAGGAAGGAGAAAGTTGCTGTGCGGTCAGACCAAATAGTTTCAAATGGCAGTGGAGAGCCACAGATAGGCTGTAAGCAGAGAGGGGGAAAAATGAAGAAAGGTAAGATTATTCTTGCTTCAGTGTGAAAATAAATTGTAGTGTAATAAGACTAGAGTCCAGACGCCCAATTAAGAAGCTGGTTCACCACTTTAAATGAGGGCTGGCTGGACCATGGAAAGAACATGGAGAGAGAACAGTAGATTTAGAAGTATGTAGAAGATACCAGCGTCAGGATTTGACAAGTGATTGATATAAAGTGTAAGGCTTTGACAAGAGTCAAATGACCCCCCACGTTTCTCTTTACAGTGGCAAGGTGAATATAGGTACCACCATCTGCAAAGAAATTACCAGAGAAGATGGTGTCTGGGCTTATGATTGGGTAGATAATAACTAACAAAATAGTGCAGCAGAGTTATAAGGAAAATGAATATATAGATAGTTTTATGCCAGGAGAATAAACAAGACCCTGTGAGGATTCAGAAAATCCAGAGACGGTAATAACCTCAGGAAGAGTTAACATTGACGAAGAGCTTACTTTGTGCCAAGTGCTATTTTAAGCATTTGAACTCATATAATCTTCTTACATGAACTTGCAGTTGTAGAATCTTCACCACTGCGGCATTAGGGAGATACAAGTAGTATCTTCATGTTGTAGGAGAGGACGTTTCAAAGAGGTTAAGATAACTTAACAGGTGCATGGGACCTAGGCCAAAGCAGCTTGGATCTAGAGCTTGTACGTGCACTGGGATGATGGCCATCCACGTGGAGCTAGGGAGCAAGGACAATTCCACAGAGTGGATGGCCTTTGAGCCAAGTTTTTAAGGAGGAGTACGATTTGCAAGTAGTGAAACCCTGAGTTAGACTCCCGGCTCACAACTTCACTGATGGTGGCGATGTTGTGCTTATCCACATATCCAGACAGGACGTTCTCTTGTGCATGTCTCTGGGGTCAGCGGGTCTCCTGAGATTTTGAGACTGAGTTTGTCAAGGTGGTGTAGGCCAACTCCACAGCTCCCAGCAGAGGTTACACATGGTGAAGGAGGCATCTAGCAGGGCAGGCCCATCACCTGGCAGGTCTGTGCCCAGCAGGCGATGGTGTATGGGAAATGGTAGGTCTGACTGGGGAAAGTCAACTTGTCCTAGACATGTTATCTCAGGCAAGTCCCTCACCTCTCTGAGCTGTTTCCTCCTCTGTAAGATGAAAAACAAGATGCCCACCTCCTAGGTAAAAATTCAGTGACATAATGTGTGTTTGAAATAATTCTGTCTGATGGAAAACATATTACAAGTGTAAGATTTTATTTCTGTCAACCGAAAAGAAAGCAAAAGTGTACGTGAGAAATAATACCAACTACAGAAAGAGTTTTGTGTATTCTCTACCTTCCCTTCCAATTCCATTACTACTTTGTTGTTGCAGTTTCCACATAGAAAGGAAAATAAATAGGGTTGGGGTTGGTCCCTACTCTCAGGAAAGGATTCTTGTCTTCATGTTTGAAGCACCTTAACATTGGGATCGATGGAATAGTGGTTCATATTTTGAGTTTATATCATGTTTAGAGAAATCTACGGCAAGATACTAATGTCATCTGTCTAATGAGGAAATTGGGATGATGGGTCCCAATCAGCACCTGAGGATGTAGCCTGACCAGTGGTAAGTCTATGTCAAAGCTGGATGGACTTAGCAAGCTATGGTTTGAATGTAGACACTGTAAGAATTTAGTTTTGTCAACAAAGAAATTCTGTTCTTTCTTTTATGGCTACATTTGTGGCACAATGGTATGTTTGAGAAGACCCCTTTCCTTGCGGGTTGTAATTTTTTGTTGTTGTCTTTTCAATTGTATGGGACTCATTCATTCGTTCATTCATTTGGTCAAGGAAGGTGAAGTGTTTGATGTATTTCTTAGATTCAAATATCATAGATTTATAAGGCTACACGAGACCTTGGGATGACATGCCATTGTTTGTTTTCACCATACAAGCTCCTCACTCTGAGCAGAAGCAAGTCCAAAAGGCTGAAGATGGATGAGCTTAAATAACTTCTCTCTGTAAGTCACTCCGAGGTCTCATGAACAATCCTTCAACATTCTTCCTCACGGTGGATTTAACCACTCCTGTTGCAGCTTAGGACCAGTTCCGCTCTTTCATTCTCCCTGGAGGTGGAGAAAAACAGCTCAGTCACTGTCCCCAGGAGTCAGCCTTCCTGGCCTTGAAGATCATTATGAAAGCAGCCTCCAGCTTTTGCTTCTCAAGGCTAAGCAACCCAAGTCCTCAGGTGTAATTCTTCATTTCCATCTCCTTGAGTTTCTCGGAACCTTCTCCAAGCCTTTTCATTACCTTTAACTTCCACAGCCTAGAAGGTTTCAGGAGTATGTAGCAAGGACTCACCAGTAGTGACCATCTGCTCCTGTATTTAGTCAGCTAATGCACATTTATTGAGCTTAACATTTTAAATACTAGAATTCTGGGAAAAGCCCTGAGGGTACAATAATAAATAACAACAGCATAATGTAGCACTGAAGAGACTGGTTCATATCCTGGATTACTGCTTACCAGCTGTATGACCCTGCATTTTACTTAAAGTTTCTAAGTCTCAGTTCCCTCATGGGCAAAATGAGAAAACAATAGTATCTATCTCTTAGGGCTGTTGTGAGGGTTAAATGGATAGATACACGGAATGCACTTGGAATAGTGGTTGACGCATAGTTTTAGTCATGTAACTGTTAAATAAAATAAAAAATGAAATAAGATGCAGACCTTGCCCTTGAGTTATACCCACTCTACTTGGAAGGATAAACTAATAAACAGAGAACTATGTTCGGTGCTGTAGTGCTGTCTGAGCTTGTGGGATGGAAGTTCAGAGGACCAAGAGGAATTACATGTCAGGGCAACAGGAAGGGCTTCAGGAATCGAGGGAGGTGAACTGTTTCATGTACTTCTTCACATGTCATTGACTTAGAATGCTGGGAGGGACCTTGGGATGACATCTCATTGTTCATTTGCACCCGACAGATCACTGAGTTGGAGTTTAGGAGAAGATTAAGGGCTGGCTAGGTGGTGAAGAGGGTGAAAAGGTATTTTAGTCAGAGGGAACCTTATGAACAAAGAACTAGAAGAATAAATGTTGGGCCCATGTTTTAAAAATGGTGAGTGGCTGGCTGTGCCATGTGGTGTGATGGGCAGTGAGATGGGGAAGAGGTCCTTCCAGGGGGGTGATGAGATTGTGAATGGAGTTGGAAGCCTTGTGGAGGCATTTGCTTTATCCTTCACCTCATCCATCCATGCTGTAGCTCAGTTCTGGAGGCTGCCAAAGCATTTCAGGTCTCTCTTCTAATAGTGTTTTTACTCTGTCTTGGATCAGAGTTATGTGTTAATCCCTGGAGGCCAAAACCTGAATCTTACTCATTTTCCTATTTCGCTCATGGCCTAGCATAGGACCAGGCCTCGAGTACGCTTAAGTCGTGTGTGTTGAAATCAAGTTTGCCATGTTCAACCAGTGCCCTCGTCTGCCTGTTCTAGGACAACCAGTTGTGCTTATACACGAATGAACAAAGGCAAATAAATGAATCCAGGGATTTTGCCATTTTCAAATTTGACTCAATTTCGAGCCCCTCTTGGGAAGAGAACGATTTTGTGTAAAACCCCCCAAAACCAATACGAGAACCAAATTCTCCCAGTGGTGTCTTTGCCTTTTACATTCGCTTCCTGTGTGCCTGTGTGCCACGTTCACGGCCGATTATTCCGACTGGGGCCCGATGAACCTTGAGCGAGTTTAAGACTTACACTGTTTTCTTCTTGAGCTCTTTCTTGAGTGTTGACTTACGCAGGTTGCAATTCGGGCTGACAATGGCTAAAAAACATTCGAGAGGTGGAGGGCAGATTTTTAAAAGAAGGTTAGGGGAAAGGCAGCTCTTGAGTATCTAAAGAGACAAATATGTTTTACATCAAGTCCCCCTGTTGAAAAAAATGTCAAAAGAAGTGAGAAATACTCAAGTTGTAGCAGCTGGTTGAATGCAGCTATTCTCACTTAGGGCACAAAAGCCACAATTCTCTATCTAATTCACTACTCAATCATTCCATGGCCCCTGTCTTAAGCTCAATTTAAACTCAGTCCCCAGTACACAGAGCCACTGTAGAGTGTATAAAGAAATGACTGGACGAGGGATCGCGGGGAGGAAGGAGCCACGTGGTGACTCAAAGCTTGAGTTACCAAGTATCCTGGGCTTATGTGGCATCTCCATCACCTCTTACAAAGTCCATGTAAAATAGGTCATTTCTTCTTTAGCCTTTCAATTGTGATTATGTCCACCTGCCAGGGTAATATGATCAGGCATAGCCTGATGCTTCTGTTCAAATGCAAACCACATGTTTTAGGAAAACAGTCAAATTTAGTGGAAACTTGGGGGTAGTGCCTGGACTGAAAGTTTGCTGCCTCCAGGGCTTTGAATTGAAATGGAAACGGCTGGCTCTTGGCAGAACTCCATTACTGTTGATGACTATTTGTCTTTTTCAGAGGAGTTTGGGTGAGCAACAAATATGACTGCTCTTTAGGGAGAGCATCCTGGAAACTGTTGGATCTTTCCTTACACATGTCAAGTATGTTTCAGTTTCCGAAAGCACTTTTCCACTTATACTCCTTTTTCAATCTCCTGGAAGCCCTAGGAAGGGACTGGCAACAGTAGTATTATTACCAATTGTCAAATGATTAAACAGGGTGCTGACAGGTTAGGAGTCTTGTCCAGCAGAACCAGAACTAGAACCTGGGTCTGAAGTGCAAACCTGTGCTTATTCGCTCAGATCGAACTGCCTCTCTGTTCACTTGTCAAGGGTCAGCTTTTCCAAAGCTTGTAAAACAAACAAACCAACAAACAAACAAGCAACAAACAAAACTGTTCTTCAATGAATACTTAATTAGCCCCAATCAATTGTCCTCTTCTTTGAAAAAGTATGACATTTAAAGCCAAAAACTTTATGTAATCATTTCTAAGGAAGAGGTTCCCCATCAGCACCAACAATATAAATATCTGGTGAAAAAGCAAGATGTTCACCTTTCTCCACGCAGATCATCATGTTTCTGGCCTGGGCGTCGTGCAGTGATGGGAGTCTGGCAGGGCTATTACACAGTCAGTAATCCGGGGATATGCTGCAGAAATACATAATTTTGTGTAACACTCTAAGGGACTTTATTTTTAGCATTGCTGGATTCCTTTTTTTTTTTTTTTTTCCACCCTGGAAAAGAAGGCACACGGTCTCCTGCAACAGCTCCTTGCCAAGATTTAAATAGCACGCATCACCTCAATCCCACCTTGTGGGTGAATCAAAGTTTCAGTGATTCAGAGAGCTGAACTAATGAGACCAAAAGGTTTTCTTGAGAAATTTCTAGAAACTGAAATGGTCAAGAGGTCACATAATACAGCTTTGTTATTTGTGTGGGAGTAATAATAAACTCTTAGCTGCATAGGTCTTTGAAATATTTTCTTTTCCTTAGTAATTCACACAGAACTTGTGGAACTATGGGGAAGCGTCTTATGTTGTTCTTTTCCTGCACCATTATAACGTACTCTTTATCTCTAATTTCATCTCCTAGAATTAATCTACTCTTCTCTCTCCCATCTCCTTTCTCAACCAAAAAAAAAAAAAAAAAAAATTTAAATCCCTCATAGTCACCTTTAAAAACTCCTATCACCAAGTTATACTTATTTGAAATTCTAGAATATAATGTTAGTTATATTACTCACAGCATGAGATCTGGAATTGGACCAATGTGAAGTTGGATCCTGTTTTACCATTGACTAGTTGGATAACCTTGGATGTTTTTCTGCTTTGAAGTCTTCATTTCAGTACCTTTAAAAAAATAGGATTACAATAGTAACTTTCTTCTAAAATGATTATGAAGATGAAAGGAAGTAATATACCTAAATCTCTTGGCAAAGTGACTAGTATATAGAAAATTAAAATTAGCAATTAGCATTCTAATGGTAAAGGTGTTTCCATTTAGTCGAAGACCATAGCAATACTGTTCACAGTTTTATTCATGCCAACCTACTAATGCATAGGACGAAAGTAAGATAAAGAAGAGACAAAAATGGTCACATTATGAGGCAACATTATTGATTACTTAGGAAAGTTAAGAAAATTTAGAAATATCAAAATATCTTAGAAGAATGAGAGTTGCGTTAGTTGATTCAACATAAATATGCAAAAATTAATAATTTTCTGGTATAGTAGTGATAACCAGTTAGAAAATAGGAAGATAAAAATCATTGAAAATAGCATTAAAATATAAACTATTAGGAATAAACTCAGTAAGTAATAACATAGACACGGTATGAAGAAAACAGTAAAATTTTAATAGAAGACATAAAAGAAGTCTTGGCTACATGGGTAAAGGTGTCATCTTCCTAGAAAAGGGGAATGAATACTGTCAACACTTTAATTCTTCTCAAATGAATGTACATATTTAATGCAATTTTTAATTGAAATCATGTCACTCCTGTTGTTTTCTGGAAACTTGACCAAGTAGTCTAAAGTTCATCTTGAATAATAAATAGATTGAAAGAGCTAAAAACTATATTTAAAAAGAAGAGCAGTAAAACAGGCTTTTCTCTAATAGATATTGTAATGTACTATAAAGTTATGGTAATTAAAACAGGATGTTGTGGAGTAAGAATCAATGGACAAAGGGGTTTGAAAGAGGCCAGAAAAGGATTCTAGTAAAAATAAGAGCATAGAATAGGAATGTGCTCAAGGTTAGATTACATATTAGTGCCAGAACTGACAACTATGCAGTAAGTGTTGTTGAGTTACCTGGTCGGGAGAAAATACTAAAATTAAATTCTAGAGGGAAAAGAGTAAAATGTAAAAAATTCAAAACACATAAATAAAAGGAGAAAATGTAGGGTAATATTTATCTGATCTTGGAATGGGAAGGCTTTCTAAGCATAGAGGAAAAGAGTGATGATTTTCATTATGTAAAAATTGAAAAAATTACTATGTCAGAAATGTAATAAACTAACAAACACAATCAAATAATAAAGTGGAAAAATATTTTTGGCAAATCTGGTCTAAAAGGCTTGATATCTTTTACAAATTAAGAGTTCATACAAGTAAGAAATAACCTTAACATTTCACTAGAAAAAAATTAGTTTGGTGTAAGCAATTAACAGGAGATATATATGTAACCAATAAATATATGAAAAAAGTTGTAGTCATAGTTCTTAGCAGAGAAATCCAATTTAAAACAATAAGGAGACACAACTGGTAAAGATTTTGAGGAACAATAATGTGATGATGATATTGGTGATGGTGGGATGGATCCCCCACAGCTACTGCCTCTGCCTTTTGGGGGTGTAAATTATTACTACCTTTTTGGAAATCAACTAGATAATAATGTATCAATAGGTTATTTTTTTTAAAAAAACTTGACTTATTATTCTAGAACTAGATCTTACAGAAGTTATCAGAGACAAAGATATAACTTCATGTAAAAGGACGTTTATTTTGATATTTATAATAATAAAAATTTGACTCATCTTAAGTATCCCATTAGAGATTAACAGTTAGACATAATATGATATACTCATCAAAAATGGTGTTTTCAATATTTACTATAGGGGAGAATGCTCTTGATATAATAGTAAGTGAGGATAGTGGAAAATATACTTTGGATTAAATATGATACCTGAAACCCAACAAAGGATAGTAAAGATATAAACAAGGTTTAAACCTCAGAGAATAAAGAATTAAACAAAAAGAAGAGATGACATTGGTGAACAAATGTCAACTACAGTTTGAAAGCTCAAAAGAGAATAAACAAATGGTAACTGAGGCACTGCATTAGAATAAGAGTGAAATTTAAGATTGTAGGGGGAGGAATCAACAAAAAGCATGGTGCTTGGCACTGCCGAATTCTGGAACTGCTCAGGAGTTGAATGTACCAGGAACCTTAGAAGGTGAGGGTAAGGAGTAGAATGGAACATATGTGAACAAGCTGAAAGTATACAGAAAGAGCAAAGAAGCGACATCCCAGTGGACCACGGCAGAAAACTTAGTTCATGTCCCTAATGAAGTTGATCGAGGAAAGATTTGCACTGGAGGGCAGTCAGGCACCATGGGGGGGACAAGTCGTAGGTAACAATGAATTGAATATAAGGAGGTTTCAAATGAAAGTCTGTATACTGAACAGTGAGACCCCAGTTCTCTTTTTTTCCAACGTGTTGGCAGCTTGCCTTATGCTCTGCCAGAGAGAAAAGTGAAGGATTCCTTTCTGGGAAAACTGACCAGTCCAAAAGAAAAGGTCTGCTATGGAAAGGCCAACTCTCACCCATGTAACACTGAAGGACAGCCCACTGTTTGTCAGTCCTTCCCATGCTCCTGGAATGTCCAGTCAGCCTTGAATGTTTTACGCTGAAAAGGGGCAGATGACCAGCTATTACTGGACGGTCTCTAATATGAAAGAGAGAGAAAAGCAGAAATAAAAAAACAATTGGAGCAAACTAAGGCAATGCAGAGCAGAAGAAAACATCCTCTGCTTTTCCCTAGTACTTTCCACGCTTCCTGGTGGGTAGACTAAATATAAACTTCATTCTCTGTAAACTTGTATTGAATTAAAACAAGTAACCAGTGATTTTCCTTATGGGTTTTATGTGAGTTTCATTCTTAGAAGCAGGAATTGTGCTGTTGAGAAAACTGTTTTATAAGAATAGACAGAATTCCTATGTAAATTGTGATTTGAGGGGGCTGGCTTTGTTGTTACACTGGGTCTGGGTTTGAGGGCTGACTCTTCCACTGATTAGCTGTCTGATCTTGGGCAAGTGACTTCATCTATCCAGGTTTCGGTTTTCTCATCTGTAAAATGGGAATAAAAATCATAGGTATCTCATAGCATTAAATCAGATGATGAACATAAAAGGGTGAATGCAGTGCCTGGCTTATACAAGAGCTTAGGACATGTGAATGATTATGGCAGTAGAAAAGCATAATTGTGGGGTAGAGAGCAAGGGGAGCAGTGATCCCAGTAACTCACTGCAAATATTGTACCTTCAGAACATATTTGTAATGTTGAAATGACATTACATGGCTGTGGGGAACTATGACATAAAAATATGAGAGGAGCGTGGAGATATGTAGGGAAACCAGTTGAAATGATGTGGTACCCATTTTAGGTCTCATGCTTTCACCAACCACTAGCGTGGGTTAGAAACTGGCCCTGACTGTGCAGCGGTCTTTAACAATTGGAGCAAAATTAGTAGTAGTAATATATTACAAGGTTTGTTATTTCTTCAGTGACCCACAGAATATTTCATGGAACATTTCTGAGTATGAAAGTAGGCTTGAGAATTATTTGAAAATTTCATGGGTGCCAATTCCAAGAAGTTGCTATGCCAAAGTGGGATGCTTGACCTTGATCCCTTGCCTTTAGAGGTGACTCTGGTCGAGACCACCACCAATCACACATTTTCCACAAGGAAGCAGAATGGACCCCTACGTTGCTTGGTCTATAATGTGAAGCCCATATGGCAATTTTCTTGTTCTTAAGAAACACACCAGTCGTGGTACAGAGTATTTTCAAAACATGATGTATTATTTGATGACAAGCTCTGTTCCCTGATATATGAGGTGGAGATGGGCTCATATAAACCTGAAGGTTTTCGCAGAGGGGGGAGTATTTGTCTTCCCCTCTAGGGAAATGATGCATTTTTCTCTCTCACCTGAAACTGCTATTTGTCCTCTGGGATTTGAAGGGAAGGGAGGGATGATGAGGGCTCAGGTATCTCCAGAGCAAAAAGCTAGAAGCTGTGAGGGGTGCCAGGAAGGTCTTCCTTCTGCTTCCTGGGAAAGCACTCTGCCACTTAGAGAAGGCGGCAGCTTCCCATTCGTGTGCTTTTTTCATAGTGTCCTTCAAAACACCCCAGTAGCTCTCTGTGCAAAGTTAGGGATGAAGGAAATACTTGGTCAGGCAGATGCTTAAGGGCCAAAGGATCCAATTATTTGTAGCCCATTGCATGGGGCAAATAACTTCAGTCAATCAGAGTTATCACAGGGAGAATACATTTTCCAAAATTTCAGAGAAATCTTATGAAGGAATGAAAGGGCAAGACTGATTTCACAGTAGCAAGAATAGGGGAGGGAAGGGAAGGGGAAGGATTGTGCGGGAGAAGTGACTTCCTTGGAGAAAGGTGACATAAAGAAGGAACTAATCAGAGCACTGGGGGAAGACAGCTGAGGTAATAAGCTGCTCATGTGTGTGGTGGTTTACATTTAATTCTCACGGCAAACCTGTAGATATAATTACATAATTATTTCCATTTAGAGATGAGGGCACTGAAGGATGGAGCAGTTTGTTCTCGGTAGGGTGCCCAAGCTCACGCAGGTAATAGTAGGTAGTGTCTTCTCAGGTCCTTCTGGGCCCAAAGGCTGTCATGTTGCTTTCCCCTTGTGAAAGGAAATTTAATCCCATTCCAGGTGTTTTCAAGTTACTAGAAATCCTCTTTGCTGGGATCCTCCCTTCCTAGCATTTGCTGGGCCAATCTTCCTTCTGGTAATGATTTTCTTGTACAAAACCCTCTACACAGGTGAGGAGGAGGAATTGGGCATGTAGGCTGTAAGTACTGTTTCACGTCTCCCTTTGGGTGTGGTGTTGGACACCCACCAGGAGCCACCATAGGTAGTCCAAAGACACCCATCTTCTCTCTCCTGCACCCTAACATGCCTCACGTTCCACGAACTAAGACACACGACTGGCTAACAAGTCCTGATTGCCTGGGTTTACATCTCAGAAGCTCTGAGAACTTGACAATTTACTTTACCTCTTTGTGCTTTCCCACCTCTGTGTTTTCCCACCTGTAAAATGATGACGCTAACGGTAGCTGCCTCCCAGAGCTGCCGTGAGGATTCAATAAGAAAACCACATCATCATCATCACATCACGTCACTGCCACCCCGGAAGAACCTGCACATCGTACGTGCTCACGGCTTCTTGGCTGTTGTCACCTGAGGTTGGTTTCCGTTATTGGAAGTTTGGGTTTAAGGAATAAGGGTGAGTTCAGGGAGGTGTCAAGGTTCAAGAGAAAGGAAAGCAGAAATATAGCTTGTGAACAGGAACTCCCTACTATGCTTGATCTTTCTCCTCTGGACTCCTGCAAACATTTTGCCAACCTCCCTCCAAACCCATAAAACACACACACACATTTTTATTATGGATAAAGTCTGCCATTCACCAGGATACTCTGGAAATGTGTTTCTCAGAAAAATCACTTTTCTGGATCATCTTTCTGTCTTGAATGAGAGAAGGCATCAGGGAGCATTTTAAAAGATACCCGGGCCTCCATGCTATCTTTGGAGCTATTGTTTCTACATCTGTCAAGTGCAACTCTAGCTGAACTTAAATTTGCAACCACGTGCAGAGTTGTCATTGCGACGCTGAGTGTTGTAAGAATTCCCACCTATTGACATTCCCTGTAGCAAGTCGCACTTGGCCAGCAAATCCCTGTGTAGCTGCATTGCACCACTGTTTCTACCTGGGTTTGTCTCCTTGGCACCAGTGGGCTCTTCCAGGAGTCACTGGATTGCTTTAGCATCTCTGAGCAAGGCTGAGTCACCCCTTAACCTTTTAAAATACCAGGAGTCTTTCAGACAAGCGTGATTCAAAATGTTGAGACTGCCTGAGGTTGCCTGGAGAAGTTTGTATGTTCGTTTCAAGAAGGGTAGTTTAGACATCTTTGATCACTGCGGGCACGGGGCCGCTAGATTGCCACTGAAGGGATGACAATATACTGGGGGGGAAAAGCTAAGCCATTAAGAATCAAGTTTCTCTTTGTGTGTGTGTGTGTGTGTGTGTGTGTGTGTGTGTGTGTGTGAATTCCTAATTTTCAGATTTATAAGAGCAAGTAATTATATCACCAATTAAATCAGTGAAAAAAATCTATAAAACAAAAGAAGTGCTATTCTTGTTGAATAATATACGTACATAAAATTAGAGCAATTCACAAATGCAGAATCTTAATGTTATAGTAGATGGTTGCAACTGCAAGGCCTGCTTCCCTATTTCCATTACAGATCTGTTTTCTTTCAGTTTGAAGGAATGTTTCCCTTAACAAAAAAACTCGAATGCTTTATTTTAGCCTAAAGGGATAAATTTCATGCAAGATCCGTTTTAAATGATTTTTTTGAGGTTTAGAAGAAATAAAATATTTTTATTTTAATCTCATTAATTTTTTTAAAAAACCTTTTGTTCTGGAAGGACTCAAACATAAATGAACTTTAAAAGTTGAAACTTTCCACCTGCCTAGTTTCCAGGATGAAGAGATTAGTCAGGAACTGAGAATTGTTCAGAGAGAAAATGAGAGAATGGAGAGGAGGTATAAGTATAGAACTTGGCATTGGAAGGGGCATTAGGGTCATTTAGCCCCATTTCATCTGCTCAGTGACCCTTGTGAAATGTGCGTAAAATTAATATGCATGCCTAAAATTCAACAGTATTTCTAGCCCCATTAATCAAGATATGAATTGGAAGTAACCTAAAGTCCCTTCTAGCTTTAATTTAAAATTTTTTAAAGTCAAAATAATATGTGCTTATAATATCTTCTTTTTTTAAAAAAATAAATGTTTCAAAAAGACTTGCAATGAAAAACTGTTGGCCCACCTCTCCCCTCTTTGAGCCTTATTCCTTAGCAGCAAATAACATTACCCCTTCCTGCTTTTCAGGCTATAAAATCAACCAAACAAACAAAAAAACACAAAATAAAAACTTAGTCTGTTCACCTTGTGAGATATAGATAATGTATTACAGAATTGTACACCTGAAATCTATGTAACTTTACTAACAACGGTCGCCCCAATAAACTTTAATGTAAAGGAAAAAAAAAACTTAGTCTTATTCAAACTGCCATGTAATATTTCAAATTCATAAATGATGCTAAATACCTAATTCGAATTGATGGGTAAGTTTATGTTCCTAGAATTAGGGAATGTGAGAATGGAAAAACTCCGTATAATGTAAACCAATTCATTTATACCATTAATGAAGAAAGCAAAGTCTAGAGAGGGGCTATGACTTGTCCAAGGTTAGTTAGTTACTTTATGACACTCTAGGAAATAAAGCTTGAGTGTGATGCCCTTTCCCCTGTGCTATACTGCTTCTCAGGATTTGTTTGGACATAATTTGGGCACATCCTGAATAGTGCTCTGATCAACTAGGTCCCTTCTCTAGACAGTTAGACTATGTTAAAATGCCAGTTAATATGAATGCATTAGGAATGATGCATTTGTCATTACAGAGTAGTACAAATTATAATGTTTCTATAAAAATTATAATGTACCTATAAAATTGACCCTGTTTGGCAGAAAAATAAAAAAAAGAAACAGGCGATTTGGAACAGGAAAAAAATAAAACATTATTGATACAAGGAAGTGTGTAATATTAGAAAGTATAATTGGTAGGAGCTTTCCACGGTTAAAATCAAGTTCCAGTCTTAGCTTCCCATACTTAGTTCCTTAGTTTGTCATCAGAGAAGGACAGAGAGTATTGACGGTTCAAGGATTATGGAAAAACGCAAGACAGAGGAAGTCTCGGGGAAACAGAAATCAGAATTGGGGTACGTATGTGTGGGTGTCTGTATACATATAAATGGAGGTGGTGCTGGTAAATTAGAGGCAAGGGTGGAGTAAGTGTTCTGGAATTCCAGGAACTATCTTTAACAGAGACCGACAATCTAGTCTCAAACAAAGAGTTTGATCACATAACAGCTAGGCCAGTTAGGCCAATTTCACAAAGTAAAAAGAAATCATAATTGGCCCAGACAAGGGGTTGGCCAAATTATTCTGTGAAGGGCCAGATAGTAAATATTTTGGGCTGTGCCAGCCATATGGTCTCTGTGGCAATTACTCAGATCTGCCATTGTAGCATGAAAGTGACCATAGACAACATGGAAACAAACGAGCATGGCTGTTGTCCAATAACAATTTATTTATGGTCACATAATTTTTATGTCACAAAATATTGTTTTTATTATTTTGAAATATTTTAATATTATTTATTATTTGAAAGTGACCATAGACAACATGGAAACAAACGAGCATGGCTGTTGTCCAATAACAATTTATTTATGGTCACATTATTTTATGTCACAAAATATTATTCTTTTAATATTGTTTTCAACCATTTCAAAGTATACAAAACATTCTTGGCTCATGGGTCACTCAAAAACAGGTGGTCGGCTGGATTTGGCTTAGGGATTATAGTTTGCTGACCCCTGGGCTAGACTAATAAAGGGTTCGAGTCTATCCCTTAAGAAATGATTCTGCTATCCCAGCAAACAAGACAAGAGGAGTTGCCACTTTGTTTTTCTCCCTGATTTTGTGGTTTCCGGAATCTAAGTACTCTCTGTTTTGCTTTGTTTTCTGAAGACCAGCGGTCTTGACAGAAGACAGAGTAATGTTTGTGTGTGATCTTTTCACTCTAATACCCTGTTTCCTGATCCACAAAGCAGTCCAGTGCATACAACAAAGAGGGTTCTTTACTGCATTGTACAGACCATTTGCCGAATACACTGACATCATGACTAAGGTGTAGGCACTTCTGAAAATTTTTCTGTTGTTCTGAAGTGCATTCTGCATTCTGATGGAGCTCTGTGTAGGGTGTACATTGGTGGGAAGACCTTTTCAGTGTCCTTTGGGTTTTAACTTCCTCCCATATTATCAGAGGGGCTCTGCTTTGCTGACAAACCCCAGAAGTGCATTCAGTGAGGAGTGCCCAGCTATATCCCTCACTGGTCACCGACATTCTTTATGTGTACTTAGTACAATTCATATTTCTAATCCCTATACTTTTGATTGGTTCCTGGCCCTTATTGTGATAATAATTCCATATGTTAACAGTGTGCTTTTAAGGTAAAAAAAATTCCTTATAAAATTTCTGAAACTGACAGCAAACTAACACTCAGGGAAGTCACAAAGGTAAAGGGATGGAACTATAGCTCAAGACCAAACCAGACTCCACATGCATTGCACCTTCTGTTCACTGCACAGCCTTGATTCTAGTTCAGAGTTTACGGGGCTTGAGATCTAAAGCCACTTGTAAACTTTGCTTTGATGAGGTCAATTATTCTTAAAATTTATTGCCAGTAGAGTGTTTATGCATTTTATTAATGTGTTTGCTTCCTCCTAAGCAGAAGTCATTGACTTGAGTGTCGGAAGTTACCTCATGCTTTAGAGGGTAAAAAATAAATACGCTGCATTTAGATTTGTTGAGAAATTAGCCCCTCTTTCCCTCTGTTAACCTGTTTTTGTTTGTTTGTTTGCTTTGCCTTTGGACCTTAAAAGAAAATAGATACTTAAGGAAACGAGAATTTGAATTAAGGATTAGAATGTAACTGGAAAATTAAGTTCCTGAGCATCTACAGGATCGATGGAGATAGGTACAAGAACCTCGTATCTCAACTAATTTATGCCTTTCTCGATCTCGTTCCCAACATGTATTTATTCCATATGTGAATGCATGTGGTATTTACTTATTCTTCATTCTGCCAACTCACTTTGAAAACACATGCCCATAGCAGTGCCCTGGGTTCTGGGGAAGATACTGGAAAAAACAAGACCTGATTACTGGCCCCGAAACATGCAGTATCATTGGAAAAACCAAGAGAGCCAGAAACAATTCAATAACAATACAAAACAGTACGGCTGGTGCCAACATTCATGGCAGATATGCTGAGCTGGAGGGGATTTCAAAGAAGGAACATGTCAGTGTACAAAAGACTTCATGAAAAACACAGATTTGACCTGAGTTCTGGAAGTGGGTAGGATTGGGCTAGAGGAAATCAGTATTTCTTGAGAGTGTACTATGCTGGGCATTGAAGGTACTCATTTATTCCTCACCAAACATCAGTATTACTATATCCATTTTGAAGTTGAGGAAACCAAAAGAGCGGGAGGGTTGCTCAGTGGTTAAGACTCCCTGTGGTTGGCTCTAGGCACTAACATTTTGCAGGTCATGTGACCACATGCAAGACACTGAACATTTCTGTGCCTTAGTTTCCTTGTTTGTAAAATGGAGATCATAATAGTACCTACCTCGGTAGCGTTGTGGTCAATTCACGTTGAATGAATTAATGCGTGGGACGTGTCTGGTATATATTAAATACTCAATCGATGCCAGATATGGTTTCTATTATTATCAAGCACCTTGCCCAGATTGGAGTGCAGGACTGACTCTCACTCCATGCTCATTTCACTACAGCCAGTTGTGGAAGGTGGTCCTGATGGATCCAGCTCCATCAGAAGGCTGGAGGGTGAGGTATCATGGTGGTACCTAGTGGGTCCATGGGGAGAGTGTTGTGATGAAGTAGAGGATTTAGAGTGATGAATGATATGAGCGACAGTTGGGTGTGTAGGGGGAAGTGCTAGTGTTACCCTTCAGGGCAGAATATACTGCTCACGTAAGCAGTTTGGCCAGGTTATGACTAGGTAAATATTACTACCTACCTGTTCCATCAACTTCAATTCAGACCCGGTCTGTGGGAGTCCTGTTCTGATACCACATGCCTCCCACAATATAGACACCTGTACGCACATACACAGTAGCACTCAGCCTGAAGTCCAAATCCTACCTGTAATGTGAGGGAAGCTGTGTTCTTATCCCTTGTGTTCCAGTCATACAGAATTAATTTGTAATTCTCTGAAGTGCATTGGAATAGGAACCCTGTGAGGGCAAGGCTGGTTCTGTCACCTCCCCTTCTATCCCTATTGCCTAGGGTATGCCTAGTACACAGTAGGTGCTCAGTGAATGACTGGTGGAAAAGTGAAGGGGACGGAATGGGTAAATGAGGGTTCTCTCACACCTCTGGACACTTGCAGTCGCCTCTCCCAGAAGGAGCGTCTTCCTTCATCTTCCCCCCATTCTTAAGGTCTGAGTTACATGTACAAAGAACATGTAGTTATTCCTTCCTTGAGATTGATCACATTTTTCCTCAGTGCCCCCTTTATTAGTCTGTCCACCTCATTCAACTGTGGCTTCCTGGAGGGTGAGACTGAGGTTTTCTTACTCAGCACCACATGCCCCATGCCCAGCAGAGGGTCAGACTCACAGGAGGGCTCGGGACCCACCTGTGAACACAAGTGAAGGTGCCTGCCATACACACACCCTCCCACACCCACCCACCCTTACAGGAGCTGTTCTGTTCTGGCCCCTCTGAGAGAGTGAGTCACTCAGGTAAGTAACAGGTGACTCAGGACAGTGGCAGATGTCTCTCTCCTCCTCGTTCTGGCAGCGGGGGAAGCGTAGCTCAGCCTCCACAGTTACTCTGGCAGTTGGAAGTCAGAGAAATCAGCAGCTGACAGTAGCAGTGAAGTGCCTGAGACGGAAGTCCGTAATCAGCCTCAGGACTTTTAATGAGTGTTCTCCAGAACAGAGTCGCTAACAAACCATCCTGGACTCCCTTGATCAGTTTAATTGGAGGACAGACGGTCTGAAACATTTAAAAAAGCTGACAGAAGGATCTAATTCCCAAGGCTTCCCCTCAAGCTAAACCTGGGCCTCCGAAGCTCACTTTCCTGGACACTTGCAACGCTTGCATTTTGACCTTTAGTAGATTCTGGATCACCATGTTCCCAGCTCTGTTTCTGAGCATGATCTTAATTTTATCCTTTTGAGCACATAGAGAATGATACTAAACTCTCCATCAATTCTGATATCTTGCTACTGGAAATAGGTTTGAGCAAGCGACTGCTTTGGGGGAATTTTGATGCCTGTCTATGTCACAGATTTTGTTGATCTGTTTTTAAAAAGCATATTTAAAGCTAACTCTGTCTTTCTCCCTGACTATTTAGGAATCGCTGTTGAGTTTCCTGGTAATTGAGATGCTCCTTTGCATTCAATGTGTTTGTTTTTCTTACCAAATTAAAATACTTGGAAAATTGAATTTTTGTATTACTAATATGTATTTTAGAAGCTGATAAATGTGAGATTAATGGCCAAAAAGAGACATTTCAGATGGATAATTTAGATTTTTATCATTTATTAATCATGGAAAGTAAACCTGCTCTATAAGTAATTTTAGTTTTATCAAGAAGATAAATTGTTCTGGCTAATGAACGTATAGATAGTCTATGCCAAAGGCATTTGGTGTAATCTGTTAATCATTTAACTGTGTCAGGGCATATGCTATGTCTTCATAAAGCAATTAAAACACATAACTTTCTCCACTGAAATGTGTGTTGGCCTTCACCGCCTGCAGCAAATTAAAATGGCATTTGTCTTAGACTAGGTTTCGGAGGCACAATATCTAAAGGCAAAAAAAAAACCAAAAAAACAACCCCACAAAAAACAAAACAGAAAAAACAAAAACAAAGAAACATGGGAGACTGTAGATGTCACTGCAGAGAAGGACTAGTTCAATCTCTCATTCTTGGAGTGAGGTTACAAATCACTCCCTGAGTGGAGCTGTACTAATGAGGAAAGACTTTCCGTTCCCAAGTACCTATCACAGTGGATGGGTTCTTGGCGGAAAATCCCCAGGGACCTTTTCTCCTACCAGTGCCTGGGGATTTACATCTGTAGCTCCCATTAGCACTAATGGGTGCTCCCCGCATACAAACTGTCCTCTTGCTGATGGAGGAACAGACCCCTGAATAATATTCTTGCTCCATTTATCTGGTGTTCGGAAAGGGACAGCGGGCTACATTAACAGGGCTTTGGGAGCGTTGTGGTGCCATTATGTTAATAGAGATTTGTGTCAGCTCTTTTTTTAGAGGGTCATAATTCTACTTTTAAAACTCTCTTTTGGCTGAAACCAATTTTTAAATATTAATATTCTTTCCCTTTTTCTTCCTTTCTTTTTCTTTTTGCAAACGAACAATCACCACCACCATCACCACCACCACAAAGAAATAAATGGCTAATTTACTCTCCCGGCAATTGCAGAAGGTGATTTTCACCCCACTTATTTTCCAGACGTACTTGCCTCACGCTCTGGGCTCAGCTTCAGTCATCCTGCCTGTGCGGCTCTGTCAGTAATGAGTCTTAGAGGACCCCTCTGAGGGAGGTGCTTAGCAGAAAGTTTTGGCTGCCACCTGAAAACAACAAAAGCACAGAGAGGTGAAGTAGTGGCTTGAGATTTTGTGGAACCTGGAGGCTGAGGCCCGCTTACATTGCACATCCCATTTCTGATTTTAGAGTTGGTGGGAATCTGATAGGCGAGTCCCCCCTGAAGCTTCTGAGTAGGAATGGAGGGCACTGATTTCTCTCTGGGCTTCCGTTGTCTTGCAGAGGGTACAGTACACAGTGGGTCTGCAGGAAATGTGTGATGAACCTACTGATGTACAAATGGACACCTAAGATTGATGTTGGCTTTTGTGCTTTTCTCTTACTGGCTTCATAACCTCCTCAAGTCCCAGTTTCCTCACCTGTAACGTAGGGAAAGCGATTTGCTCAGATGTCATCGTGCCTACCTGAGAAGTCAAAGAGTTAATGCACATGAAAGCTTTCGCTCAAGGCCTAACCTAGAGTAAGCACTCAAACTTGCCAATCAATAAGTCCCTTTTCCTGCCCTGGGGAGGAGGGAGGCCTGGGGTGGGGGGAGGCCAGTAATGTTATTCTAAATGACACCATCCCCCATGGAAACAATGCAAGTGAGGAATTAACGTTCCCCCTAAACAGGTTGCAAGGTGTCCCTGAATCCATTTTTTAGAGGGCTTGACACGCAACTTCCTTAATGATGTGCTAAGACAAAGTCCCCCAAACCTTTTCATCATAGGGTGATAATCTTTATTTTTTCTCTTATTTTTTGAACCCCAACATCCATCACCCTGGTTTGTATGTGAGGCCCATGAGGGGCAGTTGTGAAAGAAAAAAAGCAGGATGGACATTCGTTTTATAGTTAGCAAGATGTACATGGTGGCACTTAAAAAAAAAAATCCAAAAAGAACAGTGTTTTATGTAGATGAAATCTGAAAAAAAGGAAGTAGCAGAGGGCGTTTTGAAAGGGGCGGGAGGTTGTCACAAAAGGACTCAGAGGCAGCGTGTGGGGCGTGTGGGGCGTGCGGGAGAGGACAGCTGCCCTGTGTGCATGGATATGGGCAGCTTGTGCGGGCTTCTCATCGTGTGTTCTGCAGAGACCAGCTCCACAGCATCTTCTGACAACTCTGTGTGCTGCCCTCTGCCCCCTGACAACTCTAACCAGATCTGATGGTCCTGGCTTGCCAACCTTGGGACAGCTCTGACTCCCCCGCTCACATCAGGGGCCTTGAGAGGAAGAGGGTCTCCCATTCCCTCCTCTTTGACCCTTTCCCTCTCATCCCAGGCACTAGAACTATTGCATTTGGTAATGGACTCATGGCTCCTGAGCCTGACACTGCAGCAGGCTGCACTGGCCCCCTCCCCTCCACCAAGTGTCCAAAGACTTTCCAGATGTGTCAAGGGTGAATAGTCACTGACTCGTTATAGAGCCAGGATGTCACACTGTAACGACCCCCTCCCCTCCTTTCTTGTTACCATTGAATTATCTTCTCAATTCTTTCTCCTTATTGGATTCCTCTTGTAAGTTTTTAGCCTGAAATAAATTCAGCTTCTTTTCTGGTCACAGAGGACTGTGCACAGCAGTCTTCCCTCCGTTTTGGTGCCTGGGGGCCTGGCAAACCTCTCCTGGGAAGGGGAGGAAGGAGGAGAGGTGCTGCTTGGGCAGTTCGGATGTGGGCGTCTGGCCAGCTCCGGAAGGCTGGCCCACTCCAGAGTCTCGAACACAGATTCCCTGCTGAGTAGCATGTTGATGCCAGCAGACTGCCAGGCGGGCCCCCTGATGTTTGTAATACACTGATCCATATCAACGTTATGAAGTTCCATATTAATATGATGCTAAACAGGGATTCCGACGCTGGCAAGAGGGGGGTGGGGAAGCGTTGAAGGAGGTCACCAGTAAAAATGAAAGCCCTGGGACTGGAATAGCAGCAGAGTTGCAGGTGACTGTCGAGATGCATTAGCAGTAGGGGAAGCTCGCAAGGCATCTGCTGCGTTATTCTTGGTTCCAGCCCAGTGCCCCCACTCTCCTCTTTCTCATTGAATTTGATGCTTTATGGAAGCTGCAACGTCATAAAAATAACACTCTGCTGCATCCTTCACCCCGGGATCTCAAAGCCCTTTACGGACATTAATATTTATCGCTAGGAACCTGGGATGTCGGTTGAGAAATATTATCCCAATTTTACAGATGAGGAACTTGAGATTGGGCGGTTAAGTGACTTGGCAGAAGTCACTCCCTACCTACTGAGTGGTGGGGCCATGCCCTGGGCCAGATCCCAGAAAAGTATTCTGAGCCCTTGGCAGAATGGGAGAATGCCCTTTGTTTAAATGGAAGAAAACAGAGTGTGCCCTGAACAAGCTGGAGGAACGCAGGGCAGGCTGTTTCATCTCCTCTCTCTGACTTTGATTCCCCTCCTGTCAGGCTTGAGGGAGTTCCCTCTCATGGCCTGTTTAGTTTTTCACATCTCTGCCAAACTTGCCAGTGAAAACTGCCAGCTCAGAATCCATGGCTGGAACATAGTGGACAGTTTCAGTTACAGAACTTTCGGGAGGCATGAGGAAAGGGCCTGCTTGGGAGAAGGACAAAAAAGAAGGGGGACCTGCCACAGAAAGACAATAGAAAGACTCTCAGTCTAAAAAGATGGAGGTTGAGAGGAGAATATCATCCACACAGGAGGGGTCTTGAGGGTTCAGAGACGGTGGACCATTGGGTGTAAGGCCCGGAATTCTAGAACTATGGGTATATTTTCTTCTTTACCTGGAAATTATTCAGGAGGAAGAAAGGGTAGTTCTACATTGAGCTGTGTCAATGTGAGAACTTCTCTGGGAAAAATGCGTGGGTTTAAAAAATTGGTTTAAAGGCGTTTGTAGATGAGGCCTCTCTCCTGAAAGTCGTGTCTGACTGTTTGGGTTGACACGAGAGATGAGGCTGTGGTTCTAGTTTCTAGCATCTAGTGTCTGGCCACAGAAGAAAACTGGCCTCGTGGGTGGGATGGTGCTTTACTAAATATTTGCTAACCATTCGTAGAGCTCTGATAATGGGCTGTGTGGCACCAGGGTTGAGGGGCTGCATAGAATGGAGTTTCTGCCCAATGGGGGCCCCCAGGCTAGTTGGGGGAGTCAGCTGTACCAATGAATACTTATGGAGTTGTGAGATGGGCTCCCGCAGTGGTTGGTACCCTGTGCTGTGGGAGCACAGAGGAAGAGGTGATTTCTGTCAAGGAAATTCTACTTGCAGATGACGTTCTTCCCAAACTGGCCTTGATGAGGCTGGCACGTTCTACCTATTAGCAATTGGATGGTGGCCACCTGGTTCATTTTGTGGGTAAACAAAAGCTGTTCTGAAACACTTGGTTGAGTTGAATGTTAGTCAGGTTCTATGGAGTTTTAGGAGGTGTCAAGAGTCGAGAGTCTCCTGCCCCTGCTGGTATGACAGTAGTGTCATGGTCACCTGTAGCACATTGCGAGTGCCCTGAGGAAAGGACATCAAGGTTACTCTCTTAGGGCCAAGTCATGCTCTTCCCTTGTTTCTCAGGTTTTTCTCAGTAATCTTAGAACCATATCCCAGGGTCCAGTTTGCAAAGGGCTTTGTTTATTGCTCAGAATGTCAGTAGCTGGTAGGAGACGTTGCATAGCGTGGTGTAGTTGGTAGGGTGCGGTGGCCTTTGTGCTAGAGCCTTCACCAGACCTGCTGTAGCCATGAATGTGTCAACCCAGGAGGTGCCTGAAGATTATAGAGATGACAAGGAGAAGTAACGACACTAAAATAGTAATGGAGACTGTGCTCCCCACCCCGAAACCATGTGAAACCCAAGGTCTGGCCATGTGGCTGGGCCAAGAGAAGGTGGTTGAAGAGTCCCCTGCCCACCCTGGGGAGACCTAACTGGCCTCCTTTCTCGTGGTTTCTATTTCAGCTCGAAGTCTGTCCTAAATATTATATGTGAGCATCAATGTAGAGGAACCGTTTCAAGAGAAAGGCCACGGAGGCCACGCTGCCCAAGAGCCGGGATCCAAAGGGACCATAGGAGCTGATTGAGCAGCTCAAAGCCTCTTCCTTCATCACACCCTCCATTGCTACCGTGGCTTAGTGCGTGCTCTTCCTCCTGATCCCGATTCCTCTCTAAAGGAGAAGCAAGTGCTTCGGTTTACGAATATTGATTGTGTTGAGGACAGTTCTTGGCACTGAGGGAGAGAGGCTCTTCATCTTCCTCTGGTGGTTGGTGTGAGCCCCAAGGAAGGAGAACTGGGATGGTTGTGGCCATAAATCTCCTGCGGTTCAAAGACACTTTTCCAGCATTCCCTTTGGCCAGACTCGCCTGGTTCAGTGTGTACTGGGAAGGCCCTCCCGAGGTGCCTGCACAGATGCAATCACGTGGTCAGGCCCAACCCGGATCCTAGCCCAGGTGGTGAACCCAACCGCCGTCACCCACTGCAGGCTAGAATAGCGAAAACGGGGTCAGTTTGCAGAGAAAGTTTATCCACACTACGTTAGCAGCGTGGTTAAGAATATAGATTCTGGAAGTGGGTGGCCCTGGGTGAAATCCCTGTGTGACATTCGGCACATTCTGTAACTCCTTGTTCCTCTTTTTCTTCATTTTTTAGAACAAAGAAAGATATGGCATGAGGATAATAATGAGAATTGCGAGGAGGAAAGTCGTAATGAATGTAAAATATTTAGCACCGTGCCTAGTATGTGGTAGGTGCCTCCTGTCCTCATCTGTAAAATGGGCTTAAATATGATACAGACCTCACAGGATTTTTGTTAGGATTCAATGAGTTAATTCACACAGAACACTGGTGTGTAGTGGCTGGCATGTAGTAAACACTCAGTAAATGTTCTTTTTACTATTTGTACTCATTGCTATTATTTTTATACATTTATACAACAATTTCCAGGGCAGACCTCAAGAAACACTGCCCTTTCCCACTCCCCGGGCAAAAAGGAAGATTTGATTTGAAAAGTGGCCAGGACATGGTGGTCAACTGACAACCTGAAAACATTTCCTTAAAATTTCTTTTTAAAACATAGCATCTTTCCCCAACCTTAGAAAGGTTTAAATATTAAAATGCAGTGCTTGGGCACTTTTGTTTTTATAGTGATTTTGCTTTTGTTGTTCCACCAAAGTACTTTTCAAAACAGCACAAGCCAGTGTTAGACAAATGTTTATCCGATTATATAGGCATATCAACCAAGAGAACATAATAAGGTAGAGTTACTAGAAATTCTAAATGTGAAAAACAGGCATATTAAAATGAATGAAAAATTATAGGTATTACTGCAGTAAGCTGCTTGTAATATTCTTTCACGGCATATATTTCCTGAAATTGTGTTCCAAAGTGGTTTGCTTGCAAAAAGGAAAGAAAACTGGTTTCCAAGGTCTACTTGTGGGGCAGGACGCATAACCAGCAAATACTTCCAACTTTTGTGTTTGTTTAGCATGTCTTTTTGTTTGTTTGTTTGTTTTTTTAACTTTCTGACTTTAGTCAGATGGAGTTTAGTCTTTCTGGATGCGGGTCTTCAGAGCTTTAAGCCACATGCTACCGGTAAGCACAAGAGTCTGAGAAAAACAGCTTTGTGCTGAAGGTTTCTGGAAGGCAGAGGCTGAGTGCTCCCCAGGGCTGGTGCCTAGCAGAGTGTATGTAAAGTGTGCTTGTGCGTGGTGTGGGAGGAGGGGCAGAGAGTGGACTCCCAACTTCATTCCTTCTAGAGCAGGGTCCTCAGAGATGGGGACCCAAGTGGCTTTGGGATTGCTGTGCCTCTGGAGGAAGTGATCATTTTTGGCCATGTTGCCCTAGATTTGGGTGTCTGCTGGGAATAACATGGAGAAAAGGGATCCTTTTTATTGGGGCTGAAGCAAGCTGGGGACTCCATAGGACAGGAGGGGAGGAACCCAGGTTGTGAGTGCAGTTGGGAAGCTGGCAACACGTGGCTGTCTTTCTGCACTGGGGGTTGTCTTGAAGGTGCTATTATACTTTTCAGTGAGGTGACCCCTGTCAAGCGTGTGTGACGGTCCCACCTGTGCCCAGGATGGGGAATTGGGGAGTGATAAGCATAGGTACAGAGTCAATGCAGCTGGCACTTTGGAAGAGGAAAAGTGACTGTGGCTGTTCCCACACCAAAGAGCACCTCATGACACAGGGGGCTTGTCAGTAAGCTCAGTTGCTAAGTGTGAAGTTTGAGAACTGCTGACTGTTTAATGTTCGAAAGCAGTTTGCTCGGTCTTGTCATGCCGAGGTACACTTGGGTGAGCCTTTAGCCTCCAACATTGCAATTCCCGCCTAAATAAATGATACTTGGGGTGGATTTGCATCGATACCTTGGATAAATTCTGCGAAAGTCCTGTAATCCATGAGTCTGGTGAGGCCAGCTGCTGCTCCCCTTGAAAAGGTCAGGATAGCATTGCATTAAAAAGCACATTTTTATTTTTTGCTCCTGGTAATTCATTCTGCATTTTGTTCAGCTATCCCCCCCACACCCCACATCCCCACCCCACCCAATGGCTGCAGTATTGGCATGCTCTCTCTGGCTAAAGCGGTGGACCTTGATTGAAATAAACATAAAAAAGAGCTTAGGAAGAGATCTTTTGATGGATTTTATTGGCAACACACAATAAAAAAACAGTTACAACATCTCCCCTGCCCCGCACCCCCCCGCTCCAGTGAGTTGTTTTTCCTTCTTTTCTCTGATCAACTGTATTCTAGAAATTCATTGGCCTTAGCACACACTCTAATCTGCATTTTTGTCTTTGTCTTCACAACTGTACTTTTCACTAGTTGCTTGGAACTCATCTTTTTTCCGTTTCCTTTTCCAAACGTATTGTTTATCTCATGAAGAGGAGGGGAGAGTTGCAAAATCAATGTCTGCCTGGGTATGTGGTAGGAAGAGGGGCCCCTCATTGGGCTTGTATGTGGGGGTGCAGGCAGCAGAAGTCAATTAGCTTGCAGATTTCGAGAGAGGCTGTCATCAGTGTCCTCTGCCAGGGATCATGCAGAGTGCCAATTACAATTGATTTCTCAATAAAATTGTGTTCAACCTTCCCCAACATAATCCGAGACAGAAATGACAGAGAACTATAGAGAACTGTCTCACTTTAAAAAATTTTATTCTTTTCAGTCAATTTTGTTCTTGGAGGTTTATTACTGCGATTAGCCTTGAACCATGAGATGCTTCCTAGACTTCCCCAAACAGGCAGAGTCAGCTGAGGAAGTGTGGGAGTACTGGGCCAGCCCCCCCTTCCGCCCCCCCCCAGGCAATCGGTCTAGGTCAGGATGCCTCACTGTGTTCCACAGGAAGATGCCACTGGCCCCTGAGATCCAAAAGTGCAGGAGTTCACTCTGTGTTTTGAATCACATTCTCAGAGCTCAATGGTTCTTTATAGCCCATTGCTTTCTTTCTCCTCAATCAATCAATCTCCTCTCGCAATCTATGTCTCTCTCATGCTTTGCACGCTCAAGCACATGCATGCACCCCCCTCCCCCTGTGTGCAGAACCCATTGCTTTAGGAACCACCACACAACCAATGTTTTTTCCAATTGCTGGAGCAATTCCCCAAATGCTATGGCTGGCGACCACCACACAGGGCCTTCTCTGTTCACTTCCTGTATTCAGCTCTCATAGAGGTTCATCTTGTGCAAAAGAAGTCATGCCAGTTCGAGTTGCTTTGCATCCTGAGATTTAAAGCATACCTCTTTCACTCAGGAAGCCACGCTCTTCTAAGGAGGAGAGATGGACACACCTTGAATTAATATCACGTTACTTACCACCTCCATGACCTCTTGTCACTCGTTTACCACCCCCCTTCCGTCATCTTTACCAACAGTTCAACATTCATTGAACAATTACAATGGGCCAGCACTATGCTAAGAACTTCTTCTTTTTTAATTTCAGGCATTTTGATTTATGTCACTGCTCCCCCCTCTCCTAAGCTGACTGTCCCCATTTTTTTTTTAAAAAAAAACTCTCTTAACCATTTTTAAGTGTATTTTAAGTGTATTAAGTACATTCACATTTTTGTGCAAACATTGCCACCATCCATCTCCAGAACGCTTTTTCAACTTGCAAAACTGAAGCTCTATACCCATTAAACAATCGTTCCCCATTCGCCCCTCCTCCAGCCCTTGGCAACCATCATTTTGCTTTCCATCTCTATGAATTTGACTCCTCTAGGTATTTTGCGTAAGTACAATCATACAGTATTCGTCTTTTCATGACTGGCTTATCTCACTCAGCATAATGTGTTCAGGGTTCATCTATGTTGTAGTATGTGTCAGAATTTCCTTCCATTTTAAGACCAAGTAATAGTCCATTGCATGTGCATGCCACATTCGCTTATCCTTTAGTCCACTTGGGTTGCTTCCACCTTTTGGCTGTTGTGACTAATACTGCTGTTAACCAGGGTATAAAATACCTCTTTGATATCCTCCTGTCAGTTCTTTTGGGTTTATGCTCAGAAGTATAAACTTCATATGGTTAATTTTAGTTTTAATGTTTTTGAGAATCTCAGTACTGTTTTCCACAGCAGTAGCACCATTTTACGTTTGTACCAACAAAGCACGAGGGTTCCGACTCCTCCACATCCTGGACACCACTTGTTATTTTTGCCGTTTGGATGGTAGCCCTTCTAATGGGCATGATTACGAAGCACTCGATTGTGCCTCCCAACCACCCTGGGAAGCAGGCAGCATCATTTTCATTATAAAGATCAGGAAATTGAGGCTGGGGGATGTCAAAAAAAACTGCTCAAGGCCAAACAGCTGGCTGTGCTCAAATATAGTTGGCTCTAGAGCCATTCTAGGAAACAATAAGGTCCCTGTTTTATAACGTTCCCCCGTGCTGGCTCTATTGGCAACATATCAACAAAAAATTGGGGGCTTTTCCCCCCCCCATTTAATGGCAAAAATTCCCATATACCTTGTCAAGGAAACAGAGCTCTGTGCATTGCATATGAGCCCAGAGAAGACATTATTCCTTTATTATTCTAAGAAAAGCAAAGGGAAAACAAGCTAAACAACAGTGGGGCAATCTATTCTTCATGCCATTATAACTTTCCTAATTAGGCAGGTAAGAACTGACCTAGTAACTCCCAGGGTTGGAAGGAGACTGGCTATTTTCTGTCAGCTTAAGCAGAATATGCCTTTATAAAGAAGAATTGGTAGCCCTGAGCGTATTGTCTTAGATCCAAGGTGAAAGGCATAGACATTGAAATGTATGCATTTCGTTGCTATCAATGAAACTTTTGTTCAAGCATTCTATAGCTGAGCCCTGAATCAACCACATCCTAGCTAAGTAACCTCCGGCAAATTTGCTTACTTCTTTGAACCTCAGTTATCTCATCTATAAAATGGGAATAAAAATATCTAGCTCATAACATCTGTCCTCTTCTTCCCAAAGAAAGGGTAAGAACAAACAAAACCACTCATGCACATTAGAAAGTCAAGTTCACCACTGCCGCCTTTGGTTCAGCTTGACAAGGGGTATTCTTGATTCAAATTGATGACTTTGTCACCAATCAACCCTGGGCTAGACTGTCTCAGTTGAGATGTGATCTGGTACCAGGAACCAGTGAGGAAGCAGGGGGCACAGCAACGATACCCTCTCTGGAGTTGGATGCACACATGAAGACGGGACAGAGGGAAGGCCAGTGGACAGGTCCAGTCTTGGATTTCACATTAATTTGATGCTGTTGATTTAGTGCATAGGATTGAAGCTGTCCCAGCTAACGCTCCCTAATCTGAAAAATGAATAGCTTACTTTTCCTAACAAGTCAATCTAGATTTCTTAATCTTCCTATAAGTTTAATATAATTCTACCTTTTGATCACTTTTGTGGCTCTGTTTCTGAATTCTGTGCTCCAGTGAAATGAGTTCTTATATATAAAGAGCTCAACACTTTTCTTGGCACTTAGTAGTTATTCAATAAAAAAATTTCTCTTTTTTTTCTCTTCTCCCCCCTTCCTTCTTCCATTCTTCCCAGTTATACTCTGGCAATGAGCAATATTGTTGACTAAGGCCCATGGAATGGCTTTCCTGGTAGACATTCATTTTATTTTCCTTCGCTACCCAGACCTAATTTATAGCTATTTCTTGGATGATGATGGCTACTCATATACTCTGAACTCGTGAGATGGGTCCCGCAGGATAACATTTACCCAAAGGACATGGGAGCTTCCCAATAAAGAACTGAGGTCTCATAATCAGAGACTGCATTTTGGAATCCCACAGACATGGGCTGGAATCCAAGCTCACCTGCCACGTCGTCACGTAAGTGAGACACGTTTAGAGAAGCATTACGGATCTCAGGTTCTCAAGTCTTTCTCAGTTGAAATTCCAGCTTTGCCTCTTAATAGCTATATGAGCTGGGGCAATACTTACCTTTCTTGTTGTGCCTCGACTTTCTCATCTGTGAAAAAGGATAGTAATATAATTTAATTCATAGGGTTGTGAGGATTAAAGATGATAATACATATGCCTCATTTAGAACAATGCCTGGTGCAATTTAGTATGACTTTTGTTGCAAAAGTAATTGCGGTTTAAAAGCTTAAAAAAAAATTGCAAAAACTGCAATTACTTTTGCAGCAACCTAATAATATTGTGGCTGTTACTATTCCTGCTGCTATTACTACATTACTATTATTACTTCTATAGTTACTGTTACTGCTACAATGGAGCCAAGTACCTGTTTAAGAGCACTATTCATTTCCTGACTGTTTCTTGGATTCAGGTATGTCTTGTGAAATATACCTTAAAGCACAATTACTAGGTGTTATGTACTGACTTCAAGTTCTAAAGGGATTACAGTTCTTTATTTAAATAGGATTTCTCATGCTATTAATAAAGTATGTTAATAGTAACTCATTTGACAGTTGAGTGAGATTATGTTTTTACCATGATAGTTAAATATGTATGTAAAATGTAAATTATGTATAATTTTTACTCAATTGAAAAGATATCTTCAAACACCCACCACACTACAGTGTAACTTTTTCCAGAGAACAAATAAGGTTAGTGACAGGGAGAAGAACGTAGTATTTAAAAACACTAGGTAGACGTACGCAGAACAGAAAGATGAAAATTCAAGTGGAATAAACATCTCCAAAAAATCTCTCCTTTTTCACAAGACATCAGTATTTTGCTGTTATCTCAGATGGGTGACTTCTTCTAACAAACATGTGGTTTAAGTGCCCAGGCAGCATTATTTTTTTAAAAGAGGATATTAAGAGGGCATGTGTTTCATTCCTTCCAGAGACCACCTGTCCTCAAGCAAATAATACTGTGCATATAAAAATGAGCATTTCTTTTCCTCTCAGAGTATCTCCCCTTAGAATCACATTCAGATTCTGATAATCCCAATACCTCAAACAGCTGGTTCTGTCCTCTAATCCTCTCTCCAATAGATAATTAAACACTACTTTGAGTAACTGATGACCCAAATCTCCTTCATCCAGTGCAGCCTCAATGCTAGACCAGCAACTGGTGTATATTTTCCTACTTTACTCCTAATTTTCCTATTCCCCACATGTCTTTATGGTGTTCTCATGATGGAAGCAGTATTATAGAGAGAGGTTTGAGGACTACGGCTGGTGGGGAGAAGGGGGTTGAAGGAACGAGACCAAGATTTCTTTTTTGCCTCAGTACCTAGCGCAGTGAGATAATGTTCTAAATAATGGCGGTGGTTTATTCAGCAGTTTACTGTGCCCCAGTCAAATGCTAAGAAGTTAAGCACATTATCTCATTTGATCCTTACAACTAACCTGAGGCTTTATCTCAGTATTACATATGAGGAAACTGAGGCACAGAGAAGCGAAGCATCTTGCACCATGTCACTCACTTAATGGCAAAAGTGGCTGCGATTCAAACCCAGATCTGTCTGACTTTGAAACCGTCATTCTTATTCGCTATAAATACAGTATTTGGATGGCTGGATCCATCTAAAATTCCATTTTTAATGGCAGAGATTCAGTATTGATGATCGCTGGCTTACTTTTTTTCTTCCCTGTTGCCCTTATCTTTTATCTTGTACGTAGGCTACTCCTAAGGCACAGTGATGGGGGTCATCAAAGCTGGTGCCTAGTCTTCTATGTGTGTGAGTTTTCACCCGTATTAGTCCATTTCCTCTTCTGTTTTTCCCTTTTCACATGAGCTTTATATCCAGTACCAAACGCAAGACTAATTGCTTAGGTTATTTGGGTAACCCTTTGGGTCCTGTATTTGGTTTATATTCTGAAGGAGAGTTAAAAAACCTTGTATTGCCTGGATAGAGGTATTGGTTGACCCTCCTCGTTACCAAAGAATTTAGAGAGTGAGAAGTCCCACTGGATTTAAAACATAAAATCTGATTGCATGACAGAAGAATTTCTTAGGGATGACTTTTATAAATCTGAATGTTTAGTTACCATTTTATCTAAAATAACCCAGAGAATGAATTTTTCTTTTTTCTTTTTTTAATCTAATTTAATTTTATTTTTCTTTAAATTAAAGTTTATTGGGGTGACAATTGTTAGTAAAGTTACATAGATTTCAGGTGTACAAGTCTGTAGTACATTATCTATATCTCACATTGTGTGTTCACCACCCAGAGTCAGTTCTCTTTCCATTCCCATATATTAGACCCTGTTTACCCTCTTCTAGTACCCTGCTCTCCCCTCCCCCCTTACCCTCTGGTAACCCCTAAACTGTTGTCTGTGTCTAGGAGTTTTTGTTCTTTCAGTTGTTTGTCTTGTTCTTTTGTTGTTTTTGGTTTATATACCACATATCAGTGAAATCATATGGTTCTCTATTTTTTCTATCTGACTTATTTCGCTTAGCATTATGATCTCAAGATCCATCCATGTTGTCACAAATTGTCCTATTTCATCTTTTCTTACCACCGGATAGTATTCCTTGTATATATATATACCACTTCTTTATCCATTCATCTACTGAAGGACATTTTGGTTGTTTCCATGTCTTGGCCACTGTAAATAAAGCTGCAGTGAACATTGGAGCACACTTGTCTTTATGGATAAATGTTTTCAGATGTTTTTGGTAGATACCCAGGAGAGGGATTGCTGGGTCATATGGTAATTCTATTCGTAATTTTTTGAGGAACCTCCACACTGCCTTCCATAACTGCTGCACCAGTCTGCATTCCCACCAACAGTGTATGAGGGTTCCTTTTTCTCCACAGCCTCTCCAATACTTGTTACTATTTGTCTTGTTGATGATAGCCATTCTGACTGGGGTGAGGTGATATCTCATGGTGGTTTTTATTTGCATTTCTCTGATGACTAGTGATGTTGAGCATTTTTTCATATGTTTACTTGCCATTTGTATGCCCTCTTTGGAGAAATGTCTCTTTAGGTCCTCTGCCCATTTTTTCAATTGGGTTGTTTGCTTTTTTGTTGTTGAGTTGTATGAGTTCCTTGTATATTTTGGATATTAGTCCCTTATCAGAGGCACTGTTTGCAAAAATCTTCACCCTTTCATTGGCTGCCTCTTTATTTTGTTGATGGTTTCTTTTGCTGTGCAGAAGCTTTTAAGCTTGATATAGTCCTATTCATTTATTTTAGCTTTTACTTCCCTTGCCTTTGGAGTCAAATTCATAAAATGCTCTTTGAACCCAAGGTCCATAAGTTTAGTACCTATGTTTTCTTCTATGCAGTTTATTGTTTGAGGTCTTATGCTTACATCTTTGGTCCATTTTGAATTAATTTTGGTACATGGTGACAGATAGCTGTCCAGTTTCATTCTTCTGCATGTGGCTATCCAATTCTGCAAGCACCATTTATTGAAGAGGCTGTCTTTTCTCCATTGTATGTTTTTTGCTTTTTTGTCAAAAATTATCTGTCCATATTTATGTAGTTTTATTTCTGGGTTCTCAATTTTATTCTATTCGTCTATGTGCCTGTTTTTCTGCCAATACCATGCTGTTTTGATTATTGTTGCCCTGTAGTACAAGCTAAAGTCAGGGAGTGTGATACCTCCAGTATTGTTCTTTTTTCTTAGGATTGCTTTGGCTATTCGGGGTCTTTTGTGGTCCCATACAAATCTGATGATTTTTTTGTTCTATTTGAAAAATGCCATTGGGATTTTGATGGGGATTGCATTAAATCTGTATATTGCTTTGGGTAATGTGGCCATTTTAACTATGTTGATTATTGTAATCCAAGAGCATGGAATGTTTTTCCATTTCTTTGTGTCTTCTTCAATTTTTTTAAAAAACGTCTTATAGTTTTCAGTATATAGGTCTTTCACATCCTTGGTTAAGTTTATTCCTAGGTATTTTATTCTTTTTGTTGCAATTGCAAAAGGAATTGTTCTTTTTTTAATTTCTTTTTCTGAGATTTCATTGTTAGTATATAGGAATGCAATGTACTCCTGTACGTTGATTTTGTAGCCAGCCGACTTTACTGTAATTGTTGATTGTTTCTAATAGCTTTTTGGTGGAGTCTTTAGGGTTTTCTATATATAACATCATGTCATCTGCAAAAAGTGACAATTTAACTTTTTCATTCCCAATTTGGATGCCTTTTATTTCTTTCTCTTGCCTGATTGCTCTGGCGTGTACTTCCAACACTATGTTGAAAAGCAGAGGTGATAGCGGACAGACAGCCCTGTTGTGTTCCTGAACGTAGAGCAAAGGGCTTCAGTTTTTCACCGTTAATTATGAGATTAGCTGAGGGTTTGTCGTATATGGCCTTTATTATATTAAGGTATTTTCCTTCTATACCCATTTTATTAAGTGTTTTAATCATAAATGTGTGTTGTATCTTGTCAAACGCTTTTTCTGCATCAATTGATATAATCATACGATTTTTGTCCTTTATTTTGTTTATGTGATGTATCACATTGATGGATTTGCGGATGTTGAACCATCCTTGTGCCCCGGGGATGAACCCCACTTGGTCGTGATGAGTAATCTTTTGAATGTATTGTTACATTTGATTTGCAGAGGATGAATTTTAAAAAGAATATGGAGAAAGGGAGGAGCAATTAGTATGTTGGGCTATAACAAAGACAAATTAAAAAAAACATATTAAACAACACAGAATGTATAGATTATTTCCAGGGGAAATTCTATGGGATCTGATTCTACTTGGAAGGCTCTTCCATACCCTCAAACTAAGCTTTTCTAAAACCCCTCATTCACTCCCTCATTCATTCATTCATCCACTCACTTATCCTTTCATTCATTGAAAGAACATCTGAATGCCTCCTAGTGTATACCAACTATTTTGTCAAGCTCACACTGGCACCTTTTCCTGACTGAACATAGTTTTCCACAATGGCAATAACAGTCATCAGCTTCAGAACCTCAGACCATTGTTTACACCCTGCAAGAAAGTCCAATATTCAAATCTTGCCCATTGTTTTTCTGTGATGTCCATTCTCTTCATTTAACTCATTATTATCCAACCCACAGGGTATTGTTATTTTCTTCTAATTAGTCTCAAGGCCTCCACTTTTCATTTCTTTGTGCACATCAAGAATAGTTGTCCCAAGTTGACACACTCATCAAGTTTCTTCCCTGCTCGAAAGCTTTCAGTGCGTTCCACCATCTCTGCAGGATTCGGTGCTCACGCTAAACCTGGCCTCCCTGAGAGAAGTCCAAGGCCACTCCCTCGGCCCACGAGTCCATTCCTTGTTGCTCCCTGACTCAAACGTGTTGTTTAAGCCACACTGTTGTCTTCCCAACCCCTCTTCTTACTAACAATAAACCAGGCAACCATTGTGTGCCTGCCACATACCAGACACACTCATGCTTATTCTACAGTTTTAGAAATTAAGAATGTAGACGCTGTGGATATGATTTCTAGCTCTGCCACTGGTGAGCTATGTGATTTGGGCTAGTGCCTTAATTTCCTTAATCCTCCATCCTCTGATCTGTAAAATGGGGATAACAACAGCATTTAACTCATAGGGCAGTGGTGAGTATAAAACAAGAGAATGAACATAGAGCCCTTAGCATAGAGACAGCCCTCACAGAGCAAATGCACAATAAATAGCTGTCATTATTATTGATATCACTTATTATAGAATATGGCCTTTTAAAAGGATGTGTTCCATTTTTCTCAAATATGAAAACCTTTCCTTTGAAACGCCTTTGCAGAGGGTAGGAACCATATCTTTCATCATATTTTCCATTTTTAGTATACTACCTGGCATTCAATAAAATATTTGAATGAATGGATAGAATTCTATGAATAGACTCGGTTCTAAATAGAATGTTCACTGGATTTGGTAGCAAGGCTGATAAATTTGCTTCTGAAGTAAGTGAATTGTCAATGAGTAAGGACCAGACTTGCCATGGACAATTTGCATTTTGCAGAAAGAGATTCCAAAACACCAAAAACAACCACAATCATAACATTTCTTCTAAGCAGTGGAATTACAAAGTAAAGGAGAACAAGGGGCCAGACAGCCCACTACATACGAAAAGGGAAGCCAGATTCCTAGAAAACTGTGATATGAGGAAATTAATTAGCAGTTACTTGGCCTACTCATTTAACTAAATTGCAGAAAGGAGAAGCTCAGAGGAGCTAAAGTTGAGGAGATTTTTTTGTGGGAGAATCAGAAAACTACAGAAGAGGCTACATAAAAGAATATTCTAGGCACTAAACTGTACCATATAAATCAGCAAGATCATAGTCTCTTTTCCAAGGGTTGTTAAAGAGCTAAGAAGTGAGTAATTCATGAAAAAAAAATCTTCAGAAAAATTATAGAATGAACATTAGAAATCATGGAAATATGTAATTCTTCATGTGGTCAGTCCTTGACTAAGCATACTAATGGAGTAAAATTCCGATAAATCAAATTTGTGGATAATCCTTAAACTATTGGTTTGGTTTTTGAAGTACTTCTGTATTGTTCCCTTCACAGCAAGAGAACCAACCTTCTAACTATATTTGCTAATGTCATACTGAAATCTCTAGGTGGACATTAACTAAAGTTGGGGGCCAGTGTCTCAAAAGGGCATGCAAAGTTTGAAGTGGACCCTTCTGGATTTGGGAAGGTGGAACCAACCATGGCCTTGGATAGTGGAAAAGTGCATAATCTACATATAACCTTTATAAAGCCAAACCTCTCATGGAGCAGTTTTGGCAAGGATCAAACGCAAAGGAAAATAATCATTAGCACTGATTTGAGTTTTCATTGTTTTCTTTCCAACACATGTTCAGGAAGTAGGACATATATAATAGCCACAACTCTTTCCTTTGTTCCTGTCTTGTCTTTCAGATAAACAGCAGCCATTTTCTTTAATACTCACTCTCTTCTCCAGAAAGCTACTGACTTTTGCCTCTACCTAATGCCAGTACCTATTATTTTTTTACCTTTTTCAGAATAAATCTCATCTTTGGATATCCTCAGATGCTCCCCTTCATGTATTATCAAATACACACACACAGAGACACACACACCCAAGAACTCAGAGGAAGAGAACATGCCAATACTACAATTTTTCTTGAGGGTGGAGAGTGAAGGGAAATGACTGTGAAAGTAAATGTGTTGTCTATGCACCAAGCAAGTGGATAACTGAGAGGTCCTTACATAACGGGGTGCAAAATGCAAAATATTGTCTCCATTTTTCACATAAAGAAACTGAGGTTCAGAGAGGTCACGTGTTGAGTAAAGATAGAAAGATGTTTTTCCTTAATTTCCTGTGGTTAGAATTAGTTTGTCAAATTAGTTGACCGGTAGTTTGGAAGAGGTTTATGTTTAAGCTTGGTGTGTAAGCATTGGATGATTGGGGGAAATAAGGTCTATGGACAGCTTGGGGTAATTATAAAAAGACATGAGAATAGCAACGCAAAATTTTCTCTCCGTCATAAATCCTCTGGTCTCAAGTTGTGTATAGACAACATTCTCGCCACCATTTGGGATGAGATGCATTTCATCAATATTGGAAAGACTGGCTTGAACCCTGTCTGAACCCTGATTTGCACAGGGTGCTGCAAGGATCCATTTATGGTTGCTTATCGCATTCATCATTCTTTGCAATTCTTGAGTTTTTTGAAAAAATGGGCCATACAATATATTTACTCATGTATATCGTAGAAGATCAAAGAACCATTTGTGACCATTGAAGATAATTGAGCCAGATGAGAAAGCCAAATCTAGGTAGAGAAGGAAAATGTTGACCAAAGAGCTGAGCTGAAGAAGAGAGAGGCCAAAAATTATGCCAGCTGCTGTCAGGAGAGGATTCTTATGGAAAGACTGGTCCCGGGGTGCCTGATATTCTGTACTGTGTGTCGTTTTATAAGTGCGTTTGTTAAGAGCACCGTTTTGCTTTTTTTTTTTTTAAAGATGAAAAGGAAATAGTGCAAGCAAGGATGACGAGAATGATAAATGGATTAGAGGGCATGACTTACTGTACGAAGAGAGATTGAAGTAATATAGAATAGATAGCCTAGAGAAAAAAAGTAGCAAAGGAAAAGGGAAATTGCTAACACTTCTGAGCACCTGAGAGGTTGTTACATGAGTGACATTCATTTTGGAACTTGAACACATCAAAAGACATGCTTAGTATGGTCTGGAGATATATATTTGCCCATTTACTCACTGAGTTCAATGGCACTGAACCAGAAAAGGCAGGAAGTGAAGTGTAAAGTCTGAAGAGTTAGAAAGAAAACATTTTAAGTGTTTATGTTACCTTCAAGGAATGATATTATTAACTTTCAGCTCTGTAAGATTAAGAGTGACATTAAGCAAGAGAGATTGTGTAGCTTCTCTGTGTGTGTTCATGAATAGAATCTCTGGACTGTGCCTGAGCCTTTCAAGTGGCCTGGGATTGCCAGACCCTGGGTACTTTTCCTGTTGGCTGAAAAGGACTCATTACAGAGCATTTATTGATTCATAAACTAATGGTTAAGTGTAGGGATTCTTTATCATGTGCCTGGGTTCAAATCCTGACTCAGTGCATACTAGCTGTGCAACCTAGCGAAGAACTTCATCTCTCTAAGCCTTAAATTTCATTAAATGTAAAATGAGGATAAAAATAGTGCTATTTTATAGAGTTCTTATGAGGATTAAAAATGTGTGTGTATGTGTGTGTGTGTGTGTGTGTGTGTCTGTTAGCACACTGTAAGGCACAAATTATAAGTTGCTATTCATCCATTTGTTAAAAAAACGCATTCAAGGGTCTACTTTCAACCAGGCTAATCAAGGTGCTGGGGATACAAAAATGAAGCGATTCAAGTTCCTGTTCAAGGGGTTTAATTTCTGGTAGAAAAAAGAGAATAAACAATTATGTACATAAAATTTCAAGTAGTGATAAGTGCGATGAAGAAAAATATATCAGGCAAAGAGATGGGGCAGTGAACTAGTCTTAAGTGGAGAAAGCATCATGTTTATGGAACCAAAGTTAGGAGGGAAATAATGAGTTTGGGAAATCATAGTAGTTCACTGAGGCAGAAAGATAGTTGGGATGGAAAGGAGTAATGAATGAACTATGAGCTGGGAGAAGGAGGTAGGGGTCAGGAAACCAAGAGCCTCAAATGGTTTATTGGTCAAAGTAAGCTCAGTGCTGTAATAAACAGCCATCAGCCGTCTGTGACTCAATACAATATAAATTAATATCTTGCTCATGTAGAATGTAGCTTTCAGTGTTAATCCAGGAACCCATATTTCTTCATCTTGTGCCCCTACCATTTCTTAGGTCCCCAGTGCCCTGTAGTGAACCCTCTGCATCTAGTGGCAGACTGGGGAAGAGACGGCATGGCGGGTGGCATGGGAGATTTTTATGGACCAGGTTGGAAATAGCACACATCATTTCCTTTTCGATCTATTGTGTAGAAACTCAGTCATGTGGTCACACCTAACTGCAAGGATGGCTGGGCAATGAACTCCAGCTGTGTCCCCAGGAGAAGAAGAAATGAGTTTTAATGAACACGTAGCTGGCAGTATCTCCCACGTACGGCACGCTAAGGAGCTTAGATTTAATTCTGAGGGCAATAGACAGTCACTGAGATAATTTAAGACAATTTGCATTTTAGAATGAGGAGTCTGATAGAAGAAGAATCGGAGGGACCAAAAATGTAAGTTAAGAAAGTCAATAATCTGGGACATGATGAGCCTCAACTAAGGGAGTGTGGTGTGGAGATGGCAAGACGAGGCTGCTTTAAGAGATGCCAAACAGTTTTAATGGGCAGGGTTACAAATGAATGGATGGGGAGTGGAGGGGACAGGAGTCGATGTCGAAGGATCAAGAACTTCCAACTTTCATTCACTGGGAGAAAAAACACAGGAAGAGAACAAATTTGTGAGGGGAAATGAAGAGATTGAAGGACAAACACCCCATTGTCTTTTATTCTGACTCCTTATATTTTAATGAGCCTGCTTTCCAAACCAATATTGGGACATTTTCTGATGTGTACAAACAAAGTTGTAGGACCAGCATATTTATAATCAGGATTATTTTGGACTATCCAGGGTGTACTATTACTCTATATCTACTGCTCTCTATAGTTCATATGTCCATCCATGCACAGTCTTTATTCATTTGACATTAAGATCTTTATAGATGTCAGGAACAATACTTGGCATCTACAACTAAACCGTGATCCCTATTGCCCTGTGAATCAGCACGAAACAAATGATTGAAATGCTTGGTAATTGACGCTAAAGAATACGGGTTTTTTGGTTGATTGAACTAGGTGATGTAGCTCACGTGTTGGTAGTTATACTGGTTTTAGACTGTGAGGTAAGAGGATGCCTAATGTGCTTGTTATAGATTGAGTTGTGTCCCCCAAAAGACATGATGAAATCTTAACCCTCAGGATCTGTAAATATCACCTTATCTGTAAATAGAAACTTTGCATATTTAGTCAAGTTAAGATGAGATTACACTGGATCAGGGTGGGCCCTTGTCCAATTATTGCTGTCCTTATAGGAGGAAAATTTGTACACAGATGTATAAGGAAAAAGGCCATATGAAGACAGAAGGAGAAATTAGAGCAATGCAGTTTGCCATCTCCAAGATGGAGATCCAGAAAGCTGATGGTATAGTTCCAATCTGAGTACAAAGGCCTGAGGACAAGGAGAGGCAATGGTTTATGTTCTAGTTCCAGGTCAGGAGAAGATCGATATCTCCACTCAAAGAGAGAGAGCAAATTTTCCCTTCCTCGATCTTTTTCTATCCAGACCTTCAAAGGATTGGGTGATGTCCGCCCATATTGGGGAGGGCAATCAGCTTTACTCAGTCTTCTGATTCAAATGCTAATCTTATCCAGAAACACCCTCCCAGACACACCCTGAAATAATGCTTAATTTAATATGTGGGCACCTTGTGGCCCTGTCAAGTTGCCTCATAAAATTAACCATCACAGAATAATAACTCTCCTAGTTGTCTTAACAGAAAGCATGGCCCTACTGACACCTTCATTTTGGACTTCTAGCTTCCATTAACTGTGACAGAACAAATTTCTATTGTTTGTGGCACTTTGGTATGGCAGCCCTAGGGAACTAATGCCTAATGTGGTATTTAACGGCACCAAACAGTAAAGATGTATTTGGACAGAAAGAGATGGTATATGTTTGCTCAGCATCTAAACTAATCATCAATTTAAAAATACGTTTTGTATTACCTAATTATAAAACTATTTTTATACATGTTCTCCTCTGACATAATTTCTACTATAGAGTAGAAGAAACTCAGGCTTAGCGAGTTAAGGCTTGCCCCAGTTCACAAAGCTAGTGAGTGGTATTGAGGTCCTCTGGCTTCACTACTCATTCCTGGAACTAGGGTGATCCCTTCTGTGCAGGAATTAGGAAGTCGGCTCTTGCTGAGTCATCAGGTACCACCCAGGGAAATTAGGAAGCAGTGACCCTGCAGGTTGTGGGTCGTTCCCCCGAGAACTTCTGTGCTCAGTAGGGCTTAAAATACTTGCCTGTGCAGAAAGCCTTATGTTTCCCTCTCCATGGGCACTGCCTGGCAAGTGCAAAAGACAAGTGCAAATAAGGAGTTGTTCTTTGTTGTCATGTGAGCTGTATGCAAAGAGTTGTGCAACTTTTGTACACTTAAAATGTTTCTTTGGGTGTGGTCCAAGTGGCCTTCCAATGGCTGAAGAGTGAAGTGTGCTTTCTAGTGACTAGCCTTGCCAATTAACTGAGTGCCCTGTGCTCTGGTGGAACTTTGTGTTACCGTATGTCATTTTGAGACATACCCAGTGCTCTCTTGGCATTGAGGTTCTGCAAGCTGTATGTGTATGGTAACCAAAATGTCTCAGAGAAGTTGAATATGCCTCAGCTCTAAGCTCTGGCTTAAAGAAGTAATCTTTTGATAAAACAAAAACTGTTAATGTTTGGTAGATAGTTATGAGGTGTGAATGCCTTACTAAAATTCAAAATGGCCGCTCTGATTTTATGTGAGTTTTCTGTGAGGTGGCCATGATTTTGACTAATGAGGTTGTATTTCCTAATATTTTCTGCTATGCTTGCAGGCATCAGAGTGGTTCTTTTAAGAGACTCATCACAGTACAACTCAGATTAGAATCTGACCCTCAAGGTCTTTTACAAGAGGAAGGCTTTGTGAGAAACTGCAGACCAAGATGACAAAGTGGCATCTCATTTGCTTTCTATGTAAGTGAGTGCTCAGAAAAGATGAAAAGGAGGAAATGGGCCCTATTCAAAGACAGACTCAGTTCCTTTGGTAAAAGCGGCAGGGGTCCTTGTTATACTCAACTGCCATCTTGCTCAAAAGAGCATCAGCCTAGGCGTCATGGTTGACATATCTTAGAATTCAATTAGTGATAGTGCAGTGACCCAATTTAACACCCTTTGTTAAGTGAAAGCCAGTGTACACATATGGCATTTCCAGGCCAAATTGATCTACATAGATGATATACTCAGAATCTGAAACAGTTGGCTCTTTCTTTGTCCCAGAATTGAGGACATGTATTTTCTTTCATATGTCCTAACTGTATTCCTTCCTAAGTTATTTATACTGTGGTAGAAGCAGTAGAAGATATAAAAATAAATAAAATCACATTCAATTTTCAAATTCCTTACTATATAGTAACTGGTTTAAGATAAAAGTGATAATCACAACAACTACAAAAAACATATCTGTACTTTAGGGGTTTTCCATATTTAATACTGCTCACAATTACCTTTATCAACTCCATTTTACGAATAGGTAAACTGAGTCTAGTAGTTTACAGATATGTAAACTATCACCAGATAAATCACAGGTTGGGCCGGGCAGCAATGGGTAGGAATGTATAGAAAAGATGGTATAACGTGTTATAGATGAGGTAGCGTTTGAACGGCCTTAGAAAAGGCATTCTGTATCGGTAGAGGGAAGCGATGTGCAAAGTTATGGTTGCAAAGTACATGGCACTTCTGGGAACGGCAGAGTAATTCATTTGGAACCCATAGTGACACAGAGCAGAAAAGTGTAAGTCAATAAAACCAGTGCCAGATTATCAACGTCACTGAATCCTAGGCTATAGCTTTCCAATAAATTTTTTGTTTGTTTTTTTTCAGTAGGACAGGAAGAGCCTTTGAAGGGTTTTGAACAGCATGGGTTGATTTCGGGTGTGGGCGTGATCAGGACTGTGCTTTCAGGCAGATTAACTTGGTAGCCATGTGTTCGATGGAATCAGGGGTGGAGTCCCTAGGTGAGCTGGAGACCAAGGAGAGAGCTCTCCTTTGGACTTCAGTTGCATGTTTATTCTGTTAAGATTAAACAGAAATCATCTCCTGATTCAGTAGGAGAGGATCCGTGTGGGGAAAGGATGCAGGGAAGACATCGCAGTTTGCTGACCCCAGAGAGCTGCTTATAGGATTGGTAGCTTCATGGCAGATTAGGAAATCATGAGGGACAAAAACACCATTTTAGGATAGACCACTCTCTCAGGACTGCTGATGCCTGTTAAAGAGATTCACCAAAATAGCCAAGGAAATCTTTGTTAATAAAATAGTGTGGGATAATAAAGAGACGCAATCCACTACTAATGAACTGTATAAACTATGGAGTTTATATGTCCATGTGTTCTTTAAAACTGTAAATGCCAAAGTTATTTTTTATACTAATCTTATTTTGGGGGTAAAAAAAGAATATATGCCCATAGGACACATACAAGTTTATATACATTATATCATGGTATTTAAATAAGTTTATTGGGAAAAAAAACACGTGACTTTTAAATGCAGGATCATTAAGATGACTGACATTAGACGGAAAACATCAGTTAAGGTTTGTTTTTTTTTTACATGGTCTTCTGTTGGTATTTATACGGTCTGGTGCCTATTGCATTGGTTCTTTTGTTCTCCTCTGAGCCACACAGGATAATGTAAGCTGCCAGTAGTTTAAGGAATATAAGTAGCATGTGTTTTCTGGAGTCAAGGATTATGCAGTGCACTTAAAATTTTAATAGCCATTGATAGAGACTTTAAGAGATTCAAGTACACTGGAGTGTTGGACTTCAGCTTTCTTTTCTTTTTTTCTTTTTTTTTTTAACTGCAGAAAAATGCTCACCCTGGGCCATCGGAGAGTCATATAGGCAGAAAGGGTGACTCTTGGAAGAGGGATTTATTTTTCATCACAATTTGTGCATGTTTTCTATTGGGAAAACTGGGTGTATGTATTTTTAATATTATGAAGTCAGCAATGTTAATTAAAAAAAACACAATTGAATACATATTGGCACATCCTTGGGGATCAGACTTTGGAATGCTGAGTGGGTCTGTTAGATGGTAAAACGTTAAGAAATCTCTTTCAGAGATTTTTAAAGACATTTACTTATCAGTAGTCCAGATGGCATTTGAAATGATAAATATAAAACCTTACAAGTGGAACATTGGCTAATGAAAAAACATTCTAAGGGTATATGTGATAAATACTTATATGATATGAAAAATAAAGAAAAAAGTAAAATTAAACATGCACTATAGACTAATATCTTTCATATTTATCCTTCATTTGGATTTTTTTTCTTTAGGTGTAGAGTACTTTCCTATAACTTTATACTTCACAATCTGATATCCAAAGTACAACTCTTTAGAAAACAACATGGTACCCATATAATGCACTTCTGGAAATAAAAAATTGTTTTCTTAAAATTTACCTCTCCATAGTAGGGGTTCATATGTTGGGATCCATGGATGTGCTTTAAGGTGTGTCTGTCAGCTCTTTGAAATTGTGTCAGAAAAGTCACATGCATGTGACTGTGCATTTTGACAGAAAGACATATATATTTGTTCTCAAAGAGGTTTGTAACCTCCAACAGGCACAGTACGACTGGGTTAACGGAAGGCAGACGTATCAGTCAGGATTTTGGCAGGTAACACATGGCAAACTCAAATGGGGCAAAAGTTTGATAAAGAGACAATTTCCAAGGCGTGGGAATGGTTAAAGGAAACCAACAGTTCATGAGTCCCCAGGGCTCGCAATAGTGAGGCCAGGGCCTCCCCTAAACCTGAAGATGCCAGGGAAGGAGCTGTAGCTATCGTGGGTGGATAATGTATATCTCAAGAGGGCAGCATCTGGTGCAAGAATGTGGTCCCTTACAACCTGTGCCCCACAGGGAGGGAGTTGGAGGGAAATACACACGTCCTTGTCCTCCTAGCCTTGGATCTACTGTGACTCCCTCCCAATATCTCCACCGAATCGGAAGTGGAAGGCAAGGAGGCCCACGGACGCAGTCTTTAAAGGTTAGTCTTCCATGGTGCGGAAACCAGAGAAGAACGAAACATCGTGCTGGGGGAGCAGATAGAGAGTGTTCATCACAGTGAAACTTAGCTAGCAATCTTCATTCTTCCCAACGTCTGCTTTCCTACTGCCAATAGGAGCTGAAGCTAAATTCTGCTGTAATAACGTTTTCAGTTTAGAGTTATTCACAACCTAGACTAATAAAGCTTTATTTCTAGTTATGTTTTCTTTTTCTTCTCAATATTCTGTTTCTTAAGGGTAGTTTCTACTTGAGCTATGTGAACACGAGTGGGGCAGAAGCTTAAAATTAATTTTATGTTGACTTAAGGATCATGGACGTTGGGAAAATTTTAAGGCAGGTAGATATCATGTAGCATATATTGCTAAAATGCTAGAGAAGCAAAGAGGACTATCATCATTTATCCATTCCCAGTGAAACAAAACTATGATTATATTACATATTCAATGGAATTTGTACTTTGTTTTTATTTCAGGGATGGTCTCAGATCCGTAAGCTCCAATATTGCATTAACTCATTGTACAGAGTTCATTATTGTAATTAGACTGTTTTTTAAGATTATTAGTGGACTCACTAATGTACTTTTAAAAAGCTTTATTTGGAAGGAAGTCAATACCCAAAGCCAATAGAACTGACGGGCTTGTGCCACGCGCTCTGTTGCTGAAAATCATGTTATCAATTTTCATGTGACTGATAATCAATTAGAGTGACAGAGAGATGATTCAAAGTCAATTTTCTGTTTATTGCTAAATTAGCAGTTGATCACGTGTGCTTATTTTGGGTTTCAAAGAAGCTATGATTTCCTTTGTCAAGAGACAGAATGGAGGTCAGTGATGGGAATAATCATTTGTGATTTTAAAAATATTTGCCTATTAAGATGCAGCATCTACAACTGTCAGATGCAGATCTGTGCATGTATTTGGGTTGAGACAGCTAACATAGGAAGACTATGATAAAGTATTGTACCTGATGCAAACATACCTAGTCCGTGTATAACCCAAGAAATGAGTCAAGCATTATTTAATGGTTGGTTAACGCCTTGTCCTTAAAATGAGCAGGGACCCGGATTTTCAAATGGAGAAAGGTAGTGCATGATATACTGTCTTTAGGATAGATGGGAAGCTATTCTGGCTATTGTAGAATAGTAACCATGCTATGTTGTGGCCCACATTGTTGGTTAGATATTGAGAGTGTCAATACGATTTAAATAAAACACTGAAATGATACAGTGACTAACGCTGGACGTGATGGTAGTGGTGGCAGCTAATTTTTTATTGAGTACACTAACACTATGCTAAGTGTTTTAGAAAACATCCTCTGTCAGCAACAGACTCTAGGAGTTGCTCTTTATTTATTGCTAGTTGCTTGAGGAGTTGTCATCTCTATGTAACAGAGGAAGAAACAAAGGCATGTTTATTTAACTAGATAATAGTCTCTACTTAGTTGCTCTAGGGGTTGCCATCTATAAGAAGAAATAAAGGCATAGAACGATTAAGTGGCTTGTATATCCTCAAGGTTGAATTTTGTCCAGTTCCAGAGATTGTATATTTGACCATGATGCTAAATTTTCTGAATTGGAGTCGGAAGGAGTCTTTTGTAGACCCTTTGCATTTTATAAGCTGATTAATCTTTTACCTTCCATTTCCTCATACATAAAACAAGGGGTTAAGCAAGATAATCTCGAAGGGTCTTTGTAGTTCTAAGTATTCAGATTCTAGAACTATCCAGAAGGGAGCAATTCCTCTCAAATGTAGAATATTATGCCAATATTCCAATTATAAATCAAATAGTAGGGAATCTGGAATGCAGACATTATATTTCTCCTAAGAACCTCAACTCCTTGTAATTGCGTATTTTCAATTACTCAGTAGTGTAATTGAATCACTAAAGTATGGCTCCTTAATTTATACTGGATAGCAGGTAGACAAGTTTACTATCAGAAGTGTTGCACATTCTGACTTTTCTTCCTTTAAGATATGCTTTCAATTGGAAAGCAGAATAAATTACTGAGGATTTGTTGATGATTCACAGTTATGGAGGGAACATTAAAGCTTTGGGATGACAGAATGTATTTTGTCCATATATTTGGACAAGTGAAGTTGAGTTTAAATTACTTATGATAATATTTAATGGTGGGCCAGTAAATGCACTGTTGTCTATTTCGTGAGTGTAATTAAATTGTGTAAGACAAGACCTCACTGTGGCTCTTAGCTATTAAATCTCTGTGGCGACGTGAGGTAAGGCTGTCAGTGTTCTGTGGGGAATTCCAAGCTGGAGGAGTTAAGAGGAAGGATTAGCTAGCTTCTGCCATATATCACTAGCTCTATTTGGATTCTGGAATGCCCATCTCCGTACAGTGTCTGGGGTGCACTTACAGGGTTTAAATAGAAATTAAGCTGGAGATGGGTCCATTGCCAAATATAGCCATTTGCTTCCATAAACACAACTAGAGAGAGAGAGAAAAAGAACCAAAAGGAAGAATCCAAGCCAGCAGCCCTCAGAGAAAGACTCTTCTCCTACTTTGAGGATCCCAGCAGGAATAACACCCTCGGGGAGGGCAGTTAGGATGGTATCAGGCTCTAGATTTGGAATGGCCTTGCTCTGGACTCACTGGGGGAGAGAATTAGAATTGCAGGCTGGATCCCAATAACCTTGAAAGGTCAAAATCAGGAGAGGCAATTATTCGTACTTGTCCCTGAATTGCAAATATCACTTTTAGACTTTTAGTCCAACATTGAGTTAATTGCTTTGTCTCAGTAGGTACCTGGTTTACGGAGGGTCGGTGCTACTGATTTTCCTATAAAGGAAGGTTTGGGCCACCTCTACTACACCCCAGTCAACCTCTCTATTAGTTGGGCACCCCTTGGGTTACAGTTATCTCATCTGGAAGGGAAAAAGACATTCAGATTAGGTTTATAGAGAGAACTGTAGATAATCCCGACAGAGTTATGTGTATACAGTATTGTATGTGTATTTGTACTTATGTGTATGTGTATTTGTATATGTATATACAATATTTCTAATACTCTGGAAGGTTCCCTCATACCTTTTGCAAGTCAATGCCCTACTCAAGCCATAGGCACTGTGTATTGTTTCCTCTACAAGGTCATAATATGCTTTTGACCATCCACTTATGTTTGGGCAGGTTATTTACTGCACAAGGGGACTTGGTTTGAGAGGGCAAAAGGCGGACTGAAATCCAGTCCATCCTCAGCTTGCTAAGCTGTGTGTCCTAGTGTGGGAATGCTTGTGCTGGAAGAAAGGGGCATCTTTGATTTTTAAAAAGCTGCCATTTAGGTTAGCAGCAGCCTGGACCATTCTAGACATTTAGGTCAACTCAAAATTGTTGAGTGTCTGCTTTGTTCTAGGCACCAGGCTAAGTTCTGGTGGGTATGAAATCAGCAAGCTGTGGCTTCTGCTTTTTAGTAGTTTGTGGTCTAGTGGGGATGACAGCCAGGTAAAATGGATAAAGGTACTATTGTGTAATATATGCAGTGATAAAGGGACATACAAACTGCAGGTCAGAGCTACAAAGAGGGGGTAGGCTCAGTGGCAGGGTTGAGGAAAACACACATACAAATGCCAGGGCAATACACACTCACATGTGAGGAAACCTACACTGATTTTTTTTTTCTTTGAGGTCATTGGAAAATCTGTCAGTAATCAAGAGATAAATGCAAACATATAGCTAGGGACGCCCTGCTTTCTCGGCTGGTAATAGAGATAATATTTAAAAATAAAATTGTAATTGACTGCCATATTGACAGGTTTTCACAAGCATGTCTGTAAAAAAATTGGAGTTCTTACTCCCATGTTATCTCCAAAGATCAGTTAGTCTTTCTTAGGTGATGTTTACATAAACATCCTGAAATGGTTACAACGAAGGGAAATCTGGGAACACAGTTAACTCAGTTGTAATTAATGCCTCTAAAATATTCAGTTTTAGCCCTGATTATTTTTCTCTGAAAATCAAAGATTGAATCAATCTAAAAATAGTAATAGTAGCTAATGTTATGTAAGCATCTCATAATAATCTTATGAAGCAGCTTTTATTATCAGCTGCATATTAAAGATAAACCGAGATGCCAGGTGTTAAGTTACGTGGCCAAGGCTTATAAATGGCGGGAACAGAATCAAAGGCAGGTTTTTCAGACCTCAGATCCTGTATGCTTAATTGTTAAGCCATGACGATGCTGCCAGAATGTGACTGGTTAACAGGGCTCCTTAAATAATTGGTCCGCTCCTGAGGATGGAGACTGTTATTGGATAACTTTTATACCATTATACCATATTTAGGCTCTCAAGAAATGCTGTAGACGCTTTGAAATGGAGAGATAACTAGAAGATAAGAGTAAATAATAATAGCAAACACTCCCAGAGTACTTACTATGTACCTAACATTGTTCTAAGTACTTTATATTACAACTTACTTTTTATTCACGTATAAAAAAATAAAGTGTGTAAAGTGCTTTAACCGTAAGTGTCCAGCTCAGTGGATCTTTTATATGTATATACAATATTTTCAACGCTCCAGAAGGTTCCCTTGTGCCCCTTTCACGTCAATACCCTCCCTAAGAGATTACCACTTCCAGAGATTACTTCTATCATTATCAGTTAGTTATGTCTCTTCTTGTACTTCATGTAAATGGAATCATACATTATTTATCATCCATCTTTTGTGTCTGTCTTCTTTTGCTGTTCAAAATGTCTGTTATATTTTCCCATGTTGTTATACATATTAGTGATTATTTATTCTTACCGTTGCATAGTATTTCATTTTATTGATTTGCTACAATTTATTTAGTCCTTCTCCTGATGGACAATTGGAGTTGTTTCCAGTTTGGAGCTAATACATAATTTAAAATGCTAGAAGCATTTTTTATGCATCACTTCGGTGGAAATAGACATTCAGTTCTCCTGAATACAAACCTAGGAGTGGCGTTTCAGGGTCACAAAGTAGGCATGTGTTTAGCTTTAGTACTTACTGCCAAATTGTTTTCCAAAGTGGTTGAGCCAGTTTACACTCTCACTAGCGAGATGTGAGAATTTGAGTCACTCCACATTTGTGTTACCACTTGGTGTTGTCAGTCTTTTTAATTTTAGCCATTGTGGTGATTATATGGTAGAATATCATTTTTTCCCCCCCTGAATGCTTTAAAGTGAATCCTCACAATAACCCCTGGAGATAGACACTATTATCCCCATTTCACAGATGCAGAAACTGAGGCATAGAGAGGTTAAGTAACTTGCTCAGGGTCTCACAGCTAGTCAGTGTCAAAGCCGGTATATGAATACAGGCAGTCTTGTTCCAGAGTCCATATTCTAAAACATTTTGCTACACAATGGGGGCATTTATGAGAAGCAAACAGGTAGCCGTTCTCTGGGCTTCTGCCATTTCAGCCTACAGTTCTTTAAGTCTATGAATAGTGCCTTCAAAAATTTTTTGCCATAATTCCTTACCAATAGTACGATTACTGAGTCACTTTATTTAAAATATAAGTCATTGTAGACTCTTCCTAAACTATTGCATCTAGTAAATGCAATTACTTTTATCTCAATAAATATGAAAAATAAATATATGACTCTTGTATACCATTGTACTTTTGGAAACACTGACTTTTGCTATGTGATGATCTGCCTGCCCAAATCACCCATTTCACAGAAGTTTTTAACAATTGTGTTGCTATACATACAATGATGAAAAAATTAACATGAAATTCGATGTATTGGCCCCATAAAGACACAAACACTGCTTTACTAGTTTCAACAAGTGTTTTTCAAACATTTACTATGTCCCAGATATTATGTATGGCTCTTCAAGAGGCAGAGTGACAGAAAGACCCTGTCTTGGTGATGGTCAATCTCGTGGAGATTACAACTGGCTGGAAGTGGGGGGGCGAACTACATACAGCCACAAGTTACAGGGCTGGAAGGCAGAATGTGCCATGTGCCACAGAGCGGTTCAGGATTCTCCATGTCACAGTGTTTGAAACAGCTCTGCAGTCTTGTCTGGATGCTGCCAACATGCCGTTGCGACAGCGTTTGATGATCATATGTGCCACTTTTTGATCAGAGGGATGAAAAGCTATTCTATTTTTATCTTCAGCCACTTTCTTTTTTAATGTAAGCGGGCATTTTCCCGCCAAATCGTCTCGTAACGCAGGGCTTTTTTGACATTTTCTCGCCAAAATTAGACTTTCCGTAAAATATTCATATCTTTCGATCTATTTGATATTTTTCTATGAAACTTTCAGTGTTTTAGTTTAAAAAGAGGTCTCTATTTATTTACCTTGCAAAATTTTTGCCGGTTCCAACTAGAGGCGATATGACGAGTTTACTCGTTTCCCGCAAAAAATGTGTTAAATATACACATTTTTTGCTCCTTTAAAAATTAATTTCTTCCCGTTTTCATGATTAAACATGTGAAACAGAGACAAAATAGTATAATAGTATCATGAAACACTACATACTGTATACTAACTATATACCTGTTACGAACTTAACAATTCATGGCCAATCTTGTTTCTTGTTTCTTTAGCACTACCCGCTATCCACTTCCTTCTCCCATATTACGGGGAAGGAAATCCAAGACGTTCTTTCTCCTGTAAATATTTCATTATTTTAAAGAACAACAATCATAATACCATAAGCACATTTAAAAAGTTAACAATAATTTTGATTATCAAATATGTAGTCTGCATTAAAACTTCCAATTATTTTACAAATGTCATTTAGTAGTTTGTTTGAATAAGAATCTAAGTAAGATCCACGTGTTGTTATTGGTTGATATGTCTTTTAAGCTTCATGTACTGTGTAGATTACCACCCCCATCTCTTTTGTTTTGCCCTGTAATTTATTTATTGAAGACCAATCGCTTCAACTTCTGAGTTTAGAATAACAAAATGGAATATGGATACCAGAGTTTCTTTTCTCTCTATCTTAAGTATCTTGAGAGAAAAAAGACCTAGGATTGACTTCCGAGTTACTCCTTTGGAGAACTAATGAGCCTTTCTTATTTGTTTAGAAATAGTGTGTTTGGCATGTCCAGCAGATATCTCCATAATTATTTATTTATGATGCTGTGGCACCGTTAACCTGCCCAAGACTGCTCACCCCTGTTTCGGAAGATGAAGATAAAACAGATCACTCAGCATGCCGAGGCTTCAGACCCAGAACTCTGCCATTTTGATGTGAATAGTATTTTTGAGGGAAAATCGACTTGAAAGCCGCTTAAATGTAGCACTAAATGAATATGAGTCAGAGTTAAGCGTTCCATCAAGCACGCCATCCAGCCCCGTCTCTGGCAGCCATCTGAAGCCATTTCTGCAGAACTCTGCCTAGTCAGTTGCACACAGGGGAGCAGCATGACACAGGAGTAACTGCTTTTGTATGTCTGTGCATGTGCCTTTTCCCCTCTCACATCCACTTGGAGGCATTTTGGAAGAGTGTTTTTTCTTTTTCTTTTTCTTTTTTAAAACAGCATATAAAGCTAAATTGAATTCAAACCTAGTAAAAAGGGTGCCTTCTATGAGAGACAAGGATGTGTTTTTTCTATTCAAAATGGAATGGCAAAATCCTAAATGCAAGGTGTTATTTTCTGTGGGGCCAAGGGAGATTATCGTCCCCTATGATACTTCTCTGTACCAATCGTGATTCCCTCTTGTACTGTTTTCTAATGTGTGTGTGTGTGTGTGTATATATATATATATATATATATATATATATATATATATATACCATATGTATATACCATATATATACCATCTATCTATATACCATATAGATAGATAGGCATATATATATGCATATATATCTACATATCTATATATATCTCTATCTATCTATCTATCTATCTATCTATCTATCTATCTATCTATCTATCTACCTACCTATCTATCTATCTGCCTATATATGTGTGTGTGTGTGTGTATATATATATATATATATATATATATATATATATATATATATTTCCTTTTGACCATATACACCTTCTGGACTGTTGCTGGGGCAATTCTACACACCAACTGGGTGACTTTGAATAAAACCCTTAAACGTCTCTGCTCCTAGCTTCTTAACATAAAAAGGACATAAATCTCAGGAAAGGTTTTAGTGAGATCAAATAAGATGATAATAAATATAGACGTGTAGCTGCTCCAGAGCAAATGTTTGGTTTCACAAGCATTAGTTGAGCATATGTTCTGTGCTAGGCACAGAGGGTACAGGAATGGCCCGGCCAGACGTGGTCCATGCCCTCTCACAGCCTCCCATCCAGTGGGAGAGGTGCACAGACAGAATCAGTAAATAATGGCCAATCTTGCCAAGTGCTGAAAAAGAAAAAGGCTACTGTTAGATTCCCTAGACGTGCTGAGCTTGAGCTTGGCCCACAGGAGAAGCTCGGCAAATACTTAATAGACTAGATGGACTACATCAGCTGCTAAAGGCTGTCACCAAATGGGGCTTAAAAGTGCAAATATCAGATGAAGTGTGATCTGAAAAGGCCAGGGTAGAGCAGGGCTGACTCAGATGGAGCTACGGTAAGTAGGAGTGAGGAAGAGTGGTAGCACAGTGGGCAGCTGGGAGCTAGCCCCACTATGGACATACGACAGAGTGGGAAGGCAAGAGGTATCATATGCTGGGCGACCCCATATGAGTCTTGTCTACTTTTGGCTTGCCCTACGACCATGGACAAGGCTTTTAGTCTTTAAAGGAATTTAGCCTTTGGCCTCTTGCAGGATTTCTGTCACTGTGATTTCAAAACAATATGAGAAAATGCAAAAGAAAAAAAATGTTCTTAGGAAAGTGTCTGATGTATTGCAATTGCTTAGTGAATATAAGGTTTTCTTGCTGTTTTTCATTGTTATTATTATAACTTCATTATTGTAAGAAACCATCTATATTGCTGCTAAATCCATGTTCATTTCCCCCCTTGTTAGATGGCTTAAAAAATAATGTCATATAGAATTACGGTGGGGTGGAAAGATTCTGAGTGGCGAAAGGTCTGGGATTTGTTCTGCCACCATTGGCAGGATAGACCTGAAACAGCCACTTCCCCTCCCTGAGCTTTGGTTTCCTCACAAGCAAAATTGGAGTTGGGCTGGGTAAGCTCCAAGGTCATTTTAATATTGGGATTCTGTGATGATCTTCTGAGATTGCACATTGAACCATTGGAGGCCCCCACAGGTGTGCATTACCAAGGGGCCTGTCATTGTTAGTGGTTCCTCAATTGTGGGTGATTGTGATTGCCCCTCACCCAGGCACATTTGGGCGTGTCTGGAGACATTTGGATTGTCACACCTGGGGGTACTGCTGGCATCTGGTGGCTAGAGGCCAGAGCTACGGCTAAGCATAGAATAATGTGCAGGACAGACCTGTACAACAAAGCGTTAATAGTCCCGAGGTTGCAAAATCTTTGCTCAGTACATTGCTTGTGTTTTCCAACATTGGGAGCTGAGCCATAATTCGATATGCATGGACATCCCTATCCAGTTATGTGATGAGAACTAGGCATCTCGGTCATTGGAAAGGGTCACAAACACATTTTATTATCCCGGAGCCTTTTCTTCTTATTCTGTTCTGTGTCTTTATGACAGGCAGTTGGGAACAAAGATGAGGTGTCAGAGAACAGAAGAAATGGAATCAGGGACACTTTAGAGAACAGAGCATGCAGCAACTTCTGTGTAAAGGGGCCACAAAGGGAATGGAAATGGGCACCACCTATCTTGCTAAGGTTCTGCTAGGCAATGAGTGATTAGATTCTCCTGGGACTCCCTTTGTACCATTAATTCACTCACTCACTATGCATGGAGTACCTGTTGCGGGCCGGGCTTTGTGCTGTTGCTGGGGATATACAAAGAGCAAAACAGAGCAAGTCTTTCTACTATGAGCTTTCCTGTGCCTTCCACCTTGTTATCTCCCAGGCAAGTCCTACTAATCCTTCCAGACCCAACTCAGACAACTTTCTTTTTCTTAATGTCTCTGGGTGAGCTAGGTGCCCTCCTGTCTCTTCCCACAGAGCCCTGCATGCATTTTCTTAGTCATCTGTTTGCTTTCCTGCAGAGATCAGGTCTTGTTTTCCTCTGTATCCTGAGCACCTTGCCTCATGCCTGGCACTGAGCAGGCACTCAAAAACTGTTTCTTGAAAGAATGAATGTGAGAGCGAATGAATGAATGAATGAATGAATGAATGAATGAGGCAAGGTTTCAAAGTCTGGTCTTCATGCAGTTTTCACGACTTCTCCCTTTTGCCTTTCATTGCAGTCTACTCTGTATATCTCAGATCGGAAACAGAGGAGAGAGGTAAGGAAGACAGCTTCCGGCTGAGGTCGCACTAGGATGCACAGAGGTCACTTGGAGAAAGGGAGGCTTGTGGGATCTGAGGTCAACTGTAACACAAGCAAGCATTGTGGATGAGCTGGTGTGTGGGTCAGGAGTGTGAAGGTGATCAAGAAAAATAATGGGACCGGTAACTGCTCTATTATGGGAAATATTAATGATCTCCATAAAGATGGTATATGACTCAAAAGATATTACTTTTAGTAGATGTCTTTGAGTTGTATGAATTAATAAGGAGCTGCTTGGGAAGTGGAACTCATTAACTTCTCAAATCTACCTTATTTACACTGAATGTAAACCTTTCTCAGACTGGTGGCATGAGACATTCTAAATGGTGTTCGCTGTGTAAACTGTACTTTCTGGTAAAGATTCAGTTTTTTTCTTAGGGCGTGGGTGTGGGGAAGGAGTTTTCTGATGCATTGGATCCCTTTGTATAGGTAACTTAATCTTCTGTTACCTGCCACCCTGTTGAAACCAAAAGTTCTGACCCACTGCGAAGACATTTATGACCAATCACATAGTGACTCTTTGTTAAACTCGATTGTCTAGCACTTAATTCAGTTCTTTTAGAACCGATTAAGTTGGTCAATGGTCTGTTGTCCTTGTCAATAGGTAATTAGTGTTAATTTACAATCCAGTCCCTCCCTTTCACTTCCTCAGTGAAGGCGCTCTATCCACGCGGTGGGTGGCTGCTTGTTGAATGGGGAGCCAACCTCTGATATTGGTTTCTTCCTGTAAACCCCTTTCCAGACCAACATACCTCTCTCGTACAAAGAGTTCTGGGCAGCTGTGCTTTCCCTTTATATGTTTAATACATATAAGACGTTTCTCTCACATCTTCAGTTGAATGGCCTTGCTCACTGAGACTTTTTTTCTGGCAGTAGTATGAAAGTGCTGTCTTCCATGTTGTTATTGTTATTATTTTCCTGCGGTCTAACAGGCATTGGAGTCTTGCTATAAATAATAAGAGTGAAGCGAGTCTATAGAAATAATTCTCAGACTTTATAATTTTCCCCTCCCCACCCATCCCTCATTAACTGCTGTATCACCTGCTTTATAAAGGAGAATGGAGAGGGCGCATCGTGTCTGTTGGGTGTTTTCAATATGGTATCCCTGTTGACTCTTCCTCTATGGTAGAAATTATCATCCCATTTATTTAGATAGAGACATCAAGTCTCTGGGACAGTAGGTAACACACCTAAAATGACAGAGCCAGGAAGTGGAGAACTGGGATTTCGAATCCAGATGTATCTTTGTTCCAACCTTCTGGTAAATCCCATGAAATACTATGTGAGGGGAAGGAGAGGACCAGGAGACGGTTAAGGAGAAAAACTTTGTAACTCGAAAATAGGACATTGGCCATGGGATGCAGGAAAAAGTGAAGGGATTCAATTATTTTCCACCATTTCTACTAAGGGGCATCTCGGAAACCCATTGACCTGATCGAGCAAAACCCTCAGAGCTTCCTCATAGTTTCTCCCCATAGATCATCAACCAGGGCTTGAAAAGCATCAAACTCTGGCCAGTAAAGTTACCAGCATCTTACATGTTGGAATTTATCTAATTGATGCTGCTGGAATTTTTGGCTTCCTTTGTAGGAAGTGAAGGGGCCGTATAGCACAGAATTATATTAATAGCTAGCACTTAGTGACAACTTTCTACACAACTTTTCTACAACTTTCTAATCTCGTGCTGCTCAAACTGCTTCTGAGGAAGGACCCCTTTCCTTTTCTTTTCTGATCTGTCATGGACTATGGCCCTATTAAAATATGATAAAAATTAATTCATAGAAAAATGAAAGTAAAAATGGCATAGAGAATGTAAGCCCCATCGTCTTATTATTCTTAGAGTCAATGGGCATAAAAATTATTCTCTCAGGTGGTCATTTTCAGTATTCATCTGATCATGGACTGGTGACATAGGGAATGTAGCCTGGTGTGGACCACGGACCATACTTTGAGTAGCCCTTCTCTAAGCAACTTACATACAGTTCTTCTTGGGAGGATTATTTCCCCATGTTACAGAAGGGCAGAGGCACCGGGATTCATTCCCAAAGCTGCAGAACTAGTGAGATGAGGTGCGGACATTGGAAGGAAGGCAGGCAGTCGGTTCCAGGACCTTCCATGTTCTCCATATTCTGCCTCGACTCATGGGATATAGAGTTTGGGAGTAGAATGAGATGGACTGCAGTCTGGTCCTGACTCCATCTTTTAGCACCTGTATGACATTAGGATTAAATGACATCTCAAAGTCTCCGAGGTGGCCCCTGGCATGACGTAAGGTGCTCAACAAACAGAAGCCATTCCTTCCGACAAGGGCAATCTTCCAAAGGGCACTTTGGTAATGATTTAGGGTGGATTCTTTGATTTGGTGCAGTTGATATTCCATATGCCACTGTGTCTCAACTGTCATGTTTCTCAGAAAACACTTTGTCAGTGGTTTCTTTGTTCCATGAAAGAAATTAAGTTGAGCTTTATCAGTTTAATATCTCTGTCCATTTATTCCTAAATCCCGTGGCAGAAATGGCCAGCTACAAAACTTATTAGGAGAATAAGTTTGTGTTCTTTGGGAGCCAGTAAAACAACTGTGGGGTCCAATGCCTGGTTAAAATTCTAGTTTTTCCAATTATTAGCCATGTACCCTTGACTAAGTTAATTTTCCCCACACCTCAGTCTCCTCATCTGTACAGTGGGGATGAGAATAATTTGATCTATTTCAGAGTGTTGCTGTAAGGATTCAATGAGTCAATACCTGCAATGCATTTGGCCGCATGCCTTATAGATAATATGCACTTAGCAAATATTAGTTATTATTATTGGTGCTGATTTGTGGGGAAAAGGTGAGATGCCAAGACATCACTTGTTCTCTGTATGTGGCCTTTTACCCAAAAGATTGTAAAGATTGATGATAATCTTAATGGTTAACTCATGAGCTATTTTTCATTAGCACCTATGTATGCTGGACCTTGTGCTGGCCATATGCACACATACTATTCATGTAATTCTCGCAGCATTTTACTGACCGGTAACCAAAGCCTGGGGTGGTCAAGTAGCTTGGTTAGTGTCCCATGCAGTCCCCCAAGTTGAATCCAGGAATCACCTGGCTGCACCCCACACTGTTTTTCAGTTAATGTTCCTCAGAAGCAAAGCTGATAATAAATAATGAGTTAACATTTACGTAACTTCCATGTGTTGGGACCTGTTCCAAGTACTTTACATGAATCACCTCATTTTATCCTCACACAATTTTATGAGATAAGTATTATCATTATCCCCATTTTTTTTTTCGTAGATGAAGAAACAGAGTCAAGGGAGATAGGGGCCTCAGGTAGTGAGAATGGGACCAAGCTTTGAAGTCAGGATTCTGGTTTGCTATGCTGTACATGAGGGAGAAACAAATGCACACACACAGACACACATCGGCCTGCGGGCAGGTATGCATGATCCTGTTTCTTGGGTTAAAAGTTTTCCCTTCTCTGTAAAATGAGAGGGCCGCCTAGTGTCTCTTTAAAGTCCTTTCTGCCACCAAAAGCCTAGGACTCTGTAAGTAGGACAAAAGACAGCTTTCCTTGTATGTCTCCCCCACATTACTGACCTGTTAGAAAATGGCCATCACATGAATGGCTTAATTTATGCTTAGTCCCCATTTATACAGTTTTGGGGAATGAAGTCAAGACGGAGGCCCAACAGAGCCATTTCAAACATGTTATCAGCTTCTTACTCGGGATTAGTCCTGGGGTGCTGGTTTTCTGCCTAAACACATGCAACGGTGTTGTGCACCGAGAGATTTCCGAGGTTGTGTTTCTTTCCCCACAGCTTTCCTATACACTCAGCTCCTTAGAGAAACTACAGATGATTGCCTGTTGTGCAAAGTGGACACTCCATGCCTCAGAGTAGAGAACGGACAATTATTTGGTGGAAGTGTGTCTAAAGATTTGCCAATTTTCCCCATGGAGTCTTTGAATGTGCTGTTGGTAGTGGCTCATTTGTTTGGGCTACAGGATAAAAAAAAAAAAAAAAAAAAGTTTTGTGAAACTCTTAGCTTTCCACACTTATCTTGAGAATTTATTTAAAAAGAGGTTTTTGTCTTTCACTTAAACTCGGGAGGAGAAAAGGACCTAAAAGATTATCACGCACACTCTTTATTCTATAGACGAGGAAGCTGGCGATCGGGATGTCGCTCGGCCAAGCACACGAAGCTCTGGGCCGTGGATAATCTACACTAAGGGTCCCATCCACCTCTGAACCTTTACAGTGAATTTTGTGGGTACAAACAGTTCTTGGAGGAGAATGCTTATGGCAGGGATCAGAAACTCACGGGCCCACAGATCATGAAATGAGTGAGACAGTTCAGGTAAAGGGCAGTTGGAACTGGTGAGGAATGTGGCCAACTGGATAAGATACGAGGTCGGACAATTAAGATCGCAAACTAATCCTAGAAAAAGTGGTACATACCTCATTGGTGAATATCACTGTGGGCTCTAAGGTAATTTTCCCCAAATCTCAGTCTCTTCATCTATACGGTGGGGATGAGAATAATTTGATCTATTTCAGAGTGTTGCTGTAAGGATTCAATGAGTCAATACCTGCAATGCATTTGGCCGCATGCCTTATAGATAATAAGTACTTAGCAAATATTAGTTATTATTATTGGTGCTGATTTGTGGGGAAAAGGTGAGGTGCCAAGACATCACTTGTTCTCTGTATATGGCCTTTTACGCAAAAGTTGGTAAAGATTGATGATAATCTTAATGGTTAACTAACGAGCTATTTTTCATTAGTACCTATATGCTGATGCCTTGGGAAGCTATGCACTGATGGCAGCATCTAATCCACCCTTCAAAGCAATTTCGGAACTCTTTTTCTGGAATGGCCATCAGAGCTGTCGTCGTATTACTTTTGATGTCCTAAATGTCATCACAATGTCTTCCTTTCAATATTTCCTTTATCTTCGGGTAAAGAAAGAAGTCACTGGGGGCCAGATCAGGTGAATAGGGAGGCTGTTCCAATACAGTTATTGTTTACCGCCTAGAAACTCCCTCACAGACAGTGCTGTGTGAGCTGGTACATTGTCGTGATGCAAGAGCCATGAATTGTTGGCGAAAAGCTTCCTCTAACTTTTTCATGCAGCCTTTTCAGCACTTCCAAATAGTAAACTTGGTTAACTGTTTGTCCTGTTGGTACAAATTCATAATGAATAATTCCTCTGACATCAAAAAAGTTTAGCAAGACCGTTGCAACAAGTTCGCGAACATAATTGTCGGACCTTGTATGCCCCATTATAAAGAAGTATTGCTTCTAGGCATCAGCCAGCTGTTATCACGGGGTCGTGCTGGCCCAGTGCAGTCAGACCTTTGAACTTTTCAAGAGAAGCAAATTTTCTGGACTTTCTGTAAAATATTTCAATATTATATTATCAACTCACTCAGATTTCTAAGGTCACACAGGCCAAATACCACATGACATTCGGTGAGATGTAAACCATGGGTCACACATTTGCAAACACAGACTTGCCAAACACATGGATGTCTACTTCTCTAATGAGAGTTACAGCACCAGGACACAAGTTTTCTCCTGTTTCTTTCCCCACTGAATTACGTGATGATTTAAAAACAAAATCACCTAAGCCTGGAGTTATATTTAAGTCCGTGGAGAGCAGCTCCTCCTTTACCGAACATTTCATATATTTACGGCAATGTCTCTTCTTCCATCTCCCTCTATTGGCGGCTGTTCAGGCTGTGCAGACTTCTGCACCACCTGTATTAATATCCATATGTTCTTTCCTGGTGACAAATATTCATTTGTGAGAGGGTGAGGCATTGGACAGAGGTGACCGGCAGCTCTAAATAAGTATTAGAGACATGTCAAACTCAGTTAAATAAGAGATTAGAAGGGGGGCTGGGGAAAGGGAACGGATCTGTGATTCTCGAGGAGGGAGGAGAGAGGATTCCTTCAAGAAAGATGGGAGAAATGAATGTGAATTGAAAGAAACTGGAGATTTTATCACTGCAGATAAATCTCTACTGTACTCTCCAAATCCAGGGCCTTAGGTATGACATAAAGATGATGGTGTGTAGTCAAGTGTATTGAAACTCCCACAGATGTTTATTGGAAGTTCAGTGTTAATAAAATACATAGATGCATCTCTCTACTTCTCTTTTCCTCACGTTCCGTCTCTCTCTTTATTAAATGATGCTTTTTAGCACCTGAAGAACTTCCCTTTGCAGAAAAGGCCGTGCGTAACTCACTGCTCTGGGTGTGCCGTATTTAAGAGTGTCCGGGAATGATCAGTGTGAAGGGACTGGGGATCATTGTCAGCTTTGAGAAAGGAAGTCCTGAGTCTAGGGACAGGGACATTTTATATTGCAACTTTGTAACAGCATAGCTTTTCAGTTCACTTGTCAGAAGGACTTTATTTATCAGTGTTAAAAATACTAAGTAACTTGTCATTACTTCTCTAACTGGAGGAGATAATTAAATCCTACATGCTTTAAGGAATCAAGCCAGGGTCAGCGCTGTTTTGCATACCACATGCACAGATTAGGTGAAAGTAGCCTGTTTCAACTGTCACTTGATATTATATTAGCTATTAGGTAAGCGGTACAGAACTGTGGAGCACAGCAGACACCTGGCAGTGCCTCTCCACCCTTGCGCTGTGCTATGACATGGTCTGGCCCTCCCGTATTTGGGAATAACATGATACACTTAGACAGTGGGAGAGCTTGACCTCTGGCTGGTCTGTTGAAATTGCCATGAAATACCGTAATGCTTGATGCTTTTTATTTCCAGGGAACTCTTGGAGTGGGTCTCTGAGAAGGTCCTGAGCAGGACGAAGTAGATCTAAATTGCTTCCCATCAGAATTTGGGGACGGTCACGCTGGGTCGTGGGCAGCAATGTGACAAGACTATTGAGAAAAGGCAAAACACAAAATTGAGTTAAGTAGGAGGACGCGGGCGGATAGTGAGGGTGGAACCGGGTCCCTGCTTCTTGTGAACCAAGCCAGGGAAGGGCTGGCCACTGGTGCAATGGTGCAGACACACGTGGAGTCAGAATCTGGTTCCTTTGCTGATCTGCTGTGTGACTTGACTTAACTTCTCAGCTTCTGTTTCCTTGTCTGTAAAATGGGCTCCTGCAAGGTGCCTGGGTCAGGGATTAGCGCCTGGTGCAGGCTTTGGGCATGCTGGTCCTGGAAGGATCAGAAGGCTGACCCCGAACTTAGTATGGCATCTATTCGTGAGTCAAGTCTGAATACTGCGGCAAAATGCAGAGAGGACCTTTGTCACTTCTTACTGTAGTCTGCTGCTAGGGGTGCTGGCCTGTGGTTCCCAGGGGTTGATTCCACCCAGAGGGAAGGCAGAAATAAGTAAATTACATCGCTGGCAGTGTTGGCAACATGCTCCTGCCCATCACAGGACAGCGTTTGAGCTATAAACTGCCAGTTAATGTGCTCCTAAGAGGCGTGTAGATTCCACCTGCTTTGAAGCTTTGTCACAAAACAGCCTCAGCTATCTACTGCCAGGACCGCCGCCTGCTCTGATCACACCTCGTGCTTTGTTTTCACTTTTCTTATGCGACTTAGTTTTCCTACCTTGTATTATGGTGTTTGGAGATTTTTTAATCTCCTCTAGTCGAAATCCCTGTGTGATCCAGCTTTGATGCCCACAGAGCGTCTAGTCCCATCCCTGACCCGCACAGGAGCTCTACAAATGTTTCTTGAACGAACAAACTGAAAGGTGAGAGGATGGTTTTATTGACCTGCCTCAGTTTCTCTTGACCAGTGATTCTATCATCTCTACTTTAAGGGTCCAAAGGAAGTAAGACTCAAGTCAATGGCCCACAAGTTTATGTTTAATGGGATAGGAAACACGATATCCTGGAGGTATCAAGACTAGAAAATTTTGGAGTCCGTGGACAGGAGTGCCCTGAACGTTAGACCAGGAAACCTCATGCCCTGCACCAAAGGGCACTGGGGTCCATGTTTCCTCAGTTATTGGTGACGGGTGCCATTGGCCCTCTCTGTTCTTTTCTCAACCTGTTCCTTCTTTGTTAACTTAGACTTCAGAAGCTGCAAAAAGGGGACACTTGGCAGAAGCCACAGCAGAATGGAGTGATCAGGTGGGTTGCGACCCACCCCATCTCCTGGGGGTCCCGGGGGTTCTGGCTGCTCTCCAGTCTGAGGCAACTGGGGAGGCCAACTTTGAATTAGATGCTCCCGTTCCTACTTAGGGAGGCATCCTGTGCTCCTGTGTCACTCTCTGCTCCCGGCCAGTCACTCACCTTCACTACCGTAACAAGTGCCGGATTCACTACGGAGTGACTACCATGTGCCAAGTCCTTTTCTAGGTGCTTGGAGTATGCCAGGGAGCAAACAGGTAGAAAATCTCAGCCCGTGGCACTTCCATCGTAATGCGCAGGGGAAGGGGCTCAACCAAATAAACACAGTAAGTAAATGATAGCTGTGTTGGGAGGCAGAAGGTGCTATGGGAAATGAGCAGGGTGAGAGGGAGACACACAGGGAGGGACAGACAGAGAGACAGGTTGGAGACAGAGAGGTTGGGGGAGATTCCTATACACAGTGAGAGACAAACCACCAGAGACAAGACAGAAGGAGAAAAGAGAGAAGCTGTGAGGGACAGAAAGAATAAGACACAGACAGAAAGATAGACAGCGAGGAGGGAACCGGTCACCCCGAAAGGCAGTGGTTTCACCTCCTAGCTCTCACCAATCTACCTGCTCCTGGTCTTCTAACTCTCTCCCTTGCACCCTTCCATCTCTAGGTGCCTTCTCACACCACTGCCTTAGCCATCTTCGTACCATCCACAGCCCAGCATTTCACCATCACAATCGTGCCTCTAGTCCTCTAGTCCCTCCCTGTTGTGCGGAGGCTATGCTCTCCGCTAGCACTGGACACTCCTGCCCGCCTCTCCCATCTCAACTCTTGACGTCACCGCTGCCCTGGCCACAATGCACTATGTGGTCAATGCACTATGTTTGTTAGAGACAGCTCTTGTATGGATCCTGAAAAGCCTTGTCTGAGCACCCCGCTTCTGTCTAAGACTGGGGCCCGTGTTCCTGGACTCTCACTAGTTGTTTCATTTCTCAGTGAACTGAGACAGGCAACGCTGAGGTCTCAATACCAGCTAACACATACGATGCTTACTAAGGGCCAGACACTGTGCTAAGTACGTTCACATATTAGCTGTTTTCATCCTCCTAACAACCCTTTAAGGGAGGTACTATCATTACCTTCACCTTAGAGAAGATGAAATTGTGGCACAGAGAAGTTTAGAAAGTTGCCCGAAGTAACCCAGCTTGTAAATAGCAGAGCAGCGTCCCCTCCTAACCAAATAATGTACACGTTGCTCTTCTTCCTAACACAGGATTTATCTCCATTTCTATAATGTTTCCAGACCTGCCCTTCTCTCCCCGCTCTCCCATCCCCCAGACAATACATATTCCCAGATTGTGAGCTGCTTGAAGACGGGACAGGCATAGCTGGTATGTCACTTAGCACTTGGCAGAGCCAGCTCTGGATAGGTCACTGAGGAAGGCACGTGTCCTGGTTAGAACATGTGTACAGGAGAGGGACTAACAAGTGGCCTGTGTGCCCCTTAGCCATGGCTTTGGAAGACCTGAGCCATGGTCCAGTAGTAGCTTGTTTTAGGAAGCAGAGAATGCTAGAGGAGGGCTGTTCCTGGGTGAGAAGACCTTTGGAAGTGGACAGTCCCTTGTCCCCTGGAAGCAGCTGCACAGCCAGCAGACTGCAATTTCTCATGTGCCGGAAAGGAGAAGAGGGACAGATGAGGGGAACCCCGCTTGCCTCCCACAGGCCAGGAAGCCTGCCAAGAAGCTAATACGTTCAGGTGCCATTTCAGAGTTTCTAATGGGCTCTGATGCCAAAAGGACCATGCAGGTCCTAGCCAAGAAACCTGGGGAGTGCACGGGAATCACTCTTCGCAGCCTTGGAACTTCACTGAGACCCATCAGTAGAGGCGGGAATGGTGACCAGGCCACACTGTCCTGAGCAGAGTCACCAAGGCCACATTTGAGCTCTTGGAATCAGCCTTTTGGTGGTGTTTTCAAAGAGATTCTCAAAAAAATAGAGTTTGTGATAGAATAGAGAGAGAATACAAAATAAAACTACACGCAGTATTAACATTCCCCATGGGAAGGAAAATATTAATACATGTCTAAATGGACACATGCCCCCTGGGAGGGCTTCAAAGAGGCACGGGGTGTAAGAGGCTGAGCTCTGGGATGCAGAAGGAAAGGACAGGGGTTCCAATGTACCTCCTCTGTGTCCCCTTCCCTTTCCTGTCTCCACCCCGTAGGACAGGGGCACTGTGAAAGCACAGTATTTTCCTCCCACATCCTGGTCCCTCTAGAAAGATAATGAGAGCCCATCTCCTTACGAGCATCACAGGTAACTTTCTCTAGTAGCCAATTGCCTTAAACCTGCCAAGTGTTGTCTTGTAGGGGTAGAGAGCATTGAATGCAGGAGGAAAACAAAAATAAATAAGAGCTTCTACACCATCCATATTGTTATTATACTTATAAAACCTAAAAGCCGCTGCTGACTGGAAAATTAATGATAGGTACAGTCAATATTAATTGTCCCTCCAAAAGGCAGGGGAGAAAAAGCGTCCAAAGTGGGGATCAATATAATCCCCCTGCCAGTACCTTATCGAGCCTTTCTTCTAAAAATATATTTTTTAAACCATTGACAGGATTATTTAGGAAAGCGTTTACTTAGTTCTGCTAATGGAAAACCGTGATAATGAACTTGGAACAATAGGTTTTAGAAACATCAGCTCTTGGGAGATGACTGGCTTCCCACTCAGTCAATGCCGCAGTTTTTCTTTGAAAGGGGAGCAGCGGAGACTCAGGGGTGGAAGGAGTTCGGATACTTGATCTGCCCTGCAGAGTTGTGTTTTTTTTTTTCTCTCTCTTTTTTTTTTTTTTTTTGCATTTCCCATGAATTATTAAATGCACATCCAGCAATGCAAGGGAAGAACAAGCAGATGATTTCTGAGTTTGCTGATGGGCCAGTTGCTCCGTTCAGGCAGGACTCCACGTGGTTCTAGTTTCTGTGTGCGTCCCTAGAAATGGAGCGTGATCCTTACTGCATCTCAAGTGAATGGCTTTTCAAGTAGCCTGTAGTTTCCTTGTGGTATTCCCCTTGTAGTCCTATGTGGTGATGTAGAGCAAAGGTTTAAGAGGTTTTGGACAATTTATGTGGTTTGGAGAAGCTGTTTGTCAAGGAACAATATCTGCAACAACTTTTATGTTCAACTTGAGTCCCAGGTCCTTTGCTTATTTTTATAGCACCGTTGTCTGAGGTGTTGCAGCAGACTCAAAATCAGTGTGTAAATGGTGTTGGTGGTTTTGGTAAGGGGTTTTTGGAGGGGGCTGGGCAAGCAGGAAACCATTCTGGGAAGACATTAAAGACAGTGGATGTTGGGACCGCTGGAGGGCTCTTTGGAGAGTCTCATCAAAATACTTTGTCATGAATATTTCTCAAGCTGAAAACTTTACCTTGAGGGTAGTGGAATAGTGTGGGTGGGTCCAAGAATGGATTTTGGATTCAACCAGATTTGGGAGATGTGGGAATACTATTTCCTGAGACAAATTACAGGCAGGCATACCTTGCAGGTATCGTGGGTTCAGTTCCAGGCCACCATAATAAAGCAAGGCGTAATCTTTTTGCTGGTTGGAGGGTCTTACTTTCAATTTGTAAAAAATGCAACATCTGTGAAGTTTAATAAAAAGCATGTCTGTATTTATCCTCATCATATCTCGGTTTCCTAACCTGTACGACTGGGATCGATCCAACAATCCCACGAGATAACGCATGGAAAATGTTCAGTCAGAATGTTCTGGCACATCGCACGTCCTCATAAATATTATTTCTATTGTTATTGCTGCTGCTGTTAGGCATCTAGCCTCAGACAGTAGGTAGGGACATGTACAAAGATTTACTTGGCAATATGTTCCTCGCAGCATTGCTTATAATAGTGAACAACTGGATTGACTAAAATATATTATGATAAATAAATACAATGACTATTGTATTATTTGGCTATTGAGAGCCGTGTGGTTGATATTCATTGATAGAACTGTATTCACAATAAGTGAAACATTAGGTTGCAAAGTAGCATCATCCCATTGTTTGTTCAAACCGTACAGGCATAAATATATATTCACACATTATACATACATAACTAGATGTATCCCTAGGCCGTGGAATATAACTTTTTATGTTCTAATTCGTTTTATTTATTTATCTTTTTGCTTATCTGACATTTTTTTACAATGTCCGCATGCTGTTTGCTCTTGATGAAAATCTGTTTTTTTATTGGAAAAAAGAAAACCTTAAAATGGGGCTGCCAGCTGGGGGATAGCCTCTTTAATGGTTAAAAACAAACAAACAAACAAAACAGTCAGAGTGTCAGTCTGGCTTTATCAGAGATTTCAGGATGTGAACTTGGACGTGGTAGAGGTTGTGTCACTCCATCAGAAAACATAAGAAAGGGATGAAAGATCAAGAACATTTGAAAATGAGATCATGAGGACTGAGAACTATACAGTCGCTTGGCCCCATATATATTTTTGAAATAGAAGACTTACTGACATTTGAAAAATGGAGACCTGTGCCACTGTCTGGAGGTTGATTGGCATTTATGGGCAGTGTGAGGTGTTATTTGCCCCCCTTCCAGCACTCTTACCCCTCATGCACCCTCTGAATTAAATTGGATAAGCTATGAAACTTTCGAAAATTGCTATGTACAGAAAAGACTAGTTGTCGTTTTCAAAATATGACTTTTCTGGATAGAAATTCGAAAAAGTAACTTGTGACATTTTAAACACTTTTACGGATGCTTGTTAAAAAAGGAAAAAGCAAAAAAGAAAAAAGAAAATTGTACCTGTTCAAAGAGAAAAAAACGAGACAAACTGAGAATAGTTCCATACCAAGTCTTTATTGAAACAGGTGGATCTAAATCTCAATGGATTTTGTAAAAATTGAAATAATGTTTGGCAGGAGCACATGAGTGCTATAAATATCTATTTATATTCCTACCTCAGGAGTGGGCTAGGTCCCCTTAATTTTCTTAATAAATTGAAAATTATTCTCACAAATGCAAGTTTATCATTTCTATGATGCTACAACTTGACCCTTTGAGGTCTGGAATTTTTAGGGCTTTCAGCTGAATGTGTACTTTAGAGATGGGGTATATCTGTTCATGTATAAGATCGCCCTCAAATGCTTGTGAGCCCTTCTTTTTTCCTCCAAAGTGTTTAAGCACATTTATGAGTCCTTTATCTTTTTGACTCCAAGTATTTTTTTGCTAGGGAAACGTTATATTTGTCTCAAAACCAGCATACTCTGAAATATGTCCACAGACCCTTTTTGTAATCTAAGTATTTAATTCCAGGAATAACGCGTTTTCTTCTGTGATCCCATCCGTCTCTAACACAACTCAAAAGATGAGCATCATAAAGTATGCCGAATGCTATAAAAATGATGACATTATTGTCAGTAGAAATTTCTGAAAGGTTTGCTAGCAAGACTGTTCTACGTGAAAATTTAGAGGAATTATGTTTGCTTCCCTGAAATGCCCATTCTGCTTTCATTCCTTTCTTTGGTTTTGTGTTCTCTCTCTCTCTCTCTCTCTCTCTCTTCCACCTCCACTTCCGAATGCTTGCCATCTCTGTGTCTGAATATCTGTCTCCTCTTTTGTTCTGTCTGATATAGACCACTTTTATATTTCATGTCCAAAACCCTCCCCAAACCCCTCTTCTGCCGTGGGGTTCTTAGCTTTCCCAGTAAGATTTATACTCACCACTCATTTCCTCAGCGCCCTTTTAATCTTCAACAATTATATTATTATATTACTCTAATTTCATGCATAGTATTAGGAGATGAAAACTCAATGTCTGAATGTTTTATGATTTACTGTAGAGATCACAACTGGCTACTAGGTTGTTTTCTTTGATGCAAATACTGTTTACTTTTAATTGGTTGCTAGGTTTTTAAGATTTTACATGAAAATTTGGATTTTCTTTAAAAAAAAAAATCAGAAGATTTAACCATCCTGGGTACCCTACCACATGGCAACAGTGAGCTGAAGGGGAGGGGTAGCTCCCATGTTCTCCATGCATCACCGCCCTTCCCCTACCCTTTGTGGTCTTCTTTCACCTGTGTGACTCTGATTGCCATAGGCATTTGACTTTGCCACTCCTGTTCTCCTTCCTGCTCCTGCAGTTTCCTCTCCCTGAACACCCCCTATCCCTTCCCCCAAAAGAAGTGAGAAGAATGGGAATTCCTCTTAACGACGGCAGGACCAATAAGAAGGGGTCCCTTTGGTTGTCCCTTAAATGACTCCTGAGCTTGTCTATAAGGCTGGACCCAAGATCCAAGACAGAGAGTGTTGGTAAGAGAACTGCTAGGAAACAGCTAATGTTATTCAAGGTCACTCATGTCTGAGTCAATCAGCCATTTATATTAATGGGATTAATGGGTGTAATTTGTCCTCTGGAATTTTTCAGGTGTGATATTCCTTTTTCTAAACTTAAATATATTTTATCACAATCTGAACAGTAACAAAAGTTGAAAGAACTTAAACAGTCTAGTGGTGCATGTATTTTATAAATATACATATAAAAATACATGTATATTTGTGGTTCTTCTGGGAGGTGGAAGGGGTCTTTCAAGGGGTTATATCTGAGTTTTCCTTTTCCCATATGAATGTTTGATAACTTTTTTCTGGCATTGCCTATTCTGGCTGTGCTGATCTCTTCAAATATGCCAAGAGTACACGAGTGCCAGCCTATGCTTAGCATTCAAGAGATATTTGTTAAATGAATGAACATTTTTATTTATGCTTGTGAAACGGAGACAGAGAGAGGAGAAACAGCTTGCCTTTGGTCATACATGAAGTCTCTGAGAAAACCGGCGTTAGATTTGTTGAGTTCTGACATGTGTTTAAATATTTCTTCCCAATTCCCATCACAGTACATACATTATAATCCAGCTTTTCAGCAAATGTTCAATTTTCACTTACCACGAGACCTTGCAATGGTCATAGGAATTGGAGATTCGGATTCTAATTCATGCTTCCAGCAGGACTGCACTCAAATAATGCTTTCCAATTTTCAGAACATTTACAAACTGTTTCCCTGCTTAAATAATTGGTCGAATTCTGATATTTTGGGTTCCTAATTTCCTGTTCATATTGCAAACATCTTAGCTAGTGGTACCACTCTGTTGGCAGTGTTTTTATCAATGGCAAGTATGCATGATCTTGTATTTATGCATGTTTTATCAACCTGCAAACAATTCATGCCTTTGTTCTGTTGGGCATGTCCACAGAAGTCAGTCTCAACTCTTTTAGCAACTGCCGGCGTTGAGACCAGCATGTTTACTCCAAGCTCATATATGAGGTCTTCTTGAAGTTGTTCCACCTTACAAAATGAATGTGAGCTTGGTTTTGCTTGGTTTTCGTGCTTTGAGCAAGGCTTTGTCTGTGCAGCTTCATACAAGTTGCGTGCACTGCCTGTTACACCCAACTTAATTCATCTGTCAGAAATGATAAGTTCTTTGGAAGCATTCCATTCCCGAGTCTCCCAAGTGTATGTACACACAAGCACACCACACTCACACACACACAGACAACACATATGCCACCATGAACTGGGCATAGCTTCGAGCTGCTGATAACCTAGGCAGTCATGAAGAAAGCTTTACTTAGAAATGAAAGCCTCATCTGGAATGAGATTTCTCTTGTTTCTCCCTTCCTTGGGATGCCATTGTTGTTGCAAAAATGGAGATGAAGATGACAAAGAAAACCCACTAAAATGGAGAGAAAATGACTATAAAAACCACTGAAATCTCAGCTTCAAAAAAACATAATATGCACCACAGTGGGAAGTGTATTCATAGGTATCCCAGAGACTGAGTGGTTAGGAAAGATCACTTCATGAAAGGAGACTGATTCTGTCTCTATCTCTACCTCTATCGCTCTATCTCTGTCATCTCTATCTCCCCATCTGTATCATCTATACCTATATCTAAATCTATATCTGCATATGAATATATAGGTATTATTGGTGATTTCATGTTTCACCCCAGTAACTCTGACCATAGAATGGGTTCCTGCCTCCCTTCCATACCCCATTTTCCCTACTTCCTTCTGTGCTAGAGAAGTGACTAGGAGCTGGAAATATCAGGAGAGAATTGCAACATTATGCTGGTGATATTTCACGATGGTCCCAAGATTTCTATTTCCTGGTGTCTGTGTCCTGTGTAATCCATCCCCTGGTGTGTGGTTAAAGACTTGTGCATAGGATACGATGTGATGTCACTTCTGTGATTAGGTTACATGTTAAGGCCAGGGTGAAGCGATTTTACACATATAATTTAGGTCACAAATTGGATGATTTTAAATTAATCAAAAGAGAAACCATCCTGGGTGGGCCTGACTTAGTCAGGCAAGAGCTTTAGAAAGAGGGGCTGGTTTCTTCCTGAAGAGACGGATACATCCTGCATGGCTGTGACAAATCCACCAGCCATATTGTGAACTGCATCTGGAGAGAAATGGCCCCCAGGAGCTGAGAACCTCCATCTTACAGTTGCAAGGAACTGAATATTGCAAACGATATGACCGAATTTGGAAGAAGATCTCAAACTCCAGATGAGGACACAGCCTGGCCAACACCTTGACTGCACCCTTGTAAGAACCTGAGCAGAGAACCCAGCTAAGAAATGCCCAAAGAAATCAAGAGATAATATGTGTGTGTGTGTGTGTGTGTGTGTGTGTGTGTGTGTGTGCTGTGTTAAGCCACAAAAGTTTGGGTAAATGGCTAAGCAACAATAGAAAATGAACACAAACAATAAAAGGTCTGCGTGGTCAATAATGGGTCTGCTCACACCTGTGACCACCTGCCTCTTCCGCATCTTGCTTCTTCCACCTTCATCCATAAGTGAAACCAAGGAAGGATCTAGGTCAGAGTCTGAGGTGTGAGACAGCCTCATGCCCATTCTGACTTCAGAGGGTGCTCTTGCATGCATTTCTGTGAATTCATCTTTATTCTTATTTGCCTTATTACTGCAACAGACATAAAATAGAGAAATTCTCTTTTTAGGAAAAAAACAGTATTTAGCTTGCTCTGGGTTTGGAAACATCAGACGTTGGATGCTAGGAGTGGTAGCCTGCCTTGGACCACTCGCTGCAGACTCTTCATCCCGTAGCATTGCATGAGGAAAAAGACGTGTGACCGCCATCATATGCTTCTTTTATTTCCCTGCTCTCTTTTAAAATGTTCTTTCCTGTTCAGGCTTCGGGGCTTTTACTTTCCTCTTTCCCTTTGTGGGGTGGCATTTGCCTTGAATGTTGATGAGGAAAACTTGGTCCCTCCCCAAGAACTCATTTGGGGGTAATTAATTCTTGGCTGCACAGCAGTGCTTCACAACTGTGACTTTCTTAGGTACGGATTGACTGAGTAAATGTCCAGGCATGGGACATGAGCAATTATGGCATTTCCTTTTGCCAAAAATTAATCGTTTCTTGAACTTGCTGTAGTGGGGAATGGGAACAGTGATTGTGTGTGGGAGGGTAAGGATGGAATTCACACAAGGGCCATGAGGAAGTCCTTGAGAACATGGACTCTAGTCTCTTAAGTCATTTTCTTTGCAATTTTTATGCTCTGGAGCCCTGGAAGAGGACCATTCTAGGAAGCTGAACTATGCCTCAGGGAGATTACAGTCTATTAGGGCAGCAAGTGTGCAAAAATGACCGTTCATGAACTTTGGGTAGACGGTGCAGCCGCAAGTGCAAAGAGATGAAAGAGATAAACATAGGGAGACACACCGTATGTTTTAAGTAGACTTGGATAAGGGGATTTGGCCAGAAGAAAAAGAGTACATTGTGATGATGGTTTTTTTCATTGATTTTTCAGCACATATTGAACTTGGACGTGAAACTAGGCACAGTTTTAGAGAAAATTTTGTATGACCCAAGGCATGGCAAAATACAAATCAATTAACTAATACTCTGCTAGTTTAGAATTTGTGAGAATTTGGAATGTAAATTCTGCCAGGGCAGGAGGCATCTCCATCTTGTTCTCTGGAGCATCCACAATGCTTAACAGAGAGTTTTGCCCATGGTGGGTGCTCAGACTTGCCCATGGTGGGTGCTCAGACACAAGTGGGACCTAAGTGAACGAATCTCACAAGGAGCAACTGTTCAAAGGGTTTTCTAATAAGGTTAATTGTGTGATTGCAATTGCAAAAACACAAAAAGTGGGAAGAATGAACTGTTTACATGGAAATGATTGCTCAATCACAAAACATTGTTTCCCGTTCAGTAAAGCAGGACTCCAAAGGCTGCAAATGAATTCATGGATAGCCCAGTGGGATTCACTGTATATTTTGAATGTCCAAAAAAATATGTATTTGTTTTCAAAAATCGTATCTCATTCATTAGTCTTCCTTCCCATCTCACTTTCTGAATGAGTAAAATTTCATAAGGTTTTCGCAGATTCTCCTTTTCTATATTTTACCAGGTTGAGGGACAGTCATGGGCTTTGCAGGCTAAGTAGTCAGCCAGGCCTAAGCTCAGACAAGCAGTCCAGATCTAGAACATCTTGTAAAGCTGGGCTTCAGAGCAGAAAAGCAGGTTAGTATCAGGTCAGCCAGCAAGAACCCAGGACAGAGGAAAGGGTCCAATCTGGATGGACTGACAATGGCCATAGACTGTTCCAAAGGTAGAAGTCCGGATACGAGCATGTTGTGGAGGGGCCGCTTGGAGTAAACAGCAGAAATCGTACGTCTCATCTGATTAATGGGTCAGGAGCATAATAAGTTCAGGCCAGGCATTAAAAGCTGAGCTGTACTCCATGATGGTAGGCTTTCCTATTACTCCATCCTCATCTAGAAATGACCAACTCTATGGCTGTCCAGTGAGGTCGACTGATCACAGCACCCCCTCCCCCGCGCCGTCCCCCAAAGTCTCTCTTCTACATATACATACAATTTTAGCTTTAGCCACTCTGGACCCTCTTCATGAAAATACCTCCTGCTTTCTCAGCCTCCCTGGGCACATGATGGCAGCTCCGTGTAATGAAGAGTTACTCTATCGCTAGTTTCTTAGTGACTATTGTTAAATGCTCTTACGAGGAGGCTGGGCATATGAAAAGTGTCATATAAACTCAGATTTCTGTTTTAGGGAGCATGAGGTTATGTGCACAAAAGACCTTTTGCTGGATTGTACATTAGTTACCTCATTAGCTTAAAAACAGAATTCTAATGTAAATTATAGCCCTCGTGATTACTCAGAACCACAGTTCAGATGGAAAGTGAGCCGTTTTTTCCCCCATACCTTCACAAACCAGTAGCCTCCAGAATAAATTACTTATTGCACCGTATGCCAACTGTCCTTAAAGAGGCAACACTTTTTCACAGATGGTAGGTTGCCACACATTCCAAGCTTGTGGTAGTTTATCCTCTTTCTGCCATTTCCTGTAGGCTCTGAGCTGACTGAGTTCAGGTCTTGAGCGTGAAACAGCTCAAGAGTTGTTCCATTTGGTTATAGCGACTGTGTGTCAGAGAAGGTCGATGAAAAGGAACATCGAGGACCTTGCAGACACAAGACAGCAGTCTCTGTGCAGCCCTCAGATGCCCCCACATGACTCCCCTGAGCCCACAGACTAGAAAGCCAAGGGAATTTGGCTCATTTTCTCCGGGATTCCAACTGCCTCGCTCACTCGCTAAGCACCGGCATGAAATGCTCTACAAACTCCTTAAATGAGAGTCCCCATTATGTATTTGCATTTGTGAGTACGTGTGTGAGTCCAGGAGAATATAATCGGTGCTGTCAGGTCTCCATTAAGACTTTAAAATGGACAGCGAATATCCTGATGGCTGATGCTAAAGTCCCTGCAGGATACACCTGCCCAAGAGCTTCAGAGAGAAGGGATAGAAAGTTCTGATCTTTCTAAGAAAGGAGATAACACTGCTTTAAAGTCTATTGTTATTCAGTGGACTTATTTTACAGTCACAGGAGAAGGAAGGGGCGGTGGCCTGAAGTTTCACACGTTGCCAACAGGAGGATGGTGGTCAGTTCCATTTGTTCTTGACATGGCTAGGTCCTGCTTCTGTTTCCAGTTCTTTAGACATCCCAGCGCATTCCCCAAAGAAACCCTCTACCCATCATTATCATAGTTGAACAGATGGTTCTGAGCAGTTCTCTGGATTTCTGGATGATGCCAAGTGAAAATTAACACTCATGGGGATTCTCTCTTATTCTAAAACCACAATCTCCATCTTGGTATTTGGAGACCATGTCCCAGCTTGGGATGTGTCAGAGTTTTCACCATTTCTGTGCCCCTCAGGCAAATAGGCACAGGGGTGGAGTCTGCTCTGAGAAGGCTATGTGGACAGTTTTAATTTCTTATCTCTCTTTATTTCTTGATATTTTAGGTAATGCTTGTCAAAAATTATTATTCCGTGATCAGCTCAGTGATGTGTAGAGAGCAGTCATAAGTAAATATACATGAAATGAATGAATGAGTAATTATTGGGCAACATTACCTTCTGACACATTACACATTTCTTGATGTGTTTTTTGTTGGTCTTCTTCACTCGAATATAAGTTCTGTGAGGGCAGGAATCTTGTTTTAGCCAAGGCATTTTTTTCCAAACAGGGGACAGTAGGCATTTCATGCATGTTTGTCAAATGAATGGATCCCCCATGGGGACTTAGTGAGTGAACTAAATACCGTCGGAATTCCATTTCCGAGGGTATTTCTGAATTGCTTCCTTCTTTAAGTACTCCAGCCAGCACAAAGCTGCCTTGAAAGCTAATATTTGTTGAATGGTGTACTGTGTTCTAGGTACTGGCACAGAAGTTTGTTGACACATGAATGAGTCTTTTCATTTACAATCCTGTGAGGTATGCATTGTGATTATACCCAATTTGTAAATGAGGAAACTAAAATTTACAGAGGTTAAAGACTCGCTGACGAACATAGGTCAAATAAGGTGAGAGGCCAGGATTTGATTCCAGGTCTGATTAACTCTTTAAACTATTAATGACTTCCCATGTCTTTACTGGACTTGTTTGTTCACCCAACCAATCAACTACCCTACACTTATTGAGGCCTTTCTATACAGGCATCATGCTGGGTGCCTGGCAGCGTGGTCTCTGCCTTTTCTATGTGGTAAGTAGGAGAGGGGGTCAGGGCAGGGATCAGGGGAGGAAATGTAGGTGGGTCTGTATGCACTAGTAGGGTAAACTGACAAGTTTCAGCCAATTTACTTCACCAGTATTCCCGATGGAGGGAGGGGGTAATGAACAGTGAAATGTCCCATAGCCGGATCAGAATGACAGTCTGTCTGAAGGAGGTGGCTGCTGCTTCCCAAACAGACGTGTGTTGTGTTCTGAAATGGAGCTCTTGTCAGTTTCCCTCCAGTCAAGTTAAACCTAGAACTGTCCCTTAAAATAGTGGCCCAGTCTGTGTTTTACCCACTTCACTTCTTCTTAAAATGGAAGTTGATAGAGAGCTGTTTGTGGCGACAAGGAGAAGACGGAAGCTAGTGAATACGTTGTCAGCACCCAAATGTACAGCTTCTCACTGCCTGTCATCCTAACGGGCTGATTGACTCCTCAGACCTGCTTATTGGTTTTCATTTAGGGCTGTATTATTTTCACGTCACTCACATTGCTTCACGATCCCAGTGCCATCTCCAGAAGATACCTCTAGCCGAGCAGGAGCAGAATGAAGGCTATGGAAGAAACTTCGCCACCTTCTTTTCTTGCTTCTTTATTTGCAAAGTTTCAAGATGTTTATATTAGCTTTCTAATGCGAGACTGTGTAGGCGAGGCTGTGTGTTTTACCATCAGAGTCTCAATTATGTAAAAATTCTGATAAAATAGGGAATAATTATCAGAAGTGTTTTGCCTTCCTTTTTTTTTCACTTTTTTTTTTTTTTAATAGGCTGTGGGACACATTGCAGCAAATATTTCACACGGGAGTTTGTGTCACTATAATAATTAATGCCAGAAAGTTATGTGAAGGTCCTCCTGTATTAAGTAAACTAGCCCTTGCTGAGAATGGAAAGATGAATGGTGGGAGAGTTGAGGAGAAAGCTGCTATAAAAATGACCTAAGTTTATCTTTGCTGAGAAAGGTTACTATTTTTCTAAGACAGTGACAGAATAGTAACATCTTCAGTTAGCAAAGAATCGCACAACTATGTGATCAGATGTTTATAGAGGTTGCAAGGGAAAAAAAAATAACAGGGGACTGTGCTTTGCCCAGTTTTGGTTTGCTGCCCTTCTAGTGATTAGATTTTGTCAACCTGTTTTTATAGAAAAAGGCATTAGATCTTCAGCACTTCTGAAGGGCAACCAAACTTGAATGCAGCTAGAGATAGCAGTTATTCTACAGCTAATGTTATCATGGGGGGTGAATTATAGGTATTGGCATTTAGCTTTGTAAACTGTGCTTACCTAGGGATTTTAATAAAGCAAGGATTGAAGTTTTATGTTTTCCCTTCCTAAGAACATATAGCATTTTCACCCTGAGACTTTATTAGTTGTTCATATGGCTTCATCAAATCGCCATTCATAGGGTAGATGTACAAGAACTGGGAATAGATATATTCCAACCAGTGGAATAATATCTGGTTGTAAGTCAATATCTGCCAAGAAAAAAAAAAAAAGCTCCTAAGGATCCTTTGTGTTCCCTTTAAATAAAGAGCTCTTTTTCTTCAAACTTCAAATAAACTTTTATCTTCCCCAAGTGGATGTGAGACCTTCAGTGCCTCTAATGAGGACCAAGCCAGATGGACAGTGGCCTGACTCAGTGTTGGAAAGTTCAAGGGAAGGGTCCTGGCTGGTTACATAACTTCCCAGCTGGGTGATACCTGGCTGACCATAGGGACCGTGTTCCCTCCCTCTTCTCAGGCATCCCCAGACCCGCTTCTCTGTTGTGTTTTGTTCACAGTTCTCACCCACCTGCAGTAGGAAACTTTATTGAATATTCTGACCTCATTCTCTGGGTATTGCTCCCAGGATGTCACTGCAAGGTCTGTGTATAGAGTAGGTGACTCAAAGGGCTGCACTGCAGAGCTGAGGTCTGCAGGGCTGAGCTGCTGAAGAGAGCAGCCCTGGGTTTATATTTCTCCATCAGTTCTTGTCTGGACCACTAGAATAGTCCTCTAACTTGCACCCTCCAATGGACCCATTCCCAATCCCCAATGAGCTCCGTCCCCATACGATAATGAAATCATAAGATTTCCGGGTTTGTGGTAGGTATGTCCTCTCTTCCCTACACTCCTCCATCGATTCCTCTCCATGTTTCTTTTTAACCAGTCAACACATTTTCAGCCCCAGCTACGATGCCGTGATGATGACTTCTTCCCTTTTCTCCTTTACTGCATTTTTTCCCCTCACTATTTGTTCTTTTCATAGGTCCGATCCAATGTCCTCTCCACCAGCTTAAGCGTAGCACCTCAAATCTAGAAACCTCCTTTTGTGTCTAGAGATGAAAATGCGAATAATATGGCACTTAACGCTGCTCTCTCATTCCCTGTGATCTTAGGGCCATAGAACTATAAAAAAAGCTGTATCTGACAGGATTGGTAGAGATTGTCGTAGCTAATTAGCTCATTTAACAAATGAGTGGACTCTCAAGGGGCTGGGGGGATGATTTACCAAAGGTTACCCAGCTGGCCGTGGTGGCCTTAGGACAGGACTCACCAGGCTGCCGTCTCCTGCTCTCTCCAGTGTATCAAGCTGACTTCATTCTTAACAATACCCAGGACAATAAATTCCTTTACCTTATTTTAAGTGTCTATTTACCTTCTGAGTTTCGCCAACCTGTTTTGAAAAAGAATCCTATCTTTTTTTGAAAAGCTCTTCTTTTATTTCACATTTAAAAACTATGACTATGAATTCCCTTACAAGTTTAGTGCTTATAATTTTCTTTAAGTCACCAGCTTCAAGACTCTTTGTTGCTGTCTTTTAAATTTAAATTCACTTTCTTAGAAATAACCTAGAGACCGGGGACATTTCTTTAGTGTCCTGTCTTAAGGATTCTTCCTCCTTGAAGATCTAGTCTTTGTTTGTAAGCAGATTGTCTTAGTCTGTTCGGGCTGCGATCATAAAAATAGCACAGACTGGGTGGCTTAAACAACAAAGATTTATTTCTTACAGTTCTGGAGGATGGGAAGTCCAAGATCAAGGTGCCAGTAGATTCAGTGTCTGGTGAGGGCCCACTTCCAGGTTCGTCGATGGCTGTCTTCTCCCTGCATTCTCACATGGCGGAGGGGGCAAAGAAGACCTCTGAGGTCTCTTTTATAAGGACTCTAATCCCATTCATGTGGGCTCTGTCCTCATGACCTAATCTCCTGCCAAAAGTCCCATCTCTGAATACCACCACTCTGGGGAGTAGGTTTCAGTACACGAATTTTGGGGAGACAAAAACATTCAATCTGTAGCACAGGTGGGATGTTTCTAAGTCATGAGCGCTGTTGGAAAGCCCTCAAGGAAGATAAGGATGAGCAAAGGCATCGGATGAATATTTTTTGTGTAGCTACTATGTGTCTTACAAACATGACCTCATTGTAACCCTCCCAACAATCCTCTATCAATGTGACTTTTATTTTACGGACAGGTTAAAAATAACGAATTGGCAAGTCACTCAAGTAGTGAGGGGTCTAACCAAGATTCAACCCCAAATTCGTCTCCGTATGAAGCCTGTATGAAGCGTGGTTGGTATTCTTCTAGTAGTTGGCCGTTTCAGATCCAAGACCTTGAATTTTTGATGTGTGGCTAGTGTGGTTTTTGAGCTGTTGATTTAATTATTTATCTTTTACGGCAGAGGAGTAACACCATCCGTGATTTCCCTAAAGAGATTTATAAATTGTCCCTTTCATTTTCTGTTTTATCTGAACATCCCTTGGAATTTAGCATCAACAGCTGAAATCTTCCTTGGGTTAATAGTTCATAGTCATAATCAAACCTGAATGGAGATTGGCAGACTGAAATTAATTGTTTTGAATTAAGCGGTGGCGCAGGTCTTCACTACTCCTGTGGCACAGGAAATCACCAGTTGTGTTTTTGTCATCCCGACTGGTCTGGACCTTTGATTCCCCAGTCCTGGAGTGTTGTCTGTCCTCAATGTGGAGGCTGCATTTCTGTCCTTCAGATCCCCCGTGCCACTTCTTTTAGAAACAAGAGGGTCTTTGGGCTCTTCTTTTTACAAATTACAGGTATTATTACAGAGTTTCCCCTCTGTTCAACTTGGAAAACATAGGTGACAGAGTGGTCACAGCTTTGAGCACCAGAGACTTGCCTGGGTTAGAGTTTTTTTTCTTAATCTGCACTAGCGACACAGAGGGTTTGAATCCCAATGACCACTGAACCCAACGATGCCCAACATGAGTTTCATCTCGCCTCTGTTTCAAAGACCTATCACTCAGTGCTTCACAACATGGGCACACCATGTGTTTTTGACTAGTGCCAAAGTGTAAGGAAGTCTGAAAAATATCACTGTTTTATATTTTTGAAGATTGCGGTGCTATTTATATAATGATAGCCACTGCTTCCCTTTAGATTTTGTCTTAACATTCTTTTTTCAAAAGGACTTTCATGTATGTTATCTCAATCCTATAATCCATTTTTCACACTGAAGCCAAAATCATCTTTAAAAAAAAAAAATCAATCTGATGCTATCACGTCCTTGCTTAAAATCCTCTATTCACTTCCTGTTGCCCTCAAAACAAATGCCATTTTTTTTTTCCCGTGGTTTGAAAGTTCCTGCAGGAATTCACTCCTGCCTACCTTTCCACTCAGGCTTCTGCTCGCTCAGTCGTAGCCGTTTTGGCCTTTTACCTGTTCCTGGAACTCACTGCTACTACTTCTCACTGCCGTTCTCTATGTCTAGAATGCTTTCTGTGAAATTGTCTGGGTGGCTGGCTCCTTGACCCCCGAAATAGTTGTCAGCTGCGTTAGTCCTCATGGCCTGGGTAATGCTCATGAATAGGTTTACTAACACTGCAGCCCAAACTTTCCCCTTTTCCTCGCTCAGATCTCCTTTGACTGCATGTTTTTCTCTCCTAATTCTAGTCCTTCATCTACTGGATATTTGTTGTAGGTCTTTGTTGTCAATATAGTCAATTAAGTTCCCGAAAGTTGAAGGAGAATATCTTGGGTTTTTCTGTGATTTTCCCTTTCGGTGCTCTTCATTTGGATGGTAAGAAGATAAAAGGGCTGGCATCGCAGTGGAAAAAATACTGGACTCTGAATTAGGGGATATGTGTTCACAATTGGCCCCCTTGCTAACCAGCTGTGTGCGTATCAGTAACACATCCAACTGTCTGGGTCTTATAGTTTCCTCTTCTGGAGAACGAGATGCTTTTGACTCCATCTCATTCTTCTTATTCATAAGCAGAGTTTTCAAACATGACCATGATTCCTTGTGTGGTCACAACAATGAATTTCTCTGTGGTAATTAAAAGAAGATAAGACTAAATAAATCCATGACTGAAATGAACATGGCTTTTCCTTTCTAATTATTTCTATGTTTTGCAAAAGATTCAAGACCCTGCAAGGTGGACCCAGTCCCATGTAATGTGGGTCCATTTCCTCCCTGTAATTATATTTAGTGTGTCTGACTGGAATAATTCATAACAACAGAAAATGGGACATTTGTGGGTTTGTGTGGCATGCCAGGTGGCTAGATTCAAACTGTGAGATGGTCACATGTAATGAAGGACACACAAGGTGCATTTTCTAGTCCTTTATCTTGAGATTTCTATGGAGAACTTGCCAATTCAATATTTTGTCTAGTTCTTTTTGTTTGTGTTTTTGTAGAAAACAAAGCTAGGAAAATGTTGTCAATATTGTCATAATTGTTAAAAAAAGTGCAGCATGCACTTTTGAGAACCATAATTAATGCTGGGATTATGCCAGGATCTCTTGCTTGATTTTCATAAAACCATTTCTACTGTCTCAATAGCGAACTGCAAGAAGATCAGTGACTTCTGCTCTCTGGAAATGATGAATCAGGTCAAACTGAATTTCTAAAGCATAGAAGAATGTTTCCAATTTCCAGACACTCCAGAAAAGTTTGTCCTTAAGTTCTCTTTTTGTGTGTGTTTATCATCCAATTTGTGTGAAAGAGAACAACTAAATAACAAACCACGTGGAATGACTCTCTTCCTTATGGTCATGACATTTGGCGGATTGTATGCCCCCCTCCTTCATGTCTTGGTCTGTTTTGTGATAGATATATGATTTGGTGGATTATACCTCTTCTTAAACTAATAGGTTCATTGTAGCTCTTCGGATACTTGAAGAATGCCCGTTTGGGTGCCACACTCTAATTAACGGCTGGTACCCAGCTGTAGGAGTTTACAATTCTTTAACAGCTTTTCTTGTGTTGTCACATAAAGTTAGCTCTCTCTGAAGACAGGCTGAGTTTACACCAGTTAATGCTCTTGAAGGAGATTACCGTAATTACCAGTGATCACTGTTTAATGCTTCTCCATCCAACCCCACCTTTGCCCTTTCCAAGACAGGATGCAGAAGAAAAAAAGTCAGTGACAGCAGCTTTATAGCGAGCTTGATTTAGGTTACAGGAAAACTGATTCTGCTCTGGCTTTTGAAATATTCCTAGGCTCAACAATGCGCTATTTCCAGGAATTCTCTAGGATGTCAGTTGCTAGATTGTTATTACACTTTTACACAATGAATCAGGTTCTTTTTGAAGATGTACCATGTTCTCACTTAAAAAAAAAAAAAAACTTGGGAGAAAAAAATCATTTGATTTCTTCCTCTCTGTTTCTTACAAGGGCAATCTGTATAGTTCAGTGTGAGACTCGGTGATTGCTGTAAGTGTTAGCGAAGCAATCAAGGTACTTCAAGGATTCCACACAAAAAATAAAGGTACATCTTGAAGAGATGAATTATTCCCCCCCCCATTCCCACTAATTAATAGCATATGATAACAAAAGGAAGTCATTAAAACTTGAAGGTATGTTTTTTCAAGTCACATTTATCAAACATGGTAAAGGAATCCCCGAGCTCTATTAGTTCCTGTGTATTTTTAAGATGATATATGGATTTTCCTTTCTATTGTTCAAATGTGAAGATGTTTTAAAAAGAAAAACATGCTTTTATTGCCATTTTTTAAAGTATTGAAGGGGATGAAAAGGAAAGTATAATAAGAGCAGTATATTTTTATGTCAAAAGTAACCTTTCTATGGTACTCTTTAGATAAAACTGAATATTGGGTAAGAAAGAGAAAGATAAGTAGTTCCCTTATTCATCTTAGTCCAAAATCTATTTTACTCACTGCTGGTTGTTGGCATTGCACGATGATCTGACATAGTACCGGATCAGATTATCAGAAAAGAAGGAGAGTCCCGATTTAATAGTTACTCACCAAAATTTTGCCCTTATCTCTACATCACAGAAAAATAAGTAGTTGTTAAATTTCAAATCCTGTAGTCTTTCTGATTTATCATCAAATTGTGGATACACTTAGCTGCCTAGCATCAGGGAATCCAATAAGTCCTGTCACATAAGAAGAAAGGAAAAAATACCATTGGATAATGGGTTACATTCTCCCCCACAGTGATTTATTTCTGTCACAAGACTTAATTTTATCATAAGGCAGATGCTCTGTCTGTATCAGTATATTCATTTCTGCATTTATCTGCTTCATTAAAAAAAAAGGCACCTGGTACATATGTAGGGATATATTTGGCTTTATTATATGCCCTGATAACCCACTTATATGCTATTTAATCACATCTTTAATTTCCATATTTTTATGATTTGAAAATTCCTTCGCTATTTTATAAAGGGGATCCAATGCAAAGGGGTGGGTGCCACGGCCAATTGCATGGGGTAAGCATAACAGCTACAGAAGGTGTTCACATCTGAGCGCTCTGGTACCAAGTCTCTAAGATTCATGTCAGAGGGAATAAGCAGAGTTTGCCGGGGTTATCAGGCGATAGCTGGGATGAACTGGTGACAGCCTCTGTTATGAATTCATTTTGTTGGCCTGTATGTGGAAAACATGGTTACCTTTCACAAAATCTGCAAGGTAGACATATATATATATATATATATATATATATATATATATATATATAAAAGAAGGGGAAAGAAGGGAAAAAATGAAGGAAGGAAGGAAAATAGGAAGGAAGGAAGCCAGGAACTTACAAAAAGAAGGAATAAGAAGATCCCTTAGTTTTATTTGGTCTGAGTCACTTACACCTCACTGCAGAATATTTTAATGACGTGCTTGTGTCTCATCAACTTGACCCTCCCTGCAATCTGCCACTTCATACAGAGTCTGCTCCTCTGAATAATCATCCCTGTCTTTGGGGCAGCTGAGGTCCACAGGTTGGAATCCTCCACCAACTGTCATCATTCCAGTGGAGCAGCTACATCTGTTTCCACGTTGCTCCTTCCTGCGGTCTCTCCATTGCAGAGTGCCTTTCCTCCCTCCAGTGCAAGGAGGTCCCACGGAGACATGGTCAGAGAGCTCAGCTCCTCAGTAAGCTTTGAATACCTGCAGTTCCCATTTTGACATTCAGCCCAGAGGACTTTCCTGTTGTCAGCTGCCAATGACAAGTGACAAGACAAACTGTGACTTCTAGGCAGTTTCCCAAATCCCTCTTTACCTTCTTATGGCTTCTCTTCTTTCCAGGCCTGCAGCCTCATCTGATTTCCCTTAAAACAACAGCAACCACAAAAAATCAGCCCCAACCATCACACCATGCCCACCCTCCTTTTTTTTTTTTTTTTTTTTGGCACCAAAGAAGGCACTGAAGTTAAGGGAGATTGTGATGCAGAGTTTCCCAGATTTGCATTTTAGTGAGATCCCTGCAAGAAAGCTAATAGACAGGAAAGGAGACCAAGTTAATGACAATTCTCTAAACAGCTGTTGTACCATTCAGCTCCACTACTTCAGTTAATTAATCAGCACCTTGCTGGCAACTCTGGGGGAGAGACTCGTTAGATACTGGTAGCAAACAGACAATGCTTTCATATCAAATATGTTCAACAACATCTAATACAGTGATAACTTCCACAGAAGAGGGCAGGGAATACTGGGGCTTATGCAGGCGCTCAGGAAGAGGCCCTTGGTATTGTGTAGAGACACACTTACTAGAAGTGCTGCATATGTTGTCTTTGTCTGTAGCCAGCCCAAGAGAAGGTGGGCCAAACAATCTCCTGGGGTCCCTGTTGTCATAGATGCCTCTTTTTATTGTGATAAACAAATACGTATTGGTAGGGGGATCTCCATGTTCATGATACATAATAAATTAAGCATCTTCATTTCTGATTTTAGTCACAGTATCCCATTTGGTGTTTTAATCATTGAACTAGTCCTCAAACTTGACAACAACTAAGGGAGATCAAAACATTCACATATAGGCCACTCACCAAGCTAGCTCAGCGTTTAGTATGAGAGCTATTGACTCCTAAGCTTCTCCATGACTTTTTATATTCTAAAGGGAAGTGACCTCTTGTTCCCTCCAGGAAGTCAATAAAGGCATACATATTTTATGAATGATAATGCACAGAAATCTCAAACAGACAAAATTATATCTATATCGGGCCAATGTACTCTGTGTTTTCTTACTCTTCCAAAACTGTTTTCAGTAAAGTCGGTGCTGAGTTTAGTGTAACAGTTGTTTTACTCTAAGTTTCCTTTTATCTCATGACATTCTCCTTGATTAATGAAGAACGTACCATTTTGCATAGTTCTTATTCTACTTTCTCATGTGTACCTATATGTCTTTACCCTGCCTTTATAAAGAGATAATGTGGAAACATGATGGCTAAAAAATAAATAAAAAGATTTATCAAGTGATACATAGTGTTTCAGTTAAATTTACATTTCCCATTATTGATGTAATAGAAAGACAATATTGATTACAATAAACAATATACATAATTATCACGTAAATCTTAAAGAGACACATGAATGCATTTCATGTAAGTGCATGATTTTTATCTATTTTGTCATTTTCCAGTTTTAGGAATAAAACTGTGAAGTAGAAATTGTCTTATGTGTGTAAATATTATCATGCTTTGGGAATTCCCTTTGGATTCTTTTCGCTGATATTCTCACAAGTAAAATAGAGCCTTCGGTTTCCTGCCCACCTGCCCGGGGTCAGACAGAGAACTTCATACCAAGGACTTGAGCTTGTGTTAACCAATTCGTTCGGGTGATTTATCCACTTGGCCTGCATGTACTGATGTAGACAATTATAGCTTCGGTTCTTTAATGAATCCTACATTATGGCAGAAGAATATCATTGAGTCTATAATACTCCAGGGAACTATAAAGAGAAATGTCCCTTTTAAATTAGCTTTATGGCGCTGAAGCTTTATGTATTTACTTGCAAGTTCAATATTAACTCAAAGTATGATTCTTGAACTGTCTCTATTAGCGACAACACTGCTTGTGCAAAGGGCTTTCTTAGCAGTTATTAATGGGAGTCTGTTTAAAATGAACAACAATTCCCACCTGCTATAGTTCCTTTTGCTACAGAGAGAGCAGAATGCTTTCTTAATCCTAGGTAATCTGACATACAAAACATAGATTAAAAAAAAGGACTTTTACCTAATCCAGCTTTTCAAAGTGTGATTTACTTTTAGGTTTGGTCTATAGACTTTCTGACTTTTTTCTTTTTCCAAATCATAGGTTCCCGAATTGTAACCCATTTAGAGTAGATGCAAGATGAAATTTACTAGCGAACGAGGCGGTGGCAGAGGGGTAGTGCTCGCCAATAGCTCAGCTATGGTGGATCCTGGGCTATTTGAAAATGATACATTGTGTCGTATAATACATGTCTTACTCTAAGTTTCCTATTACTGCATGATGTTCTCATCCATTAATTAAGAAGATAACCATTTTGTATACTTCTTACTTTCTCATTGTAACTTTACAGACTCTTTAAAAACTCATGTATTCATTCAAAGCTTAACCAGAGATGGCAAATATGGCACATGGACCACCATGATCGTTCTGATACCTCTAGCAGACATCACTAATGGATCATACCACCCTTCCGAATGAGCCATAGATAGCACGAGAATCTTTGTGAACACCAAGCTCCAGGAAGCCAACTGCTTCTCGTTGGTCAAAGATGGCACATGACATGAATTATATTTACTGCCCTTGGGCTAGAGCAGCGGTCGACAAACTATAACTCATGGGCCAAATATGCCTGGCCACCTGTTTTGGACAATAAAGTTTTATTGAAATGCAACCATGTTCACTCATTTATGTACTGTCTATGGCTGATTTCATACTCTGGTGGCAGAGTTGAGTAGTTGTGATAGAGATTGTATGGTTTTCAAAGCCTGAAAGTATTTACTCTTTGGCCCTGTATAGAAAATATTTGTTGACTCCTGGCCTAGCTTTTTATAGGTTTCCTGTGTCTAGGCTACCCTTGTTTTGAGGAAACAAAACATGTTAAGAAGCTCTCTCAGGGGAAGTGGGGCGGGAGAAAGGGAAGATCAGGAGAATGAAGCAGAGGGTAAAGCCTCCTGCCTAGCCAAGCTCTGTGAGCTGATCTTTGCAGTCTAGGTCAGGTCTGAGTGGCACTGAGAATGAGAAGCAGTGAGCTTGTTTCATGGGGAACCCTTTGCAGTTCTGACTGGGAAATCCTTTTTGGTTGAGACAGGGAAGACCAATGAAGAGAAGGGTTTTTCTCATCTGTGGAGGCTGCACTACAGTGGAAAGATCTTAGGTTTTCCCATCATCATACCAGAGTTGGAATCATGAGCACTCACTTCCTGTGCACCTCTGGGCTTTGGATACTAAATGAGGATGATACTATCTCTCCAGGTTCTTAAGTGAGGTAGCACATGAAAAGTCCTGGTAAGAGGTAAGAGTTGAATCATCGCTAGTCTCCATCACCTCCATTTCATCAAAGGTAGAAAATGCCATCACACCTGTGAAAGTACTTGTCAACTGCAGAAATGCTCTCTGCTTAGCATCTCTAAGAGTTTCTAGACTTCCATTCTTTCTTGCCTTTGAGGTTCTTCTGGATTTGGCCCAGAGTCAGGCTTTCTTTGGAAGGCTGAGTAGAATTTAAAGCATTCTATATTGCTAAAAAGCATTGTTTCATTCAGCTAATCAATAAACATATAAAACTGAATATGACTCATTTCCTCCCCACAGTTAACCAGAGGAATAAGCAATTAAATGACAAGGAAAGAGAGAGTCGGCCCATGGTGATGCCCCAGGAAGGACTGGCTCCTTCCCTGGGAAGTCACTTTCCCACAGAAGGGAGTCTTTAGCCAAATTTTGAGAGACGCATAGAATGCAGAGGGGTGAGCATTCTAGACCTGTGTATAACAAGGAAGTAAAAAAAAGCTGAAATCAAAATGAGAAGAGGTACCCACAGTTGGGTACTGCTGGGTAGCGGTAGGAGGCAGTCATGGAGAAAAATCACAAAATCTTTATGTGTGATGCTAAGAAAATTTGAATTTTATCTGCCATGACACTGAGGACCACTGAGGACCACTGAGGGACACTGACATGATCAAATGATGAACAAGTCCTTCAAAGAGTATTTTGGAGGTCAGAGAGGAATGGTAAACTGAAATATGGCCCTTGCAAGGAAGATACGCCTATGGCAAGATGGAAAAGTCCAAGTGTGTGTGTTTTTTTCCTTTTTCAGGGAGTCAATCTACACAACTTTCCCATATTTGTCTCCCACTGTGCAGCTCAGGATGTGGCTAGGACCAACAAGAACCCACCGTCCTTGTTTGGGTTCTCTGCGGCTCTACAGACTGTACTCAGACCTGAGAAGTGTTGATCTAATCCATATCATTGGGGATTTTAAACTGGAACTTGTCACAAAAAGAGATTGGTTATAAAATGATGATTTAGACTCACACTAAATTATATGAAACTGCTAACCTAGGTAGGCCAAGGTCAGCTTCAAGCATACTCTTTTAAATGTGAGTTTCCTTTTGGCTCGCCATCCTTCATGGAAGGAACTGGTAAACATTTTAAGTCTGGGATGGTCTCATTCCTGCTCTGTTGATTGTTGCTTCTGTTGGTCACCTTTTATGTATATGCAGTGACCAAATCCATTCCTTGGTAGAGTCTTGTAAAGATCATTTCTGGTGGGACTTCTCTGTAGCTACCCTTCTTGCAAAGCCTGACCAACTTCCTTTCTTACTTTAGTTGTATTTTTAAAAAATTTTAATGCATCTTTCCACCTCTGGCATCCTTCCATCTGGATTGCTGCTGAATCGCTGGTCTTCAGGCAGTGGGGTGTGCTGGAAGGAATGTGGACTTTGAAATCTGACAGGCTTGAGGTGGAAACCTGGAAGTGTCACGTCATATCTTTGTGTCCTTGGAAGAGGTTTACTCAAGTTCTCTCGTTTTCCTTTCCTTCATCTGTAAAAACGAAATTACTAGTACCGACCTTGCAGTTCATTGTCAGGTTTAGATTGGATATGAGGAATGTGTGTAGCATCGTGGCTGCTGCAATCTACATCCCTAGAAAATGAGGGCTACAGCGCTTATTAATAGTAGTGTTTTTCCCTCTCCCCTTCTTTGCCCAATCTGGACGAATGTTGATTTCCATCAGGTAAGCCTCCTTCATTAATGGGAAGACTGACTTCTCTACAGATTACTTCTCTCTTCTACCCCCTGGAAGACTTGCTCCCCAGGGAGCAAGACAGCCCTTCTCTATTGTCCTTTCTGAGTGCTATACTTGAAAGTCTTTCTGTTGACTCTTCCAGGCAGGATCAAAAGAACTCTGGGCTCCTGGAGCTTCAGAACATTTTAACTCTGCTCAGGAGCTCTAACTGGTGACTGCCTCCACACGGGATGACACAGACAAGGGCAGAATGGGTGTAAGCCGAGACACAGGGCAAAGGGCTCAAGTGGTAGTGCGAAGGGTGTTTGCCTGGAGATGAGGTGGTCCAGATTCTAATCCTCAGCTCATGACTAGCTTTTGGCTTGGGCATCTGAGCGGACTAGGGTATTTTACCTCCAGTCATATTACCTGGAAACTTCTACGCTCAGGTGAAATCGTCCAACACAAATATCAATCTTTTTAATTCTGAAGTTTCTTTAGGAAGAAACAAGTGCCCAATGGATTGTTGTAAAGCCCCTAAGATGCCACCGAGAAAATTACTCTTAAGGGTACTGAATGGCATCGTAGTCATTCAAGAAATTATTATGCCTTTGCTGTGCTGGTTAGAAAAAAACTTAATTTTCTTCTTTTGATCCTCTAAATGCTTGCTGTCTTTGCAACAGTCTGGGGACCACATAGGTAGGTAACAAGCAGTCAGGACAGCCTTTTACTTTAGTTGTCACGAGTGTAGGCTTGGGAGCTTCATCCAAACACTTTCAAGCCCTGACAAGCTGTGTGTCCTTGGGCAAGTTATTTACCCATTTCAAGCTTCATTTCAACATCTTTAAAATGGGACTGATGACATTAGTACCTGGCTCATAGTCAGGTAAACTATGAACAGATTATATAAGCAGCTAAAACAGGGAGAGCACAGTAGTAATTTCAAATACACTACTGCAAATGTGAGTTTATTTCTTGACCACCACTTCTTCTTCATGGAGGAACTTGGCAAAACTTTTCTGACTGGGGATCATTAGATGTCGGTGTTTTATGCCTGCTCTCTTGGTCCAGGGGACTGTCTCCTCTGTTCCCATTTTTTTATGTTTTCTGTACATTGCAGGGGTTAAATTTCCTCCTTTGGCAGTGAGTTGGCATCTGATGTGATTCAGTGTTGAAGGAATAAATAATCTGTGTAAGGCACTTGGTGAGTTAGCTGGCACATAGTGTGTACTCCATTGTTAAATATCATCGTTTCTCTTATAGCTTCTATAGAGTATAACTTATCCGCAATTGTTTATTTATTGCTGTGTACACAGCTTGCCCTTTGGTTTTGTTTTGCTTTGTTTGTTTATTTATTTGTTTTTGTAGCCCTTGTTTTTTAAGGGAAGGCAGAGTACGGCCAAGTCCCTTTAGATTCTAGGATTAGTGGATGATGCAAATTTGTCTTCTAAAGGGGACGCAATTAAACTTAAGCAATGATTTAGGTACCAAGAGAATCTGATTAAAAGCACCTAAGGCTCTTTGAATTTTTCCGAAAGAAAGTGCTATGTGAATTGAATATTGTTTAATTGAAATAGAGGATGTGCTTTTATTGGCTCTTTAAATGTTGAAAGACTGGCTAGAAGGAGCCTCCAGACTTTATTCTGATGTGTCCACATAGAGGACAAGAACAGTGGAGGGAAGAACAGTTTAAAATGGAAGCAGAAAAGCTGCAAAGGGAATTGAAGAGATTTTGATACAGTGGGTATAAAATTAATGGGCTATATCGAGCCTTTCAATCACTCTTTTAAAATGGGAACATGTAGCTTGTCAAAAGTATGATTCACATTCGCAAAGCCAGGTATCTTCCATTTAGCAGTGGTTAGGGAGATGGGTCCTGGTGTCAAACCCACTTGAGTTCAAACCCCAACTCTGCTGATTTCTGGGTGCAAACTTGGTAGGAAAGTTATGTAACCTCTTGGGTTCCCAGTTTCCCAATTTTTTTTTTTTTAAATGGAGACACGTACTACCTGTTTTATAGGGTTGATATGTGAATTAAATGAAATAATAATAATGTATGCAGTGCTTAGAACAATGCCTGGCACACAATAAGAATAGAACATAATAGTAATAGTATTATCTGATGATAATCCTAATTTTAATAGTAATACAATCAGGTGCACTCCTGTCTTCTGTAGTAACACAAAGGAATTATTTATCATATTGTTCATCGCATGTTATAAAAAGAATACCATGGTAAATTCCTTCCAAAATGCAGTGGCTGGAAAACGTCTTATTCTGTTGAACTGAGATCTTGCCCTACTATGGGATAGCATGAACTTGCTAGATTCAGGGAAACTCAGCACCAATGATTTTGTGCTCCAATATTGCAGCATTCCTCCACTAGGATTTCTTGCAATTTGTTTTTTCTTCTCTTTTTTTTCCCCATTCCTTTTTCTTTGTTTCTTGGCTTTTGACCTTTCTTCCATGTTAATTTTTTAGTGTAGCTGCTGAAATGCCAGGGGCATAGAGGTGAGAACGTGATGATGGTTTCAGAAGCTTGTATTCATATTTCTGCTCTGCCTCTTGTTAGTGGAGAGTGTTGAGCCACTGATTTAAGCTGTCCCAGTCTCAGTGTTCTCATTGGTCAAACGGAACTCTTACAAATGACTTTGCAGGGTTGTTGGGGCATATACACAGATGATGTAGGCTCCGCTATGGATTTTACCCAGCGCAGGATTTGACCCATAGTAGGCTCATTAGGTCACTGCCTCCGACACCTTGTTTCCCCCTTTATACTCTCTTTGAAGCTCTCTGTGGAAACGCTCCCCTGATGGGATGTGAATGGAGTAGCCCCCAGGCAGGAGGGGAAAGCAGCAGAGCCTGTGTTTGTGGAGTACTTTCTCAGGGTCAGATGTTCCTCTTCCCTATTAATTTGTGTTACTTGTAGATTAACCAGTTGTTTGATTCATTCCACAAATATTTATTGAGCAGCATTGTGCCTGGCACTGGGGGTCACAAAAGTAGAGAAGACATAGTTCCTAATTTCATCGCACTTTCATTGTAGTCTTACATCCCTACTCATCAAAATAACCAAGCCATCGGCCTGCCCATCGCTTTTATTGGGTCTCTGGGGGAAGGGCCATCATTTCCACAAAGTGGAATGACCCTATCCTTTGTGACCCACCTTTGGGGATTGAGCTTGGGAAGGACTGTCTCTCCTGGTCAACGATATGATTCTGGAGAGCTCTTTATTTCTCATTTTAGATGGGTACGTGAAAACTAAATTTAAACAAGCCTCCTACTCGTAAGGATGCTTTGATTGCACCCGGTGAGATGGTTAGATACTTTTATTTAGCATTTTGGGGAGCAGCTTTAGCAACAGATGTAAATTTTTTGTATCAGATGGTGATGCTTCTTTCCCTCTCCTACTTGACTTGATTTTTACTTTGTCAGGTGGTCGTGCTTTATTCCCCCCAATTAAAGGAATTGATTAAAATTTGTGTCTGTGTCTTCGGTGCTATTGCCTTTCTGTGGATCAGCTGTGAGTCAGTGATGCCTGCAGAAGCCCTGCAGGTGTGTACAGCTGACTCCACCTCCGAGCTGGAGCTGAGTGCAGTAACTCAATTCTCCAGTGATCAGGAAATGCCGAATGTGGTTCTCAGTAAGAACTTACTCTTCAGAGAGACCAGCAGAGGTCTGACGGCAGGAAACAGGAGATGGATGTTGTTCCTTATGTTTCTTGAAAGCCTGTGGCAGTTTTCTTATGGATAATGCAGTATCTTAGTAATTACTGTAGGAAAATGTTCTATCCTAATGTGTATTAGTTCTGCTTACTACAGTCTAGGGTATGATACTACTGAATGCAATGCTCGTGTAACATAATTTACTATTATTGGTATTGTTACTCTGTGCATTCAAGGTACACAGTAAATTATCGAAAAAGAGGCTCAATACTTTTTTGTTATTATTATCTATTATATATATTATATATACACTATATATTATATATATATATTATATATGAAGTGAGCATTAATAATAGAGACAGATTATATAAGGAAACTAATTGAAAAAAAGTCTTTTTGCCTTTTGGTGTAAGGATAAAACTTGTTAACTGTCGGTTTTTAATATATGTCATTATTTTCCTTGAAATCACTTTTTGATTTCATCAAGGAATCGTCTGAAAACAAAATATGTCATATATTAGGATGTTCATGAGATTGAGAGTCAGGAACTCAGAGTTCACGTCCTATTTTCGCAGAAAGCTTTATCATTCATTTACTCATTCCTTGTTTAATGCACTAAATAGTGAGCAACTAGCATGCTAGGGGTAAAGCAAGCAATGAAAAACAGCTGACAATGTCCTTATTCTCCTGGAGATTATGTTCTTAGATAAATTCTATAACTTTTCTACATTTTGGTTTCTACACGTTTTATAAAACAGATAGAATAGTGTCTTCCATCTTTCTTACCTGTCTCTTCTCCTCCCACCCCCGTTTCTTTGCAGGATTGTTGTGCCTGTCAAATGGGATAATACATAAGAACACTTTAGAGCACAAGTTAAAAATGTAAAGTCCACATGCCTCATGCCATACTGTCCTATTCCCTCACCCACTTGCACTTAGTTATGAAGACAAAGCATACATTTAAAAAATCTGTCAAGGAAGCAATACACTGTGAAACTGCTACAGAAACCATTAATTATTGACATGACCTCTTGTTAACCGAGGATTGAAATGTGCATTATTAAAAGAAAACTCCACCCCAAATTCTAAAGCCATTAATCTGAACGTTTAGAAGGTATTAGATCTTGTAATGATGAGGACATTAGAAACACTTTGATAAATATATACTTGATGTGAGCCTTTCCAACCTTGCTTTTTTACATAACAGTGTCTATATCAGGAAATGTTCAAATGTAAGATTTGTTCTGTAGAGGTCAAAGAATTAGTATGCTATTTTATACACACACACACACACACACACACAAAGTTATGGTGCAAATTATTTTTATGGTTAAAAATCGCTTATGTATTTTACATATAATATCTATTATGCATAAATATATGTAGAATATGTCTGTATATACATATTCATATAGACATAGTCTACATAACTTTCTCTATAAAGGGCAGTAAATTCATATATTCTATTGCAATAATTTCTAGTAATATGAAACATAACTGTATTCTAAATTTTTAAGAGAGCAAGAAAAGTTATTAATCGTCAGTGCACTCAATTTCTAACAAACTTGTCTTTCAAAGCTTTGTCTGTTTGAGGATAGCTTTTGCATTTGGGCGTTTCTAACAATATTGAACATCACAGTTATTCATTCTCTTTCATTTAACATGTATTTATAGATAATCTACAATATGCTAGTATGGAGCTGAGAGCTATAGATATGATGGTCAACAAACTAAGGCTTTACTCCCATGGGGTGTATTGTTGAGTGGGGGAATCAGACAAGGAACAGATGATTATAACTTAGTAGTGTATGTGTGAGCTCACAGAGGAGATGAGATATTCTGGAAACACACAGGAGAGGCTACTCTCGTGGGCATGGTGGGCGAGGTGGGGATTAGGAAAAGGCTTCCAGGAAGCAGTGACACACTGACACCTAAATGAAGAGAGTCACGTGGGCAGTGGGAGAGGATCATAGGGTGGTAGAGGCTGAGGGGACAGCACCTGCTAAGGCTCAGGGGCAAGGATGGAATGATGGGCTTACGGAATCCAGTGTAGTTTTGGAAGCCTGCAGTGTAGTACTTGGGAAGGCAGAATGGTGAGCAAGGAGTGTTAATAAGCAGGCAAAGGTTAGAGGCTGTAGTGGAAGAAATCCTACTGCAATGAAACCACTTTCTGCAGGCCTTTAGATCTGGAGGGTATCCCGGGTGTGTTACCCGTGGCTCAAACACAGACCCGCCTGAAAGGGAGGAAGGTGGACAAACTCGATAGTCTTAAGAGTGCTTTCAGCAAGTGAGTTTGCGATTCTGTGTCTTTGGTTTGATATTTCTGCCACATGGGCTACCACGAGGTAGATTCCATTTTGCATCATCAAATACCCACAATGCTTGCTGTAAGAAGTGTGGTGGGACTTTAGGTTTGAAAGTAGCTCTGGATTCCTTTGAGGTTTACTTTTCCCTCAAAGTTGAGGTTCTGTGTTCTTCTTGGTAGTAGAATCACTAATAAAATGCTGTTTGACAACCTGTAATTACTAAGTTATATAGGAGAATTTGAAGATGAAAAAGAGCAATAATATTCTTGGTGTGTGATATACGTTCTGTGTATTTCTTTTTGATTCCCTCTCTGAACATGCCATTTATTTAACATGGAGGGTCAATAACGCTTCATTGTTTACTAATATACTCTGGAGACATGATACTGTGTAGTGTACTGGCATGCTGGAGTTTGAATTTTGTGTTTTCTGGGTACTGGGTTATGTGACACAAGGCAATTTGACTTTTCTCAGACTCAATTTCATCATAAAATACAGATGATGCTACCAACTGTTATTGTGAGATTGAAACAACGAAATGAGATTATGATTATCAAATGCCTAATGGAGTCTAGGCTTCTGTAGGCTTTTCCTGTAAGAATTATCCCTACCTCCTGAGGAGAAATTCGATTGCTCTGAGCTTGTTGAGAAGCCATTTAGAACCGTGTTCACTTGGTAAATACTCCCCCATTACTCTTGCAAGTAGAGTCTTATTAACTATTACTTTTAACTGAATATAACCTGGAGTCATATACAAATCGTTTTAATTTGAGAACCTGAGTCAAAATGTCATTTCATTTAAGTTTAATTGATGAAGAATGCTATGAACCAGAAAGTAAGGTAAAATCTTTCTTTTTTTTCCCCCCTAGTTAATCTCTATTAAGTATAGGTAAATATTTTAGACTTTTTAACTCTGCCTTACAACATTTTAATTAATACTGAGATGCATTCCCGTGAACACTTTTCTTTCCAAATGTTTTCTGAAAACAAGAAATTCTCTAATTTTCAGATTGACATAGAGGAGGCCCTCAATACAAAGTTTACCTTTAATAACTCATCAGAGATTTAAAATCTGAGGCAGGTTGTTTTAGAACTGGAAAGGGCCTTGGGCAGGGCCAAGTCAAGTCTTCCCATTGTACAGACAAGAAACTGAGATGAAGGGTCATTGTCCAAAGTCATACAGTTGGGAACTTTGTTGTGTACTTAGGGTTTAGTTTCAGAACTGAGGCTGGAAGGGCAGGTATTCTATTTCTTGACCAATATTTCAAGTTAGTTTACCATTTTCTACCATCATTTCCCCATTAAAAATTGATTGAGATGTGACATATGCTTTTGGCATGACTGGTTTTCATGAGAAATAGTCCCAATAAGAGCCATTCTATTTTTTGTTGTTGCTCATTAACTTGAGTTTAGAAACAGCTAAACTTCTCATATGCTCTCTGTAATCCTTTGACAATTTTGATTTGTGTGTGGTTTTATATTTATATTTTTAAAAAAATCATGCTCAACTTTGAAAACACCTTCTACTGAGACAAGTATTTGGTCAAAGTCACCATACTTACCAGCAGATATACACTGACCTCTGCTTCCTACCTGTTTCTTTAACTGAAATATTTTTTCTAAAAATACTAAGCATCAATGTCTGCAGTTCAGAACTGGTCATCTGGAAAAATTATGGGAATGTATCTAATTTTCCTAGACTTTCCGACTTTGTGCATAACAACCCCCTCTGAACAGTGAATGGAGCTGGTCAGCAGGAACTAACACAACTTGCCTCTTCCATTGACTTTCCATCAAAACGGATACTCTGTTAGGGGAGCCTTCCCATTCGTCACCATCAGGGAATTAGATATCATACCGGGAGTGAATTCTATAGTCTTAAGAACCATTAGGCTCACCTAATCATCTATGTAGTGAGTGGAAAGTGCATCCTTGTACAATTTAAAACTCTTTCCTATTGGTTTGGTAGTCTTTGGAGCTGAAGAGCCCCTGGCTACCCACCCGCCTTATAATAAACACGGATGGACTTGAAGGCTGTTCGTATAGTAACTCATCTCAGTTTCCGTCCTCCAAACTTTTACCATAGCCTCGTAATCTTTTTGTTTTAATTCCCTGGGCTTTAATTGTTTCCATTTCTGTCTTCTGGCCTCTCTGAAATGTTTGTCAGTGTTAAATGGTATTGCATGTATTGGGTTCTTTTGACAGCCCTGATTCTTATCTTCCCCCAGGAGTCAAGAATTTCCCACTGTGTGGGTTTGTTTACCTCATCCTGCCTGATGGTGGTCAGTGTGAACTGGGGGTCGGGAGACGAGGGTTCGAGATCTTCTGCTACCAACTAGCTGTGTGGCTTTAGGAAAGTCGTTCTAACTCTCTGAGTTTCAGTTCCCTCATCTGCAGAATGGGGATAAAAATCCCTGACCTCTTCTACTTGAAGAGGTGTTAGGAGAATCTCATATGATTACAGATAGAAAAGGCTTTTTGAAAAATGAAGATGCCCTGAGAAGTGATAATGTGATTGTTCACCCGGCTGTATCTTATCAACTACCTTCTCGATAAGGTGTTTCTAGTTTTCGAAATTTATCCTTTCTAAGGTTTTTTTTTTTTTTTTTTTTTTTTTTTTTAAGCATCCATTTCTTTTATAGAATAGTTTTATGTATTCATTTAGTCAATATTTGGTAAGACCTACATTTGTGTCAAAGCACAAATGATGAGGACACCCAAGTGAGTAAAACAGATACAATCTCTACTCTCACGAGAGGCTAGAATAGACATTTGAATAGCAATTAGAATTGGTGATGGGGTAGAGTTGGCAGGGAGAAAGGGAGAAAGACATTCAATGCATCACTACCAATGAGCATGTAGTTTAAAATGTGGTAAGTACCATGAAAGAGAAGCAAAAAGAATTATAAGACCAAAGAACAGTACTCTCATGGTGAGAGGATTCTCTGAGGAGGTGACCTTGGAGATGAGACCTAAAGTGCAACGAGTAGTGGACAGAAGCTGGGGAGAGAAATTCAGGTGTGCTTGTTCAGAGGGTATGGGGAAAATATCAAAAATTATCTTTGTAACAACTTTTTATCTAGCCTTTAAATTTTTACTTTTGGCATTTTTAGAGAAGATCATGCATATATAATTTGTATATGTATATATACATATTTTATATATGCATACATACATATATGTATATATAATTTGTGAATGACTAATTATGCATGCATTTGAGTGGATGCTAAAATATTTTTGCTAATAGAAATGTACAGTCAAAAAAGGTAAAAGAATACTGTTTTAGCCAGATAGAACAGGATGCACAAACATTCTGATAAAGGAAGGAGGATATGGACAATTTTAAGAAACTTCAAGAAGAGCCGTATGGTTGGAAAGCAGAAGATGAGAGGGACTGGTGGTATGTGATGAGCCAGGAGGGAGCTAGGATAGTCCAGTTAACAATCTTCTTTATTGTAAGAACATTGGGAAGACATTAAAACCTCCCTCTCTCTCTCCCTCCCTCCTTTCCTCCTGCCCTCCTTCTCTCCTTCTCTCTCTCCCGCCTTCCCTTTCTTCTTTCCGTTTTTGTGTTTGATAAATATTTCTATAGGCCTAGCATTGTTTCATTTTCTTCCACATTCTGTATTTCTAAAAATACTTGGCTTGCGTTTTCCATCTCCCCATTCAAAGCTTTATATGTATATTGGCCACATTTAGATAAGAACTTCTTTCTGTCTATGCGGACGATGTTTTTCCTCTTTGCACTTCAGATAATCATCAAGGGTATACACAGCGATCCCTGGCATAACTAGCATGAGGCATTGCGGCTCTGGGTGGTTGTACCAAAGCTGTAAAGGCTGTGCATCTGAGCTTAATACGTGAGCACATCAGAGGGAGAGATTTGATTTCGTCTCATGATGTCTTGCATCCATTTAGTAGTCTTCTTATAGGACCAATGGTCACCATACGTCAAGGAAAATAAAATAGGACTAAATGTTATATAGAGGGTTTACTCTGTGCTTGGCTCTTTGCTAGGTGCTTTATGTAATTTATTTCTTGTAGTTTTTACAATAATGCTATGAAGTAGTATCATGACTTATTTGCAACTGAGGAAACAGAACATATGTGACTCGGCAAAAGAAGGATTTGTTCTACTTTGTACATCAGGTGTTGGCAAGTTATTTTCTTAAAAGGACTAGAGAGTAAATATTTTAGGCTTTGCAGGCCATATGGTTTCTATTTCAACTCTGCCACTGTAGTGTGAAAGCGGCCGCAGACAATATGTAAACTAATGGGCATGGCTGTGCTCCAAAAAAACTTTATTTACAAAAACAGATGGTGGGCCGGATTTGACCCTCAGGCTATAGTTTGGCAACCCCTGTTAAAAATAATGACAATAAAACACTAATAATTGTCATTTTTCAACTTCCAATTCTGTGGGTCAATTACTTTATTTGCATTATCCCAGTGAATCTTTGCAAGTCTTCTATATGGTGAGAGTTGTTATCCCCACTTTAGAGATGAGAAAACTGAAACTTCCCTAGGATAAGTAACTTGTTTAAGGTTAAGCATCTGGTCAATGACAGAGCAAGGATTTTATTCTAGGTCTTTTTTATTTTTAGACTTTTTGGCAAACACAGTTGGTTGTCGCTCAACGTCTATCATTTCTTCCTTGCTTTAGTATAGCAGCTCTGAGGTCTAGCTGAGCTCACAGCTGTCCAGTTACAGACTACATTTCCTTGCCTTTCTTGGATTGGGACATGGTCCTGTGACAGTTCTCGTCAATGAGTCAATGTGATATGTGTGAGCATGAGCTTTTCAATCACCAGGCCCAACCCATAAATGGAAGGAGCATGTCTATTACATTGTCTTATTCCTCTTCCCACTGGCTGGAATGCCGTCACGATGGCAGGAGCTGGAGCAGGTCTCTAGATGACAAGTTGAAAGAAGTGTGTTGAGGATGGTTGAGTACCTAGCACTCAGGCTGAGTACCTCAGTACCTAGCATTTCAGCCTAGGACTGCATGTTATTTGAACTGCTCTGCGAAACAAACTCTTATCTTGTTTCATCCACTGTGATTTTGACGATCTTTGTTACAGCAGTAAATCTGTCTCCTTACTAATGTAAAAGCCCATAGTGGGGGAGAGAGCACATTCTGAGGTGATACTTAGAAACATCCTTTGCTTATGGGTGGGGGGTGGGTGTACTTTCAGTGTTTGAGGAGAAATGAGATGAAAAGTCATCATTTTCTCAATGTGTCTAAGTCTAAACGTCTTGCTGTTTGGTTAATTCTGGGCCTCTACCTTGGACTTATGTTTTCTGTCTTGCCTCAGGGCCCACTTGTTGTACAACCACTTCGACTTTTATTTTCTTTAATTTCGTCAGCCTAATCCCCCCCCAAGCTTTCTCTTCCCAGTAAGACCTGCATCTCCTTAGCTTTCCCGTTCCTTGTGGCCTCAAAGAAAAGGGCCACTGCTGATCACTTTGCGATCAAATAAACCAAAGCAAAATGGAACAATGCAGAACAAAGCAAAACCAAAACCAAACATCATCATCATCATCATCGTCATCATATTTTTAAAAAGTATACACGTGGAGAAATTGCAGAGCTTAAAAGTGGTGTTCTTGCATTCAGGTCCTTGATTTCTTGTTGTTGCCTTCCCTTTGAAGGGCTTGGAAATATTCTCTCTCTTTTTGCACTCTGAAACCCTTCTTCCTCCTGACCCCTTCTCTTTGATAGATGATACTGATCCCTTTTTCCAGAAATTCTCCTTTTCTAGCCCATAACCTAATTTCCCTCCAGCTGCCCCATTGGCTTGAGTGGCTCGAAGAGACCTAGAGGGGGAATTTCTATAGCAATAGTGTTCTTGAAACATTTCCTCCTCCTCTACCTTGGAAATGTGATGTCCCATGGTTGGTGTGTTGTTAACTTTGTCCTGTAAGTTCAAAAGAGGAGAACATACATGCAAAGTTTTTTATGTTTCTCTAGGTATGAGGCCAGCAATTTGAGAAAACAGACACCCAAGGAACAGTGGTCGTGACTGCTGCCCTCATGGTGTATTTACTGAGAATAATGTGTAGAATATGTTTTAAGTAGGAAAAGTGGAAGTTACTCATCTTCACTAACTTCACTACCTCGTCTGTAGCAGGGGCCCACTAGGGATACCCAACTGACAGACTGTTGGAAATATCCAAAGAGAAGACATGAGTGGAAATGCTTTGGAAATCATAATGTGTTTTAGATCAAGTTGAACATTTGAGATGTAGATAATAAGTTAAAAGGAATTCAGAGACAAGGGAGAACATTACCTACTAGAAAGCTTGAAGACGGTCTTATGGAAGAGGTAGGACTATAAGGGCTAGTCTAGTGGATATTTGTCAAGTTCATGGTCATCTGGCACCATTTGCACTTGTGCTTCTCTGAAGGCAGAAGACAGGAACTTGTTTCCTGGGTTCTTTGATCTGGGGAGCAGCCCTGTGATCTCAGTTCTATACCCCCATGGGATTTCAGTCTGGAAACAAATTATGGGAAGGAGTAGCTCCACTCGGAGCCTGCTCTCAGAGGTAGCAGGGGAAGCGTCCCATGCCAGCCTCTGCCCTGTGTAATGGGAAATCTGTGGCCTGCCTCAAAGGTCTTGGGTCCCACTGAGTGGGAATGGGATGCTACCCTGTTTCCCCGAAAATAAGACCTAGCTGGACAATCAGCTCTAATGCGCCTTTTGGAACAAAAATTAATACCACTTGGTCTTATATTCTATTATATTATATAAGACCCGGTCTTATACTATAGTAAAATAAGACCAGGTCTTATATTAATTTTTGCTCCAAAAGACACATTAGAGCTGATTGTCCGGCTAAGTCTTATTTTCAGGGAAACACGCTATTTGAGCATTGTTCTTGGTTGCTTAGCCAGGGGCCTGATGCTCTTGGCGTTTCTGGGAAGTATTTTACATCCTTTGATATATATATATATATATTTCAGCTTAAACTGGCACAAATGGCTTCTGTTGTTTTCAACTAGGAATCAGTACTGATAAAGATTGGGAGCTGTGCTAAGTGGAATGACCTAGAGAACCTGTGTGTGCTCAGAAAAGAGTGTTAAGCAAGGAAAGTGAATTCACTCCAGCAGTGAATTCCCCATAGTGGGAAGTGCAGAGACAGGGTCTGACCAGCTGATAAGGGCCTTGAATGTCCTACAGAAAGGAATGAGGATCTTAAAACACAGAGAAGGGGGAGCGCCTGAAGATATCCCAGCAGATAAATGGCATCCCTGGATCTGAGTTTGGAGGAAAGTAAAGATCAAGCAGCTTATCTCCCCTTTTCTACTGGCTGGTAGTTTAAATTCCAGCCACAGGAAGTGACACTGGCTAAATTAATCACAACCAAGAAGAAAGGCTATGGAGTTGCTAAGCAAGTGGGAGGAAAACCTGCAGAACCGGGTTTCAGCAGAGTAGTGTTCCCCAGTGCACCTGAAGCTCTAGACAGTAGGAATGAGAAAGCTGCCATTTCAATAGGTCTATGCCTGGGCTTACCCACGGAGGCCGAGGGGAGAGCCATGCGTCGTGACGGACAGTTCCAATAAGACCACCCATAGGGAGAGAGCTGGTTCTCCAGAGAGCTCAGGCACTATGAGTAGATGGGAGAGGTGATGTCCACTCCCCTGTCCTCAGCAAACAGTCCTAAACACAGTGGACACAAGACGTGACAAGGTACAAAGCACATGTGAGTCTATCTGAATAGAGGTGACACAAAACCATCAGAGTGGTTATTTTCCCTGCCTGTATAGCAAGGACCCATGGCAACATCCCTCGATGGGTTTACAGCAGCCTCTTGTCCCCCCTGCAGGGTTGTGAATTGGGATCATTAAGTTTTAAGTTGTTCTGCGGCTTCCGTGTAAGTGATCGTGTAAATATCAGGATGCTGGATGGGGGAAGCAGGTAATCGCATGACTCTCAAGATCCTGGATTATTGCTTATTAACTTTCCTCCACAAAATCCTTAAGAATAGCACCCCCGCCCCCCAAACCTAAGCCGAGCATACTTTATGAGCACTGCGTCAGAAAGGCAAAGCTAATAATTGTAACCATGTAGATGCAGAAACCGTTAATGTTTCTCATGCCCTGTGGTTGGAAGAAATATATTAAAAATTGATTTTTGGTTTCTGCCTTTGTCTGTGTAACATTTATAATAAAGGATACAGGAGAAAGTCTCCTTTAAAATTGGTATTTTAAAGCATTTTGGGCTTGTTGGTGTTAAAATAAATTTTTATTAATGGTTTCGTCGTACATGGTAAAAGGTCAGTATCTGAATATGACAATTTTATCTTCTTAAAAAAAAGATGGTACTAGCATTCTTCATTACTTATATATAAGCCAGAATTTTTGCTACATTATTGGGTTAAACCATTTTTAGACATGAAGTTATTTTTTGAATAGAATGTGGGCTAAGTGTAGTAAAATGTGCAGCTTTAAATTTTTTTCTCCATTTTCTGTCTCTTTTTACTCTTTCCCTGTCTCTTTCTTGTGTAATAAGGTGTAACTTGTTTCCACACTGTGTATATGGTAAGCGGTGAGCCATGTGTCCATATTACTTCTTTGTCTCTGGGATTCTATTATCAGTTTACTCTTTTATAATTGAAGAAGCTTTTGTTCATCTGCAAAAACACATTTCATTTTATTTTGTTCCTGTTTCAGTTTCTTGGACATGATGTAGGGAACATACAATTCTGCAGTAGTTTTTCTTTTTTTTTCCTTTTCTTTTCCCAGTCACTTTAAATAAAATATACTTCTAAAAAGCCTGCCCCATTTGTTCTGAATGTTTTAGAACGTATCTTAGCTGTAATTCCCTAGAAACAAAATGTCATGGTGCACTTTCTAATGGGTTTTCATTAATCTGTTATAGTTTTGCTGCTGATTTGAGTTTATCAAATAGGGTTATAACCTGATAGAAATAACGCTGTGAAATGCTTGGATTTATCATATGTTTTGTAATTCTGTAGCTGATGTGGGAAAGATGGATCCCTATAAGGAAACAGCCTTTGATTCAGAAGAGCTGCAAAGGCTCGATGCGTTAATTGCCAGACCACCTAAAGTGTGTAAAGACGACATTTTATGCTACCTCGTTCATCATATTTTTAGAAAGACTATGTGATGGATTAATAAAACATAGCAAATCCTCTACGCAAACCAAATGTTTATAATAAATGGAGCATAATCTAACTGTTCTGCTATAAAATGAATTAAAGTAGTCTCTAGCCAGTAAATTCAAACAGAATAGAGTAGGATGGTTAGCTGACCTCAACAGGCAAGCGTTTTACTATTAAATACATAATTTCCTTTCAAAGAGTCCTCCCCTTTCAGGTTGGAGTGCTCAAAGTAACGCTGGAATCTCGAGCTGGTGAACAAGCAAAACTGGATGCAAATTGGATGCTTAGAGCTTGGGGGTGGGGTTTCTAATGATGACCACTCATGTCTGAATGGAGTCCTTCTGTAGATGCCAACTGAAAATAATGTCATTTTCATATGACTCTTGCCTTGTTGTACAATGTAGTAGCAGTTTTTTAAAACTTAGTTTGGCACCCTTTGTATATGAAAAGAGAAGGCAAGCTAATATAAATTGTGATGAGATACAGCAGGAGGCTTATGATACAGGCATGTTTCAAAATACTTTTTACCTTTATTATTGGTGAACATGGTAGCCCTCAGAGTTGGAGGGGAAAGGGGATGATGATAGAAATGAAATGCAAGTGAAAAAAATGCTTTACTTTTTCATATCTGTATTCATCTTAGAACTATTCATTTCTCAGCGACTTTAATTTTTCACTCACAGCAGCCATACAGAAGGTGGACAGCTTCTCTGAGATTTTGTTCATTTTATTAGTGTTTTTAAACCATGAAAAGTTTTACAGATAGCTAAGCTTCCATTCTCTTCTTCTCTTTAGGAGAGAGGTGATGTTATTTAAAATATCATTTTGTTTTCGGCTCAATTTCAGTGAATGCCACGGCGAGGAAAACTACTGGATGACAAATGCTTATGGTTTTAGTACGTGTTTGGAAGAAGGGGGTGGCGTACAGGGCACCACTGGTTGGGCTGAGCTCTGTGGGGATCAAACTCCAAGCTCAGTGGAGATCACGGGAGATTTTGAAGCAGTGCTGGTTTTATATCGTGGTCCAGAGGACATGCTGAGGGATGTTCTTTTCTCCTCCCCCTGCATCTTTTCCTCCTTCTCCTCCTTCTCTTTTTCTTCTCCTACAACTTCTCCTTTTTCTCTTCCTTCTTCTCCAACAGTTCAGCAGAGGATCTCTCCTAAGCCTGTAAGACCTTATAAGCTATTGCGTTAGTTTCCTAGGGCTGCCATAACAAGATACTGCAGAGTGCGTGGCTTAAATAACAGACATTTATTTCCTCACAGTTCTGGAGGTTGGAAGTTCAAGACCAAGGTCCAGCAGGGTGGGTTTCTCTTGAGGTCTCTCTCCTTGGTGTGCAGGTGGCCGCCTTCTCCGTGTCCTCACCCGGTGTTTCTTCTGCATTCACACATTTCTGGGTTTTTCTTCCTCTTTTTGTAAGGACATCTGTGCTGTAAGATTAGGGCCAAAGTCTTATGACCTCATTTAATGTTGATTATCTCTTCAAAGCCTCTATCACCAAATACAGTCACACTAGGGATTAGGGCTTCAACATACGAATTTTAGGAGAGACACAATTCAGTCTGTAGCCTTTACCATAGCAGTCCACAGCAGTGCAGATAAATGGTCCATTGAGACCGTTATATAAAAAGATACCTTCAAACTTTTTTTGCAGCGGGGGCAGTGAAAGCTGCATATCTCACATCCAAGAGAGATCTGTTTGTGAAGAATCAACACTGCTGCCCCACACTCCCACTCTTCCTTTAATATTCCACTTCTCTCTTGGAGCATTTCTCACCCAACAGCAACTGTGCTCCTCTTTAGGGCCCCAAGCCCACATTTTCCTTGGGGTGTTTTCAGCAGTACCATTACATTTTAGAAATCTGCTTTATTTAATGACTAAGTACAAGCTCCATGGTTCCTTTGTCCTGCCCCACTTCAAAGCTTCCCTTCCTTCATGCTCCTTCATTCCAAGTTCTGTCCTGATATTTCTGGATGTCTCATATCTGCCAAACCAAACTTCGCTCATGCGTATCATGAGAACTTCAAACTCCCTAAGCAAGCTGATGAAGGACCATCATTAGCCTCGTCGCTCCTATCTTTGTCATCATCGATGGCGTTTATTGGGCAGACTTTGCTGTAAGTATCTGGACTTATTTGATGCTCACAGCAACTGCATCCAGTGGTGACTATCCTTATTCATGTAGTACAGATGTGAACACTGAGACCATTAGATAATAATTGTTAGCATATGAGAAACTAGAAATGAAGGCCCTTGAGCGGTTACGTGACACAGTCATGATTGCAAGCGTGTATGTAGCTGAGCAAGATTTTGAACTTGGTTAGCCTGGTTCTGAAATGGGCACTATTAACTGTTATGTTGAGCGGTGTGAACAACATGGATTAGATCAGGAAGAGATCCTAGACACCCTTCAGAGTTCCACTCTGTTTAAATGGATGAAGAAACCGAGGTCCCAAAGTGGTTCTTATTTTCAAATGCCATACAATGAAATGTCACCCAACAAACTCTAGGCAACTGGAATTGCTATTTTTATTACAGGAAATGAAAATAATACTTATCAGCTTCGAACACTTAAATACCACTTTGTCTACACAATTTCAAATTTCGCCGTTGAAGAAGATAGCTTTTAATTCCCCCATTTTACAGATGAAGAAACTGAGTTCAGCAAAGAGGTTAATTAATCGCACAGTTCGTTGTAATAGACCCCAAACTCAAACTAGGTGGCTCTTTATAACCATGCTCTTTTCTCTCCTCTGGGTTTGTACTGTGCCTACCCATGAACTGATACCATAGACGTGCGACTTTCACTTCCCCCGTGGATCTAAATCCCAAGCTCTACCCCTTGTGGACTTTGCAGGGAAAGATTATGCAAGTTCCTATCCCACTTTAGGCAGTATCCCCTAAAGAAAACATACTTGCGGGCAGTCCTGGATGCGAGCCAGCCTCTGCAACTACTACCTATGGGGCTTACTAACCTTTTCCCTGCTCTCTGAGACACAGTTTTTTCATATATGAAGAGGAAAAACAATGGCAACCACATCAAACTCATGTTTGTTCAGTAAGCATTTATTTAGCATCTTTTATGTGACTGTGAACACAAAAGCCAGGGTTTTGGCCTCAAAGGTCACTGTGAGAATTAAATAATACAAATTAAATAATATAAAGGGTCCGTAGTAAGCACAGTTCCCTGGTTCATAGTCCGCACTCGAGAAAATGTCATGAGGTGGCGTTATTATTGTTATGTTATTTTGGGTCCCTTGGCAGATGTTTGTTGTTCTTACATACGGCATTGTCCACAGATCTTTTTGTGGGACACACACACACACACACACACACACACACACACACAGATACTAAGCAGAGACTTTTTTTCCCATGCTGTCATTATTGGATCCTTGATAAATTGTGGGCCTGATACAACTAATTCATGCATCTCATTCTATCCAGTACTTGGGCCTACTTTCTATGGCTTTGTAGTTCTTCTTCTCCCTATTCATCTTGCTAGGCCATTAGAAATCCCGCTCTGTGAGCTCCAATAGCTTTCAGAAAAAGCTGGGGAAATCCTTTTTAACCCCCTGAGCCCCTCTTTCCCCTCCACACCCACCATATGCTGCCCTTTCTGTGATTTGGTGATGAAGCACGTTATCAACCCATCCTGCCACCAACAAATGTGTTCAGCTTTCTGGCAATTAGTGTCCTCTATCAATGGTGTTCTGTGCAAGTCCCTGAGCTTTTGATTTAATTTCAGAAGTAGATCTCATATATTCAATTAGGGGCACTTAAAAAAACTTTCTACTGGTTTATAGTCCCATCTGGAGGAAGGGAGTTACTTTGCAGAATAAATTGAGTGCGAAATTTGGCTATGCAATAAGAATTCACTTCCGTTAAGGCAAAGAGAAGAGATGCATAAAATTCACATCATGCATAGAATAAACGTTTTATCTTTAAGAAACATATAAATAGACATCAAACACCACAGAAACATAGAGGGTTTCCTCTCTCTGTCTCTTTCTCTCTTTTTTTAGAAACAAATTTGTGTGCAATTTCATAGCAAACTTTGCAAGGAAAGATTATGCATGTCCAATGCTGATAAGACTGCCCAAATATAAATTTTATGATGCATTTCTTTTAGAATTCCATCTTTCGACCAGCACTATCAAAGAAAGGAAAATAAAGATTGAAAGCCTTTGAGAGCCAAGTGCAGGCACCTGAAGAAATCAGGAAAGAATTGAGAACCTGATATTGTAGCTAATTTGTAACATTTTTTGCTAAGGTTGCTCTCCTTAAAAGAAGGCACTTGCTCTAAACTTTCGTTCTTCATCCACTGGGCTGCCCTTCCTGCTGACACTTGCCAGTGATAAAAATGCAGGGTAGGATGTGAGGGTGAAGCAATTAAGGAAGTTTGCAAGCCAGCATCCTGAGTCCAGCCAGACCACAGTGGAGCGGATTATCTGATCCTGCGGGGACTTGACTGTGAGTAGAATCCTTGCACTGGAATAAGAATGCAGTTAATATTTGCTTAACCAGCAGCTGAAGGACCCTCAAACCAACACAGGTAGAGATAGGAAGTCACAGGTAGAAGCCGGAAAGGTTACATTTGAGGACCCTTTGGGTCAGACACCTGAAGATATGCACGGAACATTTGTCTTTCAAAAACCTTCTGATAACATAAGGATTATACCTCACAATTTTCTAAAGTAACACTCTTCAAATAGTGACACATAAAAATGATTTCTCTGCTCAGGTCCATTTGGAAAATATTGATTATAGAAAGGAAAAAAAAGCAATATTAGTGTAGGACTTCTCAGAGCCTTTAATTCATGAGCGTTGTGAGTATCTGAGAATAGTAGTTTGATTTTTCACTGCATATCTCACAGGTTTTTGATTCTTTGAAACACACTTGAAGATCCACTGGTTTAGTGCTTCACAGAGCACTTTCCTACAGATTATGTCTGAAAAGTGAGCACATGTATATTCCATCAAGGATGTAAATTAAGGTTGGTCAGTTTAATAAAATATGTTACCTGAAGGGTTGCAATCCCTCATCCTTAATCCCAGAGTCTGTCTCTCTCTCTCTGTCTCTCTCTCTCTCTCTCTCTCTCTCTCTCTCTCTCTCTCTCTCTCTCTCTCTCTCTCTCACACACACACACACACACACACACACACACACACACAATCATACTTTTGACCATCACCCCCTACGATCCTCTGAAACTTTCTGCCTTTCCTATCTATGCTTTCTTATTTTAGAAACTGCTGTTTATTTGCAGGAAATATTGAATTCATCTTCCTAGACTAAGTTTACTCTACTGGCAAGAGATTTCAGATTTTCATTTTTATCATTATCTCTTTAAACCTGATTGTGTTTAACTTCTTACAGTTTCATTATTCCTAAGCACCACCTCTGACGTTTTACATTTCAAATTTTCCTTTATTTCTTTAAACGTCTGTGCTTTTATTCCTGTCATTCGAGGAGGATGAATTTCCTCCTTTCCATCTTGCTTAACCAACATCATTGGCAGTCAGCAGCTGGGCAGGCATAGCACACTATTTTCTAAGCATATAGGATGGTCCGGATGACAGAGTTTGCATTTGTATTGGATGAGAAAGCACTGTTTTCTGCTAAAAATATGAATTAGAGAAAGCTTGACCACTAAATTCAGATGCCTGCCAAAATACCCCAAGTTGCCACCTCCATGTCATCTGGGGAGATGGCCTTCCCTGCAGAAGTGGAGTCACCTTGAGTAAATGAGAAATCAGGTAATTCTGAACACACTGTACCCCAACCACATTGATTACTTGAGTTATTACTGTAATATCATCTTCAATTTATATGGGACCTTACTTCCAAAACCCTCTAAGTATTCTAGCACGTATGACCTCACATATCTAGGGGTGATATTTGGAATATATAACCATGGTTTCAACAACTCGGACAATGACGGATCAGAATGGACCCCGGTCCACTCTGGAGCAGATTGTGGAGCTCCCTGGCGTTGTGTGTTAGGTGCCCCCTGCTTAGGTGTTGGATCTTAGTGAGGTCTGGCAAATCAGAGGGAGAGCTCTGGTTACCCAAGTATGGAAGGACTTGACCATTTTAATAACCAATGATGCTGTACTATGTTGAATATCAGATCAGCATATAGCGTGAGAAGGATACTAGGAAGATAGAGAGAAGTTGGGTCCGTTTTTCTCATTTTAGAAAAATTTTAAAGGAAAAAAAAAGTCTTGGGGTATAAAGACGTTTTGACATTTAACCAAAATTATAGTCACTGACACTGCTCAGAATAGGTACCAGCCTGGTATTCTTTCCCTTAAGGTAGGAAGAAAGGATGTAAAGTAGTGACCCAGGGTCCCTCAGCCCTGGATAACCCATTTTGTAAAGACTGAAAAACACAAGAATGAATTGATCGAGGCAAAGAGCATAGCATATGACTCCATGAATTGTATCCACAATTCTCTCAGGGTCAAACGCAAGCTTGTTAATTGTGCTAAACCTTCGCGTAGCGCTTCCCCATGGTTACCTCCGCCCTTCTACTAACCACACAGTACAGTGCCTATATCAGACATAGGCAGCCAAGCATATAAATCATAATTTGAAAAATTGGAGGGCCTAGACTGGGACATGTGGCTAACAGCTTGTTTTCTGCTAAATTGCAAAATAGCAGGGCTGCACTCAGAGCTGCAAGGTTCATCTGACTTCAGAGCCTAGCATTAACTCATTCGGCCTCAGCTTCAGTAGCAAAGCCCAAAGAGGCTGCAACCTGACCATCTCAGTCCTTCACAGCAGTGGGGAAAGGGTTGCGTGTATCATTTGGTTTCTTATCTTGTCCGGTGGTTGATACTATGGTGAGTTGGAATTTGCTGTACTCAAGCTTTTTCTCCAGTCTGCTGCAGACTGATACAGGAATTCTGTGACCCAGAGGTAAAGGGTATCTGGTAAAATAAGAAATCTGTCTAAATGTTAGTAAGTCCACGTTGCTTTTGGTAAATGAGAATTGGGGCAATCACCTACTAAACCATCCCGTTGAATGTTCATAGAAATTAGTGTGTATCTCACTCTGTGTCACTGTTTTGTCTTTGGTTTGCTTTTGGAATATTGAAGAATATTGTTTCCTCATCTCTGTGGGACAAGAAAAAGGGAGCAGAGAAAAGTCCTCATCCACCCTAGAAGAAAAGATTAAGGGACATCATGGGATATTTTGGGCAAGTAGTATTGAAGTTGCCTCCCGCTGAGAGTGTATTGTTTACACTCAGCAGTGGCCCTTGAGGCAGGCATATATAAGGGAGTCCCAGGGTGGGTGGGTCCAATGGGTGACCAACTAGCAGAAAGAAATAAAGTGACGGAGTGTCTACAGGTCCAGGGTTGGGACTGCATGTAAAAAAACACATTAGAGAAAGTTGATTCGTGGACAGCTGTGGCCATGATGGGAACTTTGGAAGAGAATGAACAATCGAAGCCATCCAACTTTCCAAGATACTTATGCTTCTGACAGTAAACTGTTATAAATATTAATAAATGATATTCACTGAAGCCCTTGTGTTCTCTCAGCATTGGAGGATTCTCAACAAGTATAAGAGACATTCCATCATCCAGAGAGGCAGTATGCCTCAGTTCTGGAGATGTGCTCATAGAGTTGGTCTAGGTATGGGTCACAGCTGCATCACTTACCAGTTAAGTGACCCCAGGCAAGCTGTTTGACATCTCTGTTAACTCAGTTTCCTCGTCTATAATAAAGCACGTATCGCTAGTCCCTGCCTCAGCGGATTATCATAATGTCAACGTACTTTGTACAGATAACAATTTTAGAACAGCGTACCCAGTAAGCACTCAGTAATATTAGCCATTTTATCAGGACTGTCAGCACACATTTGGTATTGTGACTATAAGTCTTGAGTCCTAGTCACAGCTCACCAATGCAGGACTGTGTGGCTTTAGACAAGTCACTTAGCATCTCTGAGGTGAAGTGCTTTTTTTCAGTCAAATAAGGACTTTCATATTTGCCCCACTGACGGAGCAAATCACTGTAATAATCCCTCTAGTGAAAGCCGTTTGCAAAGTACAGAGTTCTGGGCCAGTGCAAAGTCACAATAGGTCTTATTTTACTAAGGCATTTATTATTAAGAATATGTCGTTATGATCTAGTGGCAGAAATAATGTACATAAAGAAAAAGGTGACTGCACAAGATGACAGTTTGAGCAGAGAATGAATGGGAAAGAGAAGGAGGGCTAAAGGTGTTCTGGTGAAGGCGGGACCTTCAGGGTGATCCGAGAGGGCTTGGTGGGTGTAATGGGATCAGCATTGTGACCTGAGGGAACGGAAGGCACTAGATCAGCTGCTAGGGGACAAGAGCCTAGTGACCACTGCAATGCAAACAGTGATTATATCAACAAAGCACTGACCCCTGGTCTTGATGAAGCCCTGACACGTGCTCTACTCAATGTATTCTCCTCTTATGCTCACAAAACTACTATCATGATTACCATTTTACAGATGTGGAGAATGAGGCGTGGAAGGTCACTTGCTCAAGGGCATATGGCTAACAAGCGGTGCTTAGGGGATTTGGGTGCTGTTCTGCCTTCTGCCTAATTTCGGGGTGGAGGCTTCCCACCACAGGGCTCACCTGCCTCCCACGGAGAGGGGGCGGAGCTAACACCTGCCGCTCTGATGGAGGGCTTTCTTACCTCACTTCTTCTCTTCCGTTTTCCCAGCCTGAAACATTCTCTCCCTTCATCCATTTGCCTCTCTCCTGCTCCTTTAATTTGCTTTTCTAGGAATGCTTCTTTGAGATTTTCCTCTCCACCTCTGGGGAGGGTATGTGTTTTCCCCAGCGTAGACCTTGTCACACTACTGTGACTCGCAGGCAGGCGGGGTCTGCCTTATTCATTGTGGTATCCCCAGTGCAAGGAAGGAGGGAGGAAGGAGGGAAAGGAAGAAAGAAGGAAGGAAGGGAAAGAAAGACGGGGGCTTTATATAACAAAATGTATACCTGATAAATGGCGTTGGAGGTTCAGCTTGGGGAGTAATTTTTAGAGCCTCTTCAGTGCAGAATTCTTATATCCCTCCCCTTTCCCATACACACATACGGGAAATATATTATTCTTTCCCTTGAACCTGAAGCTCTCAGGAGACACTAAGGAGCCCAGGTCCCGGGTAAGATGACCCATCCCATCAGAACTTGGGCCACTGTTTTCTGCAGGCATCTACTCGACCTGCAAAGCTGACGTGTGGCCCCATTGCTCAGAGCCATTGAAGCCAATTTGGTTGATAATCTGCAAATTAAAAATTCAATAACTACTCCCCAGAATCATTTTCAGAAGCGGGAACATAGAAATTAACATGTTAATAATAGGTGCGCAGTGGGGTGGGTTTTCTGCTGTGGGTTGTCATTGCTTTAATTTGGTATTATAGAAAGGCCACGGGACGCATTCCTTGAATTTTGCTGCAGAGTGTAAGCTTTCAGGGGTGTTTTGTAAGTATTGATGAGTGGAATGGTGTTGCACATGGATTTTGTGGCAACTTAGGTAGGAAATAAATAGGGTGCGGTAGGATTCATCAGAATTTCCTTTAATACAAAGGCCTTACGTCTGTGCAGCACTTTGACTCTTTAACGTATCCTCAAATGGCTCTCGCCCCTGCTTCCATCGAGCCTATGAGGCAGGCAGGGGCTGACGTTTCTTCCTGTGCACACAAGAAGCAATATGTCCGGAAGTGCATGACCTCTCACATCAATAGGTAGCCGGTGGTAAGTCACGATGCGAAGCTGGCTCTCTCCATTCCTACCTGCCTGAGAGCTTTGCTGACCAAACTGTTAAACCCTGCAGCACTAACAGGTCCATACACTGGTTGCCCTAACGACCCAGGTATAATAATATCAAGCCAGAATATCCGGTCTAAAAACCACCCTGAGAGCAGCAAAGCTTTAACAGACCTGGGATCAAATCTCTGCTCCATCACATGTTACTTGAGAGACTTCAGACTTCTCCCGAAAACTCTCTAAACTGCCGGTGCCTCATTTACGCAATAGAGATAATAATAATGATCCCATTGGGTCAGTGTTTGGAGGAAAGCAGAGATGAGGTGTGAGGTAGAACTCAGTGGCTACTTAGTGTGAATCCTGGCAGTTGAAATTGAAGATGTGTGGCACCAGGTATCTGGAATGGACGCTGTGTGAAACAGTCTGTACTCTGCTGCCCATGTGTACAGCCACTTGCCCCACGTGGCTGTTTATGTTAAACTGATTACACTTAAAATGAAAAGTGTAGTTCCTCTGTCTCACTACCCACTCGGCCAGTTTCCAGTGACCACGTGAGGCTAGTGGCAACCACATTGGGCAGCGTATCTGGGGAGAACATTTCCATCGTTGCAGAAAGTTCTACTGGACATCGCCGCCCTGGGAGAAATGACCTCTCCAAGGAACAGGCAGGGGAGATGTCATGCAAAGTCTAGACTCCATTTTGCCCCAAGACACAAAGAAGGGGAGCAGTGGGTGTCACTTCCTGTTGCTTCCTAATGTTGTTGACACTGGGGCTATGCAAATCGTGTGTGAGGAATGCGGTGCAGGGCATGGAAGAGGCCCACTCCAGATCATCCTGCTGATAATTATGTGGCGCGCTGCAAATGGTGGGTAATTTCCTCTCAGGTGCCTGTTCTACACGCTTGTTTGGCATGCTTTATTGCCGGGTGGATTTACACTCTGCATTTGCCATAAAAACTGGTTCCAAAAGAAACAAGAAGCGTGGCAAGATAAAAAGCGATATAAAAAGGGTATTTTGTGATTTATTTATGTCAAATTTATGGAAGATGACAGGAGGCATTACAGTTCCAAAATTAGTTGTCACAGTCAGGCTATAAATCCTGCAGGACAGGAGTTAAAGGATTGGGTTGGGAACCTGGACCCCTGGGTCTATAAAGGTGTCTGCAGGAAGCCCAAACCAGGCTAGGAATTTCTAAAACTCTCCACAGAGTGGCTTGGCTTGCCATCCATCTGAGAAGCTGACACTTACTAGCTAACACTTATTAGATTCTTGCTATGTTTTAAGCACATTCCATTTATAATTTCATTTAATTCACACTCTCTCTATTTTACTCCTTTCACAGATGTGGAAACTCAGTACTGTATCTCTGAATAAGGGGCGAAGGCAGAATACAGGTGGAGGCTGATTGGAATGTACCTGTGATACATGCACTCAAGATTAAAATTAATTCATGGTCCACAAATATTTATTTTATCACCCCGAGGTGCCAGATAGCGCCAAGCACTAGTGGTAGCCCAGCAGGGATCTATTTCTGTATCCCCACCACGTTGGAGAAACCTTGGGCCATCACTTAAGTCAAAACACTGGGAGCCATTCTTGGTCATCCTTTCTCTTATCATCCCTACATCCTACCAACTACCCAGTTCTTAGTATATCTTAAGTCTGCCTCCTTTCCTAATGTATGGCCTTCGTAATTAATACGAGTTGCGAATATTAGAAAAGCAGTAAAGAGCATGGATTCTGGAGATGAGTGTATGGATTTGAATCCTGGCTTCATAACTCACGTTTCTAAGCCTCACTGAACTTTAATTTCCTCACCTGTAAAATGGAGGCAAAATACAATTCCCACGTCTTGAGCTATTGCAAGGGTTTAATGCATAATAGAACAGTGCCTGGCATATATAACACTGTTTAAGTTTCTGCCACTATCATTGAACATTCATTGTACTGAACATTCTGCTGAGTAACTTCCCTTTATTGTATGGAATCTCCACAACACTATGGGGATTTTCGTTAGTCCCATTTTGCAGAGGAGAAAACTGAATCTTCAAGAAGGGAAATAAATCACTCGTAGGTCTAGTGAGTAACAAAGCCAGCATTCAAACCCATAACTGGCTGACGCCAACACGTGTGTCCATTTTAACCATTGTTCACCATAATGTTTTCTGGAGTTTCCCTATAAAGACTTCCTAACTGGCCACCTGGCCTCCAGCTTTGCCTCCTAATGTCTCCCCCCGCACAGCTGCTCTATCGTGTTATAAAGAACATTCATTTTAAGAAGATTAAGACATCAAAAACTTTAATATTTCCTCCTTGGCTGGCCTCACTCTAGCCCCAGTCTAGCACTTTCATTTTCCATCTCTTTGGCCAACTTTCCAAGAGCACTCAGGAGTGAATGCAGGAATGCCAGGGTTCATAAATGCAATTCTGTGGTTAGTAGGGACTTAATATGATGGTCACACATTTATGGGCAGTTAAGCTGCTGGGGGCGGGGAGTGGGCGGTTAGGCAGTGTACGTATTGACTTCCCTTTAGGGCTTGAGTCAAGATTCTGCCTCTGTGCGGGCCCTCCATTCTTCCCGAGTTTTCCACCTCTACAAAGCGTAGATACTTCTTATCTCAAATGGACTGTGAGGCTTAACTAATGATTATAAGGGCTTATAGGTGCTGGAGGACAGAGGCATTGCTTAAATATGCATGTAATATAAATCATATGTGGATAAAAAGAGACAAGTAAATTAGATCAACCAAAGGTCACTCATTTACTCAGCTGGGTACTCTGAAAGTTCATCCAGGATTGTTTCTTGCCAGGACTGAATGGATTTGAAAGTAAAGATTTTCAATGGTATTTTGCTCACAAAAGTTTCCTGCAGTGGGGAAAGAATGATATTGCTCATGGTATTAGCAGTAAGAGAGGCTAGTGAGGGAGAATAATTTGAAAAATGAATGTCTCTTGCTATTTTCCTTTGACGAACAATCATAAAAGATCTTCCAGGTTTAACGCTGGGTCCCGGTTTCTTGAGCCTGTGTTTTAGAAACTGATTGATTGTAGATATTCACTGGGCCTCCACCAAGTTTGGATCCCCAAATGTCACTTTGCAGTTAGATGGCCCCCATCTGAAAAGCACCGAGAGATGCCAATTGCAATTCAAAAATCTCAATTTTCAAATATACCTTACAGCTTATTCCTGGTGAGAAACACTTTCCCCCCTCATGGGCATGCTAAGTCTTGTGCTGGGAAAAAAAAAAGGTGGAGGGTGTTCTTTTGAATGAAAGGAAATTTGCAGCTAGCAGCTCAAGTCCCTGAAGCTTAAGCGGCCTCCCTTCTTTTAGTGTTTCTTGCTGTGCAGCTTTCCCGTGGGCTCAGGTAAGAGTAGGAGACAATTGAAATGGGAGAGGCAAAAGGCCCAGACTAATGGCAGCTACGTTTATTCCCTCCTCCCCTTGGGCTTCAGGCAGAGTTATAATCTATACACACAGGTGCCCAGCAGGCCCTATGCGCCCAGTGGACTGAGTTCGTGCAGTAAAGCCTGTGCAAACAGGAGCTTTGTACTGACATTTGGGGTTGCTCAGAGTCAGACAAACATCTTTCTGGCTAGGAAGAGCCAACCCCAAGTTCCGACACCCAATTTGGATTTGGGAGTTGGGGCACACTGATTGCTTTGGATTACCAGCGGCTTTGGCCCCGGGGCTCTCATTTTACTAGAGAATCGTTTGAGCGAGTCACTCACCCTCACCGTGCCTCAGCTTTCTCCTCTTTAAATGAACGTGTTGGGCCAGGTGACCTCATGGTCCTAACGTGCTATGTGTAGGTGACTAACCTAGCTAGGGTCAGTCCCTTTCCGGATGCTATGCTTTCACACACAATATACAGCATCATTTGGCAATTGTTGTCAAATGATATTCAGACTTTTCTATCCCACTATATTTTATCTAGAAAAAATCTGCCGCCTTGCTTCTTCTGTTTTCTTCTTGGTGTCAAAAAAAAAAAAAAAAAAAAAAAAAAAATAGAGAGAAGGGGTTGTGGAAGATGGACCCATTTGGCCTTCTCAGCAAATTTCTGTTTGATTTTATTTTTTTCCCCGAGCTCTTTGCTTCCTGGCCGGAAGGGTTTAATGTAGTTGGAAATGGCACCGAACAGTGCAAATGCTCATTATCTTTATTGGTCATGATCTTCGCACCCATTTCTTTGTCCAGAGCCCTCAAAACAGCCTATTAGTTAAAGTATTCAGTTGGACACCTTTAGGGCTGGTGTCACCGTGTGGGCAAAAGGACGTTTTGGGAAGAATCCTCTGCGATGAGCATCTGATCGCTGCCTAACAAGCACGGGGGGGCCGTGTGATTGGCAGAGAAGGTGGCCACTTAATGCCTGTCCCAATTGACATAGTGAAAAAGGCCATTTCTTGCACCATGTGGTTATAATGAAATAACAGGTGTCTTGGAATTGAATTCACATTGAAATCACCCACTAGTGTCCTAAACTTTTACAGGAAGATATTGTGGGGGTCAGCAGGGGAGATGACCGGTCTCCCCAATAGGCTCTGAAGATACAGTTGAACACGTTGAGAATTTCCTGGTACCCTCTGATTTCTATAGAAGCATAAGGATAAATCATGCAATCATGCGTGTACTCCATGAGACCCTCCACAAGTGGAATTGCGATGCCCTGGGCCTTGAGTGAGGTGACTCTGACCTTCTTTCAAGTTTGATGAAATTTTGATCAGAGGGAAATGAAATCTAAATCGCTATTCTGTCATCAGAACAGGGTGGCAGATCTTTCATGGAGAGATGGTACTGTTATGAGATGAAAATAGTAAAATGGTGTGACTACCCGTTTCCTGACATTACGATTAGCTGCCTAGACGTGTGACTATTTGTTATAGGTCATTGTCTAGAAAAATTACACATACAGACCCACACACATTTTCTTTTTAGCTATCGTTTTGCTTTTTCCTCTACTATGTCAACTTAGCTAAATGAAAACATAGAAACACAAGTACGGCAACTACTCATAGATTATTTCCATAACTAAATGAGAGCATTCCCTGATCGGAGGGATTAATCTATCGTTGTTGTGCCATGTGCATAAAAGCCCATGAGCCCTTCAGGTTCCTAGATAAATTGGAAAGACTTAGTTTAGTGACAATTTTGTTATGAATTTGGGCAGATTAAGAGAGCTTGAAGCCTCAGGCGCCGTAACAATGTGAGGACGTTCACCCTACGTGGAGGTAACAAGAGCTCATTGAGCATGTTCGTTAAAGCTTACCCAGGTGCAGGACACGTAACGTAATTCAAGATGATGAGGCTCGCTGCCATAAATAATGAGGGTTTTGCGCCTTTTTCCTGTTAGTCATTTTCTTAGGACAAGTGCATGATGCCCAACAGGACTCCAGGCAGGACTCACTGGACCAAGGCGTTCCTCTGTGGTGGAACTCAAGTAGACTTGTAGGTTTCACTCGTCCCTGCCTCTCAAATTAGGAGCCGGAGGTTGCCAGCTCACTCTTGTTGGCCAAACTAACTGTAATTTACTTACTTTTTTATGTTCTGGAGAAGGGTTTCTTGATTATATCTCAGTACTATTGACATTTTAGGCCAGATACTATTCTGTTTTGCAGCGTAGGGGAGCTGTCTTGTGCATTGTACGATGTTTAGCAGCATCTCTGACCTCTATTTACTCGATGCCAGTAGCATCCCTGCCCCCGGGGGAGTCACAACTAAAAATGTCTCCCCACACTGCCAAATGTTCCCTGGAGGACAGAATCGCTCTCGAGATATTTCTGACACAAAAGGATGAGAATTTAGGCCTTCATATCTCAAACAGAGGCTGAATCTATCGGGCCACCTTATTGGGAGATTTCAAATCAGTTTTTAAAGGTTAGCCTAGATTGCTACCTGATTCAGCTCAGCAGGAAAAATCATACCATGTTGCGTGTGAAGTGACTATAATTTATTAGCTCATTAGTCAGGCCTTGAAATAACCATTTTGAGCACTTGCCCAGGCTGACCACGCTTGAGGCTGAGTTGCTCTTTTACACACTCAAAGCTTCCCCCTTTGCTGTTGGGCCGTCCTTACAAGAGCTCGCTGAGCTGGCCATGGCCTGGTGCACTTACCGAAAAGCAGCCTTTACTTGTGCATACAACAGCTCCACGTCTTCTGCTGCCTTCACCATCCCAGCCGATACAGAAATTCTGCTCTGTAAAGAAGGAGAAAGAAGTACTGATCGGAGAGCTAAGTAGAGAAAGCCTGACTTGTGGCATATACCCTCTCTTTCCACCTTCATAGGAGAGGCTAAGACCTCATAGCTTCTTGAAGGTTTACAAGGGATGCGAGAGTCACTGTTCTCACTGTTGGCATCTTTCCAAAAGGCCAAGATGCAGGAAGGGAGAGTGACTTTCCCCAAAGCCACACTGTTCTGGTGGTCTGTCCACACTGAAGAAACAGGGAGGTTTCTCCATTTCTACTCCCTTACTCTTGTTCATCATATCTCATCATCACTTTCTGTGGAGTTAAAGGCCATACCGGCCAATGGAGGAGCTTCTTCCATTCGGGAGTAGGTCATACACCGTCTAACACCATAATAATTACTGAAATATGCAAGAGGGGCACGTTTCATTTTACCTTGGACTTGATGCCTGCAAATAATTTGGAGACTGGGCAGCCAATGCAAACATCCTGATGGATTTTTATATGACCAGGTGTTCACTTTGTCCCCTGCTTAGTTGTGTGTCAGCAACGAGCCCCTTCTCATGTTGTGTCTATTGAGGAGGGCCATATGGTGGGTGACGCTGGCTCTCAATTGATGTAGTCACATTTGCATTCATTCTCCGATGAGACAGTAAAGGGGAGAGTCCTGTACTGAGAACCTTGTGGTGCTTGGAGCAAAGCTAAACACTGAGTAATGGAGGTTTCGTTGTTTTTTTTCTTTTTCTTTCTTTTTTTTTTTTTTTAAGACAAATCAAGGGTACTAACTAAAGTCATTTATTTGCATACTGAAGTTCTAGCATATGTTCCAAATTCTGCCCCTGCTGTCAATATGAATAAACCCTTTGGGGATAAATCATACTAATAAACATATTCTTTACGAAGTTAAGGGAACTAGGATTACCCAATATTTCTTTTAGCCCTTCTTGGTAGTAAGAGAATGTTATCTATTTTTATTCTATATCTGAGTCTATGTGAAAGACAATTCTATTTTGTAGATACATTTATGTACTTTCTAGAAATAATCTTACTATAAACATTGCAAGAACAAAAACTGTTTTCTCTTAGGTATTTTCTGTTTGCTATACTCTATTTCTGTTAACTGTTCTTTCATTAGCTATGTTATCTACAACAAAAGATAGAAATATGTTTTGTTATAGAAAGTGCAATGAGTTACATTCACAAACATAGTTGTGTATTGATATTCACATAAGACCATTTATTTGAAAACTTTCTTGCACTTGAGCAAAATTGATATTATTAAATGAATTGTCAGAGTAGATTACAGCTTATACTACTTAAAATGAAGTAGAATATTAAAACGTAAAGAAAATTATGAGTTATGAACTTGAAAACATATGAACTTGAAAACTATGTTTAGACCCCTGGGTTCACATCTATCTTTGCTATGAATTTGTGGTTGGTCCGAAGTCAAGTTATCAGCCATTTTTAATTTCAACATACCAATTTACAAGTTTATCTTACTGGGCTTTTATGAAAGTTTTATGAGGATTTCAGGTTACAGTTTTTCTACATGTATGCTTATATTTCTATTGTACCTATAATTCTATATACAGTAAAAATGACCAGTAAATAAAATGAAAAGTAAGCAAAACGATGATTATTAAAATAATCTACTACTTAAAACTTAATTCAAAATTGAATCAAATGAAGTTAAATCATTTGTGCTTTTTATATACAATTAAACAACTATATCTTTCTATTCCTCCGAAAGATAACTGTTTCTGAAACTATAGAAAGTTAATGTTTCACTTTTCCTATTTGCAGTGTTCTTATTTAAATGCATACCCAGGAATGGGCTGTCAGCAACTAATTATATCAATTGCAAAACTACTACAATTTTTAGGTTCTGAATGGACAGTATAATTGACCTAAACTCTGGTATCCCTTTATCCTTTTGTCAACATTCCAGATTCTGACCATATTGGTCATTTTATTCTTTAAAGACCAGAAGGAACTAATTCTAACTTGCACACATATGAGTCGATGAATACAATTATAAATATCACCTATAAGTAGTTCTCTATTTGTTATGTGTATGTGGATATCTTTATAAAAGAGTGCTCCTTAGTTGGCTGTTTTTTCTCTCTATGGCATTTATCGTTGCTCCACGTCATTCTCTCCTATCCAACTGCAAAGGGCACAAAAGCAGGGACTTTGTTTCTTTGCTATTATATGCTCGGTACCTAGAATTGTGCCTGGATGTTATGGATACTTAATAAATATGGGAGAGAATGAAGGAATAAATACATGATGGATATTGATGATAACAATTTAGAACTTATCTGATTCAATCCCTTCTTCATACAGATGTGGAAATTAGGCTACGGTGGCTTATTAAATTGATTTCCTATCCATTCCTTTCTTACCCAACCCTCTTGTTCATCCGTCAGATATTGAACACTTACTACCTACCAAACATGGTATTAACTGAATACGTCCCAGAAAAAAAGTAAAACAGATCCTGCCTTTAGGGAGGCCAACATTATTGGCATGGGGAACATACATTAAAATAAAAATAAAACAGTGGCTTTATAGGCATCTTTATACCTTGGGGAGAGGAGAGTGAGGTGGTGACATGTGAGTTGAGTGTTGAGAGAGGAAGAGCAGGAGGCAAGTGGTGATGAACATAAAGGTGGTTGTAGGCAGAGGATGAGCAACCACCCAGGCTTGGGGGCAGGAAATGACATGGCTCATGTTAGGGACTCGTAGGTAACTCAGGGTGATGGGCGCATGAGATAACTTTGAGAAGGAGACACCTCGTAGTTAGGCTGTGGCTATGGAGTCAGAATGCCTGGCTCTGAATCCTGGCTCTACAGTTTTTGTCCTCTGTACCTTTGGGCAACTTAGTTTCCTTATCTATAAAATGGAAATAATAGAATGTACCTCATATGGTAATCTAGAGCAAAGGTTAAGAGAAATACAGTTGTGCCTTATACATAGTAAGAGCTCAACAAAAGTTTGGGGCTATTGCTATTGTTATTACAATTAGGAAACAGGCAGAATAGGAAGGTTGGTTAGGAGAGATTATGAAGAATTTAGCCTTTGAATTTTATTCTGTATGCATTGCAGCACCTCTGGCATGAGTGTGAGTCAGGGAGAGAACTATTTGGATTTTATTTTAGAAAGAAAGACATCTCAGATCACCAAATAGAGGAAAGCCTTCTAACAGGAGGGAGTGAAGGACTGACACCCCGCTTGGAAGATGGGATTGGGCAAAGACATTGCGGATGGAGAGAAGGTAGAGTCTCTGGAGAGAGACTTCAGAAGTAGAGCAGGGTCTCTAAGGTTCCCAGCTTGGACCATTGTGTGTTTAAGGAGATCATTAACCGAAAGCATGGGCATAGGAAAATTAGCATCTTTAGAGATTGCTTAGGATAGTGTTATCCTGCAGGGCTTTGCTCTTCAGAGCAAAGTGGTCCACGGACTGACAGAATCGACAGACATCACCTGGGAGTTAGAACTGCAGAATTTCCAGACCCACCCCAGGCTCCACAATCCAGAGCTGCCTTTTAGCCAGATCTCTAGGTGATGTGCACACACATGAAAGTTAGGAAAGCACAGCGGGTCTACAGTGGGTTGTGCAGACTACGGCCCCTGACCAAATTAGTCTATTTTTGGTTTTAGCCTGTGTGCTAAGAATGGTTTTCACATTTTTAAACGGTTGAAAAAAATTAAACAAAGAATAATATTTGTGACACATAAAAATGATATGGAAGTCAAATTTCAGCATCCTTAAGTAAAGTTTTGCTGGAACACTCTCATTCACTGGCACATTGTTAGTCGTCCCTTTTGCTCTTAATGACCGAGTTGAGTAGTCACCACAGCGAATGTAAGACCCACTAAGCTGATAATATTTACTGTCTGACTCTTTATAGAAAGTTTCCTGGCGATCTAGAGAAAAGACTTGGATGAGACGAAGATGTAGGTTCTAGTTCTAGGGCTGCTACTTATTAACATGTAGTTAGTTTCCTAAAGTCTCTGTGCCTCGATGTTTCCCACTTGTAAAATGAATATATAATGTGTACCCCATGGGATCATAAGAATCAATAGGAATAATGTATCTATTGCACTTATCCCACAGACTAGCACATAGTAAGTGCTCAGTACATATTGGCTGTTAGTACTCAATACAAATGTGAATAAATAACCAAGGCACCTCTCAAGCCTTTGCTTTAATCCTGCCTGTTTCTCACTGATGTGGATTTCTGTTCAGGCATGTCTAACACGGCTGTCGTTCTGAACAGTCACCCTACGTTACCTGGGTTTCTGCCCTTATCCAACTAACCAAATTTAGAGAACGGCCTAGTAATAAAGAAAATTGCTTCTTTACGCCAGTACTTAGGCCTGTCATGAATAATGATATCAATAACTAATAACCTACAATGTGGTGTAGATACTGGGGAGTAATTTATTTTGATATTTTTATGCCATCATAATGAATTTGTTTGTTATTCATTGTAACTCAACTTTCAAGGCATAAATCAATGTTGTTTTATATTCTGGGCAGATGCTGTGTGTATTTCCAGAGGTTTTCTAGGGTAAAGAATTAACAGCTACTAACAGTAACACAACCATGGGGTGTTTTGAACACATTTTAGAAGCATCAATAAAGAAATCACTGCCGTGGATATTCTTCCTGTTTTGAGGGAAAAGTGCAAATAACCATGCTGGCATTTAATATTCAGCAGACCTTGATTTGAAATTAAATTGAATGAAGATAAACATGTTGGTTATCTCTTCAACTGAAGTATAACTTTTCCTCAAAAGAACTATACTGTTTAAAAAAAAAAAAAAGGAATGTTCCTGCTTTTTTTCACCTCTGCCCATTCTTAATAGCTATACTCTGATAGCGCTTCTATTAGGTTGGTGCAAAATTAATTGCGGTTTTTGCAATTATTTTTAACCTTTTAAACTGCAATTACTTTTGCATCAATCTCATAGCAAATACTGATATCCAGGGACACTTAATGCAAAGAACAAGACAACAGCAAAACTGAGAATTTATGTGCTGCTTTTTCCTGGTTGTGAGTATGATATTTGGGCTGTGGTGTTGAGTGTCAGATAATTTCCTCAGATCTTCAGTTATTGTGAATATCTTCTCTTTAGTAAAGGCTTTAAAAATTAGAAAATACAGAAATGGACTCAGATTTCTAACAAGTTACAATTATTACAAATAAAAAAGAACAAACTGTTGCTTCCTGATATGAAATAATCTATTTCTTCACAACTTTGTGGAGACAAATTCATGTTTTCTGTTTATATTCTTATTCTCCATCTTATTTTGTGTGGTTAATAAGCCTTATATTTTGGATTGGCATCTACTAGAATTAAGCTAAAATTATGTTATATAATTATTGAGAATTTTTAAGCTTTCCTTTAAACTTCTACAAATTAAATATTTAAATGTGAGCTCTTTCTAGAAGACCTCATGTTGTAAAAAGTGTGAAAGAATTCTTGAGTTCTTTTAAACATAAAAGACTATATATTTAAATTACAAATAGTACAAAATTATCTAAAAAATCTTTAAAATAGCCATTGTTTAAAACAAATATATATTTGAGTACTAATATAGGCACGCGGCCATTCTATTAGTAAATATGCAATATAGGAAAACTGTGGCTATTCCCATGGTAAGCATTACCAAAGTTCTAGAGTGGAAAACTCAGCATGCTTATTTCCTGTATCTCATTTAAGATGGTGAACTAGCTATGGGGATCTCATCCTCCCATGCCTTGCCTTTCCATCCTAGAAATACTAATGTAGTAAAAATTTGATAATGTAAAGTTCAGCTTGGTTGAGAAAGGTAGCCAGCATCCATAAGGAATTTAAACTGTCAGTTGTGAAGCTGCTACGAACAGTTAAAAAAAAAAAATACTGACTGTAGGGGATTAGGGAGATAAGTGATGATATGGAGGAAAAAACAAACAGATTTCAAAGGAAATTTAACGGAATATTTCTTACTGGACAGTGTAGTCTTATGAAACAATCTTAGTCACAGTGAATGTGCTGTTCTAATTTGAAGCCCTTTTATCGTCTGTGGTGCCTGGAATACCATTGTATATTTCCACGTGTGACAATGTAGCCTTGTATTTTCTTCTTGGCACATAGCTCTCTGAGTTGAATTTCTAACTTTGGAAGGTGAAGTTGTTTGACGACTTGAATCAATTAGAATATGGTCACTATTTCTTTTGATACTGAGTATTCCATCTGTGGATATTCATAATGACATGGTCTTGAAAATTGAAACAACAGGTCACACAATACACTATTTTAGGCTTAATTGGAGTGAGCTTTGAAAGTTCAGGGAAATGAAGCCCTGGCTCCATCGCTGGGGTATTAGTCTGTAATCTAGTGATTGCATAATCTTTAATGCATACCCTGGCTATTCCAGTAAAGGCAAGGGGCTGATCGTTCAAACACCTGCATCTAATACCTGCAGAACTGCACACTCTGTATTGTTAGAGCCAAACCAACATGGTTTCATAACAAAGTTCTCTCTGTTTCTGTAACATCATAATACTTTGTTTTGGGTACGTACTAAGAGGTTTATTCAAAAGGAGCAGCAGGGAGTTATTTAAAAATGCTAGGTAGCTGCATTGCAATTATAGCTGCTACAAATCATAGTTGACCAAACACCCCTTTGGAAAGATACCCTCATATTTCTTGTATGCATTTAATGAGCGTGTACCTGGTACGTTTAGCTTGTAACCAGCTTGGAAAACCTCGTAAGAGAGTAAAGTATTTCCTTCTAGTCCTGCTACTTTCATTTTCTCACTGCTTTTGGAAAGAAAACTGAGATTCAAAAGTCAGACTAAGTTATAGCAAACTTTAATGCCTCCCAGTAGGTAGGTAACAGGGGAAGAAAGCAAAGTTCTTTATCACATCTTCACATAATATGTCAGGCTTATCGGCCAGGGTTTCGGCAGGACACAGGATCTACACAGATTGCTTCAATGAAGGGACTCAATTTAATGAAGGGGCTACTTACAGAGTTGTGATCATGGAAAGAGAACAAATGGGCATGTTGGAGCACCAGGAGACTTGCGCGAACTAGAAGTCTTTAGCAGAGAGGTGACTTATCACGAAGCTAATCAAGTATAGGCTTCGGGGTTTTTCACATCAGACAGATCCCTTCCAAGGCCCTGCAAGGGGCCAGCAATATGTCCTCATGGTCATGCATTTTAAAATAAAATTTCCAAATTTAATTGTACAAGTTTTGGAGTCCATAAAACTTGGATAGCCTAGGGCCAAAAGACGAGAAGAGGACGTAGTGTTACGTCCTGAGCCCGGACAGAACTGGAGTTAGGGGGATCGGGGTGGGGCAGCCACCCAAGACGAGGTGAAGCTGTAGAGACACAGATGCTTCTAGAAGAGCAGCCCAGAAGCAGCAAGGGAGTGGGAAGGACGTACCTGAAGCCTCTCTCACTCCATATTCTGGTTTCCTGATGATGCTTTGCGTTGCCTGGATCCAACAGGAAACTAGCAGAGGAGGAGCCCAGGTGAGGGGCATTCTGAGGTATAGAGTTGAGCAGAGAAGGATGGAGAACGGACTTGGGGGTGGGGGTGGGGTGGGGGGAAGACGGGAAGCTGACGCATAACCAGCAAAACAGTGAAAACTGAAATCAGCATTGTGACCTGTTTTCTAATTCAGATATTTCAAATGTACACTTTTGTGTTTTGGACTCTCCTTTAGTGACCCGTATGAAACAGTTCTTTTTTCTAATGGTAGATTCTGAGAAGAATAAAATGCCATATGGTGTTAAAAGTTGTATTGCAGACTATGGTGTGTATAATGGCCTCAATCAAAACAAGTAACAGAACACCTAGAGTGACCATGGGCTGGCCAGTGGGTCCCCTGTGGTAAATTGTGATGGGGGAGTGGAAGGAAATGACCATGAGTTATAAACAGAGTTATTCAATCTACAGACACTTTCCAGATGAACAACTACATTTCAGCCTGAGCTTTTGTTAATAACTGTTCAAATATTTACACATATCACTGATGAATGAATACAAATGTTAGAATCCTGAACGTGGTGTGGGAGATGAAGGTGATGGCTTTTCTGGTAGGGTAGAGGGAAAGAATTATTTTTCCTGAATGGGTTCTAGATTGAGAGACTGCAAATTACCCAAGTCAATAAACTGCAGCATTTAGAGCGAGATTGCTAAACTCCAGGGTTTTTCCCCCTCTAAACTGTGAGGTAGATTTCTGGTGAGTTTTAGTCATAGGAAGTCAGTGTTTGTTTCCCTGAGACTGTGGTCCCATCACTGTATGTACCCCACTGTTCCTTATTTGGGTTATAGATGTTTTCTTCAGCATCTATCGAAAGCCCGGGATTTGAAGACTAGAATGCATTTTGATTATATGTTCTGATCTTTAGGAAACCCCGTGTGATGTACCGATGGTAAAGAACCCTTTGCTAATGAGTGGCACCATTTCTCCTATTCTTAGGTTATCTGTTTATTATACGCCGTCACCTCATTCACCAGACCTTGCTCTTTTATGTTTGTTTTCTGGTAAAAACAAGCAGCATGTGGCTCCTTGGGAGGGCTCCATGTAGGGTTTTGTTTGTGCTGTTCCCTCTGCCTGGCACACCCTTCCCACTTCTCTAGTCACTTACCTAACTCTTACTCATTTTGAATCAGATCTGGCATCCCTCATAGGAAACCATTCCCAAGTCTCCTGTGTACCTTTATCTCACCATTCCCACATCACATATCATATCACATCTGTATGATTGACTGCCTCCTGGCCCATCGCGCTTTCTGAGTCAGCAAAAGGGTCTAATTCCTATTAGTATTCAGAGTGTGCAGAATCTGGCATAAAGCAGGTCATCAATAAGTATTTGTTGAACTGAACAGTTGTAAAAAATATATATATACATATATTTTCTCCAAAGCAGGAAACTCTATGCAATCCTCAAAGTAGTTCTAGTGTCCTAGTTAAAACTTAGTCCAATGTGTAAAATTTAATTATCTCTCTCTGATTAATTGGCTCCTGAGATGACTTTTGGATTTTCCCTGTGCTTGGGGTAAAATTAGACCAGTGTCTGCTTTATCACACTAAGATACCTGCAAGAGTAAGTTGCACTTTTTGTTAAAACTAAGTTGCAGAGTAGGTAACATCTTTCGTATGAAGCAGTAGAGAATGGAACAGACCCTGATTATCACTCCCATGCCAAGTCCTCAGTGAGTAAGGTGACAATGACAATGTCCATTATCATGCCGGATCCTCATGCCCACTCTGTCGTGCGGTGACAATAAGGATCTTATTGTGGTTTGTTTAGCCAGGAGAGGGCGAGTAATTTTCCCAAGGTCACTGTTCTGGAGGAGGCAGGACTTTCTGATCCCTGGCCTTCCTGAGTCAGGTCCAGTGCTTTCTATCCATTATTCCAAGATGCCTTGCGGCTCTGAGAGTAGGCGCCATGGTGGTGAGGTATAATCTGTACTTCCCTCTGACTAATACTTGATACTTTGTATAGCTTTGCTGAGGTTTTTGGTCTCTCCTTACAGACCATCTTGTGCGTAGGGCAAATATCATGGCCATTTTCATCAATTTAATGAGAGTTGGCTTTGGAGGCAGTGATGGAAAGGAAGGGAGTCTGTAGAAGAGGTGGATGAAGAAATGCTGGAGATTCATGATATATTCAATATATAACTTTTCTTAGGGCAAGAAAATAGACTCTTTTGAAGGAAGATTTATATCAGTATTCTTAAAGTTGCGTGGGATATATACCTTTCCGGGAAGTGGACTGGAAATCTACTTTGGGTCTATACCTATGATGAGTCAATTTGCCAATGAAGTGTTTTGGGGTTGAACTACTTCCAATCTGCTTTTCTAAGTACCTGAGTGTTTTATAACTTTCTAGGTACCATCCATTTCAGAGGAGAGCACTTTTAAAATGGGTTTTCTGTCTAAACTCAGTCACATTTTTAGTGTACGGTGAAATTCATTTGAATAATGGACTTTATTTTCTACGTGCTTTCAGCAGAATTGTGAGCCTGGAAAGAAAACAAGGCAGATTTGTAGGGTAGCTGCAAAGGGAAAAATATACATTTGAGTGAGTGATGGCTTGTGGTTGTTTTTATTCCCCCACCTTTTGTGGGCATTTGCCCAGGGTTTCATGGATGGGGGACAGGTGGCTCACATTCTTGAATCCACATCAGGACATAGTGACACTTCACAATAAAATTCTAGGGAAAGAAACAAAAACAAAAAACACCTGAGATTTGCAAAGTCTAAAGAGGCCTGAGAAAATGGATTCCACTTGCTTAAAATGGTAAGGACTTTGTTTACTGGATTAAGTGCGAAGTATGTTGATAACAGATGGAATGAGTAATCACATGACATATTTAAATAGTCTAAGGGTAACCTTGACGTCCTGGTCAATGTTCCTTCTCCCGATTAACGCCAGTGCTAATTAACTGGCACAAGTGTTTCTAGCCATATGGGGGATGGTGCTGAAAAGCGACTGGCAGCCTATATCCAGCCACTACCTGTATATAATTTAGTGCTTTGCTTCGTGCTTTGAGACTTCCATAATGGAACAGCCAAGCACAGAGAGAAAGCCGATGGTTGCAAGTGTAATGTTGTTTTCTTTGTTTCTTTTGTGTACCTTATTGCAAACGCGGTTGAAAAATTAGAAATTGTGTTGACGTTTTGCAGGAAAGTGAAGCTGTACTTGGTCCATATCTGTGTGAGGGCTCCTTGAGTGTCTGGTCTGTTAATTGATCTTTATTCTGATTTTCTAATAATGGGTGGCCAATTCAGAAATGATCATCATTGAACCAGTGCTGTGCTCTTCAGCTATCTATTTCCCTAGGACCTGAAATTTGAAGGAAGAACTAGTTTAGGCCAACAGAGAGTAATGGGAGTTAGGTTATAAGTCTATATCCAGCTACTGTTGTACAGGAAGTGAGCGTGCTAGGGGACAGAGTGCTGGATTTGGAGTCTGATAATTTGGGGAAGAATCCCATTTCTGTTGCTCACCAGTCTTTTGGCTCTGGGTACTCTCAAGGGCTGGCTTGGGAAATAGAAGCTTTAGCTTCAACAGTGTCTACCAGTCTTCTCCAAGCCAACTCAAATAAGAGTAAAATTGAAGTCAAAATACAGTGACCATGTAATTTATCATCCAAATGGAGCACTTAAAAGTGAAAAGCGCAGTTCATAATAATGACTCAGGAACCACAGGCATAAAGAGGGGTTATCCTGGGCACACTGGGATGTGTGGCGTCTATAAAGAAATGAAAGCAATATACTCGCTCTACAAATACAACTTCAAGACAAGCCCCACACAGCTCCCTGTTCCAACTGGATTTCAGCCTTGGAAGCCTCTATTGTCTTCGGAAAAAGTGCTGTTGAATCTCTCTGAACCACAGCTCTAAAATGGGGAGGGAGTCCTTTCTTCTCAGAACTGTAGAAGGGTAAAATGAGATGTGTGTAAAGCAACGGGGACTGTCGCGTAGGTGTTGCTTCTTCATAAGTGTCTCCTTGTCCTGCTTCCTGCCTGCCCACCCTGTTCCCTCCCATGGGGACAATTGTACTATATCAAAAGTAGTCATGCACATTTTTAAAGAAGGGGCCATAGATTTAGATTCCCTACTTAATTAGCAAGAGGGTTTTATTAATCATTTATCCTGACCACAGGGCGCCTGGGACAGAGTAGTACTCAGCCAACATTTGTTCCATAGATGAATGGATTAAAGAGTAAAAGCATAGCACTATTCCACAGTGGAGGTTTCTCAGATGGAGAGGAATGTGGCTGCATTCTTGGCTGATAAGAATTCAGGAACCACAAGAACAGAGAATGGTCTTTCCTAAATGGAAGTTTAGGCTGAGGGGCAAAATAAGAAGACTCTTTAAAAAGGTTTGTCATAACCATGGAGGAACTGGTTTCTCCTGTCCCCACTTGGCTCCCCAGTTCCCGCTGAGTTTCTCAGATGGAGAGGAAGCGAATGTGGAGCCCAGCACAGCAGGGAGGGAGCGACACATGCAATTTCCCTTGTGCCCACTCTCAGCCTCCCACACTGGCAATTATGTAGCTCTTCTCCATCAGGCTGCTCTAACAGGCTGCCACACACCTGGTGTTCAATGGGCAGACCCAGGAATCTGAGAATGTCAGCTGTTCTGTTGGACCTGAGAGGAGTTGGGTCTCTGCATGCAATGTCTGTGAAATCTGATGGGCCGTGTCTCGCCTTGTGGCTTTTGTATCCTGTTTGCACCAAGAGGTTGTATGTAAGCAAGCTTTGCGGAGTGGGGCAGGGGCAGAAATTCTCGAGGAGGAGGAGGCAGATGTGATCTGAGCAGTAAGGCAGAGTGCAGGCTCTAGGGTTATACTGCCCAGGTTCAAATCCTAGTTCTACTAATTAACAGTAGTGTGTGACCTTGGGCCGATTGATCAAATTCTTTAGGTCTCTATTGTTTCATCTGTGAAACAATGATAATAATTATATCTGCCGTATAGGATTCTTTTGAAGGTACAATGAGATCATCTCTATAAAGCATTTACTACAGTGCATGGCACATAGTAGGCACACGATAATTGTCAGCTGCCATTGTTCATATTAGGGCTAGCAGGATCACCACCATTGGCTCCATTAGTAATGAGTTCTGAACCTGACCCTTCATTATACTAAATTCTCTCAGTGAGGTAATTGTTCCCAGTTAGCTGGCACCAGGGAACCTCCGGGGGCCGGGGGTGAGGGGGGGGGGTGGGCGGGGAAGTAGATATTGTAGGACAGGGAATTGTCACATCAAGTATATTACATGCTTCAATAGCCAGGGGCTGATTAGTACAAATCGAATTTCGCACCAACCTGCCAGAGGCAGAGTGCACATTTGGGCTCCGTGGGTTCGGTTTGATTGTTGTAAGGACATATTTACACAGGAGGTGCCATGTGAACAGTCAAAAAATACTTTCTTTATAGCAGTTAATAACAGAGCAAAATACCTGCCTACATACGTCCGTCCATATATTTAAAAAGAATGTTTAAGCCTCCTCACCAGGAAAGAAGTGAGACTACTCTCAGACTAGAAGCTGGAAGGCCAGCACCCGCCCTGAGGGGACTCCAAAAAGATCAAAAAAAGAACCAATCCCCTAGACTTTTGGAGCAGGCTTTATTCATGTCCTCTTTTCCTTCTTGCCTGTCTGGGTTGCACTGTACCTTTGCTGCTCTTCCTACTAATATTATTCCACTGTCAAGTTCCTGGCACACCAGACTAGGAAAGAATTTTTCTGTGCTTGCAGCCTGAGCTGGGCCCTGGGAAATCCTCCTGTCCTGGATTTGTAGCCGCACGATGCCATTCTTGAAGCTGAAGCCACTGTACACCCGTGCTCGGTGTTTTGGCCATTGTTAGCGCCAGCCCCGATTTGGCTCGTGAGGGGCTCCGCTTGATGTAGAAGAAAAGTGAGTTTCTCCTTTGTGCTTCCACTCGTAGGTCTCTGACGATGAAAATAGAACTGGCTTTAATCTTGCTCGGCCTGACGGAGAGATATCTCCTAGACTGCAAGTCAGCATTTACCCACACGATTGTTTGGCAAAATCTATTTTTAAAAGTCCATAAATTCTACTGGTAGACAAAATAGGTGCTGTTCTGGGGGACGGGAGCGGGGGGCGGGAATGGGAGCGAATATATATATATATATATATACCCCACAATGTACTGTCGAGTAATGAAGTGAGAACCGTTCCCCACTTCTTTTCACCCACTCTCTATCTGGGAGCCTGGTATCCAAAGATGTCCATGCCAAGTTATGATATGGAGGGAACTGATTTGATTCTGCCCCAGGGAGGAGGGAGGGTCTGCCTGTCATTCTGGTACCGCCTCCAGCTGTTCTGGGTTGAGCCAGTTTTGCATCTCCAGCCGTTTGTGACTCACATCTGCAGGTCACATGAGGCTGGCCATCATGACATGTGCGTCACAAGCTTTGGAAACACAAACTCAGAAATCAGGTTATGCTTCTTTTGGTCCATTGTTCCTGCTTCTATGCAATGGGAGCAGATTAGGAAGGCTTGGCGAGAATTCTATTAGTCAGGAGTCTTTAAATATAATAAAAAACAAACTTGGGGACTTGGGGACAATGAAAGGACCCAGATTGATGTAAAGATATAAAAGGCAGGTTCTGTGCCCCTCACAGCAGTGTGTCCTGAGCTTCCCGAGCTCTGCCCTTGTCCCTCCTGCTAGGGCCACCCTCCCAGCCCACTCTATCCCCAGCTGTCATCTCGGACCTCATCCTTTCCTGGCTCCCATATTCTGTCCTAATGATTGCTCCTTCTGCTCATCAGAGATCATGTGAAGGCAGCTTTATGTGCTTTACTGAGTGGTGCTTCCACCGGTCTGCAGCAGTTCTGGCCCTGTCTTTCCAGCTAGATTGTAAACTCTTTGGAGGACACACAGCATCCTATGTGTCTTTGTTCTGTATCACTGGTGCATGTGTATGCGTGTTTATTTTCTTTATTATTGATATTTTAGTAAGCATTTATTTTCATTATCTAAAGTTACAAATAGAGATAAAAATAAATTTAAAGTAATTGAAAACTCACATCTTAAAATGGCAAACATTGTTCACTTTAGGTGTATAACTCCATATATATAATATATGTATATATTATATACACACCTATGCATATACATATATGTGTATATATTATATATATTTTTACATATATATTTAATCACTCCTTCTGGGTGATGGAGAAACAGAGAGGTGGAGGTAGAGAACAATGTGTTTTATATATATGTATATATATTTATAATGTGTTTTATAATATATATATGTTAACACCTGGATCCTCAGAACAAATTTATGGGGTATTTGAAATGATCGTCTTTGTTTGAAAGATGAAGACACTGAGGCTCGGAGCTGTGAACTGACTTACCCAAAGTCATATCGCTAACATATGATAGAGCCTGATGTACAGAGTGTTTCGTAATTTACTTTGTTTTTCACTTGACAACATAGTAATCTATTCGTTTATTTAACAGCTATGTGTTAAATACCTGGTATATGTCATGCACAGTGTTAGGAGAATTTTGTACAGAACAGAATTAGTCTCTGCTCTCATGAAGTGGGAAGTGCGATCAGTGCTTTATGATAGGAGAAAAACAGGGGTCGGTGGGGGCACACGGCAATATCTAGCCTCATTGAAAGGGGTGCACATACTTGTTTATTTTGTTCATGACTCCATTATTTCAAATAAACCTTTTGTTTTAGAATAGTTTTAGGTTTATAGAAAAGTTATAAAAATAGCTCAGAGAATTCCCATATACCTTATCCCCTGTTTTACTGAATTTAATATCTTACATTACTGTGACACACTGTCACAACTAATGAACCAATATTGATAGATTACTATTAACTAAACTCCATGCTTTAATCAGATTTCATTAGTTTCTTCCCCCATGTCCGTTTTCTTTTCCACGATCCCACATACCATGTAGTTGTCATGTCTTTTTAGGCTTCTCTTGGCTGTGGCAGGCTCTCAGACTTTCCTTGTCTGTGATGATCTTGACAGTTTTGAGGAGTGCTAGTCATGGATTATATAGAATGTGCCTCAATTGGGATTTGTCTGATGCTTGTCTCATGATTAGACTGGGGTTATGGGTTTTGGGGAGGAAGCCTACAGAGGTGATATAGGCCATCCTCAACACACATCAAAGGTACATGCGATCAACATGAGTTATGATGAAGTTAACCGTGACCACACCACTGAGGTCTGTATATCAGATTTCTCCACTGCACAGTTACTCCCCACCCTACATTTCATATTTTGCTTTTTAGAAACTAGTCATTAAGTGTAGCCCACACTTAAAGGGCGAGAAGAAATGTTCTGCTTCCTTGAGTGGGGAGCGTGATTGCAGTTTTGCACAGCATGGATGTTCCACAACCAATTTCCTCAACCCCCTGTTGAGGTTTTCCCATTTGTGTCAACTGGGAATCCCACATGAATATCCTTTATAAATATCCTGAATCCCTCCAATTATTTTCTTAAGAATAAACTCCTCTAAATTTGGGTCAAAGGGTCGGCATTTTAAAAAGCCTTTGAATTTGTGTTGGTAAATTACTTCCTAGAAAGGTAATACCTATTTACACTGGTGAGTGCTAGCTTCGCCAACCATAGCAATGCTATGTGTTATTTCTTTTAATCACTGATGATTTGATAAGCAGCAAATTTAAGCATGTTCTGGGTAGACAATTAATAGAAGGATATAGAGACAGAGTTCTATTTTGATTGAAATCATAACCACTTCCTTATTCTACAATGGAACAAACTCAAGTTGACTAAAAAGTTCAGGCAATGGCTATCTGCTCGACCATGTACTTGGTAGATGAATAGTTCCTACTCCCCAGGATATTTCAGGCTAGGTATAAAGGCAACGTTTAAAAGCTCAAATTATTCCTTCAACTTGAGTAACACCTACAATTCAACCTGTACTTGTATTTCTTCCATTAAAACACAAAATACCTCTTTAGACTGTCTACATGACTTTTCATGCTGAAAAAAATGGTGAAGATTGTTTGAAGTATTTCTGTAGTACCAAAATTTATTTAACATGAAATTTAGAGACTTACATAGATGGAGAGGTTATTGGTGCATGAAGGAAACTACATTCCACACAGAAATGGTTTATGTAAATACTGGACAGGTCGTCATTGAGGAAACCTGCCATTGTGAGTTCACAGATGCCAAATGGGAAGCAATTACGAAAGAATTACGAATTCCAGCATGTAAGGTTATGTGCGCCTAAGTTTAGATTCCCAAAGGGACCAATTTATAAATACTACGTAAGTGTATGAGCACTAAGTGGAATCTGTTGAAAACAGAGCCACACAGATTCAATCAATGAGGAAGTGAATTTCATTCAGTTGGTGCAAAAGTAATTGCGGTTTTTGCAATTATTTTTTTAACCTTTTAAATCACAATTACTTTTGCACCAACCTAATCAATAAATAACAGTAACGTGGGAGTTTCAAAAGACTGAGATTTTTGTCCTAAACCCTATACTTATTTAGGATGATCTTAATGTACTACATCTAGATTGGTTACTGGAGGAAACCAGAAAAATATTCTGAGAGCATTAACAGCAAAATCCACTGGCTCTGTTCAATCTGAGCATGGACAATTGATAAGAAATTGGGAATCATTTTGATACAATCAAAATCTAAATATTGATACTAATTCCTTTCCCAGAGGGACATTTTCAGCTGTTCTTCAGCTAATTCAATTACTTACTCTTTTTATTGCCCATTGGTTCTGTGTTTATGTCAAGGAGAATCGAGCTGTTGGTGGTGCTGTTTTAGGATATACTTAGATCAGTAGGGTAGGAGATGAAATTAGAACATCATGAAGTTAAAAATCCACGAGATGGTTGTTGTTGTTCTTCTTCTTCTCCTTTTCCTTTTTCTTCTTTTCCCTTTGCCTTTTGGAAACACAGTTTTCTGCAACAAAAAGGCTATATCTGCTCATATAGTATGTAGTGTTCTTGGGTTGTTGATTTTAGGAGCTAACGTCTTTGCCCAGCTTACAGTAGGGAGGACAAAGAACGCTGGCCATTCTCTGAAACAATGGCACTTTGTAGTCACCAAATCCAATTAAAATCATTCTTGGTGGTACAGGTAAACAGGAAAAGGAAAGATCTTATAGTGATTTCTGTAATATAATTGTAGCAGTGGTCAGTGCTGTGGCTTGGGTTCATGCAGTGATTTTCTTTAGTGATGATGGCCAGTATGTATCCAGGGAAATAATACCTGGCAGGATCGATGGATATGAAGCCCACTTAGTGGTGACACTATGCCCTAGGACTGTACATGGCCCCCATAAAGCTGCAATGGTCTTGCATCAGAATTCCTGCTCCCAAAAGCAACACTAGGTGCCCTCTGACATGGAAATCTGTCACCAGAGCCATTCTCCTTTCTGAAATGAGTATGTGTAAAGTGCAATATATATCCTCTCTGAGGAGTTTATAAGTCCCTTCAGGGATGAGGTTAAAGGTGGATCGTTATTTCCATTTTAGAAGGTAATCTCCAATTTTTTGTTTATATTAGTGGCCCAAGCCATCCAATCTGATGGGTGTCACACTAGAATTTGTAAATTGTATTTTTACTTTCTCTCTTACAAAGTTGTGTGGATTAGTTAATCCATTTTACTTATAAGGCATTGAAAAAAATCTACTTTCAGTGATTTAGAGTTCTGATTTTGCCAAGGTCTCTGTTTAACAAACATGTTATGAGACAGCCTTGCTCATGCTACATTTTAGCCTATGGTTTGGGGATTCTACTTTACATCTGGGGCTTTCACGTTCCTCTATTTCATACGGAGCTAAGCGGTGTTCTAGAGTCTGGAGAGGGATCATTTTTTTCTGGGGCTTTTAAGTAGCAAGCAACCAAGAAGGACCCGGGCAAATTAGAATTGGATCTTACAGGCTGACTCTTTGTGAGGTCTGCGTCTAGTTGGTCAGAAAGCCCATAAAACAAGACAATTCCGTGAATAAACTACAAAACAAACACAAAAGGAACAACAACAACAACAACAACACACACACACGGGTTAACTTATAAAATAAAAATATCTCATGAATTAATTGAATATTTTTCTCTAGGTTAATGTCATCTGTTTTCATGTTGCTACTACCACTGGCCATCTCATTACAGTTCACATGATATTATCGTAAGCATGTAGAGTCAGTGAGGATTAGACGGTTCTTTTTTGTTTATTTGTTTTTAACATGAGAACAGGAGCTATAGAATATTCTCAAATGGAAATCTAGAATGTGCTTTGACCTGTCCTCCCTCCTTCGACAATTGCTTATTGAGGTCAATGTGAAATTTGTACTCATCTTTTTAAGACTTTAATTTCTAGAAATGTCACCTCCTTCTAGAAGTTTCCCTGGAGCTAACAGAAGTGTTGGCACTTTCTCTACTATGTTCCGTGTAGAATCTTCCATAATTCTCTGTCATTAGGCAGAATTTAGTACATTGCTGCAATTATTTATTACACGTCAGAAATGGTATTCTTTTCCTCAAGTCAAAAATGGCATTCTCTCATCTCCCTGGATAAACAGAGAGAGCAAGGCAAAAGTAGGCATTTAATACATGAATGAAGAGAGCCCCCCGCCCTCCCCCCGCCCGACACACACAGGTTTTATCGGTTCTCATAAAGCACTGCTTACATTTTAGAAATTTGGACCAATAAGTGGAGGCTTGAGAATTTAGAGTTCTAGGGAAAAGTTAGGGATGTAAAAGGATATATTTTCAAATGCATACAGTTATATGCAGATTATGACCACTTCTAAGTGAGGGAAGATATGAAGGGATAATTTCAATTAATGAAAGTGTTTTTTTACCCTTTGTTGTTAAGAGGTTGCTATTTTTGGAAAAAGATAAATAAATGAAAAAGATTAGACTTTGAGGGTTCTTATGTTATCCTTTCCCTTACCAGTTACGTGTCTTTGAACCTCAGTGTTCTCGTAGGTATAACTAGCGTAATAGCAACTTCTGGAGTTGTTGTGAGGGTTAAATTTTACTGTTGTATGTAAAGTTCCCAGCATTGGTGTCTGCACATACTTGGTTAATGGTCACCATTATTAGTGTTGAAGTGAGTTTCTCTAACTCCTAGGTTTGTGGCATTTATTAGTGAGCTACCTTGGATCCTGTCTTTAGTTTTCAAATGGCATAGAGGTTTGTTTTCCAGAGAGTGTTCACATGTAGGGCAAAGATGGCAAAATCTCTGAGAGTCCCTACCATCATAATATCCTGTGACTATGACAGTCATTGGCATGTGCTTTGAATATGCAAAGAGAGTGAGGAGAAATTTGGAAAAAAAAAAGAAGTTGCTCTTTAAACGTTCTTTCACCTAAAGGGCAATAAGGTAAGCTACACATTTCTGAGGATGCTCATTGCATTTATACATTATTTTTGCCCATCTGTCAATGAATTAGTCTTTAATTCGGGCTGAGCCATTTTGGTATTTCAAAACAAACATATTTTGAAACAGCAGAGAAGAAATATCATTACAGATTTTAATGTTTACTATTCTCTATTTTGTGAGATTTTGATATGCAAAATTCCTATTGAAATGCAGAGGACGTTGCCACCATTGATTTGAGTACTAAAAATAAGATGTAGCGGTGTTCTTCTTCCTCCCCCTCCTCCTTATTTGAGTAATTGTATGGTACAGAGCTAAATGATAAGGAAAACAGAATTCTAAAAAGCAACAACTGGCCTGGCTGGGCAATCATCACCATGGACCCCATCCAGCCTAAAATAGCCTTGATGAGCTTCTGAGCAAGAGCAGCTGTGGAGGCTTCTCCCTGACTCCAAGGGGTCACCCACCGGGGCAGCCGCAGGATGCCTGCTAACTGCCAAAGGCTGACCTTTGCTGGGTAGCAGACACACTGTCTCCTCGCAGCTCTTCTCCTATTTGGAAGTGATGTCCTAGAGGGCTGGAAGAAAGTTTCACTTCCCATACGTTGTCTCTCACCACTTCTCTGGCCTTTGTTTCTAACCCTCGTGCTCAAACTTTTTTTTCCTTTTTTTCCCTGTTATCGCTACCTAATGAAAGGGGTCATGCTATTACCACTCTCTGAAGTGTCATTCTCTTACTTGTTTGCCTGTTACATTCACATCCATTGTTTCATTGTTCATGGTTTTTTATACATCACATCGTCAAGGAGTCCTTCCTTGTCACCTTTAGAGTTAGTCATTTTCTCCGCCTTTCTCCCTTAACATTATACATGTTAATCAGTCTCTGAGAGCACGTTTTTCTGACTATACCGCAAGCTCCTTGAAGGCATGTCTTATTTGTCATTGCGTCCTCCAGTGACTTAGTACATGATATAGCATAACATATGTCATGTACAAAGTGTGCAATAATTTAATGAACGAATGAATAGATACATGACCTAGAGAGTTAGAGAGTTGTTAGACCAGGAAAATATGTGCATTTTTCTTTTTAAATGCAGAAGTATCCATTGGTGCCTCTACCTTCTAAAGAGGGACTTTGCATGACTCCTCAGACTTTCTTTAACAATTCTTACTCAGGATGTGTAAAGATGCTGAAATGAAACCCAAGGTAAGAAGCAGATGCTGTATTGAGCAGAATTTTTTTTTTTCTAGTTTTCCTTTCTCTGTGTAGCTCTTCTACTTCCGCAGTTCACTTATTTTTGTAACCTCTCTGGAGCCTTGACTGTGGATCTCATAGGACCCAGTTTGGCCACTCCAAGCCTCCCATGGGTCCCAACAGCATTAGAAAGTTTCTTTTGGACCCACCTCCAAGCCCAATTGTGCTTATGCATATTATCTGACTTAGCAAAGTTCTATTGAGATGAATGGGATATTTGTCACAGTACTTCCCTTTGGGACACTGGGAAAAGGGACTGATCCTAAATAATGAGAAGTTGTGTAATCGAATGGACTGTGATGATGAGGCAGAAAATATTCCTATACAACAGCTCTGCTCTTCCTCCTGGGGAGAGAGAGAGACAGAGAGATCATTTCTGTCCCTAGTAGAGATGTATTAACTTTTTCTGATTTGCAGGGTACAAAGTGGGAGAATAATACACCTGAATTTATGCTTGATGATTGGACCCTTGTCAGTACCTTCTCACCTTTTTGGAAGAAGTAAACCTGTTGAGGACAGGCAGATATTTGGCTTCTTTTCACAGGAAAACATGTTGAAGAGAGCCGATAGAGTTTATCTCTGAGGTAACTTTTTATTTTTCCAGTGAAAAGAATAGGGAAGTTGTGAGCTAGGCATTGGGACTCTTGGGTGTGACCCATAATTCTACCTCTGGCTCAGTGCCAAGTTTCACTTTGGGCAGAAACAGTGGAACTTTCTGACCCAATTTTCTGGTTCAGAATGGGATCAGCAGCACTTTTGAATACATCATTACACATTGCATGAGCTCCCTGTGTTGGTGGGAAGAAAGATGTGAAATAAATGAAAGATGAATTTCGCTTGTGAGACTACCAGAGAGGCAGCAAAGTAGGATAAATTAGAAGAAGCTACATAAGTAAGGATCTTGGAGGAATTGTAATCTCATGGTATCTCCTGTCCTCTCTTCCTCTCTTTTCTATGTAAAAGAGATGTGACTGAAAGACTTGCACCCTTCTGTGGATGAAGCTTGTGGTTTGTTGCCGTGGCAACTGTCCTTCATGATGCTACTCCTGGTCTTCGATCTTCTAAGTGATTTTGCACGCAAAGTGCCTCCTTATTTGGGTGCATTATCGAGAAGTCTATGCTTTTGATGTCTAGCGCGTGCAGGAGCTGGTGCTTTACCCTGTTCTGGGAACCTGTTTCTTTCTCATTTCTATATGATTACCCTTGACTTCTGCTGCCGCTTTCCATAGCTTATTGATCACTATCCTCCAGATCTTTGAGTCAGTAGAGTAGAACCTAGAGCCAGCCTGCCTTGTTCATATTCTGCTTCCTTGACATATCTGTGTATAAGAGGACTAATTATGGTACCTACATTATGAGGGTGTTTGGCGATGAGACATGCTATGGAAGTGACTTAACTATACCTAATGCGTAGTAGATTCTCATGATGCGCTGGCTTTTGTTATTAGCTCTTGAAATCATTTTGGTGGATCAGTTGTATCTAAAGGCTTTGTGATGATATTGGCTTATCATTTAAAATTCAATGAAATCAATTCAAATTTTTTCTGGATGTGGGCATGAATGATGGAGGAATGACAATACTTAATATTCACTAAATTAAACAGATGTATTAAAATGCTTTACATATTAAAGGGACAAGAAAACTTAATCTAGTTGCCTTCCTGTCTTGAAAAAATAGTGTTAAAGCTCTGCTTATATATAGGGTCAATGTTTAGATTCCAACCTACTTTGCAATTCTTTTTTCAAGATTCATATCTGTTATACCAGGGGGCCAGTTAGGATAGTGAAATAGTTAACAGCATGAGCTTTGGACTCAGATAGTCCCAAGTTTGAATCCTGCTTCTGCAACTTGCTAGTTGTGTTATCACAGGCAAATCATTTAAACTCTTAATACCCATTGGTTGTCTTATCCGTAAAACAGAGATACTCATGCCTACACCATGGTTTGTCATTATGATAAAATGAAATACTGTATGTAAATCATTTTGGTGCCTGGAGTAAGGAAAGTCTATAGAAAGAGTATTCTATGCCATATTGCACACCTTTGAAGGACACCATTTCATTGGGTTCTATGTAAATGGCACCCTTTGAGTTGATAAAAATTGGCATCTACTAGCATTATCATTGTGATGATATAAGTAGGAAAAGTACCTGTGAGCCAGAAAGGCACAATCAGCTGCTCGTTCTCTGCCAACTGTATAAGCAGGAAAAAAAAAAAAAAAGCTAAAATTGGTGTGTTAGATTCTACCGGATGTTGTCTCTCTTTAATTTTACCAATTAATATCTGAGGGATTTCCTGAATGTGTGTTGTATTTATCAAGGATCCAGTCTATGGCTCTTATAAAACTTCACGGGGAAGAGAGTGGGCGTAATCATATCTCGCTGGATGCTCTGGCTGTCAGGGCTTGATCCTGCCCACCCCACCTGCCTTGCACGCGGGTATTGTAGACAGCTCTTTCAGGAGGTGGTACCAGGACACAAGTAGTATTTTGCAAGAAGGATCCTTGGCTTTGCCTGTGGAGCAGAGAATGTGATCCCTAGTGAGGAGCCAAACCACAAGCATGTGAGCAGTATCTCGAGCTTGGTTTCTGCCCAAGTACATGTAGGGGATTGGAAAAGACAGGGAACCTTTGTGAAATGATGCAGCCTCACATACAGCGACAATTCCACAATGTCTGGTGGGAGAGTCCACCTTTGTTCCAAAGGAGAGAAATTGTTTCTTTTCTTTTTTCTTTTTGCCTAGAATCATCTCCATTGGAGAGGGAAATATCTTATCCCTTTCCTGGATCTGGAGTCTTAGGGAAGCCTCTGAATGTAAATGAGTCTCAGTTTCTTCATCTGTAATTTGGGACTAATAATGACTTCTCTGCCTGTGTCATAATGTTTGGCCCAGGTTCGTTGCTCCATCAATACTTGTTGTAAGTGTGATCAGTGTGATCGGCTTCACCAGCATGAGCCACACCAGTATCATTATTAATCAACTGAGTGTCTCAGATGTCATCATTGCGGGAAGTTGAAATTGTCCTCTCGATATCTCTCTGTCACCTCACAGATCACAATCCTAATTGTTCCAGATAATGTGGGGTTTATTTAGTCTAGACCCCAGGCCAGAGGGACAAGTGGACACCATGGTTGTTCTATTAGCATCACTCCCTCCGTTGCTACCGTTGGATGGTGACCCTGCAAAACGCAGTGGAGGCTGGTCCACTGCTCTTCAGGGGCCTTCCTAGCTATGGATCTCTACACAGACCCACTGATATCCCCTGGCTTGGGCTCCACCTTGCCACTTTCTTTCATCACAACCCATGCTAAGTTAGTGCTCCCCACAGCATTATATCAAGACAGAGTAGCAGGCTCTGGGAGGATTTCTAGTCTCAGCCAAATCCATCCTTCCCCATGTTACCCAGTTAGGCTCCCTTCCCTTCCTATAGGTCCTCTTTGGGAACTTCGTCGAGACTGCCCCATTCTAATAAAGAGATTTCAATAACAGAGCATCAAATGAGACCTTCCAATTTTTCTTCCCAGCAGTCTCCTTATCTCCTATCACAATTTGTTCACCTCTCCCCAAGGGACAGTTCTACATAGCAAGGAATACTGAGAGACATCATTATTAGACCACACAGGATACAGGACCTCTTTCCCAGAAGGAAATGGTGCTCGTGAGTCTCATCTTTACATAGCTAAAGAAAGACTTGCTTTGCTCACCCCTGGCAGATAGTGGCTGGCAGCTGCCAGTACCCAGTGTCACATGAATGATTAAGTAATGCATGTGAAAATGCCTTCCAAACTAAAGCACTCCGTACAAAAGTAAGCCATCACAATTCTTATTAAATGGGCAGGGATGATTTATACACATGGCGTAGGCAACTCTAACACTCATGAACTTTAGGTGATAGCCAGAAAGCTGTCTGAAATAAAATGCTTTCTAGCGCCTCAGACTCTGATGGGCCAGTAGGCTATTTTCCTGAATGTTGAATCATGTTTGTTCTTTTCTCCATTTTCTGTCATCCATTTTCACATGACATACTTTCTCTTACTTAAGCTTCATAAGCCTCCCACCAGTATAGGGTGAGCAGGTGAGAATTAGACCAACCACCAACCCACATTGTGCAATGTGGAGAAGAGGAAACTGCAAACACATGCTCCTGGAAACAAAGGGGACATAATAGTATTAACAACACAGTGTGCCTGGCACCTCTATACTATCTCACTTAATCTTCAAAACGGCCCCAAGCACTTGCTTTTTACATTTGAGTACAAAGAGATGAAGGAGGTGAGCCTTGGGGACAGTTCCAAGTCCACACAGCTCTTGAGTGGGAGAAGAGACAGATTTCATCATCAGTGCTTGTTTTCTATTCTAGTGCACCGCCTGGCTTCTGGAAAGGGAACGGCCCCCATTTAAAAAAAAATATTCACAGAGCTTTCAGACATTTTGGCACCAGAATAATTGGTAAGAAACTCCAGGCAATGCCCCCGATTCCTTCCTGTTGAGCTTCACTTTCGGTCTTTTAATTTTTATCGCACTACAGCCATCACTTGTAAGGAACAGTGTGCCCACCGGGCCAAGGCAAGTGTTCTTTCTTCTCCTTGAAGCACCTGTCTGCTAACAGCCTGAAGCAGCAGGGCTTGGATTCCTAGACCCAGTGCTTTGGTGGCTTTCCCTTCTGCACAGCAAGTGGCGAAGGGCCTTTGTCAGTGGAATCTTAGAACAGGCACTTGGGTGTGTGAGCAGGAAGGGAAGGTCCAGCTTTCCTCTTTCCCATTGGAATTCTTTCTATTTAGGTTTTCCCATGCAATTCTCGGTTCCTTGACTTAACTCCAAGAAGATGTCATTCTACTAACTACCATTTTTTATTTCTCATTTTTAAGATTTTCATTTTGCCAAAATACTGTTTGTGTTTCCCATTTCTCCCGATGTAAACAGTAATTTTTGTCCATTGCCACTTACTGCCTTTCAGTTAGTTGCTTGTGTTTCTCTACTTATGTTGAATTTTTGCTATGCATTTTCTTAGCAACTATTCTTTCCAAAAAAAAAAAAAAGTGTAGCAGGATCAATAGTCCCAGATTTGGCCCCCTTCTGCTACTTACTAGCCATGTAATCTTAGAAAAGCCATCACAGCTCTCTGGGCTCCAATCTGTAAAATGGGAAGAATAACCTATCACCTCCCTGGAGGCAGAAGGAGGGTGGATTAGGTCATTTCCAACTAAAGGAGATGATTAATCCCACTCAAGATGTCCTCTGTCATCTCATGTATCTGTGTGCTTTTAGAAACCTTTCGATCTGTATTGACCTTTACCTTTGATTTTTAGTGATCTATTCCCAATTCCTTTGTATAATTATCACTTTTACTTGTACTTCTGACTCTTTCCATTTGCTGAGTAAATGAGTGGATTTCCTTCTTTTTACCTGCCGACCTACCGCCACTACTGTTACTGTGAGTACTACCTACTGAATACCTGCTACGTGCCTGACTTCGTGCTAACTATTAAACATTACCTCTGTAATTCCTTTGAACATCCCTGGCAGTGGGTATTACTATCCCCATTTTATAGACATGGTGAAATAACTTGCCTGAGGTCACAGGGTAATAATCGTTGAGCCAGAAGTTGGGCCCGGGTATCTCTGAGCGGAGACCATCGTAGCTTCTGTGGCTTCCCAGTAGCCACTGCTGCTCCAGCACCTACTGCTTGTAAGCCACTTACCGCAGAGCCCCGCTTGTTATCCTCACAGCAGTCCTGTAAACTAGGTATTGTTATTCCATTTTACTGCTGAGGATCATAAAGCTTAGTGAGGACATTAGGTAAGTTGGCCAGAGGCACACAGCCAATAAATGTTCTCAAGTCCACTATCAGATGACCTTCCTTCTCCCCTCCTTTCTGCTTTATGAATGAATCAGTGAGTGAATGGTCACCTTCCTTTCTTCCTCTTTCCCACTATTCTTTGCTTCTTTTATCCTCCTCCTTGAAAACAAAAAAAAAAAGACTTTACTGTTGAAATTAAGATCTAAAACGTGCTGGAGGTAAAAGGGGAGAGGGACAACGGAAAAGCACAAATAAAACAGAGCCAGTCTATAATAACCTTCCACCTAGAGGTAATCACTTTCCTTTTTCTTTACTTTTTTTTTTTTTTTTAATTTTCTCTCCTTCCTGTCCTGCCCTTGCCTTTGCGTCCTCTCTGGCAAGAGTCACATTCCTTCTCTACCTCTTCCAGCACAAACTCCCTTTGGGGGTCCGAGTTTCCCTGCTGAGGCACTTGGCATAACGTGTGACACACACATTTGCAAAACTAATCAACTGTGGAAGGGACAGGGAGTCCCAGCACAAGCTTGGAAAGGCAGCCGCCGCCACTGCGGCTCAGTCCCCTTGCCTGGCCCCAGAGGTGGGGGCGAGGTTGCAACTCCCTGTAACTGAGCCTCAGCTGCCCCTCACCGGGACTGTGAAGCAACAGAGGCCCTAGCAACGGAAAATGCCACCGGACACTGCAGGTGGCGGCATGTGCAGGGCCGCCTCTGGGAGTCTTTCGTTCTAAGCCAAAGTTCAGCTGAAGGGCAGTCGCCAAGCCAGAAAGTCATGTGGCTCTCATGTTGGTTAGTGTGTCACTTTGAACAGCTTTTATCTGATAGTATTATGACTAACCCAGTGCTGACAGCATGGGACAGATTATAGGGACCATGTGATGATTATTTAAGGCATCAACCAGGGCACTGTGCGGCTTTTATTAACCCCTTCTTTCCAGGATCAGTTTTCTTCATGAGTTCATACCCTTGAGAGTCTGGGGAGGGAGGGGGAGGAAAAGGAAAAAAAAAAAAGCCCATTGGACGTTGAAGGGTCCTGCTGGTTCCCATTTGGATGGCCTCTCAGCAACAGTTTATTTTTGTCCCCAAAGCTAGAGTGGTATGTGCTCTTTAGGCTTGGAAGAAAAAAAAAATCAATGGTGATGGTTGTTTATATTTCAAAATCTTTCTTTTCTTACACCTTGTACTGATAAATTCTATGCCTTTGTTGTTGTTGCTACAGTTGATCTTTACGATATTAGAAAACTGTATTGAAGTCCTAGCTAGAGAAACAGTCCTTTAGCACGCACCTAAATGTCAGCAGTGAGAAGGCGCCACTCCCCTTAATATGACTAGCGTCTTGGATGGTGCAAAGCAAACATAGGAAATGTTATTATTTATTATTTATAGGATGCCCTGAGTGTACACTGAGTGGCACAGTGGTAGGCAGCTGCGCGAGGGCTGCCACGCCAAAAATCAAATTCACAGTCACTCTTGTGGTGGAGGGGGATTTTGTCCTGCTCAAAGCCCTGTGAAGCAGTGTAAGTGAGCTTTATGTTTGAGTGAAAAGGGATTTCCAACCTCATCTGGGGACTTACAAGTAAATAGAACAGAGTGTTTGGATCAAAATTCAGGTGACATCATCTAAAAGATGTCCCAGGTGCTGAAATATAAATATATTCAGTGGAGTTCCCTGTGGTGTCAAGCAACGGAGGCTGCAAACCTTTAGGAGATATTGGACCACAGCCACGTTTTGAAGATTTACTTGGCGAGTTCAGGCCCTGTTAACATTCAGCTGTAAAATGTAATAATAATAGTACCTTCCTCATAGGGTTGTTAAAAAGATTTAATGAGAAGAGGCTGAGAAAGGCTTAGCCTGGGGCACAATGAGTGCTCGATGGAAAGTGGCAGGTGTTACTCCAGTTATTATTCTTGTTATTGTTGTTGTTTGTATGCTGAGCAGCAGAAGGCACTAATCTTTGAACACAGACTTCAACTGTTGGCATTTCCAGGGGGATTTCAGTGGTGGGGCCACTACAACCTTTCCCACTGAGGGTGAAGGCATTTCTATCCACCCTTCCCACCCTCCACCCCCACCCCTGCCATGAGTGCCAGACTTATTCCTCTCAGGAAAGTGTTTGCGGTTGCCTTTGTCACTGGCATTCAACAGTGTTCACACCATGCCACTCTAAAGGGACCAGGGCCACTTCCAGAAAAATGACAGAGTGCGTGGGAGAACTCCCAGAGGCAGCATCAGCCTCCGCTTTATTGCCCAAGCAATTCAGCTCTGGCCCCAAACTCGCATAGGCTGCTTGACCATACAAAAGGCCTGGGGCTAACTGGGCCTCCGTCCTTAGATGGTGGTTTAAGGAACATCTGTTAGGATGTGAGCACATCTTTGAGGATTTCATTCCTCCACCGCGAACAACTAGTCAAAAGTTTCCCTTCTACCCCGTTCGGCACCCTTAGTCTCTCTTCGTCAATAGCCATGCTTTATAGATTGGAGGTCTACGTTCCCCCCCAGCTGACCTGACGTTTAACCCAGTTTTGGTGAGGTGCTCTTTCATTTATTTAACAACATTTATTGTGTGCCTATTTTGTGCAGGGCCTCGAGCTACAGCAGAAAAGGAGCCTAAAAGCCAAGAATAATTTTGCTGCCTCGGTTCTTTACCAGAAATTGTGGACATTCCCTCTAAAGAAATTCTTCTCAATAGCAGCTGCATAAAGACAATGAACCCTAGGAGAGTAAAATACCAAACCCTGAGAATAGGCCAGATACTTTTCCCTGATGCCTTTATTCTGATATTCAAGTGGTATTAGTTTGCAATATCAGTCATCAAAATATTGAAATGCTACTGGGTAAGTAGCTGCTGCTGGAGCCTCTGAATGCCCACTTGCCAACCCCCCAACCCCATCACCATGGCTCTGTTCTTAGCCCCCTTGGCTGCCTCCTAATCCAAGAACCAAAAGATTGATTGCTATATCAGGGGCCTTTAGGACACGTTCTGATTGACAGATGCCCATTTCCATATTGGTTGTTATGCTTATGGATGTTTTCAGTCATGGTGCAATTCTGCGCCTTGGTGTAGAAGTTGATCACTGTGAGTTGAATTTGACGGAGGGCAGTGTAGTTAGTACAGAACTGAAGACCCTGGGTTGTGTCCTGATTCCGTTCCTTCTGAGTAGTGTGGCTTTGGATGAGTTATTCTCAAGGCTTTAGGGAAAATGCTTTTCCCCTTTGTGTAGATGGGGAGAATAGAAATACTTAGACCTCAGGCGGCCGAGGGCAACTGCAAGGATAGATTAACTCAGACATCTGCAGCACCAAGAATAGTGTTGCAACATGGTAAGTGTTCAGCAAGGACTATTACTAATTACTATTGTTATTAGAAAATTTTGTAAAATTCATGCTCAAATTTGATCAATTTCAAGAAAAGGTGAAACAGCTTCTTACCCTCCTCCCTAACTGCAAAGCCAAACAAAACTAAGAAGGAAACTAGGCAACTTCTCTTGATGGCTGTGAAGAATTAAACATATATGAAGTTGTTATTTTACTGGCATGATCAAATGACTGTACCTTTGACATATCTATATGTAGGACGTATGTATGTATGTGTTTTGTGAGAGAGATCATGTGTTTATAACTGCTTGTTATTATGTGTGGTGGCCATAGAGATGAACAGTAGAGAGCCTCTGCCGTGAACAAGCTCATTATCTGTTGGGGGAAATGTGTAGAAACCAACAGTTACAATGTGCTAGGTGCAGAGGTACAATGTGCTATATACCAGGCCCGGAGGAGAAGAACCTAACTTAGCCTCAAGGGGTCAGCAAGACCTCCTGGAAGAGCTGACATTTTAGTTGAGTCTTAAAGGATGACGAGATGTTAGACAAGGAAAGAAGGCCCAGAAGAGATTTCAGGTAGAGTTTGAGCAAAGACATGAGAAGCTGGGGTGGTAAGTCCGGCTGGAGGCGTGGGCAGCGACCGGCTCAGAGAAGGCTGCCCTGCCATGTGGAAGAGCCCCCTCTGGTCAGTGTGGAGGCATTGAAATGATGTGCACTGGTGAACTGGAGCCAGAGTTGTGTTCTAGAAAAATCGCTGGGTAAGGTTGGTGAGGGCCTGGACTAAATGAGGGCATTTAGAGTGGAATGGAAAGGAAGGAACAGATATAAGTATGATGAGGAATTAAAGGGGATGACTCCATGTTTTTGGCTTGGGGGGATCTTGTAGCTGCTTTGCAACTGATGCGAAAAACACAGAGAAGCCAGCTGGGGCTGGGGGAGGAAGTTAAGGTCCATTTTGGATACTCTGACTTTCCCTGGACCTGCGGGAGTTTGGTAGTTGGCCACCAGGTGACCTAGAGAGGGTGCAGTCTGGGCTGGAGACACAGGTTTGGGAACCATTGTTGTTCTGATGGCAGTTACAAGCTTGAGAGGCAATGCCGTCATCCATGGAAGAGTGAGCAGCGCAAGCAGAATGGACTGGGAACAGAATTCCAGGGAACAGCAACACTAAAGAGATGGAACACGGAGACACAGTGTTTAGATAGGCAGGAAAATTGGAGAATACTGTATGATGGACATCAAATTCAAGAGCGTCCAATATACAGTCATGCGCAATGAACACGCTTCTCTTACCACACTTCTCTGGTAATACTTTAGGTTCAAAGTTTTATAGGAACTGCCTAGACTGGAGGATTTTAGTTTGTTTGTTTGTTTTTTGGTATTTTTCTTAAGTATCACGTTTCATGACAGGTAACTATTAAGCCCTAAACTGATTTTTCTTTTTTCTTTTTGGCCTATAGACTAAAACCAAAGCATAAAGTGGGGCATAAAAATGACCCTCCTATATCCTCTCAGGCCTCACCTCTTTGAGTGAAAACTAGACTCATAAAACCTTTTATCTGAGTCCTGGACTGAGTTTAGGTCAATTCTTCTTTTTAACTGAATCCATTCCATTTTCTCTCATCATCCTCAGAATATGTTCCCTTCACTGCTTTTCACATCCTTTTATGAAATGTTTGTCCTAAATCTCTTTTATTTTGAGTGGCACTTGTAAACTAGACTCTAGCACAGAGCAGATGTATTCATTTAATAGTTTGCTTTGATGGCTCCTTTAAGAGGCTTTATAATCTTTATATTTTACCATTAGGTTGGGGATTTTATGCTCTTTTAACAGGTATATTACCTTCATCAGATGTTTTCATTTTAAGCTGTTGACTTATAAACACATGGCCTTCGGGGATTGGTGTGCAGAAAATTTATTCACTTACAGATTTATTCTCCTATTCATTTTTGTATTTAGTGCAGGTATCTGCAGAGAACCTTAGATTGATTGATAATGACAGTTCATTGGTAAAAATAACTCTTTCGATGACCAAAATAATTGTTTCCTCCAGTTGACAATGGGTTGGTGAAAGATCACTCATATTCAGAGGAATCTTAGAAAAGTTAATTAAAAACAAAGTGCTTTCAAGCCCATAGTTAGTTGTCCAGTTTGCATTTTTGAAAAAATTGTGATTTCACATCTCCTCTGAGGACACTTGAAGATTTGTCTTTTAAACTATTTAATTGTTCAAGTAGTTCATACTTTTCAAAATGTAATGTATTTTCGCTTGAAACTGATGTGTTCTGATCTTACGACCATGAACCTGTCACATTTCTGTAACAGAGAGAAACGGGAAAAAAAGTCCTCCTTCTGTTTGGTGTTTGAAGGAAGATGGAGCAGGAGAGTCTTACATGCAAACAGTGTGTATAACCAAAGGGCTATGACAGGTGGCCATGTCCCTTGCGCCATTGATTATGTGGATGAGGGGATTCAATGAGTAACTACTTCGGGAAGTTGGTCCTGCCTGGGCGTGGTGCTGCACCGACCTTTGTGTATGCAAAAGCTAAACTGTCCCAGAGCCTTGTTTTCCTGTCTGGGAAAACAAACGGAATAAAAGATTCTTCTTTTACTTTTTGCTTGAGAAACTTGGACATCTAACTGATGTCCAAAACAGCACTGACAATCCCTGAAAATGGTGGACTGGGCAATCTCAAAGGAGGGATTGGGCAAAAACATTGTCTACACAGAGAAGGAGGCTAAGAAATTGAAGATGGCCCCTTTAATGTCCAACCTGTTTTGCAGTATTAGAAAATGAAGTTGGTGGTGAAATCAATCTCCTGTGATTGATTACCTTCATGGTAAAAATCACTGTAAGTTATTCAACATAATTTGGTATTTCTTCTACCTGTGCCCAGGAGAGGCCAGGATGGAGCCAGTACAGAAACTGAATTACCGTTGCTCCCAGACTCAGAAATGCTGTCTCTCTTTAGTAAAGAATGAAGGGGTAGGCCAGCCCTGGAAGGAGATTTCGTGATTTTTCCTTGCACTCTGCTTTGTGGTCCTCTCAACGAAACTTGCTTGACTTCAACAACAGCAGAAAGAGTGAAAATATGAAGGTGTTAAAGGTAGGATCAGAAGTAAGGAAAAGGACATGGACAGATTATTTCAAAAGTGAACTTTTCTGGAAATCTTTTATCTCAGGAGAATAGTGGAAGGTGGGTATGATGCCTCTTTGTCTTTCCCAACTCAGGAGGTCAAGTTAAAATTTTACTTCAGTATAATTGGAGCATGTTTTGAATCTCTTTCTAAATATATGCAGGTCAAGCTAATATTCCCTTCCTTCCTTTTTATTCTGACAGCACTTTGATGCACTTCTTTTCTAGCAGCAATTTCCATTCTCCTTTTTTCTTTCTTTTCTTGCCTCAGAAGTATTTGTGGACATGCTTTTTCCCTCAGGGACTATGATTTCTTGAGAGGAGCATCTGTATCTTACTCACTTTTTTGTTGCCTTCATTAGCACCCAGAAATCGTTCTCATATTAGGTACTCATTTGTTGACTGAATGAATAAGTGAATGAATAAATGAATGATTGAGCAGGTGAAGGAACAGAATGGGTTGTTTTCGAGTGGTTGAGTCAAATATATAGCTACGTTGTCTCAGCCGATGTCTATACGACTAAAGCTCTCAACTTTCTCCCACACTTCAGTCTGCCCGTCTACCTATCTGGGGTCCTCACCAGATATGTGACAGATATTTCTCTAATACTCAAAACTATGGTGAGACTCAGTTGTTAGGGGCAAGGAGCCTCAATATCCTTTTGCCAAAAAAACCCACTGCACTGGAGGCTCTATTACTTTCAGAAAAAAAAATAAATAACCTGGGGTTGTATAGCACCAGAAGAGTTAATGGCAGCCAACAAAATGAAAACCAAATGCTCCTGGGGATAAGTCAAGAATTAGAAAACGCAATAGTTAGTTGATAAAATGTCTGCTTTAGTTTCGGCCAACTTCCTTGAACCTTGCCCCATTGCTGTAGCCCCCAGTTGAAGTGGCAAAGAGGTGTCAGTGATAAATCACCCTGCCATGATGCAGCACAAACTTCAGTAAATTACATGTGGAAATCAGAGTGGGTATAAAAATGGTGTAGCATGGGTGAGCCAGCGGGCCCCCGGTGGCGTTGAATATTTATTCTTCCTTAGCCACAGGATGCCTTCTGTTCATTCATAGATGGAAAATGAGTTGGACGGTTTTCATTGAAGCATTCCATTGTATCTGTCAGGAGTAAACCAAACAAACACACAGAGAGCTAAAACGCTAGCAAAGCCATCACCTCGGACCCAGGGAGTTAGTGCCTGACCGGGGACTATTGAAGTCAACTCTTGCTTTTGCTCTTGGTTTGTTATTAACATTAAGAAATCAAAGGAAAGTGAACTAATAAAGCTAATCCTCTTAAAACATGACAGAGTTAAAAAAGAAAAAAGAAAAAAGTAAACCTTGCTATTGTGTGAACACAGCTAGTCCCTGCTGTTACTGGGCCAAGAAAAGAGGAAACTCCCTCAATAGCTATAGAAATTCAGACCACATATGGAAGTGTACCTGCATATCTTGGCAAGAAAGTGAAGTTGTCTTAGAGATGCTCCTTTCTTGATGTGATGGGATGTTGAAGGCTCCCTGCCTTCTGTTGGATACAAAAGCTAAGCAATATACTTCGCCCCAGCTGGAATCAATTTCTCTTCAAGTGCCAAACACCCAGTCCATTAGGGGCCAGTTTCTAAGCTGCCTAACGTTTCTCCTTTGCACTGAAGGATCTTTGGTGTTTGTATATCGATTTCCCTATCAGACGGCAAATTCCATAAGGTCAAAATCCAGCTCTGATTATCCAGGTTTTCTTTCTTGTTCTGCCCACCTTCTAGTAAGGGAGAAACATGTCACCAACACTGTGGATATTCAGTAAGTATCTGCAGAATGAATGAGATATTATTCCCTGTTGATGGATAATGAGGCAGGCTCAAATATATAGGAAGTATTCGCTAACATTTCTGACACCACATTATAATTTGGGGGCTGGCAGAGGCATACTATTTAGGTGAATGCCATATTTTCCTTGAAGCCACAGAATTATTATTATTTTTCTTTCAGATTGAGCTTCCTTTTGAAAGCTGAGTCCAAATAGCTTTTCTTCCCACCTAACCCATGAAATCTACACAGGTCAAATTTCCCTTGCATTCAGTAAGGCTCCATGTGTCTTTTACAATAAATTCCAGAAGAGCTGTGCACAACATGTATGTATCTTATTAACCCCTCCCCCGCCACTGCTTGTGCTTAATGGGATCTGAGGATTTTCAGACAGTTCTATTGTTGCCAGTGAAATGTCAAACAAAATTGTGTTCTGCGTGCCCAGGGGAGCTTTACACAAGGAGCTGCCTAGCCCCCTGGAGCCTGCCATGTAATGTAGTGTATTGGTTAACGTAAGGGCAACCAAATCAAATCCCACGCCTGTCCTGGCCAGGGACTGAGAGCTGGAGACTCGAGGAGAAACATAGTTTTAAATTACAAAATGTTTCACTCCTAAGCGCTTCTCTTTGTGAAGACTTTCTCAGGAGTTGAAGAATCCCTTCTCATTCAATTAAATTCCTTACACTCTCCACCCCCACCAACACATACACACACTTGGTTATCTGAGGACAAGAGTTGGGTTGTTTACCATTTTCCCAGAGTACAAAGTCTTGAAGAGTTTAATTGTGAATGTAATCTGAAGAATCAAAGTCAGCCCCATTCCTCAGAAGAATGTGACAAGTGGGAGGAAGGAATTGTTCCTTTGCCCAATGCTCAAAGCGGTGTATCCCACTCCTTTTCCTGTGAGAAGGGTGGTAGGAGGGAGGTGGGTGGGTGGCGTGGGGGGACTGAGTTATCCTTTTTACAGAACAACCCCTACTCCTCTGGGCTGTGCCCTCCTGGCTTCTTGCTGTTTACTTGGTGGGCAAATCCTGGCAGGGTCTGGGTCGTATGGCCGGTATATCCTCAGCAGAGACGGAGTTGTGGCTGGGACAGGCTCTCTGTTTGGTGCTGGAACTGTTTGGAAGAACAGGAGGAACCTGAATCTGGCCACGCTCTGGTCATTTCAGGCAAGGAAGGCAGGAAGGAGGATTCTAGAAGCTGAGTGATGACGTGGTAGGATATAGCAGAATACGTAAAAGAATTCCAGGAAAACCTGCATCTATTTTCTCTTTTTGGAGGTTGGGGGAGGGTTGGGATTGGTGAGATGGGAGGAGGAAAATTAGGGTGGGAAGAGGAAATGATGAGAATACAGTTGACCCTTGTACAACACAGGTTTTAACTGTGCAGGTCCACTTATACACAGATCTTTTTTTCAATAAATACCTGTACTGTTTCCAATCAGTGGTTGGGAATCAGCAGATGCAGAGGACCAACTGTATGTACTCACCCCATTTTATGTCAGACTTGGACATCAATAGGTTTTGGTATCTGCAGGGAGTCCTGGAACAAATCCCCCACGGATACTGAGGGACAAGTAAATTTTGGGGGAGTCAAAAGTTATATGCAGATTTTCCACTGCATGGTGGTTTGGCCTCCCTAACCCCCACGTTGTTCAAGGGTCAACTGTAATTTCAGGGTTCTTCCTAGATAAGTTTAGGGTTTCAGGGAAAATGAAGCTTTGGTTTGTCTGAGTACTATTTCAAGTGAAAGAATTATGGTATTTATGTCAGAATCAAATTGCCCAGGGGCAGGTGGCACTGCTTGCCCACTCGTGGTTCCATTTCCAACAGTGCATTGCCAAGCTGTTGGCCAGAGAAGTATTTTCTGTACTTTAGTCATTTAGTGGTAAAAGATGACGACTTGAAGCCTTGACCACAGCATAAAAAACACTACCATCACGAAGGCTAATACAGATATTAACCTGGGTTCCATCTTTGTCTTTTTAAAATTAGATAGATCAAGTCATAGTAGCCGGAGGCTCCTTTCTAGGGATAAAGACCTGGTAGATCACTGAATTAGTTCATCACCTGCCACAGCAGAATACAATCCCACCTGTGGAAACTTCTTTGCACTTGATCTTAACCCATACCGTTATATTGATGATGCTCCTTTGAACATTGTGTGTTTTATCTTTTAAAATCAATAGATGGTTTTTGACAGACTGTGATGGGATTCCTTCATGCATACCACTCTTCTGGCTGAGTTAAAAATTACAGTCTCTAAAATGATTTCATTTACATTTGATCCTGGGTGGACTGCAAGGGTCAAACAGAGCAAGTCAGACTTTTGGATCTCCACTCTTTGTTTTTTTTAACAAACTCTTACCCACCACTGGTGGTTCTTGCTTTTCTATTCCCATTGTCTGGTTGAATATGTTGGCTTCAGTTATATCCATTTACTGTAATACTGATTCGATTCTTCCAGTTTGTCCCAAGTTTCAGGTACTTTTTCTTTGTCCTCCATTTACTCTTTCTGTGTCTGCTAAGCTACTTTATCAGCACATAAACTAAGGGAACATTCTGTCAATAACAATATTTTATCTAGGACTCCTGACCAATTAGTGTAAGGGCCATCTCTCCAATCCTAGTTTCTATTTAGTGAGATGGTGGACTTTTTTAAAAGGCTGAAACAAGAGGAGAGAATCACCATTTATTTATTGGAAACTGGACTAGAAAGTGAGTGAAAACTAAGTCGCCTCTCAAGAAGATCTACAATTCACTTCTTTTTCAAAGGAAAAAAAACCCTCTTGTTTTATTAGATGAAAAGAGATTATTTCAAGCTGCAAAAGTTCTCCTTGAAGCACAGTATCCTCTAAGACGTGTAGAATCATTGAATGCTAGCTTGATTTGGGACCTTAAGAGATTTTCTATTGTCACATCTCTATTTTAGAGATGGGAAAACTGAGGCCTATAGTAGTTACATGAATTTGTACAAAGTCATGTATGTGGCAAGTGGAGAACTAGTATATGAAGCCCGGTGTTCAGGGCTCTGAGATTGATCTTTTCCCCATGCAATCATACAAAAAAGCATTTGTTGAGTACATTTGACATAGCTGGTAGTATGCTTAGTGCCGTAGAGGCTAAAAAGAATGAAGATAAAAGTTTGCTGCCCTCAAGGAGCTTTATGATTTTATTTTTTAAAAATAAGACATATCCAAAATGAAGAAACTGGAGAAAGTTAAAACCTAACATATAATCAAGTGCTAGATGGTGAAGTGTGGATGGGGGCACTCAATATTAACCATGTTGGGTCATGGTTATAAAATAGGTCCTCAGATAACTCACAAATCACCAATAGAATGGAGCTATTCAGAGAGACCAGCAGAGGACAAAGTTAGCAGGGCCAACGTGAAATAAATGGAATGGGAATGGCAAATACTTGACACACAAGCTGCATAACCCATTCTTTTTTGATGGCAGACATCACTCATTGAGTGCAGAATCTTCTCTAGAGTTCAGACATGGTTGACTATTTTTAAACAGTATATTCCTGGTAACCATTATGACATAGTTGAAACAGGTAGGAGACAGTGAATTCTATTTGCTAATCTCCATGTTGGGATAAAAAGATCTTTCTTGTTAGAGTGGTTTTAATATTAGGAGATAAAAACACATACGCCCTATCTTTGATACTCATGAATAATATTTGTCATGATGATTGATCCATTATTAAGAGATCTGAAATGTTCATGTATAATCTATTTGAATTTAAATGGTTATTTTTGTCATGTTGGATCTCCCCAAATCTAGTAGTGTTTACTGTAGTGTGTTACATATTGGCTATGCAACAAACATCTGTTCAATGAATGAAGCTCATTGAGACATTAATTGTAGCCTTGAAAAGGTGAAAGGCCAGAGTTTTATAAGCTGAACTTAACCAGCTCATGCTGGGACCTGAGCCAGGAAGTGATACACCCACAGTATATCTCAATCTACCAGCCACCTTCTTCGCAGAATTGGTATCAGCAGGGCCCTCTGTTTCCTGCCATGCACATTTGCTCTAAGTCACAACATTAATTAACAAAGAAACTTTATTGCAAAAAAGTGTAGCAATTTTAAATGACTGGTTTTCATGCAATTGGATGCCCTATCCAACTCCATCCTACCAAAAATGCTATGACCGGTTTTATTTTCTGAGAACACATTGGTACTTTTATTTTAATTTCAGTTATTAATCAATGAGATTGTAAAATATGTGAGATCAAGATCTTTAGTCATCATTTCAACTGTTCTCCACAAGTGAACAATATTTATTAATTATTTACTACTCTTATGCGGTATTCTGTTAGGCAAAGGTGAGACAATAGGACATGCTTTCAAATCTCCAGGAACTCAGAGTATAGGTTGGGCAGTGATATACAGCTGTAAATTTTGCCACTTATAACATGTGTGCTTTACATGGTAGCTGTTCAGTAAATACTTGTAGATATCACCTTTTCTTTATGTCCTCAACATGGGATTAGCAAATACATATTTCACCTCTCCTGCCTGTTCCAATTGTTTCACGGTGGCTTCTTGGAGTTCATTGTCAATAAAGATTCTGATGCCATGGGCACATTCTGAAAAGGGCAGCAGTCAGTGAGGGATGCCAGTCTACGAGCAAAGGAGAATGAAAGAGGTGGCACATGCCAAGAGAAAGTACACAGCCTTTGTACTGAGACAGACCCTTGAGAATATTCCCAAACACCTCCTCTAGTTCTGATTTAGCATTTATGTGTTATTCCTGTTCAGATGTGGGAACCCTAAATGCCATGCTTTTTTTAATGAAGGTGTGAATACAATTAGATTGAAGCATCATTTCCAGGGCATTAAAGATATAGTGAAAGAAGACCTTTCAGGAGTTTCATGGTGATGTCTAGATATTTATTTTTAAAATAATGATGATGATAGCTAGCATTTGTATATTACTTTGTAGTTTACAAAGCACTTCCACAAATTGGAAACAACCTAACTGTCTGTGAATGGAGTATTGGCTGAATAAATCAAGGCACTTTCCCACAATTGAATAGTAGGCAGCTATTACATAGAATAACGTAGATCTTTATTTGCTGATATGAGGTAACACCCTTGATAAGTTTTTAAAAAGCAGGTTTCAGAGCAGTATATTGTATGTGTCTAACTCTGTTTAAAAATTATATTTTCATAAACACATTATATCTGTATGTTGGCATGGCATAGAAATAAATCTGGAAATTTATACAAGAAAATGCTAATAGTGGTTGTCACTGTTTACTGAGATATAAAGGGTTTTTACTCTTATTTTCATCTTTTTATATTTTCTGAAAGACTTATGATGAGCATATGCTACTTTCATAAGAAGAATCTATTAAAAACTTTAGCACATTCACATTTATTAAGAACGTTTGATCCTTATGATGACACCAAGAGTAATTATTATCCATGTTTCACAAATGAGGGTCACAAGTTCAAATTAATTGCCACTACCTAGCTTTATCATGTTCGCCAAGCAACGTTCTGATTGATTTACATATATAAACTCATTCAATTCTCATATTGATTCTTCGAAGAGCCTATCATAATATACATTTACAGAAGAGGCACAGAGAAGCTAAGTAAATTATCAAATGTCACACAGCCTACAAGATTTTAGAGCCAGGATTTAGAACCAGGCTGCTTGACTCCAGCGTCCATATGCTTCACAATTATGCTACGTTGTCTGATAGAGGCAGAGGGCAGGAGGTGGCCCTTGTAATTGAACTTGGATGTTTCGGCTCCAAATTATGTTCCCTTGTCACTGCACATTTGCATGTGCCTTTTATGTTATACTTGTCATGGCCATTTTCTCCTCACTCCAACCTAGCCTCAAAACCTGGTGTAGTTTATTTAGGGGGTTTCATGATAAATTTCTCCTTGAATTCAGTATTGAGGATAAAATTGCTCTGGACTACATGAATGTGTGTGTGTGTGTGTGTGTGTGTGTGTGTGTGTATATACCAGGGGTGCCAAAAAACATACACACATGACTTTTATTCATCTTTTGTTATCAATATATAGTGAGTACTACAATTTTAATGTATTTTTTCTTTCTTAAAATACGTATACGTTTTTTGGTACCCTTCGTATATGTACTACCATGTATGCCAGGCAGTATTCTAGGTAATTGAGATAAAATAATAAACAAAAACCCAAAACTCCCATTCTCATGAACCTTCTGTTCTAGAGGAAGGGAACAGAAAATAAGCAAAAGACACAGAATTTAGAAAATTGATTAGTGTTCCAAAGAACAATACAGAAGGAACAGGGGCACGAATGGCTGGGCACCGGGAAGGGTGTGGGGTTCCAGCTGAACTAGAGAAGTCAAGGAAGTCCTGTTTCCTTTTGTCTAATAATGAATATTTATTAAACTCAATGCATTTTGCGTTTTGTCCAAACAGCCAGGAGACAAGAGCTAAATTCAGAACTCGGTTACAACAAAGCAGTACATTCCAGGTACATGCTAGCATTTACTGCCTTGCTGCTTTTAACCTGATTTAATATGGTTTTCCTTTGTGTTGTCTTGTTTCATGTGTCTAACTTTGTATGTAATCCAGAATACCATTTTTGGAAGTAGAGAGAATACACATTTGAAACATCAAAAAAATGAGTGGAGTTAATGAAAAGTACAAAAGAAACCAAACAGCTCATTTTCCTTTGGCCCAGAGGAATCTCTCGTTCTTTATACCTGTATTGACTGTTGAGTAATCTCATCTCTGATTTGATTGGGGACTCTTCCTTTTCCTTTATTGCTTTCTCCCCAATGCATACCACTCCCCCCTCCTAATTTTCACTTCCAAGAAGGTCTAGATTTGTGTTTGTTGGATACACTTGGCCTTTTTCTTTTAAGATACAAAAACCTTTACTCTTGTATCGCTGTCACCTTACTGAGTGATGGTGGAACTGCCTACAACCGTGGTGATCCTTAGCAGGAATTGTGAGTATTGATGGATGGATGTTGTAGTTTTCTCTAGTAATTAAAACTACAGTTATTTATAAGGCTTCCTTTAGAAATTGTTGCAATATATAGTTGCTGTTAATGGATGACAAATTCATGCTATTTATCAATAATGCAAGATATTTATATCAGCATGTTCTGTTGCTGTGCTCACACTTTAAGCACTGAGCCCATTAGAAACAATGCATGATTCTAACTTTACTGGCTGGGAGGTAATTAAAAACACCAGTGCTGACTGCCATCCCAGGTAGCTGTGCGAGATTCAGGCCATGTTGACCTGCAGTGAAGATGATGTCTAGCCCTTAGTCACACACAGCAAAAGAGGACGTTTTGTTTTTAAATTTAATTTTGAAGATCTCTCTCTCTCATGCATGTCAACAGTATTTCTCTCTGGTTGCTTTCTTTGTATAAGGAGAGGACAAAACACTCTCAACACATTTCTATAGTTTGTATTCAAAATCAGATTCTCAATTTTTCACAGAGTTTAGGAGATGGCATATTTACGCTTATGACAAGGTCTTTGCCAGATTGTGGGAATCATAGAGCCTGACATTGCGGTTGTCTGTAGGTATCTCTGTCTCTTCCATTAGATTTAAGGTCAGAGATTATGTGTTCATCAAATTGGTGTCTAGCAGTGTAGTGTGCCTTTTAGACAGTAGGTGACCAACAACTCTTTGCAGAGTAAATATGTGAATTTATGCCTGTGCGATTGTCTTGTAGGAAAGGGTATGGAAAATACATACTAGGTTCCCTGTGGTATGATGAGAATGAGTCGCTAAATGTAAAGGATGTAGAACAATGTCTGAAACATAGCAAACACTCAATACAATTTAGCCATTATGAGTATTGTTTGTTATATTGAGTACTCCCAGGACACCGCATAGTGCTTGGCACAGAGTTCAGCTCTTTTGATTTGTTGAAGAAATGAATGCATGGGTGAATGAATGAATATCTTCCAGAACAGGTTAGCTGTCTATTCTCTGAGCTTCCCACGCCTCCTGCATTGCTTTACTCCAGGATGTTCTACTAATATAATTATTCTTGTTTACCCATCTGCTCACTTACTAGCCTATGGAGCTCCAAAGGGAAGACTTTAGTCTTCTTCATCATCCCAGTCCTAGGGCTAGCACAGCCTATGGAACGTTGCTGGCACTCAGTGCACGTTTTGTGAACAAATGGATGTAGAGATGGGTGAATGAATATGTGCCTCATCCGTGATGCTCTGGTAGCTCAGAAGTGAAATAGTTTCAGTTGAAACTAAGTAATGGGGTGGTGGGGGGGGAGCCCTACCTTCCTCTATGCAGCTATGGAATTCTGGCATTCATTCACGTTCAACACATTTACTGTATTAAGTTGTTCCATCACCATTTTAGATTATGTTTTTAAATCATCTCTAAGCCGTATTATATTTGCATTTTCTCTCTTCTGAGAGTCCTAAATTTGCTTTTGAAATCACATTAAAAGTTACAATTCTAGGCTTTTAGAAATTTCACCCATTGATCTACTATTGAAGAAGGGCTATATTTATTACATGGGGTTGGGTGTGAGAGAGAGAGAGAGAGAGAGAGAATGAATTTAAGAGTTAAATTTCTTAAAATGCTGGGAGCACTGGTAGCACATAGTGAGCATTGAATGTATTGAAAAATGTTGTGTTAGTTAGGATTCTCCAGGGAAGCAGAGGAACAAAATATCTGTATTTACGTCTATCAGGCCAGCAGGCTAGAAACTCAGGCAGGACTTCTAGGTTACGGTCTTGAGGCAGAATTCTTTCTTCTGAGGGCAACCTCAGTGTTTGGTCTTACGGTCTTTGACTGATGAGGCCCACCCATGTTATAGAGGGTCATCTGCTTTGCTTAACATCAACTGATTGTAGACTTTAACTATATCTGCAAAAGACTTTCACAGCGACACTTATATTAGTATTTGAACAAACCACTGGCCACCATAGCCTAGCCAAGTTCAAATGTAAACAATCTGATGCATAATATTTTATGATTCTTAGAGAATCCTCATAAGACCCAAAGAAGGGAACTAAGGCATAGAGAGCCTTCACACCTTTCCTCAGCCATTTGGCTATGAGCCAAGGTCAGTGTCCGAGTCAAGGGTGTGAGTCCCTGCTCTGTACCCTCATGCTGGCTGAGCAAATACAACCAAAACCTTGCTTTTGAAAATGCCATCTCTTCACCTATAATTCTCTGTATTTCTTCGTCTTTTTTTTTTTTTTTTAACTTTTCTAAGAAATTTTCCTCCTTAAAATATTAGTTTCTCACAGTGGGTATATTTTCAAACTAATCCTAATGACCTCTTTATGGTTCAACCTTTTCATTTTGTGTTCATTCAGTTTGCAATGGGTTACATTTGGGGCCATGCAGCTCCTGAACTGCTCTTTAAAAGCCACCAACATGCATTTCAGTATATATTTCTTGATGAAATTCACACTCAAGAATCGTTATGTCTTGAGTCCATGGTGGACACTGTCAATTTTTTGTCCAATTGGAAAATGATTAGCTAATTACAGTCAAACACGTGTTTTGTAGTTAACTTCATGGTCACTTATCTCAGTTTATCAACATTTAACAGAAGATGCGGTCAGACTGGGGGCCCATTAGGAAGATCATCAGAATGTATTGCGTGTTTACATCAGGGCTCTAATTGTACACCATGGCTGTCATTTCAAGATTTCAGATCATTACCACAGACCATGTGAACTCACGTTAGAATTATTTGACTCCATGTCTCTGTCCCCACAAGATTATAAACTCTTCAGAGATTAGACTGTATTTCATTCATATTTGTGAGAAAGAGCAGTGGAAAATGTCATGCTCTTGTTAATCCAAAGATGACAAAGGCAATTATTTTTACAGAGTGTACCCCATGCTGTGCTAGGCACACAGAGCATGGTTTCAGAGTAGGGGAGATAGGAAAAAGGTTCTTTCTGATAATGCCTACCTCTTCTTCCTCATTCTCTTCCAGGCAGCCTGGGCTTTTCTGATCTTTATGTTTTGCTCACGATGTCCTACTGATTCCTCTGTTGGTCCAGACTCATAGATTCCAGTCTCCCTATTAGCCTGTGGATTCTGTGAGACCGGGTGCCAGGTCTTATTCAACTGTGTAGCTTTAGTACTGCACACAATTTTAATTAGTAAAGATTTAAAACTGTGGCAGGTGGTAGAGGGCAGTAGTTCAGTGGAGGGGTTAAGGTCATGTGCTGTAGAACCAGGCTGCCCATGTTCAAGTCCCATCCTTACCACTTATTAGATGGGTGGCTTTGGTTAAGGAACCCTCTGTGCCTGTTTCTCCATCTGAAAAAAAGTGGGGTGGTACTCATAATTCCCATATTATTAAGATAATATATATAAAGACCTTGGAATAGTAGAAGGTCCATGGTGGACATCATACATCAGGTTTTCTTTTTCAAAAGTAAAACCACATTTTAAACTGCTCTTGATTTTGTATGCCTTGTCTTCTAGTGACTTACTGGAATTTTGGGGGTTAAAGATAGATTTTCAATAAGATCACATGAGCAACTACATTCTACCACCTGGCTGAGAGCCAAGTCTGGGTTCTCACTACCTTTTATATTTCTTTGTATTTCCCTTAGCAGCTAACATTGGACCTTCTTTGATTCATCATTTGTCACCAGGACTTTTTATTTTCTAGTGCCCTTAGTATTGAGGAGAACTAGCATCTAGCAAGTATCTACCAGGTACCAAGCTAGGTATCTGATCCTTACATTCTTCTTGAGGACAGTGGTATCACCTCTATTTTATAGAGGCTCAGGGAGATTAAGTATCTTCATCTATTTCAAAGAGTTAGGAAGTATCGGGGCCTGGTTCTGCCCCAGTTCAGTTTTATTTCAAAGGGAATGCTTTCACTTCCTCATTATCCTTCCTCTTTCTGCCTCTTATCCTTCTTGGATACCAGCAGGCACCCCCAAAGCTAGAGAAATCCACATGTTCTTTTGCAGCCAAGTATGCTTCTTACAAGCCTTTATTCTGGATTCCTTTTAGTGAAGGGCCTATGAATGGATGGGCCGGTCCTGGCAAAGCACATCTCTGTTTTCGTTTATTTGTATGTTGGCACCTACACAGAATTGCCCAATACTACACTAAACTAGTACTGAGTAGGGCACCCAGCAAAGCAGGGCACCCATGCAGAGGCACCAAAATTTTACCTTTGAAAGACTATTATATTTGATCATTTACAGTAATCATTGAAGCAGCTATTATGACAAAGATGAGAACTCAGTTGGGCTTCTCTACATACGTGTAATTTAGTAGTAAATCTAGTTTTTATTCTGAATTACAGATGTTGCAGTGGCCTCTAAAAGTCTTCACAGAACCTGGCTGGCGTACTCTTTCTAGGCTGTTTACACGTTTAATTAGGTCTGCTTTCAAGCCCCTAACTGATCCCCACCTCTTCTTCCTGAAACACCTGCCATTGTTGTGTTCACATGTGGGTGTGTAGATTGATCATGCGTCTGCCCTTCCACTCACTTTTAGACTGTTAGCACGTTCAGGGCAGAAAGCTATAAAAGCTTACACAAGGAAGGACCCGGCAGGCTACTGGGCCATCTTTTGGAGTGTAGTAGATTCTTACTGATTTACTGACTCTTCACAGGGTCTGTTTCCCCTCTTAGGTTGTACACTTTTGCAGATGGATACACAGATCCCCACACATGTGGCTAGATGTAGAGACATTTGTGGTGTATGTCTTTCCCTTTGTCATGGCATCGTGGAGTGCAAGTCATTCTTTGACCCAGTCAAGCCTCTTAGCAAGGATTTTCAGTTTTAACTTTAATTTTTAGAATCGATTTTATCTACCTTTACAAGGTCGGAAGACTGAATGGTTAGTATTTACTAGGCAGAGCTCCTGTATGAGGAGAAAGAAGTCCATTCCACATACTTTGACAAGTCTACAGTTACTGTCTGAGACTATAAATAACTACTGCAGACATGAATTAAGAGATAGATTCTTTGCGGATAATTTTCCCAGCAGTATGCTGTCTTCTTTGCTGTTCCCTGTTCCCCTTTCAAGAGGGGACAGCTACTGATAATATTTAGAAAAACAATATATAGATTCTGAAAATACATTTCTTGTCTCCGATATCACTAGTTTGTTTTACTTATTTTAAACTTTGGGCAATGCTAGAGTAGCTTTGCGATGCTGATATTTAAAGAAAGCTTTGGTGCTTTTGAATAATCTGTCAGGTTTTCCTTTGTTATTCTGAATGGGATATTACTCCACCTATTTAAGAGGTTTCAAATTTCTGATTTTTATATGTAGTCCATGATAATTTTGCCTTTAAATACCTGAAGTGATGATTGGCTTTGGAAAATGGGGACAATGTCTGTCACTAGTTCTTTTAAAGAAAGGTACATTTGGTGGCAATTTGCACTATATCTTTCCTCATACCTTTGCTCAAACTGGCAATGACTAAGCACTGGCAGTGAATCCAAATATTTCTTTTTTTTCCATTTTAAAATTTTCAAGATTTTTTTTTTTTCCCCACACGAATCTTTGATCTTTAAAAATGCCACTGAGGCTCACTTTATGCCCCAAGCAGAAATGTCCTTCCTTCTGTCTGTACATGTGAACAGGGCACCCACAGAGGGACAGAGGGGGACCCATGAGCCCTGGTCCCCATACACGTTTGTGTATTCCACAATTCAGTGCCCACTCCAAGGGGTAACAGGCACAGAAATCTTTATTGCATGTGTTTTATTTTGAAATAGTCCAGGAAAGGAAGGAGAGGAAAGGCTGAGAGGACAGAGAAATAGTTGGAGCCGAGAAAGTTGAGTAATGAAAGAAATGGACATTTGCGTAGCACCCACTGCAGACCAGACATTCTGCAGTCCCCTTACCTACCTCCCTGCAGCTCATGCGGTTGAATTCCCAGTATAAACCTGTGGGGGTAGGTATTGTCCCTGTTTTCTAGATGGACAAGTGAAGACATGGAAAAATGTAATGGTGGTATTGAGATATTGGGGTATTGAGGTAGAGTGTACTGAAATGGCTTCACATTTCTGTTCATGTCCCTGATAACTCTTGCTGAGTGCCTGGCCTTCACAGCCAATGTATGTCTGCATTCATCTGAGTGTTGACTCTGCTTCGAAGTATTTATTCCAAACAGTAAAATTTGCATATCTAGAAAGGGATCATGAATGTGGACTTGGCTTAATGCTCTTTGAGAAAGTGAGTTTCTTTTCTTTTTCTTTCTTTCATTGTTTCTTTCTTTCTTTCTTTTTTCTTTATCACCACCTTCAGACCAGACCTCAAAATATTACATGATCAAAGTTAAAAAAATAAATAAATAAAAAAATAAAATAAAATAATTCTTTCCAGAAAAAAAAAAAAAAAAAAAGCATGCAGCTTTCATTCCTATGGAGTTATAATTAGTGTGGTTTAGATTTTTTTTAGGTGTGGTGGTAATGGTGGCCATGGGGATTTCAGAATTAACAATGCCTACCTCCCCAAATGGCCAGAGGCCATCCCTGTTTCCCTTAGTGCTTCTAGGCTCCTGAAGGTGTGAGGGTTTCAGAGGAGGCGGCCTGTTCTGGCTTTGTACTCTGAGGTGTTTTCTTTAGGACCTGCCCCATTGAATGAGCAAGGCCCTCCTGTTTGCCAGGCTACACAGGTATTTGGGACCTTAGTTATCATTGTTTCAAAACTAGAGCCAGTGTTCTCCAAGCCTACACAGTTAATGGTTTTTGGAAATACATTCAATGGAATTTGTTTTATTTATATTTCCTAAATCAGAGGAGATTAAAACACGATATAATTTAGCCCCCCTTTCTGAAGACTTGAATCACAGTGCGTTTTGAATGGATCTAACTCATGTGATCTTTTCATGTTTGGCCACTTCCAAGCGAAGGCTCTAGAATATATATTGGAAGTGGATTCCGTTATTGGTGTTAAGAGTCAAGGTTAAAATCTATTTGCTGAGTTTTGTTCTAGAGTAATATAAACATTTTGTATGGACTTTATGGTACAGACTTGCATGGAAACGCATTTGTGGCATGGTAAACATCCTGTAATACGGTGTGACATGTGGTCCTAAGATGTGTTCTAATCTGGCTTTTATTTGCAATTACCGTCTTCAAAAAGAATCTTTATATTTTTTAGGGGGAAGGTGGCATTGTAATAAGGGCTCTTTCTCCTCCGGGGGTGCGCTCAGTGATCTGAATCAGACATCCCAAGCTCACTTGCGAGGTTGGTCTGCAGAGAAAGGTGCATTCTTTTCCATGATATGCCTGCTCACATTCGTAGACACTTGTCGTGTGGCTTCTTTTGACCAGAGCAGGGTACTATGGGCAGCTGTGTTCCTGTTTGAGTCCTGCCTTTTCTTAATTTCCCTGGCAGTTTTAGCTACGTGTGTGGTGTTTTTATTTTCCTTCTGAACATGAATCAGTGTTTGCCTTCTGATTTGTGGGGAGATTCCTAAATGTTTAAGTTATGTGACTGTTGGACATAAAAGTGCCATTTTTAAAATTCTTTCTCACAGCCTGCTCATCAAGAGAAAAATGTCTGCAGTCAGGGAACAATGACTTCAGGTCCAAGGTCTCCCACATACCAGCATTTTGTCTCTAGAAAAGTTACTTAACCTCTCTAAGCTTCAGTGAGTTTATCCCTAGAATCAACATAATAACAGGACTGGGTCTTACAGTTGGTGTAAGAATGGAATGAGATAATCCAGGTAACTCCTCAGCACAGTGCTTGGCACACAGTACCTACCCACCCAACGTTGGCTATCATTTCTTCAGTGCTATTATTTTCACTCTAGCTCAAGGAGATGTGAACTTTAGAGAAGTAGAGAGGACGCTGTTCTTTGGAAGTTGAGGGAGAATAGGGGGAAACAGGAATACCGTGCTTCATTTCTCATCCTTCAGACTTGTGTATTACAGTGGGGGGCTACCATGGAAACATTCAGGATTAAGATGGCATTATTGAGTTAAGCATTCAAGGAGCATCTCAGGAAGGAAAAGCTGTAACGTGCACGCATGCCATAGGTGGCTTTCAAAGGAAAGGGCTCTTTGGGGGTGCACAAGGGATGGCAGTTACTAAGTTCCTCATCTCACGGAGTTTCCTGAATTCTCTGAGAGAATTACGATCAAGAGCTGTCACTGTGATCATTACCCTTCGTTTGCCCCTTTGCAGACCATTCCATGAAGTTCCATGAAGTTGTCAGTAGTTATAGCCCGAATTTCAAAATGCGAAGTCGCTCTTTATGTACCAGGGAGTGTGGCTTTCCAAAATAGATTCTGAAGTCAAAAAGAACTCAGAGTGTTTTCTGAGAAGGGTTGACCTCCTTTCATGCCACTTACTGTGAATTAAAGCTGCAAGGGAGAACTCGTTTGGGCACGTGGTTCGGCATGTAGAGCTGCCGCTGCCAGGGAACAAGATTTGTGTTTCTAAGGAGATACAACAAAAAGGAGAATGCTTTAAGAGCCAGCGGCTGTCAGAGTGTAAAAGTATCTATGTTCAGAAAGAGAAACAGAAGTGGAATTAAGGAATTTTATACACTCGTTACAGGGTGCCCTTCTGCTAGTAATTCTAAAGTGCAAAAGCAAATATGTAGTTGTGGCCACAGAGGGCTTAGGACATCTCAGCTGATTTTCATTCTCAGACTCAAGCTGGATTGGGTTGGTACTGACCTGCCCTGTGCATGTGATTTTAAGACGGTCTGACTCTTGTCTGTCATTTTGTTGGGTTATATTAGTAACAGGGGAAAAGGGTGACATATTCCAACAGAGGTTTGGGTAGACACTTGACAACCTATTCTGAATAAAAGAGAGGAGGAATACCCGAGTTTTACCAACTAGGACAGCAAACAAGAGCCTTCACCAGGATCTTTAATGCAGTTTCAGCCAGTTTGCAAATGTTTAGTCAGTTATTAGCCAAGAAGGATGCCCTGAATGGGTTCATTGGATAAAGTATCATCATAGGACAGAAATCACAGGGAGAGTGCACCAACGAAAAATTACAGTACAGCTATATTTACTTACTGCCTCTGCAATACGGTTTTATTTTCCACAGTTGGAAAGGGAACCACCTGTCTCAACTGCTGATGTCAGAAAGCTCCCTCGAGACACAGGGCTGCTGGAAAGCACATGATACTGTATATATTTGCTCTTACGTCCATATCTAGCTAAGATTGGGTTTCAAATGTGAGCCCTATTGTGGAGTTCATTGAGCAGTGACTTCCAGGTGCTCTCCCACGTCACCATGCCCTTGTGAATTAAAAAGTAGCGTGTGCAAGCCACTGTCGTGAGTGTTCCCTCAACTTGTATGCAAGTATATACACTGCATTAAAATGAATGACCCGCATCTTGGGGGTTCTCATCTATGGATCCCGTTTTGCAAGTGAGTATTAAGAGGCATTATCTCTGCCCCTGGGAGCCAGTGCGGCTGGTGTTCTGGTTTTTATTTTATTTCTAATGATCAGGATTTTTAAAAACACACATCAGATTTGAAGGTATTTTATAAAAATAGTATGTGCCTATCTTTCTTATTGTTTTGCTTTTTTTCCCTGGTAGCATGTCAGTGTAGAGAAATTGTTATAGAGTGGATGGAATGCTTAATGTCTAATTTGGAAAGACTGGATATTGTGACCATGCATTTCAAGGGACCTGTTGTGTTGTTGTTGTTGTTGATGTTATTATTATTGTTGTCATTATGAATCTTAAGATTTTCAGAGTTGTATGACCCACTGCTCCACTTCTTGGTGCCTACGGGAGAATTAGGCCTTTGAAACATAGTTCCTTAAGGAAATGTGAGGGCTACTGCATTGTACAACTCCAGGCGACACCATTTTTGTCATAGTCAAGGATTCATGCTTGAACTAGTCCCCTGACTATATGTCCAATCCCAGGAAATATGATGCTATCAACATTGCTCAAACGTTACATAAAAATAGATGGGCGAAAAGGTGAAGGGGATTAAGAAGTACAAACTGCCAGTTGTAAAATAAGTCCCGGGGATGTAATGCACAGCAGAGGGAATATAGTCAATACTATCACAATAGCTATGGTGACAGATGGTTTCTAGACTGATCGTGGTGATCGCTTAGTAAGGTATAGAAATGTCTAATCACTATGTTGTACACCTGAAATGATTATAATATTGTATGTCAAGTATCATTTAAAAATAAAGAAAACCACTAGAACACAAAACGAAACAAAAAAAGTAGAAATTGTTACCAACAATTGCAGAAAGCTTGCTGTTAGTGAAGTTGTTCATTATTTTAATAGTATTATAACATGCATCTGAATTTGAATATCTGTACCAACTTGCAAATTATATAGTTGTTAGACAAAATAGGTGGAAAACGGAGTCTCTGAGAGTGTAAATTATATTCTTGGGGCACATCAAATCAATGTCCTATTAATTTGCAGTCTTCCCATGATGCACACCTTCAATTAACTTAATAGTTGAGGTGATGTTTGGTATCTTTTCTCAAATCCTAAAAATAGAGTACATAGCATGGGCTAAGACCCCCTGGTTCATCTCATCTTTCCCCCAGTGTAGGATTTTCCTCTGAACCATTACCAGTGTTATAAAATATGATTGATATTAATTATTTTTTGTGAAGTACTGCATTCCTTAACATGAACTGAACTAGAAATAAATATATTACCATGAATTAAGATTTTTGCTAGTCGCAAAAAAGAATTGGATGAAGGCACCTATGTGAAATCCTAAGTACAGGCATCAAATTGAATTAATGCCAGCACTGCCTTGAGATTAATTTGAGTACTGAATAAGAAACAGTATACCATAACATAACTGTGTTTACTGAATCATTTTTGGCATCAGAAACTAAAGCTACATTACAGATGCAACAACAGGCTTTTCTCCCTTGGAAGAGAGAGGCGGGTGCATTTTGTAATTAAAGTGAATGTTACCCTCTGAAAAATGCCTCTAGTCTCCAGGAAGAAAACAAGTCTTCTTAAGAACATTGCATCCCTGTATCTCAGACTTTGCATGATCTGTTTGTGTTGCTCTGGCCTTCTTCTGCATCCCATTAGGGTTTTGTAATGTGATTAGCTCTATTTTCTATACCTTCTTAATCTGGAGTACTGGGTAGACCTCAGTTTATAAATTTGCATCTCATTATTCTGTATATGTTTGGAAAACACGGGGAAGGTGTTGGAAAGATGGATTGGCTCAGGGATGTTCTAGAAGGGATTCCTGGTTATCTAGGGAGGATGGATTGTACAGCATTTAATGTAGTGTTGCACGAGCTGAATATTGGAAAGTCCCAAGGATCCCTTTTCATGGACTGGGATGTGAATGGTGCCCCCTAGGGGTGTGCATTGCTCAGGCCCTGCTCTAATACCCCTTTTCATTCTGACATTCCCTGATTCTACAATTCATTAATTTTATTTGCCTGTGTGAAATAACTTACTTGAGGGTCAGTGCAAAACTTGAAACCAGCACTGTCATATTGGAGGATTCTGCACATCACCCGTGTAATTTAAATTTCCTAGTAGCCACATTTAGAAAAAATAAATTTAATATATTTTATTTTCCCCAATAGATCCAAAATATTATATCAACATATAATCAATGTAAATTCTTAATGAGATATTTTAATTCGATTTTTTTATTCTAGAGCTTTGAAATGCTATTATATTTTACATTGAAAGCACATCTCACTTTGGATTAGACACATTTCAAGTGCTCAGTAGCCCGATGTGGCTGTGGCTGCTGTATGGGACAGCCCTGTTTTCAGTTTATATGCCAACTTGTCAGCATTTCATTACACAGAAAAACTACTTGCGAAAAAAACCTTAAATGTTTAAGACACAATATAACGTATCTTTTATGTCATTTTTATCCATTTAAAAAGTGTGCATGATTAATCGCAAATGTGTGAGAAGACTGAATGCTAAGACAGTACAGTTGATAGGCCACTGGTGGCAAAATTGACTTTATGTTGAACTGTTTTGCTCCTGTGGCTTTGTTTTCCGTTCTTCCCCCATAGATATCATCCTTTTAAAACATGGTTTGATACTTCGTGGTTGTTCTTCTCTTGTTTGCAAACTCTTGTCAGTTTTCATGCACCATATGGATGTTTTGCTTCTCAGCAGAGCAACTCTTGAAAGATTGTTTCTGCCCTTGCTGCTTCTGGTCTATTTAGAGGTAGAGCCAGGGCAGGACTAGTACTAGGCTGGTTTTACTTTTCTTCAGGTATCGAGAAACTGATAGACACTTGGCATCCTGACAGCTTAGGTGATGACTCGAGGTGTGCACTCATAGAAAGTCAGCTTCATGTAAGACTTCAGAAGAAAGTCTGCCGTGCTTGTTTCTAGATCTTTTTTGATGAGGAAGCCAGGCAAAGAGTCAACCTGTGCATTTATAGTAATGTTGGTTGGTGTGGCATTTGGGTTTTTTTTTTTTTTAAGATTTTATTGGGGAAGAGGAACAGGACTTTGTTGGGGAACAGTGTGTATTTCCAGGACTTATTTTTATTGGGGAACAGCGGTGTGTTTTTCCCAGGACTCATCAGCTCCATCTAAGTTAAGTTGTTGTCCTTTCAATCTTAGTTGTGGAGTATTAGTATGTGAATAGCAAGTATCATTATTGAGTACTTATTACATGCTGAGTGCTGGGCTTATATATATTATTTAACTATAACACCAAATATGCAAAATACATATTTATATTACCACTGTCATAGACGAGGAATCTGAGGCTCAGATAGTTTAGGAGAGTCGCTTAGGATCACATAGATAAATACTGACTGGCCCCCAAGGCCATGGTCTCAGAGAAGGGGACCACCTTGCCAAAACAAGTCAATGACACCCTTCAAAATGAAATTTGAGGGAAGGGCAAAATACTGAAGTTTTAGAGTTAGAAGTTTCCTCCATTTCATTCATGTAGCAAATACTTCCAGAGAACATCTAATCTTCTCCCATCTTTTGACAGAAGAGAAAATAGATCTAGAAAGTTGAGGTGGCTTTGCCAAGGTCAAACAAACAAAGCTAGACATCAGGTCCTTTAATTCCTGCCCACTGCTATTTGCCCGTGTGGTTTCATGGACTCTTTAACAAGAGAAGTTGAGCATTAAGAATTTTTTGTTTTTAACTGAAAGATAGAAAACTTGAAAACTTTATCGTATAAGAAGACTCCTTTCTCTTTCTTCTCAATGCATTTTAGGCTTTTGCTTGAAATATAATATGAATACTGAGAAGTGCATGTATTATAAAGGTTTAGCTCTGTGAATTTTCACTAACTTGAACATACCCAATAGAATGAGCACTGAGAGCAAGAAATAAACCATAACTAACTTTCTGGAGCCTCTTACCCCAGACCATGACCCCAGCTCCCAACTGCCATCCAAAGCAACCTCGATCCTGATATCCAGGTACTTAAATTAGGTATAGCTCTGTTTCTGTACTTATTTATATAAAGAATAGAATAAAAAGGTGTGAACTTTTTTGGTGTGTCTGGCGTCTTTTGCTTCACATTATGTTTGTGGGATTTATCTACATTTTGATGTTTAGTCAAAGTTCATTCATTCTCATTGATGTATTTGGCTATACTTTTAAAGTGTAAAGCCTCAACAGCCATGATATTTTAAGTGGAATAACTAGGTTTATTGAACATTAATTATTATTTAAATTGCTTTTTTCTCCCTGGACATTATTAATCATAGTTTCCCTTGATTCAGTCTAAAACAAAATAACAAAGCTCAAATATGGTGCCATCCTGGTTTCAGTGCAAGATACAATATAGCAAACCACTCTTGGCCTGGGTTTTTTTTGCAATATTCCATGTAGGGTAATATAATAGAGGAGACAAAGAGGGCACAGTCTGAAAATACCCACAAGAGAGCGCTGAGTTGGGAGTTCCCACTCGCTAGCTTTGTGTGGCCGTGCAAAAGGTTAGGTGTGGCTTATTTTTAGGTGCCCTACGTCGAAATGGATCTAGTAAGATGGATGATAGAAAGTCACACCTCAGGAGTTGGCAGAGATTTTTGTTTTGAAAAGAGGTAGGAAAAGAATCCTTTCTGATCAGCTGCTTGGGTCAAAGTATAACCTGGGCTCTTTAAAGAATAATAGAGCTTTTGGCCTGTATAAAAGGGAAACTGTTACAAACTGCCTTTTGGAGATTGTTTCACAGGCCCAGAAATCAAGCTTTCTAATGTTAATTTTCTTGTTGCCTCTTTCCCTGGGTGCAGGAAAACGTGAAGTTAGCTATGCATGCCAGCGAGCCCTCCTGGAGCATCCAACATTGTATAAGAATAGCTGGTAGTTTAGCAAGGCCTGTCCTTACTGAGGTTTATCATTTATTTGGCCTGACTTGGCTTACTCCATTGTCACTGGTACTCCCTCTCCAAATTTTCTGTTGGGGAATTTAGTGTGCTTGTAGCTATTCACTCAGTCCTAACGTTATGTCTCCAAGCTGGGTGATATTAGATGGCTCTGAAGCAATGATGTACCTCCTGCTAAACAGAGTTGCATGTACAAAGAAAACAACTTGAAGAGGAAAACTCTGTAACTCCCAGTGATATATCAGCAGTCTGTCCTGTGATATGGCTTGGTTTAATACAGTTGCTAATAATGCCATGATAAAATATTTTAGGCATATGACCATCTTTCCTCTCTCCACACCCGACAGTAATAGCTCAAATGATTCCCCTCAAATTAAAAAGAGGTCAGGTCTCCTTTTGCCAACTATAATGAGCTTTTTATTGAAGGGGAGGGGAATGTTATGGCGGTGGGGAGCAAAATGCTTACTTTAAGTTCTTCTTTACCTAGATGTTATAGACCTTATTCCTATTGACAAAACCCTGAAGTTAGGAGCCATCCACTCTTCCTAATCTTCTCTATCTGAGTAATACCAATTCTTTCTTGTTGTAAAAACCAAATCACATGTGAGTAGATTAATTTCATCCATATGCAGGCATCAGTAAATAGTCACAATCACATCGGTTGCACATGTATGTTTTTCACCCTTATTGTGCAAGCAGGGGATTGGTCTTACACCTGGCCTGTGCCACTTAATAAAATTAATGATAAACAAGATGAATGCTTGCTTTTTCTCTGGGGCAACTACCTGGGCTTTGTAAGAAACCTGCGTGTAGATGCCTGTCTTCTCACACCGATATGTGTGGTTGAAAGGATTCTATTTCATGAGTTCTCATGTGATCTTTTTTTCTGGAATGGTTAGGAAGTTAAATATGCTTATGGCATGGAAACTGATGGATCTGTATTCTTTCAGCAAAGTTGAGCACCCGTTAGCTTGCTTGTACCTCCTCCCTGATTTCCAGTGCCTTTTGTACAATGAAACCTTTGGATTCACCCTGCACAAAGACATCTTCCCAAGTGGCCCGTCTCTGTCAAGGCAGACACATCATTGCATTTGAGAGTTGGCAGGGATCTTAGGTATAATTGAATCTGGCCATCTCCTTCGATAGATAAGGAAACTGAGGCTCAGAATCATTAAATGAGCTGCCCAAAGTTGAATTGTGGGCTAGTGACACATCTGAATGAGGACCCATGTTCTTTCTATCATCCTTTTCCTTCCATTTGGGGCTAAATCAAGATCTACAAAGTCACTCTGCTTATCAGATAGACTTGAGCCTATGTAATCACTTTAAATCTCATGAGCTTGGCCTTGGTTCTAGCCTCATTATCCCTCTTCTCACAAAAATTCTTGACGGTCAAAATAATGGTCACCCAAGCGTATAGGAAGAGTGATTTCAGGAAAGGCCCATGAAACTGCGAGAACGCTCACTTGAATAGGCTAATGGTGAAGCTTTTATGCCTGTGGACATAGTCAGCCTTTCATGGGCAAAGAGGGTGGGTTACCGTTCAGGTGCTACTGGGGGGCCCAGAAGGTGCTTCTCGCCCAAGAACAGGGCTCCAGTGTGACAGTATTTACACAGGTTGCTCCACATTTAGCAACAGACTGTGTTCCAGAAGTTCACTCGCAAGTTCACTGGCTTGAAACTTGGACCGCCTTTCCCTTATCTAGTCAATTTCAGTTGTCTCGGGTCGGAGCCACATTTCAAACCTCTCTTCCCTTCAGCTTTCTCCGACTGCCTTTCCATTTCCCCAGTCGATGAAATCTCTTCTTGAGAAATTTTCTTAATAATTTAATCATGCCATTCTTAAAGCATTTACTGTTCCCCCCCCACACCCCTCTTGGCAAGTGGTGTTCAAATCTGTTAGGTACTAGAAGGGAAGAAAAAAAAAATAGGACTAACAAATAGATGCTTTTGTATAAATAAATGAAATCCCCTAACCCTACCAAGGATAATTACATTTTCTTTCAAATGTAAAGTTTATTTAACTCAGTTGATGACATTTCAAGACGAGAAAGTGCAGACAGTAGTGGCGTCTGGGGGTCAGTGGTGTAGGCCTACCTCTAAGCTAATAGTAGTTGATACCTTCCCTCTGCCTATAATTCAGGGCTCAGAAGGGTTCTAAAGTGCCCATAGGGACGTCCCCCAGGGTTGCTCCTGAGCCTTGCATCCTGAGTGGAGTAGCTGACAGACTTGCAGTGATACAGAAATGGCTGCCTTTTAAGTACATGAAGAATATTTGAGACTTATATCGAATGTCAGGGGCTCTATCGATTTTGCTACATTCCCCATATGTTAAGAAGGCATAGCTATAAGTCTGAATCTCTATATGTCTTTTAAAAATGAATAATTCTTCTTCTTCTGAATATCAAAGTTATATAAATTTATCCTAGAAAATTTAAAAATGACAGAAAGGCACATAGATACACAAAGAAAATGTAAAAAACACTTATAATGTCATCAGCCACTATTAACACCTTGTTATATAGTTTCCTTGTCCTCCTTCCTCTTCTTTCTTCCTCAGTGTATATATTTGTATGTGCATTTGTTGTGATTATAATTTTTACAAACGTAATTTTAAACCTTAATATATTTTGAACATTTTCTCATTATGCTATTATATATATTTTACAATAGTTTTAATGATATCATTGAATATATAATGAATATATGTTTATGAAGAAATATACTGCTCTAGAATTTATTTAACGAGGCCATTACCGTTGGACATTTAAACTGCTTTCAAGTTTTCAGCAATGTAAATAACTGTAGCATTTCAGTAATGTAAATAATGTAGCATTGACTCACACCAACAGTCTTTCCACATATCCCTTTGTTAGTTCCTTAAGATGAATTTCTAGAAGTAGAATTTCTGGGTTGATGGAGATGCCCGTTTTAAACATATTTGATAAATACCATCTGCTGCTACTCTAGAAAAATGTGTGTCCATTTATAATCGTACCAGTAGCATTTAACATCTATTTTTGATTGAGCTGCTAAATGTGAGGGTCAGTCTTGGAAGTAGTCTTCTGGGTTGAGGAATTTTCTTCAAAAATCCTGTGTCTATTTGGGCTAGTGAATGGAAAGTTCGATTTTATATAAGTCATTACAAAATTTAGCTTAGACCGTAAGCTAATTGCTTCCTAAGATGTGAGTTTATTTTCTTTCTACATCACATTTTTAGGATATACATATAAGCTCTGTTAGAGTAAAATTCAGATATCAAAGCATTGGAAAAATTTACAACAACAACAAAAAAAGCAAACTAACCAAAACTCTTCCAAAGCTTGTCTGGTGGGATTTAAGAAAAACAAACAAACAAAAACAAAAACAAAAAACTTCATTTACTTAAGTCTTTCACTTTGAGACTAGTTAGAAAACACAATTTTCTCCCCTAAAATCAAGAAAAATTCATCTCATTAGGACTCAAGCTCTAGAAATAAGTACCAGAGGGAACTGTTTGACTAACAAATATTATTTCCAATTTAATAATTTGTGTGCCTCAGTTTTCTCTGGCCCTCACTGATTTCAGTTAGGGGATAACATATCTTTCTTAGTAAGTAAACTGTTACGTTATTGAGATTCAGTAGCACTTTAAATTTTTGAATAGTACCAAATTGAATAAAATAGGATGTGCTTTTTTTTCAGTTTCAGTAAAGAAACATTGCTAAATAATCCTATTAAACATTTCTTGTCTAAATAATCAATAACTCACTGCATTATAGGTGAATTAACCTGAAATAATTAAGGTAAATGAAAATGTCTGTAGATGCACAAATACAGCAGTTAAGCATCAGACAAAATCAGATTTTAACCATCCTTTTTTAATCTCTCATCTGTGGGCCTAATAAGCATACTTTTTGCTTTATGCTTAGATTAGTCCAATTGACTGCAACTCGGATTAATTTTCACGTTATTTTTTTGTTTTAATGTGAAAAATGCCAAAAGCAGATTTTGAGATCCACGTTAAAATACAGGCTAACTCAGTCAGTTGCACAGAGCTGGTCTGCAGAAGGTTTTACCGGAGATGAGAGATTTGTTACTGAGATTGTCTATCACCTCTAGTTTATGAAAAATAAATAAATAAATGGATGCTAGGAGGCATGAAAACTATCCACTAACTCTCCTCTACTTGTTTCCCCAAAGGCGCTTTTGTGTAAAATAAGATTTGATTTTAGAGTGGTCATAGGCTAGAGGTTTTTGTTAATAGCTTACCTTGTTACCCACTCTTGTGCCCTGCACAGCCTCAGATTCAAACACGTCCCAGAGGCTCAGAGTCTGTGCTCAGAAACTGACTTGGAGAATCAGGATCCATTAGCTCCTCTAGATATTAAAACAAGCACTTGGATGACTATTAGTAATGATTAACTTTAGAAAAATTAGCAATTCTGGGAGGACCCCTTTCTTTCCTGGAAGAATGCTCGAGACAGGCAGTATTCCCAGGAATGTTGATTTCCAGTTACATAAAGTTTCCTCAGGGGGTCTTTGCTATGCTTTTGATTGGGGAATGAGTATTATTTTTATGTATGAAACTTTGCTTCTTCCTATAAGGGCTTTCAGGAGTCTGTAGGCTCTTTTTATTTGCTCTCAAACCCCTCACTCTTATTTTCCTTTGTTGTAAATGGGTACACAGACAATCTTCATTGCATAGTTTGGAGGATTAAATTGATTGAAATGTGGCATATTGGATGCTGATTTTAATGTCTAGCTTATGCAAGTTCTGCTGTATCCGTTTTCTTCTCTGCTTTTCTTCCTTGAAAAGTTTTAGCATTAAACTTATTCTAGTATTGTTTATTGTAAGCTTATTAAAAGGGGCAAAGATATTTATACTAATAGCTCTTTATTTCTGAGTTCTCACCTGTGTACACTTATGACATAAAAATCAATTGTCTTTCTTATTGTCTGCTTGGGTATCTGAATCGTGGGTATTTGAGTTTGATTATGTTAAAGTTTTAGAAGTGGACAGTTGTCTGAAATATGTATGGTGGGAAACCCTTTTGTGTTTGGCAGGAGGAGGGGAGGAAGGCTAAATGTTACATATACTTGGTCAAATATTTTTGTTGTACAATTAAATTATTCTTTTGAAGGTTTATTTTCTCTCGTCATTAACTCTAAGGATAGACTCTACTGCCGCCACCAATGTAGGAGCTTCGGGGAATGTTAACTGAACCACTGAAGGGAGAAATTCCATCAGGGAGGAATCTAGGCTCTGTGTAGATATGGAACCTTATGGGCCCTCAACAGATGTTAATAAATACCTTCTTCTATTGTTGAGACAAAATGGGGTTGATTCGGGTGTGAATTGTAATGGTTAGTGAAAGGACCTTGTACCTAAAAAGGGTGTGTTTTAAGGAGAAGAATAATCTGGGTATTGAGCGAAGGAACATTTTTTTTTTTCCATATCAAATTATTCTCTATTTTCAAAGGTTGTCATTCCCCCTAAAATTGTGAATTCCCTTGTGTTCATGTCATATGCCTTCTTGGCAATCCTTGCAATACATTGCTGTGGACACAGTTAGGTTTCAATAGATCCTTGTTGATTGAAACTAAACGTTTGGAAATCTTGGAGGCAGAGTTGACGAAGGGGTGAAAGGAGGGTTGCAGGGAGGGAGAGAAACAGTCAAGACAGACACAGAATTAAATATAGAAACTGCCTGGGAAGCCAGAAAAGAGCAAGGTTGGTGAGCAACTAACAATTTATGTTCTCCTGAGAAAAGAAAAACACTGGACAGAAGAGAAATTTTAATCTGAAGAGCTAATTAAACAAATTATAAGACTTCTAAAACATTCTGCACCTTAAAATTGTAAATTTGATACTTTAAAAAAAATAGTGGAAAGTACTCTAATTTGTCCACAAAAACCTATTTATATTTTAATTTGTACAGTAGTAGAAATTTGAGGGAAAATATACTATGCTGTAGTTTATAAATCACTTCAATGTTTTGATTGCTAACTAACCCTCTTTGTGATGGTGAGAAAAACAAAACAAAACAAAACAAAACAACATATAAAACCACCTCTGGTTTCAGTGGATGTGCTGATTTGATTAACAACAAGTGGAATTAGGTGGCAAAAAGACAAACAAGAAAACCCCAACAACACAACACGAGCAGTTTAAAATATCAAAAATAATACAAAATGTTCCAGTGTAAAGAACTTCTCTAAAAGGTGTGAACAGGATTAAAAACAAACAAACAACAAACAAACAAAAACGTGTAATGGATGCCTAGCATTCGAGCACAATGAAAAATATCAGAATATCACGACACAAGGATCATGTGATAATAATGAATAAACATCAACCCTTCTTGGTCAAGTGACCAATATTATTTCACAGTTGACTGTGCTGAGGGGAGAGCCAATGACCTTTTCCCTGAATTTTAATAATTTACTGTAGTTTTACATTAAATCAGAATATAATTTCAAAGAAAATTAGTGTTTCTTTGTGGAGAGTGCAGAGTAATGCCACTGATTACAGGCATAAAAGTCTTCCTGAGGTTGTATCTTCCTGTTCTTGCTTGATTTAGAAAATTAAAACTACAGTAATTTTCCACTATTTGTAAGAAGGAAAATGAGCCAGTGACATGTATCCAGCTAATTTAAAATGTCAAAGCTTTGGCTATCTTTTTATCTTCAATAATGACAAACTGTCAATTTTATCACATTAGTCAGGAATTTACTAGCAACTTGTTGCAGATACCAGAGTAGACAAATCTCTTATAATATATGTAGTCTGAAAGAAGAAGCAACCTGGTATTTTTGTTTTCTGGGTTTTTTTTTTTTCCTGTTGTTAGTTTTTCTTTCTCTCCCTTTAATATTTGAGCAACTTTATAGTTGAAATATGTGTTAGAGCAAATTTCCATTTTTTCCTTTACAAGGAGAGGAACAGCAGAGAACAATTAAATTAACCTTAGTAAAAGAGGAGTTTAAGTTGATAGTGGTTTAAAAATTATTTTTAGATACCCGGGGAATTTTTTCAGATAAGTTATTAAGCAAAATAATTGAGCTGATTTTAAAAGTATATTGGGCTTAAAATTTTATAAAAGCATATATGCATGAATATATATGTTTGAATATATATGAATATATATGAACACACACACACACACACACACACACACACACACACGTACATTTCCCTGGAACTTGGAAGGGTTAAGTAAGAGCCCTGTAGTGTTATGGTGTTTCTTGGTGGTATCTAGTATCTCGAGTTTGTTATGTATTCAATATGTAGTGTCATCATAAAACAGTTGCACCTGCATTAACCCTCATTGTCTCAGGGTAGAAGCTGGAAAAAAAAATTTAAAAAGCTCAAGAAATGAATATTTCTGCTAATAGCACGTTGGTATTTTTCCCTCACTCCACGGACATTCTTGATCTGGAACACAAACTGCACAACCCAGGGCATTAGGGTTGGAATCCAGTGTTTATTCAAAAAGACACCCTAAGGCAGTTAGAGAGGAAATGTTACATGTATGAAAAAAAGGCAGCTGGGAACCTAAGCTGATCTGAGCACAGCAGCAGCAACTGTATTTACTAACACTTGTTTTCTGGGAGCCTATGAGAGAAATGGAAATAATTAGAAGGGACCTGAAAGGATGGTATTTTGTTTCTTGTTCTCCTTTTATGGAGCAAAGCTAAGTGCAGTGACACTTCAGGAGCTGGTGTTCCCTATTGCCAAGGGGACAGCCGATTTCTGGGTGGAGGAGTTTGTTTATATCTTCACAAATGCAGGTTGTTTTGTTGATAAAACAAGCAAAAACAAAACAAAACAAAAACCATGCCCCATTCTCTGCTTTCAAACACTTCTCCCAATTAGAAAATGTCTCATAAAAATGCATCATGTGATAAGCTCTTGCTTTAGTCCAAACCTAGCTAGAGCCCACTTGGAGGTCTTTAAAATTCTAGTCCTTAGGGAGTACACATTTTAGCTAAGAATATAGTAACTCTGTCGTGAAACAGGGAGATTTGCCACTTGCTTGTTTTGGAAGGAAAATAAATTAAAAAAAGATTGCAGGGGATTTTAGTTATTATATGGCCAGGGCTCCGTTTAGAGTCTGTGGCATTCAAAGCTGGATTTAATCACAGCATGATGCTCAAAGCCTCCAAAAGTCCAAGTGTTTCCTTTCTTTCTTTCTTTCCGTTTTCTTTTTTTTTTTTTTTGAGCGTTACTTCACTGAGGCAGAGGGCTGCCTTTGAGTGACGTCACGAGTTTGAGCAGCAAGCTGCACAGGAGAAGGGAGGCTGGGTGAGTGACAGCCCAGCCTACTTTTTAATAGCTTTGTCATGTGACTGGGGACTGTAGTAAGACAGGTGCCTTCAGTTCACTCTCAGTAAGGGGCTGGTTGCCTGCATGAGTGTGTGCTCTGTGTCACTGTGGATTGGACTTGAAAAAGCTTGACTGGCGTCATTCAGGAGCTGGATGGCGTGGGACATGTGCAACCAGGACTCTGTATGGAGTGACATCGAGGTGAGCTGGGGCTGGGCTCGGCATTGCAGCCAGGACTGAAGCTTCCCTCCAGATTCAATTATTCCTGTAAAGGGGGAAGGGCTTGGGCGAGGAGAGGAGGTAGAAAAGTAGCCCGGGCAGGAAAGGAATCTTAATCTTATCTTAACTCCAATAAGTTTGCTATTTTAAGGTGGCTTTGAGATGCCTTGAGCAAATCAAAGCTTAGCTGCTGTCATCTGTATCTGTTGCAGTTGGAAACTCTTTCCATGTGCCTTTGGCTCTGTTTCTACTCATATGCAATATTTATGCTCTAAGATATTGATATGAATCAGAAGCTGAAGTCTTTCCAGTGGTGTTTAGTGGCCTGGTTGGAAAAATGCCATCTCTATTTATAATAAGATGAAGATAAAAATATTAAAATGGATGTGCTCAAATAAAGTCAGTTTTTATTCTAGTCTAGTATGTTTTTTTTTGTTTGTTTTTTTTCCTGTGTTTGTGTTCATTAGACAGAGAACTCACAAAATCCTAAATAATCCTGCTGGGCTCTTTTAGATTGCTTTTCCTACAGAACACAAAACAACGAAGCTGATTCCTTTAAAACTCCTCTATGTGGTTGAAAGATTTGGCCAGCAAATAGAAAGAAAATATATATCTATATGCCTTACAGTGCAAGGTTTTCCATTAGCGTCAGTGGCAGGGAAGCCAATGGTTAAATCTCGCTGTACCACGGAGAGCTGCCTGAAGCCGGAGAGAGAATAGAGTTTATGCAGGACTGTGTGTGGAGCTGCTCGCTGCTTGTGTAAAAATAGACGGCAATACATCAATCCCACAGTCTCTGCTGGCTACAATTCATACCGGGGGAAAAAAGCAAGCCGTTTGCTCCTAATCTCTGGAGTCTCCAGTGGCTAGCTGGGGGACGAGGAGCTAGCATGTTTGCATTCTGCACACTGCAATGCTCTCGGAAAGTTTGGGCAACTTGGGAAACAAGTGAAACTTTCTGTGGACGCTGGTGAGATGGACCCGAATTGAAGTGCGTGGGGGATCTGAGCTGCTAACAATGAACCTGGCAAAGGACTGCGAGGGCTTCCTCTGGGTAGCTGGGGGCACATAGGGTAAGGGGGAGGATTGAGTGCTACACGTGATTTGATTAAATAAGATGTCCATGAGGTGCAGAGATACACATCTAAAGTGAAAATAATTTGGCCAAGGCCGGCTGCGAGTGCATTTTTCCTATCTAGCCAGGCATGCCCTGGATTCTTAACTCTTTGCTGGGTTTGCAAATGTTGGCTCAGTTTGCCCTGTCTTGCCTTGGCAGATTGTATTTGCGGATTGTAATTGTTCTTGTTTTGATTTCTCGGTAAAACGGAATAGATATGGATAATTCATAATATGTAGCTGTTATGAGTCAGGGTTATAAGTGGCTTCAAAGTCCTAATTGTCTTCGAGTAGCTGGTGTGTCCTATGGGTGGTTGTCTGGATGGCACTGTGGGTCTCAGCTGCTGTAGTTTCATTTTTCTATCATGTATTATTCCTGATGCTGCTAGGAGTTGATTGAGGAACTAGATCTTATGGAAACATGACAGATTTATTTTAATCATTGGAATTCCTTGCAGTCATTTTCAAATAAGCATCAGAACCACTTAGAACAGAGGCCTTTTTATTTTTGTCTTAAGGAGGTGAGGTCTCGGGCTAATTGTCCAGCCCGAGATTGAGCTGTCGGTTGGCTGAGACTGGCCCGTGGTTTCTCTGTTGCATGGTAGGCAGCAAGCTGCTAGAAGCCCTGACTTCGCGGCGGCAGCTCTGGGAATCACCACCGCCAGTCTAAAATATTACGAGCAGCAGGTAGCGTAGGCAGCTTTCATTTTTTTGAATCATTAATGTTTGCTGTCATCCTAAAACGTATTATGCCCTTTTGCACATAATGACAGGACAGCACATTGGTTAATAAAGGCTGGTATCACTATAGCTACTCAGAGTCCCCCGTGTTTCACAGTTTAATGATGGTGATGTACAGTAAGGTTACTTAGATTGATAGGGACGACTCACATGACATACACCCCGCTAAGACGGCCATTCTTAACTGCCCCCCACCCCCACTCGCTTTCCTGTCTTGACTAATTTTTTTTTAAGAAGATGCTTTTTTTTTTTTTGCATTAATATAATTAATGTGGCCAAGTCCACTCTTTCTTCTCTCTCTCTTTAAAATTTACCATCAATGGCACAAAAACCTCCAAAAGGTTAATGGAGAATTATACTTAATTATAATGATTCATTATCATCAGTGCAGTTAAGCTAATTTATTGTCTGCTCCTTAACTAAGAGAAAAGTCTGTTGGGGTGAAATAGCATACAATAATTATCCTTTTGTGTTTAGTGACTGCTGTATCCTTTTAAATCTTATTATAAAATTAAGGCTCTGGTTGTGAAATAGCTGTCATAGTTGCAAAGAAGCCGGAGAATGTGGGTCTGTAACGGCCATAAAGCACACCTGTTACAGATGTATAGGGAAGCAGTAAATATCAGCATGGCAGATGAGGACACATACATGGCCTGGCCTGCTAAGTCTGGCATCGTCCAAAGGCCAAATATAAATGAATATCAGGGACACTTGCTACCAGTAATGTGTTTTAGATTAGCAGGATAATGCCATATTCAGAAGCACTGGTTTTATTAGCATGTCAGCATTGGAAACAGCACATGCACATTTTCAACCATAACAGAGGAGCAAAAAGGAGAGAGAAAGAGAGAGAAAGGAAAACGAACAGGTGAATTACAGCACAGTAAAATACACACACACAAAAGCTCCGATCTTTGCAATGGTTTTCAAAAGTTACTTTAAAACATGTATTTAGGAAAAGTTAAAGGATTTGGAACTAGCCACGCCGAGAGAGGGCAGTTAAGAGAGAGACAGCAGGGAGTTGGTCACTGGTGGGTAGTCAGCATTCCAAACCACGGTTTCTAAGTTATGCTTTGCACAGCAGAGACTTCAGGCAGATGTAGAGATCTGCAGTTTTCTAACTTTTATTTTTGTTGTTGCTTTTGTTATTTATCCTTTTTTTAAAGGACTATCCCCCAGTGAAATCCTCGTGTTTTTTGCACCACTGATAAAGTTATCCCCTTATCTCTGAATTGGGTGCGTGGTGGAAGTTAACACGGTGTGTTTGTGCTTGGAGGGTAAGCAGTGTGGACAAGTTGGAGACTGGGAAGCGTTACACCCAAAACAAAACGTGAACCTTGTGCCAGCATAAAATCTCTTCGGCCGGCCTCCTCTTCCTTACAAACCTAGTCAAGTATACGGATCTGTAACTGGGCTAGCTCAGATAATAAAAAGGGAAAGACCAATAAAAATGATAAGCGAAGAGTTTAGATGGAGAGGATTGCCCGTTCTTTGCATTGCATCTGTGCCTGCCCACTGGGCTCTCATTGGGGCCTGGTGGTCTGAGGGAAGAACTGCAGGGATTTTCAGGCTCCTCCCAGCCTCCCCTTACCAACTGCTGACTCCTAGCCAGGACCTACTTCCCAGTGTGGTGCCTAGGGTCACGCTGCCGCATATGACCCGTGTAATACAGCCTGCCAGCGATGACAGGGGTGCTGGAGAACAATATCCACAGAAAACTTATTTTATTCAAAATCTAAATGTCAAGCAGCATACTCGGTTTTATGCCCAACGGCTGCCTGGATGTGAACAAGCCACAGTATCTCTCCTGATTCTGGAAGGGCCATGCAGGTGCCACTTCAGAATGTGCGCCCGCTGATTTAGATACCTTGGCGCGCAGGTGGATGAAGTCCTGTGTCTCTGACCTCACCAGACCCTGTGGTAGGAAGTTTCTGCGGGGTTCTTCACAGTATGCAGTGAGGAGTCAGCAGTCAGACAGCCAGATCAAGGATAGAGGACCACATTTTTGGTAAGGGGGTCCACTTTCCTCAAAAAGCCACACTGTTTCAGAGTTCAAAGACCACCTGTTGCCTTCAAGGAGGTGAAAGATAATGCCAGTCTGTGATGGCCTTAGTGACAAGCAGCTCAGTCGCAGTAGAGGGTATTTTAAACCTCTCAGTATATTGAAATCATTTTTAAAACGCCAAAGAAAAGTAGTTCCTTCGAATTCACTTATAACATAGTTTAGTAATACATAAATGATGAAAAAATATAGCTGTGGTATGCTATAGTGGTTTTTCTTTCTAGACCCCAGGTGGTCTCTCTCTCTCTCTCACACACACACACACAAATAAACACAAACCACGCGCCAGAATAAAATCTCTTCGGCCCAGCCTCCTCTTACTTACAAACCTAGTCATGTATACAAATCTGTAACTGGGCTAATTCGGATACACACACACACACACACACACACACACACACACACACACAAGACTTGCATGTTACATATAGTGAAAGATATAAAAATCATTTAGAAAAAATATGATTTTTGTCCTTTATCATTTTGACCTACGTTGAGATGAAGTTCAGAAGTTCATGAAGTCAAGTAAAAGATTTAAATAACAATTCAAGAGAACCATGGACAAGTTAAAGGACTTTGCCTCATTAGTTGCTAAATGAATTATATGGATTATAATGGTTAAAATGAGCATAAGTGGAGAAAGTTTACCTAGTAAAGTTCTTATGTTCTGTTTTCCATTTAGCAGTTGTTTATTTTGTCTGTTATGTGTGATGGTAATTCCAAAGTAAAATCAAATTTATATCCCTCCCTCAAAGGGATTATGTTCTTAAGGGTAGAGGGAAATTTTGCGTATAGTTAACCAGAAAACAATTTGAAACTCAGTGGGTGCTAACTATCAAAGAGGTACAAACAAATCCAGTTGATTTCTAACTGGAAGAATCAGAGAAGGCTCATGGAAACATGACATTTACCATGGATCTGGAGGTAGAATTTGGGATCAAATGGATCAGGCAAAGTATCCTTTGGGAGCAAAGTAAGTTAAGGAATTTAGGATTTTTTTCTGGTGACTAAAACCCTGGAAACCAGCTTTGGTGATACCGTTGAATTAACCAGGCTTAATTCCTATCACATGCTATTGCAGTTTAATACATTCCTGAAGTTAATGACAGGTTTTTTTTTTTTTTTTTTCCTTTTCCTTTTCCCTGCCTCCTGCAGTGTGCTGCTTTGGTTGGTGAAGACCAGCCTCTTTGCCCAGATCTTCCTGAACTTGACCTTTCTGAACTAGACGTGAACGACTTGGATACAGATAGTTTTCTGGGTGGACTCAAGTGGTGCAGTGACCAATCAGAAATAATATCCAATCAGTACAACAATGAGCCTTCAAACATATTTGAGGTAAGGACACCCGTTGGTAAAAATTAATTTCTCATTGAACTTGGCTTGGGCTGGACTAACATGATTATTGGCCTGAAAGCATAATGGGTTCTTACTTTGCTGTCCTCAAAAGACTTTTTATCACAGTTAGGCGCTTCCTATTTTGTGAAAAACACTGTTTGGAAAACAAATGGATTTTTTTTTTTTTTTAGAATTAAGGGGCTAAGGACCCACAACAGAGTGCGTTAAACTGTGTTGAAATACTAAGGGATTGTGAAAGAGTTAGTGACAAGGAAGAACAAAAGTCTAAACCTGTTTATCCCTATTTCCCACAGAAAATGGTGCCTAATATAAATTAATGTAAAAGAAGCCATTTCTTTTTAACCAAGGGGTTCGATGTCCACCTTTATTTGTTTTACACAGTAGGTGAGCAATTTATTATTATTGTTATTATTATTATATTTTGATCCATACCTCTCATTTCTATATATCATGAAAACTTCAAACCCAACTACTCCAATACTTACTTATAAACTAGTAAAAAATTATTTCTCTTTCAGTAGTGAGAATTATCTCTCAGGCTCTACACTGATATAAGCCTATCCTATAATAAACAATATTAATCTATTCCTATCAAACTGTTATTTTGAGGGGGGGAAGTTGTTTCTCACATGATCAGTACTCATTTACTCAAAAATAAATGTTTTCTTAGCGGACAAACACTAAGTGAGTATTCTGGGAAGTGAATTAAATAAAGGTTGCCAAATCAACCTAGTTTTCAGTATAAAAACCACCAGTACCACCATCATCATGTAACATTTTACACCTACTATGTGCCAGACTCCCGTACAAAGCACTTTAAATGTATTTTTCTATCCACCAGCAGAGACATTTCTTATACTTCAATGTTATTTGGTTGAAATTTCAAGTCATTAAGAAAGCCAATTTGATAATGTTTATTGAGTTTTCCCAGCACCCAGCACAAGAAAACAACTGAATAAATGTTTATTGAGTCATTAAGAAAACTAATTTTACAATATTTACTGAGTGTTTCTGGCAACCAGCACATAGAAGGTGTTGAATAGTGATATATATTCACTATGATGAGTATAGTAACGTTAATCCCAATAATAGTAATAACAAAATAGCCAACATTTTGGAAGACTTGTGCTTTATGTATATCATTTCACTCATCCGTCAACACAACCTACTGTTTAGGTACTAGTATTTCCATTCCATTTTTACATATGCAGATAGTGAGCCTCAGAGAGGTTAAGTGATTTTCCTCAAGTCACACAGCTAACAAATAAAGACCTGGGATTTGAACCGACAATGTATCTGACTTTCAAAGTCGATATCATTGATAAAAATAGAGTAACGGTGAATTTGGGTGACAGCCATCCTTTACAAAGACATATCAAGCTTCTCCTTTGCTCAATATATTTAAAAATAGAACAGAATCTTTTTTCTTTCAGTGTTGGTTGACATGGAAGCAGGGATAGCTGGTCAGCTGGGGTGGCTGTAGGTTCTGCCGACGGCTGAGGTTTTATAATACGTCTGGAGCATTATGTGGGTCTTAGGGGAGTGCTTAAGGTAGTGGAGGTAGGGCTGGGGAGAAGGAAGACGGTGGAGGAAATGCTGAAGGTTTGTGGTTAGTTATACTTTCTCAGGCTTCTCAGCCGGGTCTTAGAAAGTTCATGTGAGGACTTGGCTGGTTAGAACTGGTAAATTGAACATTCCTCATTCCGTACACTTGTCAGGTTACAGGCCCATTTTAAGTCATGCTGCATTAAATAAACAGTACTTTTGAAAATGTCCATCTCTATAGACCTCTTATCTAAAGATCGGCTATTCCATATTGGATGAATGCCATGCGTTTTGCAGGTGATGGTTAGGGAATAAATAAAAGGTGGGGAGAGATGGCATGGTAGCCAGTCTCGCCCTGGTGGACTGATTTCAAAAGAGACAGCTTTCTCCATGAGCTGGTATCTCCACGTTTCATGCTGCAGCACCTACGTGAGGTAATTCTGATTTATACCTTTGGAGACTAGTTCAGCAACTAGTTAGTTATCTGTAGATGCTTAATCTCCACAAACACCCCTTTTTGTTTCCCTGTATAACTCTCTACTACTGATCGAATTGTTTTCAATGCTCTAAAATACAAGGTTCATTTATTTTAATCTTTCATTAAGTCATTTTAAGCCAGTGGTTCTCAACCGAAGGCAGTTTTGCTCCCCAGGGGACATTTAGCAATGTCTGGAGATAGGTTTTATTGCTAGGTTTGGGGCAGAGGGATACTACTGGCATTTAGTGAGTGGAGAGCAGGGATGCTGTTAAATATCCTATACCACCCAGGACAGCTTCCCACCACAAAGACCTCTTTGGCCCCATGTGACAAAGGTGTTAAGGTTGAGAATTCGATATTAAGAAAAATGAAAACAAACAAACAAACAAAAAACCAGTCACCTTTATAAAACACTAAAGATGTATTGGTCAGATTTCTGAGAGAAAATACAGGTAAGTTATAGGATATGAAGAATCATAAGCCACATAAAATTATCGAGATGCTCCAGGCCTCGGGGTTGATATGTCAGGAATTCTCTTAGTGACAGACAGCAAAAGTAACTGTTTAGATAAATCCCCATCACAGTTTTCTCTGATGTCACAAAACCCATTCTTCTTTGTCGATGCAAAGGGTAAGGCCATATGTGTCAACACTGTTACAAACAGCAGCAGCTCCCTCAGTATTTGCATACAGTCAAGATGCCTCTACTCTTTGCCCTCTAGTGCTCAATTCAGACACCTTTCTCTCTAACAGGAAAAAAATAAACAAATAAATGAAGTGTGTTTTGAGCACCTTAGGTGGAACTCTAAAAGGGTGACTTCCCCCGTGAACAGAAAGTCCGTAGGCAACAAAACAACCCTGGAATGGCCACAGTTTTGTGTTGCTTCTACCAAAGCTGCATGTTCATGGTCATTCCCCAGAGCCTATGCCTTTAATCCTTCACAGCGGACTTCAACCTGTGTTCACGTTCTTCCAGTCTCAAAACCCTGCCTCATCACATTTGTGAAGGCCTTGTACTTGAGCAAGCCAAACAGTCACGGTCTCTGCCACCTCTGATCTGCCAATAACAAGCATTATCTACCTCAGATTCCCAGAATAAAATAAGGCACCGATGGTTAAACCCTTCTCCCTGACTCACTGATGACCCCGCTGGAAATGGGCCACGTGATTTCTGAATTCTAATCAAAGCAGAAAGAAAAGGGAGTATTTACAGCTACAGATAGCTGAGCAGGCCATTAAAACGCTGGGAGTAAATAGAAATTCCTTCCTTTTGCCTCTTCCATACGTTTGAATCTAAGTTTAACTTTTATGTAACTTTAGAAGGAAAAAAAATGAAACCGAATGTCGCAGTTTCGGAAAGAGTGAATTCCTAAGCGGGGACAAGGTGTGCCAACACACAGTTGTACACGCTGGTTGAGTAACTGGACACACACACACACAGCGATTTCTGCTTGCACAACCTATGTTTGGATGTGTAAATGCAGGGGATCAGGTATGATTCAGAAGCCACTTAGGAAAACAGGACACCAGTCCTATAGGTATGGCCTCCAGTGAGTCTGATCCATGTGTCAGGAAAACAGGATACTGTCCCCGGACTGGCTAGTAGCAAGATTTATGTTTTAGAATATTGCAACATAACTTCCTTCCCTGTGTTGCCTTTGTGCTTTGTTTGAAGGAGGAGAATAAAGGACTGTTTTTACAGCATGGCAGTGTGTAAAGATGGGTGGCACGGGGTTAGTTGAAATTGCACGTTGCCCCTCCTGAGTCACCGTGGGCCACTTTATCCCTGCCATAGTTTAACATCTGCTTTAATGGGCATCTTTCATTCATTCATTCGTCTGTTACTTAAGCATGCAGCTACTCAGGGTTCTTTAGAACATGGCGAATAAGAATGTAGTTGTCTCTAGGTCAGTTTTCATAATATGTTCTGAAGCCTGCTTTTGCTAATGGGGAGAGAAGAGTTCACAGCTGTAGCAAATACTCACATTGGGTAATTACTCGAACTCTCAGTAAGGTCTGATACTGTGAACTTTTATAGGAGAAAAGGAGGGGGGAAGCAGTATCCTGTTATCTGTCTGTGAGGTATCTTACTGTATGCTACCAAGGGAATGGTGGTGAGTTTTCAAGAAAAGTTGATCATTCTGATGATAATATAGATTTTACATTTCTTCTCTTGACTTTGAGTTCTATTTTTTTTTTTTTTCTAGAGGGGGCATATATTTTGTACTTATCAAAAAATTAAAGAAACAATCTTAGCTATTCAGTGGTCTGTGCACGTTTTGGGATCCAGGGATCTGCTTGTTTTATTTACTGAAGTTTGCCTAGACATTTTCTTAAAGAAACAGAGGAAAGTAAGTGCGCAATAAATATCTGCAGCGTAATGAATGAGTTGACCATCATGTATTTATGGATGGTGTGGACTGCATTAGCTAATGCGACGACTACATAGAAAGCACAAAAGTTCTGTTTCCTAAAGAAAGCAGTTGGGGAGGCTAAATGAAGTAATATGAAAACAATTAGTGAACAATGCAAGACTGTGTGTGTGTGTGTGTTCATACATATCAGCAACTGCAAAACAAAGTAAGACTGTATGTTCATGTATGCATAGGGTTATTTATATATTTTGCATATATATTAGCAACTAGGAAACATTGCAAGACTGCGTGTATGCATATATACTGTGTGTGTGTGTGTGTGTGTGTGTGTATTTGTATGTATCCTAGCTAAGCAGGGAATCAGCAAGAATAATGTCACCGAAGTTGATAAGAGAATAAGAGTGAAGTGGTTTTATAGCGGGAGTGAGGAAGTGAGGAGCTTGGTTTGCTCAAAGTAAAATACATGGTAACGGGAACACCGGGGTAGTAGTAAATTTGGATTTAGGGTGGGTACAAAATTATCGCTTGCCATGAGAACCCAGTTAGAAGTGTTTCGAGTTTACATGGTAAAAATTAGGTGTCATTAGAGATTTTTTTAAGCAGCAGGGCGCTGTAATGGGGATGGTATTTAGGAGTGACAATTCTGATAGCTGTAAGAACTATGGACAAGCAGAAAGCAGGGGAAATTCGACAGCAGGCCCGGCCACATTCTAAACCCTATGGGATGCAGGTGCAGGGAAGGGACAAGGTGACAGCAGAAGGGATGGTGAACAGGGGAGTCCAGGGGACTTGAAACACCTTGAAGGAAAATTCCGTCAGCCCTGATGAATATGAGGTCGGTTAGAGAGGGAAGTGGCAAACATGCTAATTTACAAATGTTCCAAAGAGAATCCGAACTTCATGGATAACTTCCTGGTTACCTTTCTGCTCACCTTTCAGAGCTGAAGTACTTCTTAGACTTCCGAGTCATTTTACAAAGGGGCTCTCCATCTCCCCGCTGCCTTAGAGGCAGAACATGTTTAACCCAATGCACAAATGTACATGGTGTCTGCCTTTCCTCACTTGTCTCCTTGGAGGAAATTCTGCAGCCTTCCATGGTAATGAATGCCTGCTTCTGACTGTGCCTGTGGTCAGGCAGACTTTTCTATGAATGGCAAACCTCTTGGAATTTTAACAAAACAAACAGAGGAAGAAAAAAAATGTGAGTAAAAACCATCTCACCTTAATTTAATCGTCAGGAGAATAAATCCTCCTTTGTTGTAGTGGAGAGAACGGAATTAATTTACAATAACTGCTTTTTCAAGATTTCTGGAGTTTCCAATTTGCAATCAATCAATGTTTGTCATTTAAATTAAATTTACGGCCCACCACCAGATTTTTGCCACACTTGGTAATGACACTTATGGAGAACATAGACTTCAAGTAGGAAAATAATAGCCATTTAAGTGGGGAGATAATTGGCTGTAACATAAGAACATTGAAGAATGTTGAAACTCATGGAGACTTATGGGGTATTTTAAAAATTTATGTTGTACTTATCTTTGCATTTGTAGTCTACCACAAAATTCCAAATCCTGGGTATAAATCAGTTAAATCATGGAGAGTCACAAATCAGGAAGCAACAATCTGACCCAGCCTTTGCACTGCTTCAGTTTCAATGTCTGTTGTCGGGTTATCTTGCAACGTCCAAACAGTGTGTGTGTGTGTGTGTGTGTGTGTGTGTGTGTGTGTGTGTGTGAGTTCATCTGCACACCTGAGTTAAAGACTGTTTTAGACTTCTTGGCTTGATAACATCTGCCTTATCTTGGGAACATCTGGTGTATCACCCTATTTCTTCTCCGCCATTATGCTGACCACTGGAAAAATATGGTTCAGGAGTTCTGACCCACGGGGCTATGTTTGTTGGCATCAATCCCTACAAATAAATTCCAAGTCACAGGATGCTGGTTACATGACCGTCTTTCACAAATTCCAACTTTCCCGGTGGTTGCTTTTGTGAATATAGGTTGTTGGCTGCTGTTTTTCATGGAAGGCCATCAGTTCTTACCCATTTGCAATTGGAAAAGGGAGAATCTATGTTTACTGAGGTCCAATGATTGCAAAACATACCATTTTGTGTTTTGGGGCCTAGCTAGAGGCCAACTCTTTTATTTCAGATATTCTGGGCACCTCAAGAAGTAAGTAAGCAATTATATGGGCCTATCTTAGGCTTTCCCCACCGCCTGGACTCTCAAGTGGGTCCTTTAAATAAAATTTACTCCATGTGGATATCTTTGAAGCCAGAAAAGTGGAGACCCACATTTTCAAGGAGGAAAACTTTGAGAGGAAAAAGTGGTTCTTTGTCTCTTGCGTATACCTCAGAGATATTAGTCTAGGTTAAAGTAATCAAGACTCAGGATGCTGCATGGGACAAACTGTCTGTTTGTATAGTAACTATGTGTGCTTGTGCAGGAACCTTATACATATGCTGTGTCTGTTTGTCCACGTCCCCTAACTATATATGCAATGTCGTCGAAACACAGCCCAGCAGATGGCTCACCTCTGAATGAGATCAACACACAAAGCAGATTAAAAAGATGAACATTAAAGAGCGTCTTCAAATTGTTTTCACTGCTCTCTACCCCAGACTTTGTGTTTTTTACAAGGTTAATTTGTCCCTGTGATTATGTGCCTATTCTTTTAGCAGTGAAAACTTTTATTGTGGGTTTTATAAAACGAATTGTGGGTGACGTAAAACCATTTTGTAAGGATCATTTTTTTCCTTCCTCTTTAACCTCTCAGGTTACTTGCAAGACTGTGTGCGCTGAGGTATATAGTTTGAAAGCAAAGCTGGGTACTGTGTTTTACTGTAGCCTGCCAAAGATGCTGAATTGCAAGCAGCTAGAATGAGAACAAGGGAAAATGGGAAGAGACATACACAGTGAAATACACATTCATATTCTTGACCAGGGCAAAATTTTACGAAGACAAATGACTTCTTATTCATTATACCATTTGTCCCAAAATGACGATAGGAGATACGTTTATGCCTTTTCGCTTCCAAAATAATATCATAATTTGCATAGTTTCAGATTCTGAACACTAATACTTTATACACCTGCCCATCTCTATTACTACTGCAAGTTATTTATTCAAGGTTTACAGCAGGATGGATTAATGAATTACCAGGTCTTGCCTACAATGATTTGGCCTGACTTCTAAACAACTACCTTTTCTTTTCTTTTCCTTTTCTTTTTTCTTTTCTTTTCTTTTCTTTTCTTTTCTTTTCTTTTCTTTTCTTTTCTTTTCTTTTCTTTTCTTTTCTTTTCTTTCCTTTTCCTTTCCTTTTCCTTTCCTTTCTTTTCCTTTCCCTTCCCTTCCCTTCCCTTCCCTTCCTCTTTTTCCTTTTTGGCCGGTCTGATGATTGGTATTAATGGGCTCTGGAGACCAAGCCACCTATGGAGTTCCCCCCCGCCCCCCAGAAGCAGCTTTGTTAAGTATTTCTCCTACTTTTTCATCTCTCCCAAACTGCTCAGAGGCAGTCAGTTCAAGGAGCTATGAGCAGGCTGGGAGGGCAGTGAGGAGGGAGGAGTCTCAGTCACCAAATACTTGGTGGCCAATGCCCTTCCCTGTGCCACATCAGCATGATTTCTCAGAGCCCTTCAGCACAATCGAGTTTAGAGTGGGTTCCTCACAGAAGAGGCAGAGCTGGAGCTCTGAACTTGGAAGGAAAGCCTCAGAGCTATTTGCAAAGTGCTGGTGCTTAGTGAATACTAAATTACATTTAGGAAATAGTCTACTGCTACCAGTTATACTTCATTTTTATTCTTGACACAGACACCTAAATCAGAGAACAGTAACATTTCAGAGATTATAGAAGCAGTTTGGGTATGTTCCAACACTATAATAGGATCAGAATTTTAAGGCCTTTTGTATTATTACCAATAGTCACTTAGTTTCTACTGCAGTGTACTTTGTAGGGAATTACAGCTTTTACTAAAAAGATTAAAATGCTATTATGCAAATGATTGCAGTATGTTATTATGTTTACAAATTAACATCCATGGCTCAACACACAAATTAACTAACTATTTTATCTATGTTATTAAGGATTTAATAAAGTAACTGTTAATAAAAATGGGTAGCTTGGAACACTTAACAGGAAACAATTGTGATTTAACACAGAACTTGAGCATTGCGTTTAATGTTCTAGGTGATATAGTGGTAAAATAAAGTTGAGCAAAGCCCATAGAGGGACTGGGGCTGTGGGAACTACAGAGCTGCCTGTCTGAGCTGCTGGTGACCAGGAACTCAATAGCTTCAGGCTCTAATGTACAGTGGGCAGCATATCAACAAATCTAAGCAAAGCACACACAGCATCTTCTATTAATAAATAGTTCATTGAAATGCTAATTGCCCTCCCTGACATATTTGATATGTTGCATACACACAGAGACTAGTTACATTATTCTAAAACGGAGCTGAGAGCACATTTTGCTGGGCCGAGTGGGATGTAGCTGCAGAATATCGCCGTGTGATAAAAGAGGAGAAGACAAGTTTCAGACTAAGATGGCTTTACAAACAGGCTGCAGATTGCTATTCCTGGCTGTTCATAAGAGATCGTAAAAGCGAGGAGATAAGCACCGCCAAGGTCCCTGAGAAATGAATGTACGTGATTATGTTATCTTGTAGGTTGGATTTATGAGACAGACCAACAACACCTTCACTTCGGTCCAACAGGAAAAGTAGGAAGAAATGCAGAGTTTTGGATAGCAAATTTTGTTAGAGTGGCGAAGTTCCCAAACACTCGAATTAAAAGGTTTCAAAAGATATCCTGGATTCTGGTCACTGAATCCTATGCTAGATCTCAAAACAAGAGCAAGGGGTAACCATTAATTATTAAGTAATAAAGGGTACCAGTGGTCTAATATTCAGCAAACAAACAGAAAAAGGAAACAAAAGAAATACTAGAAAATCCTGGAACTACTTAATGTATATTTCAAATGTTTTTTATTTATGTTTCTGAATAGTCAAATGAAGATATAGAAGACTTCTATGTAAATGACAGCCTTTTTAGGTCTGCCTCATCAGGACAAGTAACTTGAGCTTCTTAGCAGGACTTTCTGGGTGTACTTAAGCAACACATGGGCAGGGAAGCAACCCCAAACTTGGCCAAGGTTTGTGTCTTTGCCCACAATACAAGCAATTTATTTTGTTCCGAATCACACCTCTGTGGTTGGAAAACTACATATGCAAATTTTTTGATATCTAGCTTTAGCAAGGTGCCTGGTTCCTTCATATCCTCCTCCATTTGGATAAATTGTGTTCTTTTCCACATTTGTCCTTGTGGAAGCGAACACTCGCGCGTTGGTAGAAGCTTGCTAAAAGAAAGGAAAGGAGGGGGAAAGGAGAGGAGGAAACAACCTGACCAAATACTGTTGCAGGGACAGCTCATGAGTTGATGGGTTGTGGCCTTGTCCTGTTCCCAGGCACCTGATCGAGAAAGTGGTACAATCCTGTTTTGCACGCATTCCAGAACTCTTGCCAATGTTCACCTGACATGACCAAGGTTTAACGTACTTGCAGTAACTTTACGCAGCTCAGTGGCAATGTGTGCCTTTGTGTGGCATACACATTCACCTTCCTTTTCTTTAAGGGAAAAAAAAAAAAAGTGATACTTGCCACAGAAGGGTGGTAAAATAATTAGTCCGGTAGACAAATGTCTTGGCCCATGTTTAAACAGAGCTTTAAGGACACAGTGTTCCCACCAGTCACATCTAAATACAAACCGGTGTCAGCTGCCATGCAGACTAAAATGTAATAGCTTGCTTTCACATAGGTCATCGTCAATCCATTTTGGTCGCAGTCACACTGCACATCTGTTTCTGCACGCTGCAGCTTCTTAAGGTGGCATTTGGACTTCATAAGAGCACAGACAACCAAGCTATAAATTGCCACTGCTGGAGTTATTTTGAATAAGTGTATACTGTTTCATATTTATAATGGTGAGACTTCATAATATTCACAGTGAATATATAACACCGATCAGTTCAACAAGCATGAAATTGTATGTTGTCAACTTGTCACATAAATAGAGTCATATTCTGGCTTGCGATAATGTTGAACTAACATTTTTTCCCCCAGAATTGTCGAGAGGGTCACAATAACGCAGCAAGGTAGCACTTCCTTTGGGTAGATAAACCGTCAGGGCTATTGTGAAGTTGATATTAGTCTTGATGAGTTCCTTTTCTTCCCTCTCTCCAAAGCGTTTGCTTTTCTTGGGTGAATGCTAATTGGCTAATCTGGTGTGTTTCTTCTGTCATCCAATGGTATCATTTTCAGCCAGTGCTAAAAGCCCTTTTTGGGGGTTGAGTATGTGAGTAGCTGTTTTTGTTCTCCTTTAAAACAAATTTTTTTTGGTGTCTGCCTCCCCCCCCCCACCATTCTTGTAGCACAAATCAGTGCTAATTGTCATGAAATTCTCTAACTATACTCTGGAAAGCTCTTTTATTGCATTTGCACCCCAGTTAATTCTAAATTCATTACCAGAGCACTATTAAATGATAGCCTAACATTTTGGGCAAACTTTCCCACGATAGAGAATTTAGAGAGATACAGACAAGAAATGATTGAACTAAATGTGCCATTTGCTGAAAAGAAAAAGGAGGACACGTGAAAGGTACTCACCAGTAGCTAGGGAGCGCCTGCAGAGAGCAGTTTCCACAGTGACTGATACTTCTGCACCAGAGGCTTGGGTAGAAACTGATGTCAAGTTCTTTTCCGCTTTTGAGAAATTCTTAAATGTGTTCCATCCTCCCCGTTTTCCTTCCAATGGCCTAAAAACAGGAAGTGTTGAAGTCTCTATCTGCAGTCATGTTGCCTGACCTGGTTAAGTTGCTAACTGGGAGACCTCAGGACAGGGCTATAGAATGCAAATAGTACCGGGGATGATTACTAACACTGGCCCTTTCATCCCGGGTCACTTGTCATATGGGTGGTCACATTTTCTGGTCACAAATAACTTGGCCAGCCAAAGCTCTTGGTTTCCACCTTTGGCATGTTTTCACATTTCTTCATGCTTCTGAAAAAGTTCCTCTATTTTCTCACTGATTCATGTACCCATTCATCAAAAAAAATAAAAAATAAAAAATAATGACTGTCACCAGTGAGCGTGCTCATCTGCTTGTCAGTGTCTGGGGACGCAGTGGTTAGGAGTTGACACAGTCTGTGGCTCCATGAAGCTCATGGTTAGTGTGGAAGTCAGGCCTTTAAAATCAAGTGAGATAAGCGGTTTGCCAGACGGAGCAGAGCAGGAGCTTTCTCCACCTGCCTCTTATCCTGGTCATCACTGGCAGATCAATTCTGCCCTTCTCTGGATTTGGTGCCCTTAGCATCTTCAGCAATGGTTTCACCTTGAAGTGGAGTTTCTCTGGATACCATTTCTCTTACCTATCGGGACCTTCTGTGCCAAACCAAGAGCCTCAGGCATAGGGTCCAACAAATGCAGGGGTGTGGGACAGAGTGTTTGACATTGAGAGACCGTGTCCTACACACAGTGTATTGATGAAAACAGCAGTTTGCTCATTGCAACTGCTGAGGGAAGACAAGAGAACACCAGTCTGAGGGAAGAGAGCAAGGCTGTCAGCCACAAGTTCTTCAAGCGGCGTGCAAGGTGGACAGGACTAGAATGCGGGGCCTCTGGCAACGGATGTTGTGATCCTTTAGAAAAAACTGTTTGGTACCATTTTAGGCCTGTTGACCTTTCTCTCTGAGAATGATATTTCAGTCCAGTTGGAAGGGCTGACATGCTTTTTCTTATAGGCGGCATCCTGAATATGTGGCTGTCCTGTCCTTTGAAGCCTTCTTCTCATTGTCTCGTGGAGAGTCGTTAATAGGGACCATCGTGTTCTCTGGAAGGGGGCATGCCCAGGAAACACGTTACCTCTCCCTTCCTTCTCTCTGAAAGTACCACGCACCACACCTCTACTGAGCCTTATACAAATAAATTGCTTTCTCTTTCCTGTGTACTCGGGCTTCAAGCTCTTCTCCCCAGTCGTTCTTGAGTTTTTCTTTGCTTTTGAGTGGTGCTTACACAGGGAAAAAAGTTCCTCTGTTATAGGAATGCCCTTGGTCTTTCCACAGGCTCTTGGCCTAAGGACATGAGCTTCCCTGGGTGCCATCTCGTTGTTCATATGTGAAGCTGGGAGCTCCTGTATTCCAGACAGAGTTGTCCTGGGTGTCCGGGGAGCCTTGCCAACTCAGATTCTGCCCAGAAATGTTCTCATGTCAGGACCCTGTGTGTCTTGCCAGCACATGCTCTGCGGGGACACCCTCCTGCCCTCTGAGCTGCACATATCAGCCTGGCTTTTTCTTTCAGGCAGTACTGCCTGATGGTTAGGCTTACCTTCTGTTCCAATGGGAGAAGAGTCTGGGCAAATGCCCGAGCATTTGAACACAGCAATGCTGCATAGGATACGTGACTTCTTTCCTCCGTTTGCCCCCAATTCCAGGGCTGTGTGTGCAGCAGATTTGAGAGTTACAGTGCCACTTTCTAGCTCCTTTAATGCTATCACCCTCCAATCCCAGCAATATAGCTGAGGTGACGGCTGCTCCTGTCCTAGAGGAATTTGTGTCAATTTCTCTTGGGAAAGATCTCGTCTGGGCTGCTTTGCAATATATGTTCCAACTTAAAAATTCGACAAAGACATCCCTTCCACACAGAAACAAAGAATTTTCTGTGTTTAGATGCATTTGGAGGTAACTGGCTGTTGCCTCGTCTTGGCAGATACACCTGGGTCTGGCGATCCACGTAGCATGATCCGTGCCCCGCTTAATTTGTCTTTGAATGGCAACTGTGCTTCTCCTCTGAGTCAGCGAAAGGCGTGATACCCTGCAAGAGTACTGTGTGACCTCCCTGCTGCATCTGTGGTACAGAGAAACAAAACACAGATCACACCCTTTTTCCTTTCGTTGCTGGTTTATTTTTTATTTCCAGCTACGTGTTTCAAAGCTGAAAGAAAAGATGTATGTCCCATAGATAGGATGTGTTTTTACTTAATCACAGTGGTTATTTTTATAATTCATATTAGTAGACCTCATTTCTCTGGCCATTATTAACTTGGTGTTATTAATTGTCTGAAACATAGCCGAGGAACACACCATTTGTAAAAATGTCTCTGAGACACCAAACCAGATGCATAAAAATCATACTCTCAAACTTAATGCATTTTATTCCCAGATAAGCTTCTCTGGCCCTCACACTTACTTCTTTATGTTTTACTTACAATTTAAACCAATCTAGTTATTTGCTTTCCAAACACATGGAGGAGAAGAAGAAATAATTTAGAAAGTTAACGAGCTGGTAGAGGCAAGATCATAGCAGGACGTGGGCCCTGACCAAAAGAGACAGGACTCAAAACTACAAAAAATAGACCCTCAACATAAGACCGTTTGGGGCCATTTTGTTTGAGGGCAAATCGCCCTGTGCTTCTCAGGGCTATATGTCTAAATAGCTCCCCGTTGTCATTTTTTCAATATCACACAACACTACAGATCAATTCTCATAATTTTTTAGATGGGGGAAATATGTAAATGATTTTTTAACTTTTCCATTAAATGCTTTAATAAAAAATTTGGTGCTTAAGCAAGTCGACTTCTTGATTCATCTGCACAAGTGCCTTTGGGGATTAAGGCCTGATGATAATAGATAAATAAGGCATATATACAAATACACACGCATACATCTAGATCTAAAGGATTGTCATGATATCGTCCTGTAAGTCTTTCCCACGTAACACAACTAGGTAAGTACCTCAGAATGTTCCATGATGTGGAACGTCATTGTATGATCTGTCAGATTACTTTCTCCCTTAAGAAATACAGTGGTTAAAATGTCCTCTGAAAAAGAGACCGCTATTTTTTTATTGTCAATATTAAACTCTTTGGTGACAGGCCAGTCATTGGTCAAGACAAATACAGCCCAGCAGAATTATCCTTAAATAAATCATGTTCCCCATTATTTAGAATGAAATGACCTATGCTTTCCACCTTCCTTGCTTTCCTACCTAGTTCCCACATAAACCCCCCCCCCACAATGCATAATTCATGTGTGTGTGTATATATATTCATTTGGGGCACACTAAATTGTAATATCAGTACTATGAGTAACTCCTCCTTTTTTTCCGCATTTTGTTTGGCCATCCTTATTAATAAATCAGCAACCTTAGCAATTGCAAAATAATCACTAAAATATGCTGCTTGGTTTTGGATAAAGGATTTGAGGTAATGCACAGGATTCAGTTCCTTAAATCTAATTTCTGTCTAGAAAGCCAAGGAATGCTCTACTTGTGTCTTCCTTATCGAAACTTTCTCACCCAGCTCTGTCACCTTTTACCTGAGGGGAGAGAATGGACAGCTTGGGTTCTCTATATGGATCCCAAGCTTTGGTTAGGCGATGACCCCTTATTAATATTCAAACTTTGGCCATTTCAAAGAATGCTGTCCAACCTGACTACTGTAAGCAGCCTGGATCCCCTGGTACTTTCTCATGCTTATCTTTTGTACGAAGGCATTTGTGTCTCTTTTCATGTCCCTTTCAGGAGTAATTCTCCCCTTGTTCAATTGTTCCCTTTCTCTTTATGACTGTCATAATAGCCCTTGATAACAGTTAGCCAGCAATGACCCTGTCCATCACTCACTCCAAGCTCTTCTTGAACCAGCAGATGGTCCCTGAGTGACCAGATTAATTGTGCCAGTGTTGGGCCTTTCCACCTGACCTTTCATCCAGTAGCATAAAAGCTGATTCGAGGCTGTGTGCAAGGCTGGTGGCCCTGCCATTGCACTGCCCTCCATGGAGCCAAGCAGTGGAAAGGAGAGTATCAATGCAAATTAAGTGCAGAGGCAAGGATAGAAAAAAGGTGTGCAGTTGGGGGTTATCAGACATTAAATCTGTTCTCCTTTGAATGCCAGTGAAAATAAGTTCCAAGGTGTGAGAGTCCAAAGGAAATTTTTTATAGACACCATTTCCACACACTGTATTATAACAACATGATATTCTAAAGGCTGATTGTTTGGTTCTGTGTTCAGTTGGAGCCTTTACTAGGCAAAGGATAAACTATTAATTCCCTAAATTTAGGATGATATTTGTGGCCCTGTTGGGCACAGAAAGAGCGTTTATTTTCACATGAGCAAAAGAGCATCTTTTCCTTTCGTGAAGGCCTTTTCATTGTGTCTATAGGTGTTTAGGCCGTAGCTTTCTGGCTGTGTCCCTTAAACTATATTATATGTGTAAACTGTATGAAGAAAAGGATATGCTTTAAGCTGGTACCTCATCACCGTCTCATCGTCCAAAACAAAATCCTGCAGATTAGAATTCTATCTCTGATGTCTATTAATGGGTGGATTTATAGTGGTTCTAGCAAATTAGAGAGAGAGAGAGAAAGAGAGAGAGAAAGAGAGAGAGAGAGGAAAAGAGAGAGAGAGAGAATGAGAATATGACCTTTCCAGCCATTCCGACCAATCATGCTAAAAATAAGACATATCAAGGGTCTGAGGGCATGTTCTCTAAGAGATGGTTTGTAAACAGAGCCAACAGTGACAGCACTATATTGTGTGCCTGCCAGAGTGGCTGTGAACTTACCTTCTAACTTACCGAGGAGGCGTGCTGCTCAGATTAAGATATATGAGTGGTTTTAATGGCAGTTCTGAGACATGTGGCTGTGTTAAGCCAATGTGTTGGCACATAAAAGCGCCACCACATATCTATAATGGACATTGAGTATTCACTCCTATCACCTACAAAAAAGGAAACATTTCTCACACTCAGTGAAGAACTGAAGACTCGGTCCTTTACGGGGTTCCAGAGCATCAGCGTCACTCTGCCTCTGTATAAGAAACCCACTGTTACCTGGGTTTCTCATGAAAATGCATGGCCACAGGTTCCCAATACACTGTTCCCAACACTGTGTCCATATTTCCTGACCTGTTTGGACTCTCTCAATGGACCAGACTTCAAACTTGTGTAAATATTTTGTTGTTGTTGAGGTTTCCTTGGCACAAATTATAGTAAAAAAAAAAAAAAAAAAAAAAAAAAAAAATTACCTCTGGGGACAGTGATTGCATGATGAAACAAGTTGGCTGTGCCATAGTTCTATGCTAGTTACCTGAGAGCTTAGAAGAATCAAGCACAGAAAGAAATGGTGGGATGGTGATGGTGGAGTGCTAACTTCCCAAGGCATTTGGGCTTTTTAGAAGTTGTGAATGTTTTTGGTCTTGCTTTCATTTATAGGCTGGGATTATGTAAACCAGGGTACAAAAACAACAAAGAGATAGGATACCCTTAACCTGAATTTCCTTCTGGTTTCGGAGAGAAATTGAATGCATGGTCTCCTTTGCTCTTTTAACAAAGGCCTTGCTGAGTTGTCTTTGTTAGAAGGGAATAGTTTACCCAGCTGAGGAATTTAGGGTGACTTATAAGTTTATAATTCAGGATGGTATTATACAGGAACTCATTTTATTCATTCTTAAATCACCCCATTTATCTATTTAAAGAGCACCAACTATGTGCCAGGTACCAACTTATAGGTACTCATCATACAGAGATATATTATGTATAAGTAATTCTTAAGACGCAGCAGTTGGTTGTCTAGTGAAAAAGACAAACTTCTAACAACTAATTATTAGATACTAGGATGAATTCTTCAGTGGTAAAGTTAGAAATGAAGTGCCATGAAGACACAGGCAGTAAAAATGTCTGCTGAAAGGGTGAGAAGACAGGACAATTGATCATTGTTGGTAGATTATTTAGTCATGAGGCTTTATCCATGGGAAGTTCAACACATGCTTATTTATTTATAAAATGTAGCAAACTATTTCTCCCATTAGGGGGAAGACAGAATGGTCAACGAAAAGGATGCACATAGTAGGCTCTTAATAACATTTTCTAATGAATCTGCTTTCTAACAAGGCCTATCTATAGGCAGTCCAACAGCTCATTAGATTTTAACAAAAGCAGCAGAGTTAAATCAGAATTCCTCAGTCAAGCACCCCGGGCAGTATCTCTGAGAGCAAATGAGACAGATAGAGTCCGAAATGAATTAAATAGTCAGCTACCACCAGCCAAACTTTTGGAAAAAAAAAAAGCCCTGAAATAACCAAAAATGGAAATATATTACAGTTATCTGCATTCACAGTACAGAACAAGTTTGGTCGTATTTAAGATAATTCTCTAGTGCCTGCTATTTTTAGCTCAGGGGTAAGCTTCTCTAAGAGTCTTTGGGCATTGCATCTTTTAACCTGGCCTAACAAACTAAGCCAATAAGCCGTCTGATGTCCCTTGTCCGTCCAGGAGGAAGAGAGATAGCTAAAACAAACCATTTGTGGGAAAACGGTCAGCCTATCTTGTATTAAGAGCTTTTTTCATATAGATTTTTAAAACATCCCAATATTAAGTGTTGCCTGTCAGAGACCAAAATGTCAAGCTTTGCTGTTTTGAAATGGTAGGCTCATGGTTATAAAAAGAGGATTTTATAGGCCCAGTCTAATGGAAATAAACATTCCTCCATAACCTTCAGTAAAACCAAATCTTTACAGTTCAAGCTATCATTATTAATGTCTATGAGAAGAAAGAAACGTTTCCAGGGGGTTTATTTATTTTTTTTAGTCAAAGAAAGACCGGCGTGCTGTACCATAGCAAATGAAAGTTTTCTTAAAGCTTTCTCCTCAGTGACTTTGCAGTGTGTAATTTAAAAGCAGAAAGCAAAGAAAATGCAGTTTTAAAACACTCGGCTGGCTATTCCTGGTATCTTTCTTTCTTACATATTAACAACTCTTCGTGAGACTATTGCTCTGTCAATTCTTGTCTGTCTGTCTCTATAGAGTATATACAAACAACTTTATCAGCCTTTTATTGTTCACAACCTTCTCAGTGTGTGTCTGGAGGCGTAGGTGTGAGCTGTTTCAGTTTAAATCCTATAACCACAGGTGTGGATTACAATACTTAACAATGTATCATCTTCTACTTTGCTCATCAGAAACAATGCTGTTAATAAGCAAAGTTTGCTGTTGCTCCAAGGCTAACCAGTTTACTGAAATTCAGAAGACTGAATTTCCCCATGCAGTATGGGGTGGATTTTAGCCGTAGATGCTACCTGTCAAGAAATCAATGGCCAGATATTTATTGCGCACACATTATATGCAAGGTGTTATGCCTGGTGTGGTGGTGGTGGTGGTGGTGGGGGAGGCTAGAAAGGGGTTTAAAGCAGGACTTGAGTCCTCAAGGAGTCTTGTCACTCAGTTGCAGAAATTAGATACCTACAGGGTGGCAGTCAGGGAAGATGAGGGCATTTATAGAGATCCTACTATGTCTCAGACACGCTGCCTAGGACTTCTCTTTTACAGAGTGAATCTACCTCAAGTACCAGCCTTCTCATAAACATTTTATTGGGCCCCTGCTAAATGCTGATCACCGCTCTTGGTTAGGCCGGGTTTCTGTCCTCCCACAGATTAGGCATTTAGGAGTTAGTATTTAACCAGAACTCAGATTTCCTTGTTTCCACTGCTTCTCCTCAATGTCAGGAGGATGGAGTTGGTATTTTCTATCTGGCCAGTCGCATAGCCATCTCCAAGGATATATCTGCTTTATTGAGATGTTCATTGACTGTTAAATGATCAAATGGTGCCTATTTCTGCCAAGAACTGGTGGGATATGGGCATTTGTCGACGTGCAAGTGCAGTCTGCTGCCGGCGAGGTGTTTGCCGCTTTGCAAGCTGGCTCCTGATCTTTAGTCCCCTTTAAGACCTGCTGTTAATCTTTAGCGCAGGCTGACTCTGCAGCACAGGGCACCCCAGGTTGCCTAACTTCTTGTTTGTGTGCTCTCAGGGATCAGAAACCAGTTGGCTCTTTTCCCCCCAAAACCACACACCTCGGGGTCACTGCCTCTGCCTCTGTGCTTTGTTCTCCATTTTTCATCTGTTGCTGAAGACTTCCTCCTCTATCTTAGGTGAATATTCACCCTCTTCCTCCATCATGTCTTTTTAGCTCTCCTTGCCTCGTACTTAGGTGATCACAGTCTCCTTCACTGCCTCCCTCTGTCAGTGTTGTTCCAGCTACTTCTGAAGGTATCATGTTCCACACGTGCCCTACTCAAGTATGAATCCAACCATTGTTTTCCAGTTCTGTGTGCCTAGAACTTTGCCAGAAACGATGGTCCATAGAAAGGAAGTTTATGGACTTTAGGGATTATCTTCCTTTGGGGTTGTATAGCTTTATGAGAAGGTAAGACTTACCCATGGGACACAGTGGGTCAAATGTGGATGGTCACTCAACAAAGCCCTATTCTGGAACATGAGAGTCAGTGACCTACCCCCTGCCTTTCGTTTCCATTAAAAATTAATTGTCCCATAAGGAAACATGTGATTGTTGGCATGATAGTAGCTAATTACTCCAAGAGTTTATTGGTGAGAAGAGATGCATAAGACCTGTGGGTGGAGAGGGAAGCCAGGCTGTGGAGGCAGCCTCGAAAATCGATCTTTGAGGTGGAGAGAGATTTCCAGTAGCAGAGAGGAAATGAAAATGTTTTTGACATCAGCTTTCATGTTATCAGTTACTTAACATATACTTATACAGCACCTACTATGTGCCAGGATTTATGCTAGGTGTTGGCATAACAAGCTGCGTAGGACAGCGACAATGATTTGAATAGTCATCGTGGTGAGGAAGGGGATTTCCCAAGGGATGATTGGGAAATATTATGAAGACTAGTTTAATTGGGCAGAAGAAAAAGCAGATACGAGTGAATGGAATATTACAATTGTACTACAGTTAACCCTTGAACAACGTGGGGCTTAGGGGTGCCAACTACCTCCAATGCAGTCAATAATTCAAGTGTAACTTTTGACTCCCCAAAAACATAACTACTAGTAGCCTACTCTTGACCGGAAGCCTTGCCGATAACATAAACAATCGATTAACACGTATTTTGTATCATATATATATATATATATATATATATATATGTTACATACTTCATTCTTATAATAAAGTAAGCTAGAGAGAAGAAAATTATATTAAGAAATCATAAGGAAGAGAAAATACATTTAGAGTATTTATTGAGGAAAAAAATTGTGTATCAGTGGACCCGCACAGTTCAAACCTGTGTTTTCCAAGGATCAACTGAAAATTAATATGAGGAGTGATATAGTCTAGCAATAAGGAAACTGAGGCCCTGAGGCCCATGAACTGACTTACATAGGGACACCCGGACAAGCAGGGAGCAAATCATTTATAGGGTTTGTTGTCATGGAGGAAGGGTTATCCTGGCTAGAGATTGCAGCCAGGGGCTCAGTTGTTGTGATTTTCAAGCTTGAGGTAATAGAGCTTGAGTTAGGGAGTGATGCTGACAATGAAAGGAAGGGATGGATGTGGGAGACTGTGCAGAAAGAATCGATAAAGATCTTTATCACATAAAGTGATAGGTTCGATGCTGGGGTGAGACAAAAGGGAATAAAAATGGCTGTGGTTTCAAGCCTGGGTAAACTGGAGAATTTGGGATCAGTTAAAGAAAATGAGAGACTCTGGGGAGGATATGGTTCAGGGAAGGACCCAGGAGAACGGATGCAGAATGTAATGTGTGTAGATTGTAAAGCACATTGGGTGACTGCTATTGGGGGTCTGTGAACAAACGATGATAATAATTGAACTTGGGAGTAGCCGTGGAAGTGTTTACAAAGAAGATATCTTAATGGAAATATTTATTTGGCAGACACAGTGGAGGAGGGCTATCAAGTTTCCCCTTACTCTGACATATTAGAGATTTCCCACTTTGCTTTGAGGTCAATACTTTGCCAGACTTCTTGCCTAGAATATTAGTAACTTTGGGTATTTTTATGTGTCAGACTCTGGGGCTAAACATTTTTAAACTGTGTTTTATTGTAAAAAAATAGTTTTATAAAGTTTAATAAATGAAAAAGAAATGATCTCATCTAAGTCTCGTAATCATCAGGATGGGTTGAGGGTGTTACTTGATTTTATAGTGCAGAAAGTGGGGCTTAGACAAGTAGCTTGCCCCGGGCCAAGTTACAGAAAACTAGAGGAATTAACATTGCCTAACTCCAAAACTTAAATTTTTAACCACTCCCTTCTACTGCCTCTTACTTTATACCTCTATTGCCAGGCTCTGGGCCTCTTATCCCCTCCTTTTTCAAATTTTCCAAATGCCTGGATTTATTTCTGTCCTCTTGTTTTTAATCCTGAATTTTAAAATCACAGGAACCTCTTAAATTCAGGAAGTGTTCCCTGACCAATTCTACCTTTACCTAAACAGCTAGCAGATCTTGTTGGGGAATCAGCATCAATACATCCTGCCACAGACTGGTCCACAGATGAAGGTCATGCCCTACTGCCATGGATCTGTAGATGTTTTCATTTGCAAAGGAATGCACTGGAAAGCATACATTGTAACGGGGGCGGGGGGTGGGGGGTGGGAGATGAGGGTAAGGGGGATCGAATATATGGTGATGGAAGGAGAACCGACTCTGGGTGATGAACACACAATGGGATTTATAGATGATGTAATACAGAATTGTACACCTGAAATCTATGTAAGTTTACTAACAATTGTCACCCCAATAAATTTAATTAAAAAAACAACAACAAACCCCCCCCCAAAAAAAAAAAAAAAAAAAAAGAAATCGTGAGGCCAGGAACTGTGATAGCCTTTGTGCCCAATGTGTATATTCTTGCTACTTGTTGACTGATGGACCAAGATTTTTGTTGGCATTTGGCTCAGAAGGAAGGCAGTTATAAAGTATTGATAATTCATCCTAAAGTGGGTTTTAAAGTCCTTTATTGAACTCTTGAGCATGTCTTTGTCAACTAGATTTGGTGGAATATGCCTGTAAGATAAGTTTCTCAAAAGACAAGTGTAGTGGGGGATATAACTCCTTTAAAATGCAATTGAAAATAGGTATATTCCTCCAAATAAACCATTTCTTACACATTGCACTTAGCTCTGATGATTGTCCTTCCCCTACTAAGCACCAAATCATTTTTTCATTTGTGGCCGTACATCTTTTTGCTTAATATTTTGGCTTTCTTTTACTCCAGGGTTAAGAAGTGAAACCATGCCTTATTTATCTCTCTTTTTTTTAATATCTACATTGCCTTGCATATAAGAATAGCCCAATAAATACATGCCATAAGACTGTGTGTTATTTCCTCAGCTGCTTTGTAAGGAGTGATGGTGACTTTTCTTTCTTTTGGGTCCTGTGTTCTCCTAGCAGTTCTTCAGTTCCTAGTTCAAAATTTTGTACACAAAAAGTATGCAGTACTGCCTAATGAATAAATGAATTAATGGCATTTAACTTGTGATTTTCTAAACCATCTTGGAAATATTTTTAGGGGACTGGGAAAATTACCTGAGTAACAAGATATGTTGAGTAGCTGCCAGGCTGGGTCTGGTGACTGTATCAAAGTCTTTGGTTAGGCCAGTGATTCCATTTCAGCTTGTTCATTCTTTGTTTCGAATAATACAGGTTTTTGTGCATTGATGTTTAAGATAAAGTGGTGCCCATTTTGCATTTCTGGTTACGTTTACAAAACAGTGTTTTATTGCTGTCTAAACATAAGAGTACTCACAGCCACTCCTGCTGCAGCACACTGAGAAAGGACTGTTAGGTCTACTTGCCCTTCATTTGAAATATGTTGTATTTAAAGGTCATAGTGTTCTGGTTTGGGTAGCAAATTATTGATCAGGGTATTATGGTAACAGCTTTACTGCTGATTGGATAAAGATAAATATCCAAGAATGCAACTGGTATTACCTGGCATTATTGTTTGTCTTGGGAGTCTGGTCATCCCATGAAAGCTAAGAATGGTTAGTAGGTGAATGTTATTAGGCAGAGTGCAAGCCAGTGGTACCCAGTGCCCTCTAAATACCCCTATTTGGATTCTGGGCCTTATCTCATCCTGTATCCATCTTTTTACTCTTTATTTATAATTCCTCAACTTTTTGAAATTTTTCTGTTGCTCCCCACTCCTTTTTTCTTCTTGCTTTAATATCCATATTCTCATTCATTTTTTTAAGGATTATGAGGAGACATTATCATCATAGAATTCTTAATTGTCTAATATAAAGCTCTTTATCAGGTCCCCATTCTTCTGGAATTTTCTGTACTACTTTGGTATTCCCCGTTGATCAGAATGTAGTGAAACTCTTTGCCTCCTTGGTATTTTATTTTAAATGTTTTTATTTTTGTTAATGTTCCTCTTTGCAGTCTCCTAGTTTTCTTCCTACTTCTTTGAACACATCTTTTCTCTTTCCTTTGCTAGAAGATCCTAAAGGTACCTCTCCTGACATTTTCAACATGTAGGCAGATTAGAGCTAATTGGACAAGCCAAAAATCACATCTCAGATGGCTCACCAGTGGCTCTGTGTTGATTGTGTTGGCATCAGCTCTGAGGTGAGCCTTGCCTTGGTCTGACTTTGGGACTGACATTTTAAGCAATATCACTCTTCCCTAATTAATAGAGGCAACCCAGGGAAGAATGGTTTATGAAATGATGCTTAGAAAGACTCCAAGTATAACTTCATTCCCTGGGAGGTCCACTGGGTGGATAATGTACTAGAGTGGGCTGGTATTAAAAGTTTTTATAGTAATACCTTAATTTATAGTTATAACTATATTTATATTATATAAATCTATATTTATATGTTGCTTTAATTTATATTTATAATTTATCTCATAAAATATAAATTATATAAATCTAATGTATAAGTTTATACTTTAAATTTATATAATTTGTATTTATATAATTATATATTTATGTATCTTAATTTATATTTACATTTCGACTCAGAGAGTCCGTCCACACAACTTTTGCTGATTTTTCCTGCCTTCCTAAAAGAACTGGAAGGCAAATGTTTTGCAGTGTGGAACTCATTCTCAGAATTAAGAGTCTTGCCAGTCTGCAAGCTAGGAATGGCAAAGGTGAGATTTGACTTCTAATCTTCTCCCCCAGTTTGAACAAATTATCTCTACATGTCATTTTCCATATGAACAAAGGGACTATCGATACCAAATGAGGGCCATATGTGTACTTCACAACGAGGAAACCAGGAAGCAGAGGGGTTGGCCCAAGCTCTTGGATGTCAGCAACCCTCTTTCGTCCCTGTATCCCAAGAATCTGAAGGTATAGCAAGAGGGATCGGAGACTGGTCCCTGGACTCAGACAGGCCTGGGTTGTAAATCCTGGTTCTACCACTTCCTTGCAGTTGGACCATGGATATGTTTCCTTAACTTCTCCAAGTCCCAAGTTTCTTTTTTCATATAATAGCACTTGCCTCATGGGGTTACTCATTCACTCTGTGAACATTTACTGATCACTTATTACCTGTGAAAAATCTGCTAGACAATGGGGATTCAGCAGTGAACCAGGGAGTAAAAATCCTGCCCTCCTGGAGCTTATGTTGTAGTTGGTTGTTGTTAGGATTAAATGAGATAATGCTTTGGAAGTGCTTTGCACTGTGCCTGGAATATAGTGTGTATGCGTTTAACGAAATGAATACAAAGTCTATAAACAGCTGGAGGTGATGATATTTGCCTTTCCTCTTTAAGTGTATCTATAAAGATAGTCAATGTAATATTAATAAAGCCTTTGCTTTTCCAAAAATCTATCTATTCCATGGAAAACATTCAGAATTTAGCTATCACAGTTGGGATTTATAATTTAGAGTTCTTTGGTTGCGAACAACAGAATACAAAAAAATTAGAATCAACTCTAACTTCCCCAAGCAGAAGAGCGGGAGGATATCAGTGGCTGGTGGAATTGATGAGAGGGTATTGAACTGCACTTACAAGCCTTGCATCAAAACTCAGAGAGAATTCTGATAACCATTCAAATTACAGTCGGTTTCTCCTGTGTCCCGTGCCAGCCTCTGGGTGGTGAGCAGAGTGAGGGTTTTGCTTTCTGGCTCCCACTGTGTATCTCGTGGAGAAGGGATGGTTTTGTAGAAGGAAACTGTGATGCTGTTACAAACACTGGGCAGTCAAGAAACAACGTGTAAAAGCTCTAGCGTCTGAAAGGTGATTGGAGAATCTTGTTGGTATAAAAGGCTTGACATTAAGGAAAGAATGGGGTTCTTGCTCCCAAATAAACAGTGGGAATTCTACCATCCAGTGGCTATACTCTGCAATTCCATGAAGTGAAAATAGTGCTGATATTTTAATTATTTGTGCCTTTAAAATACAAATATATATTCTATAGATATCTATCTGTGTGTGTATGTATACACATATTAAATGCATTTTATGAAACCTCGCCTCTGATAGTATTTGCCAAAAGTGAGCTCTTCATCCTGTGGTTTGTGCATCTCATTGACATTCAGCACTATGCACTTATTGCCTTTTATAAGTGATTCGACAATTCCAGAAACATGTATGGAGCATCAGCAATGAGTGTCTTCTGTGAGCCCAGTGGTGTGCTGGCTCTGGGAATATAGAGGGACGTGTTAAATGACATTCTACAATAGTCTATATTTGCTATCCTTGAGAAATCATTTATGTGTCTCTGCCAAGAAACATTAGCCTCTTCATTTTTTAAAAATTCCAAATAATATATGTAGAAATAATGTAAGGGAAGTGCATAGTTCAATGCTTGTACATAATTGGTAGTCAATAAATGGCAATTTGTAGGAACATTCAGTACCCTGGACTTCCTGGATAGCTCTGTAAAACCAACAGTGTCCTTGGGAACAAAACTGTAAGAGAATTCTGGGCAAGATTCAAATTCCGGGGAGGGAATGTCCAGCAGCCTGCCCCTGGGCTCTGTGCCAGCCCCTCAGTGATGAGAGGAAAGTGGGGCTTCTGCTTACTGGCTTCCTAGTGTGTATCTAATTTATACCTTTAATCCAAGGTAAATTCATTGAGGGAGGGGCTGCATCTTTTTTATTCACCACTGTATCTTGCGCTTAACATGGCTCCTAGCACATGGTATGCTCCTAGGAAATATTTGTTGAAGGAATGACCAAACTGGGAAGCTTTAGACAGAAGCCAAAGGAATATGACTAAGCCACTTGCTTGAGTGGCTATCATTAATGCATAATTTTCAAAAGGAATCCTAGAACAGGCAAGATGTTTAATCTCTGTCATGAAATGTAACCTTTGGAGGGAAGACAGGCGACCACACTGTGACTTCTCAGAGTGCCCTGCAGCTCTGAGCACGACCAGCCTCTCTCTGATGTGGCTGGTGTTCTCCAACAAGCAAAGACATTTTGTATGTTAAAGTGAAACACATTTAGTCAATGATGTTTGTGATGACTAATGAGTCCGGGGTTAGTGGAAACCAAAAAGCGGTGGCCTACGTTACAGAAAATATCCACATAGAGCATTCTCAATCATAATATTGGTTGTAAAAGCTCAGCATTTGGTATGTTCAACAACTGCTGTTGGATTTTCTTTATGGTTGTAGTGGCACATTCTGGTAAGGCAGTGCACTCTAATATAAAATGTGAGCTGTTTGGGGTGGGGCTAGGGGATGTACGTGTTTTTTTGTTTTATTTTATAACTCACTATGACAACACATTTCTACAAACTGTACTTTATTTTGGTTCACGGTTAGAGAACAGGATGATAGTTAAATGTTGGATGGTTCCTATAATATAACACTTGCATAATTCTTTACTTAGTCAATGGCTGTTTATTCAACATCTACTGTATGCCAGGTCTGGTGACACTGGGTTTTTCTGTGTAAGTTGTATTGTTAGGTTTAGATGTAGCATGTCTCTTATCCATCTCTGCTTGCCTTATACCTTATTACCATCCAGACTCCCACTTCTACCTCACTTCTTCTAGACCACCTCTCTCTGGTATCCTAAGACACCAACATGCCTCTACTGTGTACCCTATGGCAGCCATACTTTCCCCCATGATTTCACAATTTTCCAGTTTCTTATCTCTTCTGCCTCTCCCACTGGATGGGAAGCTAGTTGAGGGTCTGAGCGATGGTTTTCACTAACACAGTTCCATTACCTAACACAGTGTCTGAAATAGAGTAAGTTCTTATTAAGTATACGTTGAATGAATAAGAAATAAAATAAATCTGAAATTATTTGGGGAGCACATTATGCAAAGGCACAATGCTGGTCCTTGGAGAACCACTAAGAATTAGTAGGTACTGACTTGTCCTACGGGAGTTACCAGTTAACTCAGCCATTCTCCCGTATATGACAAGGGTTTTTTGAATGCCTATTATATTTCAGGTCATCATCTCTTTGGAAGTAAAGATGGGTATTTTAAAAGATAGCTAATATTAAGTGTTGTTAGCCTTGAGTGCTCAATGATACTTTCAAATAAGACAATGAGAAGTGAAGAGTGGCATGGGTGGGAAGATCACTGAAAGAGTCTGCTAAAATATTTGAACCTATTTTATTTTGAAGTAAGACCCTTTTTTCTTGCCCTCCCCCTTTTCCCTTCACATCCATCTGGGATGTATTCAGTATCTGCTGTATTAGATGCCCAGAATATAAAAATAAGTGACATAACCCTCCGTAGGAAATATACACAGTTAGACACCTTTTTAAGGTGAGCTTTGCTGTTGAGCAAAACATTTTAGTACAATGCATATTATCAGTATTAACACATCTTTATTATTGAGATTCAGGTAGTGAGCCAAAGGGTATAAATGATAGCAAAAGTATGTATTGCCATTTTTTGTTGTTGTTGTTAATTCCAATATGTGAAGCTTTTTTTATATAGAGCTGATAGGCTTCTATTATATAATTCATGTCAAAGAAATCATGCTTTTTTTCCCCCAATTGTGGCTTCCCATTTTAATCTGAGATCATGCCTAACTTGTATACATGCTTCTGACACTACTGGGTTTAAATTGCAAAATATGTAAATAAAATAAAACTTTACTTCTACATTTGAATAAAAGGTAAATAGATTGTTTAAAAAAATTAATAAACCTCATTTTTGTGGGACAAGAGTAACTTCATTTATAGATTTTTAAATTTCTTCCCTCAAGTTATGTTTCTTTGCTAAGCCTGTGGAATTATTGGACTGTATGGCCTTTCCGTTAGGCCAGACAAATGGGGAGGCCATTGGAGACTTGTATGTGTTTCTGCTAATTGGATAGGTTCATAATTAAGTTTTGTGTCAAGTCTAGATGTGCTCACAATGGGCCTTCATTCTCCAGGTCAGAGGGAAAACATAGATGTCTCAACACACCCAAGTGTTAGGAGAAGTCTGTTTTGTAATAGTTGTCAAACGGATTTGTTTCCATGACCAAATTAATATAACTATGCGAAAAGTGTTATGACTTGATAAGAAATCCATTGCCTAGATTTCTGGTAACATTTAAAACTAAAAGTGATTCTTCTCAGAACCAACCTGCAATATCTGAATGACTTATCTGATACTTGTCACACATAAGTGGCCTTGTGGAGTTATATTTTCATTATCCCTGTCCCACTTCCTTGACTAAATTATAAAGTCATTGAGGATAAGAAAAATAACATTTAACAATAGCTTATATCTATTGAAGGCCTCTATGTGTTGTCTGTATTCTAAACACTTTATAGGTTTTAATTAATTTAATATTAACAACAACCTTGAGGCAGATATTTTTTAATTGTCTTCACTATAGATTGGGAATGGAGTCCCAGAAAAGTTCAGTAGCTTGGTCTTGGTCCCCAGTCCTACCGTGTTTCCCTGAAAATAAGACCTAGCCAGACAATCAGCTCTAATGTGTCTTTTGGAGCAAAAATTAACATAAGACCCGGTCTTATATAAGACGGGGTCTTCTGTTATAATAAAATAAGACCGGGACTTATATTAATTTTTGCTCCAAAAAATGCATTAGAGCTGATTGTCTGGCTAGGTCTTATTTTCAGGGAAACATGGTAGTACATGGCAGAGCCAGGATTCTTGCCCACAAAATCTGACTCCAGACCCTGTACCCTAAGCTACTTCATTGTGTGACCTCTTTAGATAGCTCATGCTTTACTGCATGGTGATTCATACATGAAAGGGTCTCCAAAATATCAAGTGATTGGTTTATCAGTAATTTTTCAAATGTTTCCATAATTTTATCAAGTTTTGATATGTCTTTCTGTATAAAAGACATAAGGCAGTTATTATTACCTTAATGTTCTCGGTGAGCATTTAAACAAGGAACAGGGATTATTTCAGGTATAGCATAAGAATTTTCTGCAGAAGTCCCTCCTCATTATTACCACTGAACATTCATAGTGGCTCAGTGTCCACCAGGTTCGGATATGGGAACTTGTCTGACTCCCAGATTTGAGCTTCACAAGTACACTAGCCCTCCTCAAAATGTATCTAGTTTTTTGCTGAGGCAACATGGTAGGTATAACTTAGGAAATCTTTCTCTTCATCTGTCTACTAAATAATAATTCTTTGGCCCATTGTAGTAGAGCATATAAGGTATCATGACCTTAATGTAAACATTGCTTTCTGTTGAATTTTCTGTACCACCCTTCTTTCTTACACACCTCTCACTTTCCCTAGTTTAAGAGATGTTTTAGAGTGCCTTCCACTAAAAATGATCCCTTCTTTCTGAACTTAACCTGTAATCAATCTATGAAATTTTAAGTAGTCAAAAGTTTTAACTATGTCTTTGCTTTCTGTAACCAAAACCTTCTTCTAATATAGGAAACCCATGTCCTAAGTGCCAAATGCTTGAATGAAAAAGAAACATATTCTTTACAAATCCCTTATACAGAAAAGGAAAACCTGTGAAAGGAGATCTAGCATAGCCTCAAAATAAAATCAGCAAATAATTTGGCTTGTAATTATTTCATGGGAATCATCCTGTCAACCTGCAAACACCATGGCACATTGTAAATTCCCCAAGGACAGTGTTAATCTAGTTGAAAGTTGAGGTAAATGGTATACAAATACACACACACACACACACACACACACACACGCAGATCTGAGTCACGCATCTTGTACATATCTATTTCACTACATAGATAAAGGCTGATAAAAATGTGCTTATGAAAAGATGAAAACCAGGTGTTATACAATAGCATAAAATACGATGCGATGTGCTAAAACACATTAAAAGAGTTAAGGTGGTATGCTTAAGTAATATTTAATGGGACAGGAAAAATCAAACAGGACCTTAAGCTATACTTAGGATTTTTTATGAGAGAAAAAAATGGGAAAAGCATTTTATATTGGAGATACCATAATGAGGCAGTAGGAAAATGGAGAAAAAAGACAGAAAAAAGGAAGACCAGAGGAGGGCGTGACGCCCGTTTCCTGAAGCCAATGGGAAGTACAGTGAGGATGGCCATAGAAAGTAAGTGTCAAGTAAGCCTCTGTGTTGTGGAGAAGAGAGTAGAGAAGTGGACATCGTATGTAGAATGATCAATTGCTCTTCAAATCTTCTGATCTTCTGATTTGTTTTGAAAACAAAAAACAAAAAAACACAGAAATCCCAAATGAAATTATTTAGCTTAGTAAACATTACTAACAAATCTAATAATGTTTAAAACTGTTTGTAGGCAAACACCATATTATCCAAACAAAACATATGTCTAGACTAGTTTTGGCCTGAAGACTTTGAGTTTGCAACCTGAGCTCAAATGAGTGAAGTGATGTAAAAAATCTAAGTCTTCATTCAACACCTTATGGCATGCCTTTCTAGTGGAGATTAGTTGTAAAAAAAAACAGAATTTTTCTGCCTTGCATGATGGGTGCAAGTACTAGAGAAAATGTGCTGAGTTGATGAAGAAAACGGGCCTTGCTACTCAAACTATGGTCCGCAGACCAGAAACTTAGCATCATCTGGAAGGTTATTAGAGATTCGGAATCTCAAACCACACCCCAGAACCCCTGAATCAGAATCTACATATTACCAGCACTGTCAGGTGATTTGTGAGCACATTATTGTTTAAAAAGCACACGTTTTAGAAACTTAATGTTCTTGTTTTTAAATAGCCCCCGTAAGACAAATCACACAACAAAAGTTTGAGCAGATAGCAACATTTCCAAGACTTTTTAAGTTACTAGTGGAATATAGAACCATAAAAGTTCACTCTTCCTGAAGCTTGAGCAAGCAGTTAACATGGTAATGTTGACATATTTAGGAATGCTTCCGCAGTGTTAAGTTCTGTACAAGAACATGGTAAGCCAAATGCATGGCTCAACACAGGCAGTGTATTTATTTGGTAATCAGTAAATTACCTTATATATATAGTCAGTAAATGTTGAATCCTGGGCAACTGGTAGATTGTTTGCTTTCATATGTTTTTTCAATATTGTGCTCAGTCTCAAGTATAAATTGAATAGAGTGACCTTTTGATACTCTATGAAATTGACTGCATTTCCTAAGATTCTGTGGTTTCAATTACCATAAATTTTTTATATTGGGTCCACTGCTGTGACATTGGCCCCAGCATAACAGTATCTTATCGTTGGTTCTGATAATGCAGTTGGCAGCAGTGCAGCCTGTTGTTACTAATATGCAGGCACGTGCATGTCTGTATTCCCAATCAGAACTTTAGCTCAAGTACAGGAACAATATGCAATTTACCCAAATCAAATCTAATCACTGAGTAGATTGCAAAATGTGAATAATTTTTGGTCCAATGATGGAAATTGTGTTCTAGGGTGCTAGCAGGATCTTGAATTTGTGAGATGGATAAGTCAATTAGTGGTTCCTCAGTTTATTAGCAAGTTAATTGTCAGAATGTAATGGAAACTTCTGAACTGCAGCAACTCATTAGACGCAGTGAAACATGTGACTTCTTTTTTTTTTTCCAGAAGAATATTCAGTGAGCTGTGTTTTTCCCCCAAAGAGATCTTGAAAACAAAATTAACAATTATGTTTCAATGAATACCTCTGAGGTCTGAGATTTGAATTCTGCCACTGGTCAGATGCTCTGGAAAAGTTAGGGGCACAGAAGAGAGGGGCAGCCTGGGTTCAAATTTCCATTCTGCTACAGGTTTATGGGATGTTAGGTGAGTTTCTTAACCTTCTTAAGCCTCAGTCTCTTTACAAAATGGTGATCCAACACCTATTTCAAAGCATTGTTAAGATAAAAGGAGATGGCACATGCAAAGTGCTTAAAAACAGCCCTTGCAAGTAGCAAGAGCTCAAAGACTATTATTCTCTTATATTTGTGAACCTAGATATTTGTCTTCACTTGCCCTTTATCTTGAAATAAGTTCAATTGTAGAGCAACCTTATTGTTTTCAAGATTAAAGAGTCAGTCATTAAAAAGCATGTAGCCATTGTATTATCTACTAGAAAGAAGCTGTGTCTTACTTTCATGTTTGTACTTGACAAAAATTGACAATTTCTGCCAAAACAGGAGTTTACTTTCTAGTTCCCTGGTAGATTGTATTTTGATTTTATTTGGCGTTTATGGCAATAATAGTCTTAGTACTGTCACTGAAGTTTGAAGAAAACTCTTGCTTCATTATTGCGGTAGCTCCCAAAGGAGGGCCTGGCAATGTTTCAGAATAGAGAGCGTTGAAGAGTTGTGTGTGGTGATTAAAACTTGACTTCATATTTCAAAGATAGTAATTATTTTCCAAAGCCCACAACCCAAATGAAGAGTATAATATGAAAAGAGTATTTCGTTTCCAACTACAAGACATGGGTTATTCCATTCTCCTTCTAATTTCCTTTTCTCTGATTTTTATTTTTCTTTTTCCCCATATTTTTATTTTTTTCAGCCTATTTTTTTTCTTTCATTCAACATTTAAGTAGTTATATGACATTATATAGCAGTGACTGGTCAGGTAGGATGCTGTAAACATGAGAACAGAGATTGTTGTCTGTTAGAACCACTGCTGTGTGTCTGAGATACCTGCCATCCAAAACAGATTTTCTAAATCTACAAATGAATAAAAGAAGGAATGAACGAATAGTGCCAAACAAAACATGCCATGGACTTCAAGCAGCTTAACTATATACTGAGGCCTTCTTTCCTGTTTTTTTTTTAAAAAAAGATATTATAAAGCATTTAAGTAAAATACCTGCTGTATGAATCGAAGACTCCATTTTACCTGGTCTTATTTTTAAGTTAAAATGAATTAATTAATTCCTCCCCTTATCACCTTCTCATATCTATCCCCTGTTTATATTTTCTATGACCCAGTGGTACTTGATATTTTTGTCCTAGTTCAGCCATTCCAAATTGAAGGCAGTATGTGTAAGGTATTCCCACTTACTAACCACCATTTGTTGTGTAAGTAGAAAGGCTGTGTAAATGGGGGAAAGACTGAAATGGCTCATTGCAGGTAACAGATTAAATAGGGTTTCTTAGGATTTCCTCTTTAGTTTTGCTCTTTGATTGGCAGGAACACATTTTTAAAATGATTTTTAAACAGTAACATCATTAGAGAAAGAGTAGGAAATAATGACATGGTGTTTCATGGTGCCGCCTCTGCCCAGTATCTAATTTAATACTTACCATAACGTTGTGAAGCAGGTATCTCTATTTTATAGTTGATAGCGCTGAGGTCTCAGGCCCAGATGCCTTTTCTGAGGATACAGGCTAGTATGTTTCAGAATAGGAACTTGAATGCCATCTTTATAAGGCCAAATTCCATAAAGTTTTTCTTTTACTACTTTGGAGATATTCACAGCGGGCATGGTATCAACAGAAACAGAAGCAAACTGAAAGACTTTGGGTTAATGTTTCAGGAATATTGAACTACCAAATGCTCTTCTAGGGACAAAGTGAGCAGCAACTGACACTGGGATGGCACAGAACTATTTTGCTATCAGTTGCTAAAGCCTAATGTTTTCGTATTGTGCCTGGAGGTGAAAGGATATACCCTAGGGCCACCTTTAGCTGATAGCTTCAGATGTTTCACCCCTGAACAGATTACATCACAACAAACAGACCTGGAAAGTTTGTCTACAGCCATTGATGTCACCAGGGCAACGAGGATTCCCAGGAGAAAGCACGAATTGTGTCTCATCTCCTTCCACGGCTTTGCTGTAGAGTTTCAGACAAATTCTGAGATTGTTTTTATACGTGTTGTGAGGAAGAAAATAACCTAAGTATTCAACTATATAAGTATAGTATAAATTTAGTAAATATTGTTTGAATGATTTTTATCTGAGATGCATGTCTCTCTAGCACTACATTTTTATATAATGCTTCTTGACACGTTTTCAAAGCACGTAGATATTATGCTCTTTTTACTTCTAATAACCTCAGCCACGGCAGATTTTACTGCTGCCATTCTACAGATGAGAAAATTGAGGCCCAAGGAAGACATAATCTATGCCAGGGCTATTTAATCTATGCCAGGGTGGGTCTGGACTGATCTTTGCTAATTATTTAATCCCAGTTAAGCTTTTTCTCACATCCTTTTATCACACACTGCACATGCTTTTTATTTTTATAGTTTTATTTTATAAATACAAAAACTCTCATTACAGGAAGATTAGAAAAAAGATAAAGTTATCGGAAGTTTCTCTTCCTTGCAATATTTTGGTGTTTATTTTTCCAGTATACATGCATAGATCAGAAAGTGGACAAGTGAAATTTGCTAACTTCCTTGATTGACTTAATAATTTTTAATGGGTCATTTTATTTTAATGATATACACCTATATTATCATTTTCGTGGATGTGGCATGTCACGTGTGGGCTCTCGTGGGTGCCTGTTTACTTTTCAACCCAAGCTTTCATAGCCCACCCAACCTATGGTCAGAGGTCACTCTCATGTAATCTGCGATGGTGTTTTTCCAAAAGGATCCAATCGAATGGCAGAGGTCACAGTAATGAAGCTCTCGTGTGGTGAGTGTCCTGGCCATACACCAAAGAGGTTTACGTGATGAACTTACACATACTGAAGAAGGGTCTGGGCTGGAGAAAGATACTGCCAGGAACTAACCAAGGGTCAAAGCTCCTAGCCCATAGCCCGAGTGGGTAATTGAGGTGAGAACGGAGACTCAGGAAAGACAGCCCCCCAGTAAGGGGCCAGACTGGATAAAGAGGAAACACTCACATTCCGTGGAAAAAGTGCGAGGTTCAGGGCGTCATGAAGTGGGACACTGGTCTTCACTGATGGGAAAGTCTTCTCTATCTCAGCCCATGAGATAGATCATGGCAACTATTTTCATCTTCCCTCTCAGGCTCTACCATTCAGTCTTTTATCGGAGTAATTCTCAATCCTGGTTCCCATTAGATCTCCACAAGAGGAGCTTTTAAATATACCAACTCCTACCTCCAAAGATACTGATTTAATTGCTCTGTGGAGAGACGGGGTAAATATATATATATATATATATATATACACATATATATACATATATATGTATATATATATATATACATATATATATGCATATATATGCATATATATGTGTATATATATATGTGTGTATATATATATATATATATATATTTTTTTTTTTTTTTTTTTAATGCTCACGTGAGTCTAATATAGAGCCAAAATTGAGACTCACAGCTTTACAGACATCTTTCACTTTGTGTAAAAGACGATCAGCAGGAAACTTTTCTTTAAGTCAAGTTTTTGTACTGAGAATTATATTTTCCACAGTTTTAGAGATTTAAGTATTTCTAAGTTATCCCAGTACGAAAACTTTTCTAAGAAAAATAACCATGTCCTGCTTTCATAAATAAATCTGATTTTTAAAAAGATTTGGCTTTCCTTAAATCAAAGTAGGGTTCTTACTGCTTTGTACATTCATTTATTCCTCACAGTAGTTTATTTTTGTTTACAGTAATTTATTTTGTTAATTATCTGTCTTTCCCAGCTAGAATAAGCTTGGTGAGGGAAGGGATTTTAATTATTTTGTTCATTGTTATAACCCCGGTGTCAAGAGTATCTGGCACATAGTAGGTACTCAATAAATATTTATTGACATTTTTTGACACTCAGTTTGACATGCAAACCATGGTTCTTATTCCCAAGAAGCTTACACTTTGTTGAAAAGGACAGACCTGGAACTTAATTACAGTCCAGTGTTTCTATAGAGGTCTGTACTGGCAACTTCCCATTTACAATATTTTAAACAATGTTGAAGACTCAAGAAGAAAAATGGCGAGTGGAACAGAAAGCTTCTTTGCTATTATTTACTTTTATTCTCCTGGAAAGCAACACTGGAGTCTATGGGCTCCTTAGTAGAAAAACTAAGGAGCCCATAGACTCCAAACAAATACAGATTTTGATCAGTTGCTAATTGACCTTGAGAAAGTCTGTTTAACCCTTTGGGCCTCCCCAAAATCACACAGTTGGATGAGTTGACTCCTCTTAGCTCTTCCATTTGGTATTTCTGTTACTATATCCTATTATTACGTGACTGAGCCTATCGTTAAATGACTTGTTTTCTCCTTTTGTCGTTCTGTAAGTCTTGAATTTTTATTCAGTTCGGTTTGTACTTCTTTTGTCCCATGTTGTTACAGGCACATACACTTTTTAAATCCAGTTACCAAGGTTACTTAAAAAAAAAATCCCTGTTGACGTTAGTAGCCAATTTTTCTAATCAGATGTCAAATGCTACCCTACTGTGCATGCTCACCACATATACATAGAAATCACTGATAATTATGAATGATTCTGCATCTAGAACTGATTCAGTATAAAGTATTTAAAGATTCTTCACAAGGGATACACTCAGTCTGGCATTAAAAAAAGCTCAGTCTCTAAATCCTAGGAGATTGCAGATTTACTCAGATGCTTTGTAAACCTAAACCCACATGGAATACTTAGATACGAAGTCATTGAGAAGATGAATTTCTTATATTGTACTTATTCGGCAAGTATTTATTGACAACCCACTACTCTGTGCAGAACACTTTAGTGGAAAATGAAATTTGCTCAAGGAGTCTAAGACCCAATCCCAGCCTCTAAATGGCTCCTATTCTCTTGAGGGAAGGGCTAGGAGTGGCACAGAGAATTACCAGGAAGCACACTTTGATTTCCTTCACCCTAGATGGCACCAGACAGGACAGCCTTGCCTCCGAATAGCTTCTAACCACTTTGAGACAATTTTCTCTCATTTCAATGCTATTGCCAGAACATTGCAGTAATCAGATCATTTGACATCACCTGTATCTGGGCGTCCCCAACCTTAATATACCGTATAGATCCAGGTGCCAGGGAGCTGCAGCTGCACAGTTTGCATAGCGTGGTGCTAAGTCTTTATGAACAAATAGCATTGGGCTTGTGAGGTTGCCTTCTAAGCACTTCTTTTCGGCAGAAAATGTGGTATCTTATAGAGAATTTATTGGTTGTAATGGGAAATTAAAAACCATTTTTGACCAAGTCAGTCTAAAAATTTTGCATGTGCCAGGGTTAATATCTGCTAATTTGCAACAATAAAACTTTATGAGTCATTTATAGTAGGCCTCCTTCCTGAAGTCCTAGCACTGCTGTGCTCATTGATGAATGCTCATGTGTAATGTTTGTTAAATATTGTCAATATCACCACCATCCCATTTCCATCTGTATGTAAACTATGAAAAATTTGTGTCACTCGTTCCATATTCTCACCTCACGGCCTTACACTTACTCTTTTCTCTGCCTAGAACTTTTCTTTCTCAGGTATTGTAGTTTGCTACTTCAAATGCTGTCTATCTCTCTCTCTCTCCATATATATATATTATATATTATATATATGTTATATATATATATTATATATACTATATATGTATATATATATATATATATATATATATATATATATATATTATACATATTATAATATACACACTGGTGGTGCCAAAATATATATTCAAGTGGACACATTGGTCAGCATTGCTCTAGCAGTAGTTCGCCGTAATCAGAAGCGTCTGGATGCTGATTGTACCCACTTTGAACACCTCTTGTAATTGCAGAAGTCAAATGTGACTTGTATTCATCTTTTGTTATCGGTCTGTATTGCATATTACAATTTTAATACAGTTTTTTCCTTTCTTAAAATGTGAATACATTTTTCTGGCACCTTCTGTATATATGTGTGTGTGTGTGTGTGTATATATATATAGTCTATATTCTTTCTTTACATATATTTTCTCTGTGTGTATGTATTTATGCACACTCTATAAGCTCTATTATATATATATATATATATATATATATATATATATATATATATATATATATATATATTCCATCTATTTCTATCTCTCTATATATGTGTTTTTTGGAAGGGGCACGTTTTTTTATTATCAGCTATCCTCTCTCCACCAAACTAAAATTAAGTCCCTAGAAAACAAGTTATAGCACATGGTAGGCACTCAATAAATATGTATAATTAATACTCATACATGTATCTGTAAATATGGTACAGGCCTGCATGTGTGTGCAGGAGTGGAGGGTGCAGCAAGTGTAATACCGCAGTTTACCTTGATGTGGATTTCAGGTGACCCCCCATGCAGTAAGCAGGCAAGCAGCTAGTGATTATCTCAAACTGCGTCCTTTAATTCCAACATACCAACACTAACAAGTAACAGATAGGCAATGACCTTTATACAAAGTGTAAGAGTTTCTATAAGAATTTGTGGTATTAATAATTTTAATAGCCACACTTAGCATTTCTGTATTATGTAGATTGCCCTTATAAAGGAAAATATGTTTTTCCCTTTTCCCTTCATTTGTTCATATTCTGTCTCTACCTCAAGGTCTACTTTAAATGATCCCCCTATGATGGGATATTTTTCAACAAATCTATATTTTTTTTCACTGATTTTGAACTCAATCTAGTGCATGTGGACAATAATATAATAATTATAATATCAGTAAGAGCAAACCTAGTTCTTACTATATACCAGGCACTGTTCTACACTTTTTGTACAATTAAGCTCAGTTGATTCTCAAAATAACCCTGCAGTGTAAGTCTTATTATTAAACACCCTTCTCAGCCATGAAATCTGAGACACAGAGAGGTTAGGTAAGTTGCTGAAGGTTACACACCTTGTAAGTGATGAACTCAGGATCTAAACTCAGGCAGTCTAACTTCGGAATCTGTATCTTGCCTCACGGCCTCTTTCATAACAACGTAAGAATCTTATAAGGCTTTTGTGTCCTTTCTGAGCTGTGAAAAACAATCTTAAGAAGTCTAGGAATGTTTAAGAACTTTGTGCAAGTATATAAAAGAAGGTCCTCAAGAATCATTTAGTATGGCCTATGTAGTCAAATAGACTGCAACACCAGAATGAAGTTTGTGGTGATGCTGATGGTCAGAAAATGGTAAAGAAAGAGGAGAATGAGTGGCAATAGAAAGAATGAAATGTCATATGACTAATCAAAAAGAAACGTAGGAAGTAAATAAACAATAAGCTGCAATCAACAAGGTAGCATAGCTCTTGAAACATCTAAGCACATTAATGTAAACTATTGGGAATAAGAATTTACATAGAGTAAATAAAATGATGTTATTAATAGCTATTAAGAGCTGGTAGAATTGCATGTCAGAGGGGATCAATCTAGTGGAATCGTAAGTTCCCATTTGATTTATACACTATTCAGCCACAAAACAGCAACGTACCCAAACTTGCATGATTATCAGAATCACTTGGTATGCTTATCGAAACTTCAGAATCCTGAACTGATCCTAGCAATCAATTCTTGACTACGGGCGGTTTTGCCTTCTGACAAATACCTGACAATATGTGGAGACATTTTTGGTTGTCATACTTGCTGAGCTGCTACTCCAGCCGTTTAATGCATAGAGGCCATGGGTACTGTGAAACATCTTAAAATGCACAGGACAGATCCCTACAGCAATGATTTATCTGGCTCCAAATGTCAATATTACCAAAGTTGAGAAACTCTGATCTGGAGATTTTGATTTTTGTGGTGTGCGATGGGGCCCAGAAGTGTGTATTTCTGTCCCGAAATCCAGGTTATTTTTATAAAGGTTTTAAGAACTTAAAGATACCAGTATGAGCTGGGTTTGCTGAAACACGTCTCATTAAAGAGGGAACACCTAAAACAGGCTTTGAAGTAGGGCTGTAATGTAAACAAGTGAAGGGGTGAAGGAAGCATAGTCTAACAGAAGAGCAAATCACTCGCAGTAGAACTAACGGTAGGCTACGCAGAAGCACTGGGTCAGCAATAAATGGTAAGAAGCTGACTCTGGGTGGTGAACACACAGTGGGATTTATAGATGATGTAACACAGAATTGTACACCTGAAATCTATGTAATTTTACTAACAATTGTCACCCCAATAAATAAAAAATAAAAAAGAAGCAACCTAAAGGCGACCAACTGCCTCTTTCTACATGGAAGTCCCAGTCTGCTTCATGAACTAGAGCTTCACTTCCCCATCTCAGTCCTTGTCTATTGCTAACTCACAAACATGCCTTTCTGACTTATTCTATATCCTCTGGTAAGAGTATAGATTAGACTAGCCCATGCGTATGCTCATTTTTATTCTAATAATTTCTTCCATAAAATTCCAACCTATAAAGGGAGTGAGAACAAGGAATTATTAGATGCGTCTGGTTTGATATCTAACTCTGCCTGCCTCTCATTAGGTGCATGAGTTTGGCACTAATACTAAGGTTAATGGGTGGTTTTAATGAAATAGTACATGTAAAGAAATTAACTCAGCACTACGGACCCAGGAAGCACTCAGTAAAGGTCAGCTGCTATTTACTGTTATTTTTTTATTAAAATAACATTTACCTGTCATAATAGTTGTGACACTATTTAAATAAACAGAAAAAAAGTGAAGTTGGGATTTGAGATGATAATGAGTACCTTATATTAATCTTAGCAACTGATTATTTTGTACTTTGTTTCGATTGAAGAGGATTGAGAAAATTCTGCTTCACAGAAATGTGTATTTGTAAATGGCTCCAGGTTTTAAACTGCTTACCCTCACTTCTTTTACCCTCACTTTTTAATCTTGAGACCAACACAAAAGGATTCATTATGGTAGGTTAATGCAGTGGTGGTCTCTACCGTGTTTATGATAACACATTTTCGTGTGCATGTTGCTTTCTAAAAACAAATTCTTTATGTTGGCATATGAGTTCAATTATAACAATACTGAAATATATACCACAATATTTATAATCAGTCCTTACAGTAACTCCAGATGTCCAGTGTTCCATGGAACACAGCTTGAGAACACCTCTGGCTAAAACAATTATATATTCCCAGCGTGTAGATGAGTGTGTTATGCGGTATAGAATGAAGAAGCGCGCCCTAGTCCAGATAGATTACACCAATTGTTTTCTCTTGATTAGGGAGCCTGATGTACGGACAGAGATCGTAAGTTAGTTTGGCATGATTTTCTCGTCATAAATCGTCTTGGCTCTTTTGTGGTATTTGCAAATTAATTGCTTAATGATGCATTCCAGTGTCTTCCCAAACACCAGTGTTGGTGTGAGTAAATCTCTGCATTGATGAGACATATCCCAATCCCTTCTTTTATAAAAGATGGACATTACATTTTCTCTTACAGGTTCAATACTTTGGGACTAATTCCAGAATTAGTGCCTCTGTAGTTGCCATTGTTCATATTTACTTCTTTCCCACTAAGAATATATTGGATTCTTGCCTGGCCTATCAGCTGGTGTATGAGACATGAATGCAAGCTAATTTTAAATCATAGCCTAAGATAAACATTATTAATAAGATAAATCTGCTGGGGGATAGAAAGAGGTGGGATTTACAGAGCAAACACTGATGACAACAACAAAAGAAAAATGAAAAGTCACATTAGATTCATAGGACTGGTTAGACTTTTTAATTATTATTTCTCTTTATTTTTGTTAAGCATCTACTATATGCCAAGGGTCTTAATAGTGATCAGCCAGGCCTCACAGACATTCTATTTTATATAGATCATGAACAAGAACAATTACCAAAAAAATATACATATATATAGTAATAGAAATTAGTGTCAAAGGGAAAAATAAACCAAGAAGGCAGATATAATGTGTCTGGGATAGTTGGGAAGGTCTCACTGGATACCTGACATTTGAATAAATGAGGGGCAACCATGTGGCCATCTGGAAGAAGAGCCCTCTAGTAAGGGGAAGCAACAGGTGCAAAGACCTTGGGGCAGGGGAATGCCTGACATTTTTGTGAACCAGTGAAGAGGTCAGATTGATTGGAAAGGGTTCAGATGGATAAATGGGGGTGTTGACAGGATCAGATGATGTGGTCTAGTATAGGACAACCAACCACACATCTCACTTAGCCCGCGATAGTCTCGGTTAACCCTCAAACGGTTGACTATGTATAATAGCCTCTCTCAGTCTTAAAGTGGTCTCACTTGGAAGATAAATATGGTGATCCTAGGCTAGTAGTTCACTCTTAGGATTTTGGTTTTACTTGTAGAGATATGGGAAGCCATGGAGGGTTTGGTCAAAAGAGGGCCATGGTACGACATCAGTTTTATCAGGATCATTTAGTCTTCTGGGTTGAGAATGGATTGTTGGGATGGGGTGGCCAGTGGCAAAGGTGAAAACAGGGAAGCCAGTTAGCACCGATAGGATTATCATTCTAGCATTCACAGTGCAGCCCGAGTTGAGTTGTTTCACTTGAGGCCACACAGCTAGCTAGTGGTACAAATGGGACTAGGATCAATTCTCCTGACATTCAGTCTGCTGTTCTTTTCACAGTGCCCAGTTTTTCTCTTAGTTTAAACTCGTGGACGTGTTTTGAGAAATAAACATAAAACATCCCCGCCCTTCTCCCCTACCCCCCAAAATAGCTCATTTTGAGTGCATCAGTAAGGATTTTCTTAGGCCTTTCTCTTGAATCTCTGCTTTTGCACTTTACAAGGTGTGATCAAAATATATGGTAATGTTTAAATTTTTTTAAAATTGATTACAGCAAAAGACACATTGCCATTAATCCCCCTCCAAATACTCCCCCTCACTTCAAACACACTTATCCCATCATTCTTTCCGTTTTCCAAAGCAGTTCTGGAAGTCCTCTTTCGTGAGAATCTTTAGTTGTGCTGTTGTGGCTGCCTCAATGTCCTGAATCGATTCAAAATGTTTACCTCTCATGGTCATTTTGACTTTGGGGAAGAGCCAGAAGTCGCACGGTGCCAGATCTGGTGAATAGGTGGATGACTACACACTGTTATGTTTTTATTTGGTAGAAATTGCTGTACCAGAACTGATGTGTGACACAGAGCCTTTCCATTGTGATTGCAAAATACGATGAATGCTGCTGCCGAGTGCCATCTGATGGAAAGGCAGGGATCTTCAATATGAGAAGCAACATGTCCAACCTTAGTAACACTGTGTGACAAATTTCACCTTATTCAGTGCAGTCAGTTGGGTGTGAGCTATGATTGAGAGAAGATATGTTTTAAAGTGTGCCCTAAATCATCCTCCATCATGACAACGCTCCGTCACACATTGCTTCTTGTACTGCAGTTTATGTCAAATAAAAACATTATAGTGTGTCCTCATCCACCTTATTCACTGGATCTGGCACCATGTGATTTCTGGCTCTTCCCCAAAGTCAAAATGATTCAGGACATCGAGGTAGCCATGACAGCACAACTAAAGACACTCATAAAAAGAGGACTTCCAGAACTGCTTCAGAAAGTGGAAAGAATGATGGGATAAATGTGTTTGAAGCAAGGGGAAGTATTTTGAGGGGGATTATGGCAATATGTCTTTCACTGTAATAATTTTTTTAAATTTATTTTTTAAATTTATTGGGGTGACAATTGTTAGTAAAATTACATAGGTTTCAGGTGTACAATTCTGTATTACATCATCTATAAATCCCATTGTGTGTTCACCACCCTGAGTCAGTTCTCCTTCCATCACCATATATTTGATCCCCCTGACCCTCATCTCCCACCCCCCACTTTTTAATTTAAACATTCACTGTATTGTTTGATCACACCTTGTAGGTCATGTATCCTCTTTAGAATAATATACTCCACATGTTCAGAACATGCTTATTAACTCATGAGTGAGTAACATATGCTAATAAGTTAGAATGGAGCCTAAGTACAGATGTGAATGTACATTTATGCCTACTTAAATAGGAGCATAAATATTAATAGGTATTAAATAGACTCCCACAGGTCTAAATGTATCTATGGAGAGAATTCTTCAGTTTTGCTTATATTTATTTCCACTTGATTCTTATTTTATTTTTGTGGGAATTATGTTCAATGTTTGATCATTGGTTTCCTCAGAGTGGATAACTGGAAGAACAGATGTGTTGATTATACACTTATATAGTCAACTACAGCTGAATATGTGAGACTACACTTAAGATATTGAGATATATATGTGTATAAATTCTATTTTAAACATATGCACATTGAGATGCAAACTTATGTATGTCGGGGGGACATGGTATGTTATGTATAGACATATTTACATATATGATATTTTAAGTAGGCTCTATGTCTATGGAAAGTTACCCAGATAGTGAAATTAAATTCTGTATTCTTTCTATTTGCCAGTACATCAGTACAATCTTAAATTCCAGTAACTCTGGAATCTCACAGGGCAAATACTTGTAATACAATGCACTTATCTTATCTCACCTGGGAATAAAATAGAGGAATAAGCTAACTCTCAGGGCATTTGTAAGAAATAAATAGATACAAAAGTATTTTTATAAGAGATGCATGATGTAATGTAATGTAGTCTTTATTGTCTTGATTATTTTGGTTGTACATATCTGCTTGAAATTTCTCAAGTCATTTTTTTCTACCTTCAAGTGCCCATCCTTTTTCAAAACACTTTATTCCATATGCTAAATGAAAAACGAGTGGGTTATTTTAGGGATTCTTCCTATTGAGTAGAGTATAAGTTAGCAACTTGTAAGAAGTGTCATGTGGGGATTCTGCCCATTTTCTTTTGGGGTGTGAGAGGGTTGGAGGTTGGAGCCAATGCCTGGATATAAGAGTAGCAAGAAAAACCACAGAGGATTATAGAGCATTCACGGGGAAAAAAAGAAGTAAGAGGAAAAAGAGAAAGAGTTGTTTGAAAGTGGGCATTCAAAATATTTAACAACCATTTCAGCAAAGGCTCTGATCACTGATTGGACATGTGTAATAAGCAATCAGTGAAGTGATATCAGTCCTGTTTAAAATGATTTAAAGAAAAAAGCTAAAAATCTCAAATTTTATTTTTGTGATATAGTCTGAATTGTTATTTTTTAATTTCATTTCAGAAGAAAAATTTCCTTTATTTTGAATTCAGCTTCTTTCAAATCTTGAATCAAACTTTATATATCAAAACCAAACTTTATACATGCAAAAGTTTTTTTGGCTTCTTGTTCATGAGACTGAGGTACGTAGCTTTAAGTAGTTCAGGAAAGGGACTCTTATGATCAATTATATTCCTTATTTGAACTCCTGACTTTATCATGAAAGTCACTTTCTCATTTATTTATTTCAACTCCTGGTGGGGTCTAGAAGAACAAATACTCCAAAATAATGGATGATCCAAAAATGTCATTTATATTTGGTTTCCGAATATACACATATTACCAGATGTTATTCTAATGGGATTTCCCTTCTAAATTAGGCCACACTTAAAGTAGGAGTTAATTTTGTCTTCATTAACTCCTTCCAAATCAGCCTGATGGGGCAAGGAGAAAGCCCAAAGCATGCTGGGTATTTGGGAGGAAGCTGGCCCAGTGCTAAGAGTCAGTGGTAGATTGTGCTCAAAGAATGAAATTCAAATATGGGTAATCAAGATGATGGGCATATGCACTGGAAATGTTTATTGAGCACCTTCTTGATGAATTCTCAGGCCATTATCCACTCTTTTTATTAATATCTCCCTATTAATCATGAGTGCAGAAAAATTCTGTAATAGGAATTAGGCAGATAATAACCTGAAATTTTATATATAAAAAAAAAAAACCAAAAAAAATCCCAGAGGTTCCGAGAGGTTAAGTGACCTCTCACACAGATTGATCTCTGAGTAAACAGTACCTAAGATATTGAAACTGATTAATGAATGATAAAAAGCCCCCACTGTTTCCTTCTTATTGATGATTTGAATAATGAGGAAGCAAGAATTCTCCTGGCCTAATTCACATTAAGAGAGCTAAGATAATGAAGCTGTGATTAAATGGCTATTAAACTATTTTTATCAAACAGAGATCAAGGAAGTGTGAAAATCTAGGGATGCAGAGTGTAATTGCAATTCTACAAGATGTGGAAAAAATTACTATCATAAGCAGGGCATGGTCCTTCCATAATAGCCTACATTTAGAAATCTTGGGGATACCACATGCAGTTTTCACTCTGGGTTTCTCCCTTCAGGTGTTGGTTAGTGTTTCAAAGTCCCTCATCTCCTCCTTAATTTAGTGGATTTATTCACTGTCTGTGTGCAGTTGGGTGAGTGGAATGCACTATCTGCCCCAGGATGTATAACCAATTGGAAGATTCTTTTGCCAATGGCTCCCAAAGGAAGAGGGCCCAGCTATTATATACTGGATCCCAAATTTCAATTTTGAAGTGACTCTGGGCACCTGAAGGGGTAGAATTTACCTTCCTTCAATGGTACGTTTTGAATTACAGCACAATTAGTACAGGTCATATAGGGACTCAGCAGTCCCAAAGAGCAGTCATAAACCTTCTGATTTTGTTGACTGTTCTGAACTCATTTGCTAAGGACATGGTATTGTGTTGGAATTGTTCCATATTCTACATTTTGGGTTGTTCGTACACATGTATGTGTATCAACTGTCACTGGAAGTTCTTTACACTTGAGTGAGTTTTTGTTGATGTGCCTTATTTATTCCTGGAGAGCCCTTAGAGAATGAGGTATTACAGTCACATGGACCTTTATTTAGGTCAGCAGAATAGCAGCAGACTTGCATTGTGTAAGGAGAGCCCAAGGTTGAAACCCACCATGGGAAATGCTGCTTGCTGACCACAGAACTCAGCAATGGAAATACCTCTTGGCCTGGTTTCTCCCTTTACTTCCCACCCTCTGTAGCTGGCTACTAGACTGAGCTCAGTTTGTGTAGCTGTAGATCACTACCCAACTGGTGATCTGCTCTCTTTCTCACCTCACTGCTTTTCTGTTTTTAAACTTATTTGAAACTAGTAAGTAGATTTTTGTAAAAACAGTCCTTTCAAACATTTAGAAAGTGGTATCAGAGCTGAGTCTTTGAAAGGTTATCTTGCAATGTCATTTTACTGACTAATGTGTTTCCCTGCCCTGTCACCTGTGAACAGACATGTGTTACTAGGCCAGTGTGCTTCATCTGCAGTGACGTTGATTTATTTGCTCTGTAAATTGGGAGCGAAGCAATAATGGAAAGTGACATTAATTGTTTAACAGAGTCCTTTTTGTCACATCCATTGCCTTCTCGTGGGGGTGTTTGACTGTTGAAACTCATGGTAAACTAATTGACATTGCCACAGTGAGGGGCAACGTCCACTCAAGTTCACATATTGGGATATCTGTTGAACTTCAACACAGAAGTGTCATTGGTAAATATCAAACTTTTCCCCCAGTCTTCTATGATTAAAAAAAAAAAACACAGAGAATTTGAAATAATAACATTATTTTCTTCCTTAATTCAAAAACCACTTTCCTAAAATAATTGGTCTTGGAGCACCCCTTGGAGTCGCCCACATACAGGGATGATAATTAAAAGGTTTAAATTATTTTTGATGGACACTGAATATAAATAATGATTATATGATTATAGTCCTCCTGGTCCATACAATTTGAATATCAGCCTACTCTACCTACAGACCTCAACACACACACATACACACACTCACTCACTCATTCACACTCATAAACATACACAAGCAAAATACCAATCTTCTAGCCTGTAACCCTACCCCCACCCTTTGTGGTTCCAGTAGAGAGGAGAATTAAAATAGTTGGTGCTTTAATCAGATCTTGTAAATTAATTATAACATTATCAAGCTCCAATCTTTCTGCCATTGTATTTTGGTGTACATTCACCCAGGCTTATTAAATAAATTGGAAAAAGCTAGTTAATTTAAGTGTTCTTTGTCATTTTGACTTGATTGGAATTATTGTAGTTTGTTTGCACTAGGGATCAAACTAAGGCGCTATTGTATTTTGTGATTGAAAGCAAACAGAAGCTTGTAGTATTATTTCTGGGAAGCCAGACCCAAAATTTAAATCTGGGTAAACAAAATTACTCATTTATTGACAAACATCCTTAACTGTTTTTATTGAGCTATTTTTAAACTTGAAATACATCTTTATGAAAATTGGGATACCTGGAAAACATGTTCAATTTACTGAAAGTATGTGTGTGTGTGTGTGTGTGTGTGTGTGTGTGTGTGTGTGCCTGTGTGTGTGTTTCAGATATTTTCAAAATTATTTTTATTAGGTAACATGGTGATTCTTATATTAATGTAAATTTCATGGCTTTGGGATATTTAAAATAATATCTATTTCATCTACTTACATTTTTACTCAGAGTACTTTAATACTTGATTTAGTTTTTGGTATGTGAAGGAATCTAAATTAAAATGTAAAGGAGATTGGCGTCTTTGGATGCCAAATTATAATCCTGGCCAGAAAATAAAGGAAAATTATTTCAGTATTTTTACTAATAAAATTACATGGACATTATCCAGAAGAATTGAGGGGGAGGGAGGGATGCTAATAATTGTTATTTAATAGAGTAATTTGAATTTTTAAGGATTTGATCAGTTTATGCAGGAAGTGGTGCCATTTTGAAGTTAACCTTTTATCCCTTCTGATTAGGATTTACCCTCTGCATTAGTCTTAAAACTCATACAGTTGCCACTTCTCTCTGTGTGCCCAAAACCAACTTGACTCACAATGTCAAATCTAGGAGCACTGAGAAGATGCATAATGCAAATGTAAAAATTACCCCATAAAGTCCACTGTAAGTAGCAAATAGCTCATCTCGGCCTCTTGAATCAAAAAAAAATAAATAAATAAAATTTAAAAAAATGTCTGTAGTTTTTCTACTGGATGGAGGCTGATCAGTAATGAGGGAAAACAATTTTTTTATGTGAAAATAGAATGTATATGTGATAAAGCCCTGCCTAATTTTCTAGTAATACAATTTGATTTTCTGATTAGCTGTCTTATTCTGTGATTCTTGTAATTTTGTCAGGTCAATTAACTGGAGTTCAGTGCCAGAGAGAAAGAAAGTGTGGGCATTGCTAGCTTCATTAGATGTCAGCAGCTTAGGTGCATTTTGTAATAGAATCTGTGTGAGATAATTTAGTTATTGTTGGTGTCATAGCATACAGAACGTTAAAAAAGGTATGCAACAGATCATTGGACAAACAATGTGAAGCGCTAAAAGAAGGAAACAAAAGTGATATACACACTATATATTTTAGGCAATAAATGCAGATCAATCAATTATTCACCAAGTAATCAACGCCTATCTATACTGTGTACCCAGCATTGATTGCCAGGTGCATAGAATGTAGCATATTGCCCTATGAACAAGGAACATAAGCTCTAGTTTGGGTCATCTTGAAAGTTTTTATATAGAGTCCTGAAATCAATATTGTCTTTTAGAATAAATTGTTTACAGGTTCTTCCCTTCTGCTGGAGTATTACTGGAGGAGCAGAGTGTTGTTTGTTTCTCTTTATACCTTCAGTACCTGGTATAGATATTCAAAAGTATCTGTGGAATGAATAAGAGAAGATTAGCTTTCCAAGGATGTGTTCGTGGGAATGAGTGTGGGCATTGAGAAAACCAGTTAGAGTATGTTTGCGAGAGCCTCCATTAGAAGTAATGTTGCCTTAGAATCCTACCTTTGGCCATTAAGAAATGAATACACTTAAGAACTATTACAAAGTTAGACTCTTCTTATTGACTGACCAGCTAAAGAGGTCTCAAGGTAGTTCCAGAGTTTAGGTCTGAAGAATTGTTACCCAAACGTGAAAAGTCAAGAGAAATAGTTTTGTCATGAAAGGTCCTAAGTTTAGGTTTGGGAGATGAGGGAGCTATTATCAAGTAGACATATCCATTAGGCAGTTATAGATTTATGACTGAATTTGGGAAAGATGTCAGAGAGAGAAATAAATGACTATGGAGTGTTAGGTGATGAGATTATAACTGAAACCATGAACATGTATAGTTTCTCTTGGTATAGTTTCAATTTCTGGCGGTGTTCAGATGTTTAACATTTTCACAGGTATGCTGCATGGCAGACTGAAACACTATATGTGAAGATTAACTAGATAATGGTTAAAATCCTTTCAAGTCCTGAGATTCTCTAAATCATCTCTTTTAGTTAGGGAAACAAGACATAAACATGTGGAAAACGACTGTGAACAAGATAGAATCATAGACAGAGGCATTAGGCTCTGACATAATAAATTACTAAATTGGACAGCTCAACAATCAGAGAATGGTACAGTAGAGGTATTAATTCAGTGTATGTTTCAGACAAAAATGAACTTGGAGTCTGAAGAAAATATCGTTGTGTTCTGGCACAGACATTCAAAATTGCATGTATAGTTTCTCATTGGGCTAAACATGTCCCATCTATGTTGATTAATAGTGTTACCCATTTCCCAATGTCAACTCGCTCAAGTCTTCTTCTGGTTTTGTTTTTGCAGAAGATAGATGAAGAGAATGAGGCGAACTTGCTAGCAGTCCTCACAGAGACACTGGACAGTCTCCCTGTGGATGAAGACGGATTGCCCTCATTTGATGCACTGACAGATGGAGATGTGACCACTGAGAATGAGGCTAGTCCTTCCTCCATGCCTGACGGCACCCCTCCGCCTCAGGAGGCAGAAGAGCCGTCTCTAGTAAGAACCCTTCCTACTGTTTATCAGGAATTGGAGTTGCCTCTGGCTACCCGCTGCATGGGTATGATGTAGTAACAATAAGGGCTGGATTTTTCATTTAGACTGAGGCCGGAACAATCCCCAAGCACACCTGGACTTGCAGATTCTCTGATTCCATGTTTAAAAATATTGATAATACAGTCTTCATGTGCTCTTACTGCATTTTTTAAAAAAACTATCTTTTGTGTGTACTTTTATTTCTTAGTGTTATTTATGTTCATGGTAGAAACTTAGAAAATGTAGACAAAGAATAGACTGAAAATTTACTTGTAATTTCAAATAACCTCTAATATACAAAATGGTTGAAATCTCTTTTATTAAGATATATGATCAGTATGTTTGTGAATTTTAAGTGTATGCATTATTTTTAATGGTTGCATAGTATTTTATTATTTGAAGATGTCCCAATTTATTAAGCAATCCCTTATGGTTGGATATTTAGTCTTTTCCCCCCCTATTTTTCACTATCATAAATTGTATAATAATTGACATTGGTAGTTTTATTCTTATGCATGCAATTCTAGAAATAGAAGGTAGATCAGGGGTATGTAATATTTTAAGACTTTAGATCCATAATTCTTATGAAGATTGAAAGCTAATAGCACACTCGCAACCTTAAGTTACCTAAATTTATGGTAGGTACTGAAGAATGAATTTGTTGGCAGTGGAGAGTGAATTTTCTGTTCAAAGCAGTGCTTGACCAGAATTGTATTCGTTCTAAGACACGGTTTTACCTTCTCATTTGTGGTAGCCATTTGTCATTTGCCATAAATCTGATATGAGCACACTATGTAAATTACGGAATGCCATCCTCCAAATTTTAATAATGTCCTTTGATGTGCCATTTAGAGGTTGTTTCTCACCCATCTCTAAATTGTTAAATGTACTCCGTGGAAACATATGGAGACCCTACTTATATTCCTTCACCTTTTGAAACTTCTGGTTTAGAAGAAAATATCTCATAACTAATTGTTATTTATTCCCCCATTTCTCCGTTTGTTAGTATCCATTGGCTTTTCTGTCAGGACTCTGAGTTCTTTGTGTTGATACCAGGTGATTTTCATCCACACAGTTGATTCAGTTGGGGGGAGTTGACCTAGAGTCATACTAAGTGTCCCAGGAGGGAGGTCATGGAAGGCCCTCAAATCAAATGAAGAAACAGGAGTCAAGGGACAGTAACTGCTTTGGCTGAGCCAGAACCCACATCTCCTGACTCTATTTACAAAACCTCTTCAACAGTAGCCACTCTTTTAATCCATATATTCTTTGAATCAGTAAGGTTTTATACTTGATCATGCAACTTGAGTCAAAACATCACAGAATCTTTCATGTATTGACATTTTGTTCATTTGAGTTATTGAGGGGGAAATGTACAAATATTCCCTTCCTACTCCCCAAATCCTCATTTAGCAAGGCAGCTTTTCTCACCTAGTAGTGACTTGGAAATCCTTTTAGGAAGGTACTTTTGCCTTACTGTATCTAAAAGAAATTGGTAGACAATACTAAGTGTCAAATGTAGGAAAAGGGAATACTTTCAGTTGGTAGTATAATGCCAAACTTTTTCTTAGTTTTAAAATATACATTTCCTTTAGTACTTTTGTGCTAAAGTGTGGTATAATCAAAGAGTGATAGAATTACTTTTTATGATTATAATTAAATTTAAGTTTAAAATGTCAATAACTTACTCTAATGCTTAGAAGACACTTAACTTTCCTTGCTTTTTCTCCTTCTCTGGTATGTTTCTAGCTCAAGAAGCTCTTACTGGCACCGGCCAACACTCAGCTAAGTTATAATGAATGCAGTGGTCTCAGTACCCAGAATCATGCAAACCATAATCACAGGATCAGAACAAACCCCTCCGCTGTTAAGGTACAGATCTAAACTTTTTAATGTAGGAAGGACAGGGACAAAGGGTTTTTGCTTGAAACTGTAAAACAAATGATAGGTTTATTTATATGTGTTAATTCAGCTGGGATCCTGCAGTTGCCTCCTCATGGTGAAACCGATTATGAAATGGGTTTCCAAAAGCAGCACTCGAGCTATTTTAAACCAGGAAGAGTTCATTTACACTTTGTCTTTGGACAGTAGAAATGGAAGTTCCACCGTCTGTTACTCCTTGCTCACTTTACTAATACGTGCGGCAATGTGGGCTACAATTTAATTTGCTGATAGGCTGGTATTATCTATGAGTGACTTTAAGATGCAGGATTGCCGTTTTGCCAGCTGTCTAACCTGAGAAAGATTGCTTTGGAATCACCGCAAAAGATCTGTCTCTGCCATTAATTGGATAGAATGCTGGCAATGACATAATTCGGTTAGTGGGCTGTATTAAACAATGTTTGTCTTGCCATTCACTGTGAGTGAAAACGGAGTGTTAAGGGGTACTTAAGAGAATTGTGAATACTGGGCTCCAGCAATCAGTGGCAAATTAAGGTTTAAACCAGCTTATTTTCATTTTTTTATTTTTTATTTTTATTCACAGTCAAGGCGCTGTAGGGTCTTGTTAGTTACATGTTGCTGAGTAAGAACATTGAAATGTAGGAGAAATGAAATAAAAAGCTGCCTAAATGTCATTTAGGAATTTTAAATGTAATTTTCTTTCCTTGTTCTGCAAACAATTATTCACAGCTCATAGACCTAGTACACTTAGACTGAACACTTCATTGCAAATCTCATCTCTTCAGAAAACCTATATCCATTCTGATAAGGTTCAGTTCACTAATTTTAGCTTTCTTTATGCCTTGTTTTTAAGACCGAGAATTCATGGAGCAATAAAGCGAAGAGCATTTGTCAACAGCAAAAGCCACAGAGACGTCCCTGCTCGGAGCTTCTCAAGTATCTGACCACAAACGATGACCCTCCTCACACTAAACCCACAGAGACCAGGAACAGCAGCAGAGACAAATGCACCTCCAAAAAGAAGTCCCACACACAATCGCAGTCGCAACATTTACAAGGTAGGCTGGGGGGAAAAACACACACACACATACACACACACACTCTGTGTGCAAGGGCGCTAGAGGCAAAGCAAGCATGCACCAGGAGGGCGATGGATGCCCAAACTTCAGGCTTCCGTTCCAGTGGTGTCTCTCTAGAAAGAGAATTCAGCACTTTGTTATAGATGGGGGGAAAAAAATCCTTCCTCGGACACAGGTTGAACATATCCTATTCAGCTGATATACAGCCTAATTCACAATCGCCAAAAGGCACTTGAAATGTTAGCCGGGTGGGGGTGGTGACCAGGGGGTGCTTTGCAACATCAGATGAGATTTACAGGAACTCTGAAATGCTGAGATAACTGAAGCTCTGAGCAAGCGGGGCTAGGCAATTCATTAAAGAGCTTTGATTTTTTTCCCCCTTTCAATCATGGAAAAAAAATGAGGCATTGTTGATTTGCTGTATATACTTTAAGAAATAGTAAATAATAATTATGCAGCCTCTGCTGATTATTAAGTGCATTCTTTTTTGTTTTGTTTTGTTTTGAGAATACATGGTAGGCTCACGGATTTTATTTTGTAAATATGGATTTGGGAATTCTTAGAATTTTTTTTTCTTTCTATTTAAAAAAAATATTGCCTAGATTAAGTGAAACATGGGTTGATTTTTATTATCCCCATATGTTACTGGAAGGCTGATGCTTCCGAGGCAGATCAGGGTGATTTTGGGAATACCTCTCTTGACAGAGATGTAATTTTCTTTCTTTTTGGCTCCTTCTCTCAAAATATTCTAGTTTTAGAGGCCCAAAGAGAGCTTGTTGAAAGTTGCTGTCGCTTTAAATTATTCCGGTTTCCACGTGAACAAGACCTCTTACCTTGTAGTACAAGTAGGCATATTCTAAAATAGCAATTATAAACATCCACCTCTTTTTTTTCCCTTTTGTTTTCCAACTTCCCCTTCCAGCTGCAGAGTGGTAGCCTCTGATCCCTGTTTTGAACCATGATTATTTCACACAGGTATGCTGTTGCTGCTGCTTTTCCTAAGTATTTTCTTTCCCAGTGTTTTGAATTTCCCTCTCTCATTCCTACCTCACCCTAAGCCCGGAATTTTCAGGATCCTTCCTTTATTATTTTCAATTGGCTCCTGGTTAGGTTTTTCCTGGTGGCTATCTCAAAATCACTCTCCAGCCCTTTCTGCTAATTCAGGAAAGAGTCTTTATCGAAATGAGCCAAAGCCTTTTAGGTTGCTTCGCCCTGATGGGTTCCTCATATACACTCTTTGGAAGAGTTTTTCTCAGAGCAGAACCCGCCGTGCTGTGGGACTCATGGTTTCTGCAGTCCTCAGGTGAAGGAAAGCCAGCTGGGCTCGCTCTAGTGAGTGAACTGAAGAATTCACTAGGCTACATTTTACCTCTTGCTAGTCATGCAATTGTGTTTTGGAGCTGGATTTGAAGTCCCAGGCTCGATGAAACCTTGTAGTCAGTGAACCCAGTCCAGTCACTCATGTTTTAAAGATTTTCTTTTTTGTAACTTTAATTGGTCCTTTTGGATTTTGAGGGTTTTGTTTGTTTTGTTTTGTTTTCAGTATTTAAATTTGCTTACCAGTAAATATTACTGTAAACTATTACAAACGATGGCCGTGAGGAATTAAATTGGCCTATGGAAGGAATAGCCTTTAGAAGAGTCCTGCTGCACGTGGGTTTTTTAAAAGTATATTTCTGTGGTGAGGCGTGAAAAGCTTATCCCCAGAACAAAGCCTTTTGACTGGGAAAAAAAAAATTCCTGTAGTTTTTAAAGGTCTAAAAGAAAATAAAAATGGCTGGCTGTTAATAACCAACAGGAGATAAATGCTCAGCTTCAGGGATTAAATTATTCAAAACTCGAAAGTAAAAAAATATATGAACTATTGAAGACAATAACTAAGACGATCTATCTACTGAGGTTATGCTTCCTAATGTATTGTAATTTTTCATCCCTAAACTCCATGTGTGCACATTGTAACATTGTGGGGTCAGGTCCTTTTAAGTTCCTTAGGATAATGGTCTGGCCCTTGGCACCTGTTGGTGTCCCACTGGTTCATTAATTCATTCATTTGCTAATGCATTTGCCCATCAGAAATACCATGGTCTGCAAGAAACAGACGCATTCCTGCCCTCAAGGATTGTTGTCTCTGGTCTACCACTCATTGAAACAGTATGGATTAAACGCTGAGTGAACCAAATCAGTGCCCCTTTAGTGGTAGCTTTTGTGAGCATGGGTTTATTCAGGGATTCCATCTGTATGTGGTTAGGGGCTCTACCCCTTCTGTGGCCCTCATTTCCTGTTTGCTTTTGCTCTCATTAAATATGGCTACCGCCTACTCCTGTCTTTCCATTGCCCTTGGCCTTATCTGTACCCAACAGTCAGAATTTGCGGGGTCTTCCTTTGAGCATTTCAGATAGCCTACCTATAGTTTGAAAACTAGAATTCCAGTGACTGATTTTTAATGGACATTTTCAATATACATTCAATAAATGTACATATCTGGTGAATTTTCTGGTATGGAACCTGTTTGCATTATCCTAATTGTTAGTTGAGTGCTGTAAAAGTGGGGAAAGTTCCTTCATAAGTGTGTTCTTTTTGAAAGGCTCATTATATCAGACATACTAAAAAAAAAAAAAAAATGAATGTAAACCCTGTTCATTTATCTGTATATATGAAAAAGCCAATCAATCAATGTACCTAATTTGTAGATGACAGCATGAGCTTCACATTACTGGATGCACACTGGGTAGATGATAAACTATTCCATTGTTTAAAAACTAAATCTAAATCTACCAATTAAATATGTAAATACTATTTATCCAAGTAAAGTACCTAATTTCAGCTTAATTTGGATATAAATAATATTTTCACATTTCAGAGGACCTTAATTACTGGGGTTGATTAATTTGCTTTAATATCTGTTGGTTGCAGTTTCTCTTGATAATAGGAGAAAGGGAACATATTCTGGGCCGGTTCTGAGTAGCCAGTTTTATGGCCCTGGAAATATCATTTAGCGTCTCTAAAGATTTTTCTCAGATTCTTTCGTCCATAAAATAAGGAAGTTTATTCTAAAGACATTTTTGGTTTCAAGTCTATGATTTTCATTACATAAATGACTATCTCTTGACCTTTTGAAAGTAGTTATTTTACTGGAAAAAAATTGACATAAACTTACGTACATATAAATATGTCTTACAGATAAGCATATATATACACAGAATATATGGATGTATGTCCCAAGGGCATTTCTCATCATGTTTTTCCCCTCTTCTGTTCAAAATACAAGACTGCCAAAGAGAAGCAATTGAAATTTTGGAGTGAGAAGTCTTACTCCACCCTTAGTAATTGTGAAATGCCTTCTGTAGGAGGTAAAATTTAAGAAACATGAAAGGAAGTGGATGAGCTCTCTTTGCAAGTCTTTAAGTCTTTAAGCTGATAAACATAGTATCTACTTTAGTTGTCTATCAGAGTTGGGGGCCTGAACCCCATTTAAGCCATCTGGGTCAATGTCCAAATTTGCCATAATCTTTCAATTAATTTTTAGTAAATGGAATAGCTATTGTAAGAGCTTTGGCCTTGTAGAAATAGCCTATTCTCAGGCCAGATGTAAAATTATATATTTTAGAAGAAAAATCAACTAAATATTCATAACGTTTGTCATTTGTAGTTACTCTGCTGTTTTCTTGTCTAAACAAACCGTGTACTGTATTCCAAATTAAAATAGAAAACATTATTTTGCTCTGATGGTATGATGCAAATTTTGTATCCTTAACAGGGATGCCACATTTTTTTGGAAAATTCTGTTTTTATATGTTTTTTGAATGACAGTTTCCTGATGCAAATGTTGTTTGGAATTTTTTTTTTTTTTTTTTTTTTAGCATAATGGACTATTGTCTGACTTTGATCCAATATTCAGGGATTTCCTTACTTTCATTTTCCAGTTTCCAGTTTCCAACCTGACTATAGTAGAATGAAAACAAATCTAAACACTCAATGTTTCATAATTAGTTTCCTTTTTTTTCCTTTAGCCAAACCAACAACTTTATCTCTTCCTCTGACCCCAGAGTCACCAAAGTAAGTATTAAGAAATGTAACCATTTTCAGAAAGGGAAGGGGGTTCTAATACATTTGGCTACAGCAACTCCATTTCAGTTTGTTTTTATAAATGTGCCATATCTTCCAGTGACCCCAAGGGTTCCCCATTTGAGAACAAGACTATTGAACGAACCTTAAGTGTGGAACTCTCTGGAACTGCAGGTAAGCCTTACATTTCACTTGGAAGTCTGTGTGTGTGTGTGTGTGTGTGTGTGTGTGTGTGTAATGTATATTAAATTAGAGTGTATTCTTTATATGATTAGTGAAATTAACAGAGAATAAACAACATTGGATAAGAAGTTATCTATAAATATTTCCAGTGGTTTATTTTTTTCAAGAGAAGACATTTGTTGTGGGTCAGACTTGTGCCAGACTCTCTGATGTTACTGCCTTGGATCCTCAAATAACCCTGTTTCAGATTAAGACACCAAAACTTGAGGAGGAGGAGACATGAACATTTATTAATCATCCACTCAATAAATGTGCTAGGCATAGAAGTGGTTTTGGCTAATTTCACAAGACCTCGTAAGGATGGTGGTAGTTTTCTCGTTTTTAAGAGGAGGAACTAAGTTTCAGAAATTTTAGGTAACTTGCCCAAGATCACAGAGCTAGAAAGCAAGGGACAAAGGTTTGAAGGCAGGTTTTCTAACTCTTAATGCTTCCCTTGGAATGTTTTCACATTGTCCATTGTACTTAACAGTATAATCCTCTCCCATACAGGTTACCGTTTTAATATCTTTTCAGCAAAGGAGAAAAATGAAAATATACCCATTCACCAAAACAAAATGGTCTTATATAGTTTTACACAAGAGCTATTTTCTTCACCATTTGAACTTCTGAACTCATTTAGCCCATCTTTATTTCACATACTGAAGAGGAAGGAGCATTAAATACTTGGACTGACCTGTGAGAAACTTACTAACCCAAAGAGTTCCAAAGTAGACTTCTGAGTTGGCTGTACATAGTGTCTTTGCACCAAGTGCTTTTAGGTTTAGGTACTTGAGCCCCACCAGAAAGTGAACCTTAGGATGTCTGAACAAGAATTTGCTTGGCTCTGGCTATTGCTGATAAGGGTAAATGAACAGTTAGTTAAACAAGATGCTTTCAACCAGAACCATGGTGCCTACACGCACTGTGGTCATTGTCAATAAATTTAATTTCACACTTGAGTTTGGTAAATTACCTCCTTATGCAAGGTCTATTGCATGATTGCATGATTTGGTAAAGCAGTAAAGTAGTTAATTTCATGGTATTTATATACATTTTATATGTGTGTATGTAGATTCACACATATGTACTTATATACAAATATATCTTTATATGCATACATATACATACATATATTTGCTTATAAGCATATACATAACATCATCTCTTAAATCAATTATAATTTACATATATGATTATAAATTACTCTTGGGTGTATATATTACATGCAATAGAGACCTTATCTGACCAATAAGAATGAGCATTTTACAGGTTTATCTAAAATGTTGATTAAAGTATATACTATTTTGTCATTTTGCTTTTGCTTAAAACATAAATATACATTAAAATGTCATACTCTTTGTAGAGGAAAGAGATCTTTACCTTGAACTTAAATATGCTAACTGGAGATTCATTCATCTTTCTTGCACAAACCTCACTAATAATACATTGTAAATGGTTTCCACTTTTTGCTTCTTACTCTTTGAAAGAAAAGAATTAAAGATATTAAGATATCTGTGTGGTAGTTGGAGTGCAGAATCATTCTAGATTTTATGATTTTCATGTAAATCATAATCCCCCATGTTTCCTCAGTGTTTTCCAATAGCACCCATCTACAACTAATTTGACAGGCTTTCTTTTAGTGATGTACCTTTATTGGATCTTTTTATAGAAATAACATTTTTACTCATCTGTTGTAGTTTACATAATATTTTATTCTCCTATATAATTTTTGTCACCAGTGTAAATGGCATTAACTGATTTGAGAAAATACACTACTGTGGCTCATAGTAAGAAGTTAACTGAAAGGAATGTATTAGTTACTTTGTTTTAGAGAAGATTAGTAAAGTTTCCACGGTATATACTGAAACCAAGCTTTCTGTTAAAGAAACCCTTTTTATTATTCTGTGATTATAATAAAGGTGACTATAAAAATGTCAAAAATATTAACTAGCAGGAGAATTTTCATAGTTCTAAGGTGAAAAGATATCCATAGCATTGTTTTCTATGGATATTTTTATACCTCTGTGATCATTTTGTGCATATATGTGTGTGTGTGTGTGTGTGCATATATATATGATTTTGCATCCTGATTTTTCAGTTAATATTTTAATAAAGAATTTTTGTAGCACCATGGACCTTTACTCTCAGGCTTTTAGCATGCTGCATAGTTTGAATAAGGACATCAAAATTTACTTTATCATACCCTTACTGTTATACATTTAGGTTGCTTTAGTCTTATCATTTTGAAATAGCACTGTAGTGGAAATCTTTGTTTATAATTTTTTAATCTTGTTTTCTCAAAATAAATTCCTACTAGTTATTAATACTGAATATAAGGATATAAATATCTTGGGGCTTTGTAATATACTATTAGGTTGGTACAAAAGTAATCACAGTTTAAAAGGTTAAAAATAATTACAAAAACTGCGATTACTTTTGCACCAACCTAATATGTTGTCACATTGTTTTCCGAAAGTGGTGTTTCCATTTATAGTCCTGTTAGCACTCTATGGACATACTTACTTTAGTTCATTCTTGCTAGCATTTGATGTCTTCATTTTTAAATGTTTTGCTAATTTATGAACATGAACATATCATTTAAGTTGTATTTCTTCTATTACCGTGTTTCCCTGAAAATAAGACCTAGCCAGACCATCAGCTCTAATGTGTCTTTTGGAGCAGAAATTAATATAAGACCCGGTCTTATTTTAATATAATATAAGACCGGGTCTCTAATCTAATCTAATCTAATCTAATCTAATCTAATCTAATCTAATCTAATCTAATACATTATTATATATTATATAAATATATAATTTATATTTATAAATATAATAACTTATATATATTTAATTTATATTTATGTTTATATATTATATATAAATATATATATGTGTATATATAATTTATATATATATAAATAAGACTGGGTCTTATATTAATTTTTGCTCCAAAAGATGCATTAGAGGTCTGGCTAGGTCTTATTTTTGGGGAAACATAGTAGTGAGATTATGTTGTTTAAAAAAGCACTTTTTTCTTCATGCCAGAAGTTTTCATATTTCTCTTATTGGTAGCTACCTAACTTTAAAGAATTTAGTTACAATTTTGATAGGTTAATAGCCTACACTATTTATTGAAGAAAGGTAAGCAGAGATTTATGCAAAATACCATTTTTAATATTGGGAATCTTTAAAAATATATACAGTTGATTTATTTCTGTCAGTGAACCAGAATTCATCTTCCTAGTTTAAATCCCTTTTTCTTGGTGCTTTGAAAGATTATTGGTTACAATGGAAATCACTTTAACAACATATTTTTAATACCTACTCTATGCTTGCAATATGATAGGTCTTGGTGAATGGATGTACAGCAAGTGTCAGACATAGAGACTAATAATCCATGTAAAGCATGGAGCGTAGTATTTGGCCCGTAGAAGGTGCTAAATAAATGTTCTTGTGCTTAAGATGTGGGCTTATAAGTTGTTGAGAGAAAAGAACACATTGTATAAGAAGCATGAAGGGACAATATTATTTACTATTCATAATCTTTTGCTGCCTCCTAAGAAAGGGGGACACAGAAAGTGGTTTTTAGTTTGTTAAGCGTGGTGGCTGTAAGTGTGAAGATGCAAATTAGAGAAGCCGAGGTAGGGCCAAGTTGTATGACATAAGAAAAAGAACTCAGAGCTATAGGAAAATGAGACAGAACTTGGAGGATCCTGAAGGAAGCTGGAAGGACTATTTGGAACTGACGTGGAGGGTGTTGTATGGAGAAGGAGACTGGTGGAGGAGAGGGATTTCTTTTTTTGTAGAGATACTGTGGATTTGAAATGTGTGATGTGTATGATCTCCTCTCTAAAAATCTAGAGTAAAATTTGTTGCGTAGTAGTGTTTGGAGGATGTGACCAACACTGATTGTGCCTCAAAAGAATCACAAAAGGGAGTGAAGAAGTTATCAGAGGGAACCCTGTAACATGGCTTTAAGTTAAATACAATGATTGCACAGAAGATTGAAAAGCATTATAAAGGCAGGTCAGGACTGAAAGAAATGTTAAGACAACATCACTATGAAGTGAATGGCAGAGGTGATCCATGGAAAAGGTTTGGAGGAAATTGAGCTCTCCACCAGCTAACCTCACGTAAGGGGAGAAGATATTGATGGAGCAGAAGCAAGGAGGCAGCAAATCAAAGATGTTGAGGTAAGAAGGAATTTGGCATGGGCAGTGCCATCAGCATGGGACTGTACAAGATAAGACATTCTTTCCCTCCTTCATTTTTTTAATTACTAAGATTCTTTTCTACATCCTTAATCTTTTGTAGGTCTCAGATTCCTGAATTTTAAAATCCTATTTATAATTCCTAAATGAAATTACTGTCTGACTCAAAGGACAAAATTATAGGTTGAAACAGAAAATTGCCAGTATTCAACCATTTTTGACATACAAAAACGGCAATTTCACGTGGGTTAACCTGAGCTAATATACTTTATAAGCAGCAATGCTCCAAATAAAAGTAATTTATTATGATTTTTGAAAAACAGATAGTGTAGCTTAATGAAGTTGTGCAGAACCTTGGCTTTGATATTGGACAAGACCAAGTTCAAATTCTGGATCTACCTGCATCTAACTATCTGGCTTTTGGTCAATTTGAGGTAACTTCTATAAAATTCAGTATCCTTCTGCATCAAAGGATATAATAACTGTACCTGCCTCTCATTCAATCACTGTGAGGATTAAGTGAGATAAAACATGGAAAACGTTTAGTGTTCAATAAATTTTAGCTATTACCAATTCTATGTTAACTTCATCGACTGAGGTCATTGTACCTTGCTGCTCGTCTTTTCAATTAGTGATATTCTTTACCCGTTCCCTTTCATTGACCTTAATGTTATCTCCTCTTGGCACTCTCATGTACGAAGTTATGTATTTTTTTGTGGCAAAATCTCCCTCATTTCTCATGAAATTGAACATATACTGTTTTTGGTATGGGTGTGGGATTTAAGAAATCAAGATAGAAAATCTCCTCTTTGATATTTTCTCTACAGCTGCATCTCCTACAGTGTTTCCCCAAAAATAAGACCTAGCCGGACAATCAGCTCTAATGCATGTTTTGGAGCAAAAATTAACATAAGACTGGTATTATGTTATATTATATTGTATTATATTATGTTATATTATATTATAGTATAGTATATTATATAAGACCCGGTCTTATAGAAGAATAAGTATTATATTATATTATATTATATTATATTATATTATATTATATTATATTATACCTGGTCTTATATTATAGTAAAATAAGACTGGGTCTTATATTAATTTTTGCTCCAAAAGACGCATTTGAGTAGATTGTCTGGCTAGATCTTATTTTTGGGGAAACATGGTATTACACAGATAGGCGTTTAGGCACATTACTAATAGGCACTTTATGTGTATATTATCTTTTTGACTCTCTGCCCATTTAATTGTTGAGGGAAAAGCTGTATGTTGATTCTGGCTCTTTGGTGAACCCTGGGTTCAAAGTAGGTCTGTTTGACTACAGATTATGTCTCTTTCCTGAGGCCTGAATTTTAAAGATAGTAGTCGACATCTGTTATGTTAAATAGGTTTCATTTCACTTGCCAAAATGTCATGGCTGGGTATTGCGTGCCAGGAACATTGTGTTGAAAAGGATTCTAAGGCCAAATCTGTGCTCAGTAGGATTGTCTGATCCATTAGTGATGTCTGCCATAGGTACAGCATGGGGTGGACAGAAACAGCATTGGTGGTGGTGATCTGTTGACCCTTGGTCTACATGCTTAATCCGTTTGGTTGTGGTAGAGAAATTGTGTCAAGCTTTTGCCCAAGACTTTCTGGTGTCTGTGTTTTCTTTACTCTCACAAATTTTAGTGAAAATTTTCAAACATTTATGTGGAAACGTAAGGAGTCAACAAAATTCTAAGACCTCCAGAATAATCCCTCTGTCCCATCTGCAGAGTCTTTGAGGAACAGGAGGAATGAGATAGGAAGTTTGCTTTATTAGGTATCGCCAGCTGGTCTGACTTTGTGATTGTCCTGAACTAGCTCATTTTGGCTGATAAAAAAAAACACTTCTCTTTTACAGGTGTAAAAACTAATTTGATTTCAAAATAGCTGTTAGTAAAGCAAGATGAGAGAAAAGAGAATGCTCTTTTGGCAGAAGGCATTCAAATCTATTGCTTATAGAGATTTTCAGAGCTCTAGAATTTTTTGTTTCTGAAATTGGATTGGCAAAGCAAAGTCAGCGCTACAAGATGATGGTTTTAACCATAAGACATGAAGAAATTTGGTTAAGGACCAAAGTGACTTACCCCCAAATCTCATGTATATGTATATTTACATGTGTATGCATATATATGTATATTTACATGTATATGTATATCTACATGTGTATCTACATGTATATATAATTTCTTTGTTATTACTCTAAAAGTACTAAAAAACAATATAACTATTTTATAACTAATTAGGGAAATGAGAAGAGCAAAATAATCAACAATCTCATCACCCTAACACATTAGGTCTTAGCAATTTCTTTCCTCCATTGATATATATTTTTTTCCTCATTTCCCCATGGTTTTGAGGAGAGTGGATGTGTGATTTGGTGTCTTTTATTTTTCCTTAATGTTTTCCCTTGGTGTAAATCGGTGATCATTTAAAGTGCACATCAATGGACTTGTGCTTTAAAAAAAAAACAAAAAAAAAACGCTTACTAACCAATCAATCAGTTTTAACATTTGTTTCTTTGATGTGGAGATATATATGTGTGTGTATGTTTGGACTCCCATTTAAAAGTTTATTGTGCAGCATGGAATATTGACAAACAGCATAAATTTGCTGTACCCTTTTGTTATATGCTTCTTTTGTATGTGACTTATCTTTGAGGAAATGGACCAAAGCAAAATACGAGCAGTAGCTGGTAGTTTTAAAAGGAAAACCATAGTGTCAGAGAACTGGAAAGTGATTTTGACAGGTCATATAATCCATTCCTGTTCCTGAAGAATTCGAGGAAGGGAGACCCAACAAATACTCTTTACAACCTATTGCAATGTTTGGCAACTCTTATTGTCAGGGATTTCTTCCATATTTCAAACACATCCCTCGTTTTCTATTTTTAATCTCATTCTTCTTGACCCAAAGTCTGGGAAGATCATTCCTTTGTTCCTCAGTTTTCTTTTCTGAAAATGGTACTACCCAGTTTCTTTTAAGCCAAGGATAGCAAAGCAGTTTTCTTTCCCACATGAGCTTAGGGTGGGGGTGGGGGTTGGTGGTAAACACCTAGAAAGCCAGATGCCCCTCATCCCCACCCTGCTCCCCTCTCCTGCCCCAGCTCTGTGGGAAAGTGCACCAGGGCCCATTGATAATATCTTCATCTTCCATGAATAAGAGTTGGGGAATTAGTCACATGTCATAGAAATGTTTTGAAGCTTTCCTGCAAGGCCAGTTTGTTCCCCAGTAATCAGGGGTGATACAGGAAATACTTAAAAAGCATTAAAGGCACGGGCCCTCTGAGCCAGAGCAGGGTGTGGGAGGCCCCTCTGTGTGAATTGTTAACACATAGGCTGCTGGCTTTTGAGTTGCTCCAGGGAGTCTTGGACCAGGTGGGGATGGGTGGAGGGCACTGGAGAAGCTTTTATGCAGGAAATATTCTAACTGGTGTAGCACTAACAGCTCATATTGAGTGAGTATCAGCCTTTCTGTGCCCGTCTGACACCCACTCCAAGTTCTTGAGGCCAAAAATATGGGAGTAGGACAAGTCACACACTTCTCCTTGCCCAGTCTTTCTTTTTTTGGTGAGTTTTTAAGCAAACTAGAAACTCATCTTCTTCTTGTTTTCCCTTTAGAACTATCTGAGTTGGCATGCGACCTAAGAAAACTCCCACTGTCAAAGAAAGTGCAAAGCAAGTCACAGATTTAGCAGTAGATTCTGTAAGATGTTATAAACTTTTTTTTTGAAAAGAAGATCCTGCTGAAGCCATTGGGTGGATAGTGGAGCACAAAGAACAGAGGAGAGGAGTCACCATTAACCAGAGTCATTCAATTAAACAAAGAAACCCCAAAGAGAACTCCTCAAAGAAAATCGTTTTATAGCAAACAATGAAACACGAAACAAAGCAAAACTTGTCTCTGATTTTTTTTTTTTTAATAAAAGGGCTGTTTAAAAAGATGACTGTAGAGTGTGTACCACTTCTCGCAGATTTGCTGTGCAGAAGTGCATAAGTGTGAGTGATGGAGAGGTACTTGTTTATTATAGAGCACATTTCAATGCAGTAATCATAAATATTGCTAAGGTTGTGCTCTGTTGAAATATGACCTACATACTCTTGATTGTTTGTGTTACGTGATTTGTCTGACACCCATTACATTCTGGGTAATAGCAGCCATTTGTTGCTCTGCACAGCAGGCTCTTTTGACAAAAGAAAATAGGCAGCAATAAAAAAGCTATAGTCTGAATTACATTCCGCACAGTGCTGCACTGCTGAGAGTTTGTGCAAGTGTGTTGTTAACAGTGCTCTGAACTGCCTCTTGTCAGCCTTCAGCCTGTAATGGCCATCTGTCCTCACACAAATCTGTCAAAACCTGCTAAGTTCAAGAGAGAGCACGGAATATACCTTGTACTGTCAACACCAAAATGTACACATTCCCCAGAAAAATCAACACGCAGGAAATAATCCGGAGGTTATGGGAGGCATTAGCACTGTTGGTTCAGGCTTGTCGGATGAAATCGCGAGTCCGGCGATTAGTGCAAACATGAGCAAAGGTAGAGGCATGAAGGAATTGGTATCGACTGTCGTCCTACCGCAGGGGAAAAAAATCTGGGTAAGAGAGATGGGGTTCGAGAAATCCAATTAGTTCAGGAGCAACAAGGGGTTCCCTGTCCCATGAGTAGCTCTCAAAAGTTTGACGCTATGTTAAAAGGAAAAAAAAAATGCTTTTTACACTGTTGTTTTGCTTTGGGTCTCAACTATCTCTGGAAATAGATTTTCAATTAGGTACTGGCAGTTCAAAGTCTTGTGATTCTTGAGATTTCCCAGTTTTGCTCGGAGGTATTCTCTGATTAAAAACGTTTCAGTAAACAGTAAAAAGTTTAGGGAGTTATCTGAATTATTTTCCCCTACCCACCTACTCACTAATCCGAAAATAACTTCCATCCACTAAGCAAGTATTTTTTGTTTGAACAAGGAGAGCCAACGGAAATTTACAGCCCTAATATTTTCACTCCCGGTGTGTATTGGGTTATCTCAGAGAGTTTCTGTACATTTTAAGCATATATGCAAGAAAATATATTGACTTCAAATTTGAAAGAACTGTTTCCATATTAAAAAGAATTGTGAAGCCCTTGGGCCTGCGTCCCTGTGACACCTGCATGGGCTGTGGTGTCCAGCACACAGGCACTCATTTCGATGGCCACAAGCTGTCCACTATGTAAAAGAGGTGAAAGACTTTGTTTTTAACTCAAAGAAACTACAATTGGGGTGTCGCCACTCCCAAGAGCAACTTGAGAATCAGTTATTTAAGCGATAATGAGCTTAGGTACTAGGACAACGGTTTCAAATGTTCAAGACGAAAAAGAATTTCTATATTTAAAATCCCTAGATAGCTGAGCTATTTTTAGAACGAGTCTCTCTTTAATAGTGGCCTAATTTGGTGTTTCTGAAGTTTAGGGTTTCTTTTCATAAGTCTAGAATGTCAGTCAAAATACACATACCTGAGTAAAAGCCAGCATGCCACATAGGCAGTGTCGGATGGTGGCTCTCCCTACGTGGTCTATGAACTAGCTCGTTAAAAATGTGGAACCAGCTTCCCAAGTGATCCTTGGGCCACTGAAATGTTTGAGCCACCATTGAAGGAAGAGCTAGAAAAATAAAAATAAAAATGAGGTAAAAATAAGCTCGAGCGACATTTCACTAAGAGCTTATAATCTATTTGTAGAGACAAGATATAATTCACATTCAAAAAAGACAAGCAAGAATATATAGCCATATCTGATAAGTATCAATTGAGTGATCCTGGCAGTACATTATTGGAAAAGCAAAAATTACCTTAATTTGGGGTGTCATGAAAAGATTTATGGAGTTGGATTTTAGGATGTTGAATGTCACTTTCCTCAATTCAATGGCTATATCATTTGGAATATTTGACTGTTATTTACTCAGCAAAGAGAGATTAGTCATCATTACTTCTGTGAGCAGCTTCGCTTCCTATGAGAAATATTTGAGAACTTGTCATTGCTTTGCAGGGCATTTGTATCTTTAAATTTATTGTAATGGTCAGCAAAGGTAGCAGAATTTATGAATGGGCAGTGCAAAAGGTAGCGAACAAGGGGAAAAGAAAACAGGAAGAGAGAGAGAAGAAAAGACTGACCATAGAGGAATTTCTAAGATTGAGGAAAAGACATATGTGTCCATGAAAGAGGGACAAGTAGGGTGTGCCACAGTGACGCAGATGCCTCATTCAATCCTATGTCACCTCCCTGTTATCTCTAAGCAAAGAGGAGTAGGCATACAGTAGGCTGCTAATAAAGGAGACGTTTTTGAGACCCAGATGTGTCCCTTCTCTTTGTGTTTGCTTTTCCTGTCTTTCTGAACTTTTCTGGGATGGATTTCCAAAGCCAAACCACTCTGCACTTTGTCCCTTTTTTCCTTCATTATGGGAGAATTAGCTATCCATAATAAAAATTGGCAAATATTAGGATAAAATATTTCATTTTGGGGAGAATATAAATTTCCTCCATCTCTTTATTATAAAGTAAGAGAGAGAGGCATCACCTTCCTGTTGATATGAAAATTTCATGTGGCTTTCTGTGACCTACTTGGTTCTCTCTTTATAAATATATATACTTTTTTTTTTTTTTTCCTGGCAAGACAGGATTTCTCTGCCTTTCCTTGAGATGTGCTATTGCCTTAAGTCTAACCCCAGGGTTTTTTTTGCCGAATAGCATTCACCCATCCTCCTAAATAGAAAGTGTGTTGTAAACTAAAATGTTCCCTTGTAAGCATAAAGCCATTTGAACTCCAGCCTTCCCTTCTTCAAAGTTCCTTGGACTCTAAAGCCATGCCACAATTATTCTTTCTTGGTGTAAAGGGATGCGTGGCACTTACTCAGGGGTGAGACTTAATAGAGGCAAATACACTTCACAGACTCTGTCACAATGACTTGTGATGGAATTTTCTGCCCTTCTGTACAAAAGCACGAAAGGCAACGACTGATGGATTTCCCCCCCTTCTTCCTTCATTTTTAAAATACTTTTAATTAGTTAGTTGCTGAAGCTTGGATTCGTTTCAATCCTTCAGCCTCATAACCTGCTCTAATGTTGTGCTCTAAATAAAATGGTCCCCTGGCACTGCAATATTTTGTGTTACTGTTCACTTAGGTTTCTGTTGCAGAACCATATTTTAGACAGAATGTATTAGTTATGCTTACAAGAATGTATTATACCTACATTAGCCATGGTTTACTAAGTTAATGAACTGTGGAGACAAAGAATCATTGCCATCAAGTTGTAGAGTTGTCTTGTTCCTTGCATTTGTGCGTCATATTTTACTGAACTTACTTTGAAGTTGCCTGAGTCATCACCACCTGCCCACATTTGCTGTCATCTGATGTATGTTTTTGTTGTTGTTATTATTGTTGTTTTTCGTTACCTAACTTTGGCTCCATGGGTAGATTCCTTGATTGGACCAAAACCCCCAAGCCACTTGCATCCTTGGCAGCGTTCTTTGCAGACAAATGCCACCAAAGCTATTCTGTGATTCCCCTGAGTCTTTCCGTGTTAATTTTCCATAACGTAGATGATATGATGCCCTTGAAAATTGGAGCTTTGGTAACGCCTGGGGCTGTGGAGGCCAGTAGGGATGTGTTAACATTTTCTGGGAAGCAGATTCTGTTAGCATTGGTGTTTGCAATACAAAATATCATGACTCTCACTGCTGCCTGGCATTGTGGATCCATCTTTTCTTGGTGACAAGAAGGTTAGAGGGAGAGAGTCATTCTTTCAGGTCTTGTCATGAATTTAGTTTCCTTCTTTTTCACTGAGTTTTAACCATTGTCTGAAATCTTGGAAAAGTTAGGAAAACATATCCTGGCATTTAAGAACATTATCTCTGTCTCTTTTCTCTTTCCCTCCCTACTCCCCTTCTTCTTTTTTTTTTTTTTTTCTTATTTTTGTCTTAGGCCTAACTCCACCCACAACTCCTCCTCATAAAGCCAACCAAGACAACCCTTTCAGGGCTTCTCCAAAGCTGAAGTCCTCTTGCAAGACTGTGGTACCTCCGCCATCAAAGAAGCCCCGGTACAGCGAGTCTCCCGGTACCCAAGGCAATAATTCCACCAAGAAAGGGCCTGAGCAGTCTGAGTTGTATGCGCAACTCAGCAAGACCTCAGTGCTCCCCAGTGGACACGAGGAAAGGAAGGCCAAGCGACCCAGTCTACGGCTGTTTGGTGACCATGACTATTGTCAGTCAATCAATTCCAAAACGGAAATACTCATTAATCTATCACAGGAGCTCCAAGACTCTAGACAACTAGAATATAAAGATGCTTCCTCCAGTTGGCAGGGGCAGATTTGTTCTTCCACAGATCCAGACAAGTGCTACATGAGAGAGACTTTGGAGGTGAGCAAGCAGATCTCTCCTTGCAGCACCAGAAAACAGCTCCAAGACCAGGAAATCCGAGCCGAGCTCAACAAGCACTTCGGTCATCCCAGTCAAGCTGTTTTTGATGACGAAGCAGACAAGACCAGTGAACTGAGGGACAGTGATTTCAGTAATGAACAATTCTCCAAACTACCTATGTTTATAAATTCAGGACTAGCCATGGATGGCCTGTTTGATGACAGCGAAGATGAAAGTGATAAACTGAACTACCCTTGGGATGGCACACAATCCTATTCACTGTTCGATGTGTCGCCTTCCTGCTCCTCTTTTAACTCTCCATGTAGAGATTCCGTGTCACCACCCAAATCCTTATTTTCTCAAAGACCCCAAAGGATGCGCTCTCGTTCAAGGTCCTTCTCTCGACACAGGTCGTGTTCCCGATCACCATATTCCAGGTCAAGATCAAGGTCGCCAGGCAGTAGATCCTCTTCGAGGTAAACCTTGTCAGAACTCACGCACAGCATAAGGCATTCCCAGGAAGTCAAAAACAAGCATCCAAACCCCACAGGCATCCCAGCCCCTCACCACTGCATTCCTGGTAACACAGAACTAATGAGACTGTTGTTACACATACATTGTTCCTCATCTTCTCTTAAATCTGTCAGCTTTGAACACAGTGCCTTGAGCCAGTCAGATCACAGGGAGCAATTTGTAAGAAACTTGCTCATCTAACTTTTTCCATTACCTGGAGAGCTGCCCTGTGCCAGGATAGTGGAGATCCAAGCAAGATAAAGCTGACAGTGTACCAGACTGGCGCTCGGCGTTAACATCAATAAGAGATGCTGGAGAGAACACATCACTCCCAGACCTCTAAGCTGACTAGATGATCAGAAACTGTCACTGGGAAATCTCGCTAGTGGCTGGGAAAAGAAAGCCGGTTTATGTAATACAGTGTGCCACGGGGTGTTCAGTTGTGCTGATCAGCGGGGGGTTAAGTGGCAGTTGCAAATGCCCTTTTCGTTTTTCTTCTTTCTCCCAGATCTTGCTACTACTATGAGTCAAGCCACTGCAGACACCGTACACACCGAAATTCTCCTCTGTGCTCAAGATCACGTTCAAGATCGCCCTACAGCCGTAGGCCCAGGTAACGATGCGAGTCATTTTTCATGGGCTCCTCTCATCCCTCCCTTTAGATGACAAGATGTTATCTAAAACCCTACCCTTCCCCAGTTTATTATTCATTCTGCTTGTGCAATTGGAGGTGGTTGACTTAATGATGAAGTTATGTTTCTCAGGTATGACAGCTACGAGGAATATCAGCACGAAAGGCTGAAGAGGGAAGAATACCGCAGAGAGTATGAGAAGCGGGAATCTGAGAGGGCCAAACAAAGGGAGAGGCAGAGGCAGAAGGCAATTGTAAGCAGCTTGGAGCTAACTTTCATTTTAAAGGAGCGTTTCTTTTTTCGGTGTTTTTATTTTCTTTTTCCTGTTTTTATTTATTATTTATTTTATTTTTTTGTAGATTAGAAAATAAACTAAAGCTACAGCTTTGTTAGAACATGCAATAGTCAGCCTTTTGGCATTAAAATATCACTGAGTCCGCAATCTCTCTTAACTCAGATTATTGGAAAACCTAATGTTATGTCAGTGTATTTCTCATTCACCTGGAAGCTCATTATTGTTTTTAAAAATGGAGGGAGTGAAGATTTCCTCAGTCAGATGCTGGTTCCATCCGGTCAGAGGATGAGTTCTTCTTACTGTTCTTGGCTTCTTTTTTCTCTAAGTAGAAAATGAGGAGGTATCACCGGTTCATCTTTTTGGCAGATGTGAGGATTGGATTGTCTATGAAGAAAGAGACTGGGTTCAAGTTAGATTTAAAAGAGTCAGTAAAGGAAGATTAGCTAAGAAAGTCATCATTTCTTCTTATTTGTACTGGGTCATCACCTAACTGGGCAGTTGACACATCCACATTTCTTAGGAACTACTTTCCAAATAACCCATTATGTATTTTGACACCACTTACCACAGGGTATTATATTCACTTGACGTATAGACTGTACTGTCCGTTCGGTGGAAAGACCCAGGTTATGTTAAACTAGTTCGTTCTCTCTGGGTCTGTAGCTTTTCAGCAGCTATTTACTAATGGGTAGACTTTACCCCAGCTTCCTCCCATTGCTTATCAACCTAGACCTTGGAGGGCAAATATGAGACACTCCAGTTGTCAGCATCCAGCATTTGTGCATGGCAGACATTCCTAATCAATTATGGCACTCTTTCCCACCGCGCCCCCATAGAGTCTTAGGGTGTTTCCTGACAGGGTGCTCCAGGGAGCCATGGCTAATCCATTAGAAATGGCACTGCTTTTGTGCATTGCAGCAGCTGCCTGTCTGTGCTAGCTGCTAAGAGTTGTTTCCGTGAAGATCAGCTTTGACAGCCTTGCATATAAGCAAACCAAGACTTACGGACAGGACTTTTAAAGGTTAGACTTATATGGTTCCTTTAAGAAAACCCACTACCATCAACAAAATCTTGAAATACCTACATAAAAGAGCTGATTAATGCAGTAAAAATCAAGCATTAGCCAACAGTTATCAGCTGGAGGAAAAAGGTTAACTGAGAGGTTTGTTCATCGCAGGCACTCAAGGAGAAAGATGGGGAAAGTAATTGAATACTTAGGCTAAAGGTCTAGGGTGTTTGCTGTCATTTAACTTTGAATCTACCTAAGACTGAATCAAAAGGCCTTGTGCAAATTGCAACACCTTTCCTCATTTTTCTCAACTTTCAAATGAACTGTGATATTAAGGTCTGCCTGAGTATCATTAGTTAACACTTAAGAAGACTAATGAAAATTAAAAATTCAATTTTTCTAACTTTTCTGTTTTTAATTAATAGCATATTCAATAATGATAATTGCTCACATTTATATAGTGCCATGTAGTTTACACAGCCTTTTTAATATGGCACATTATAGTTAATCTTTACAAAAGAGAATCATGTTGAGTAAGCATGTAGGAAAATAGTTATTTCAGTGTTTGCAAGTTCATACTTTATAAAATCTTTTGTTTCTTCCCAGAGCTATGGCCATTAAATAGAGAGATTAATTCTTTTTATCATATGTTTGCTTATTTGAGTAAAATACAACATAGGTATAACCAAAGCTGTGTAAATAAATGCAGATAAATAACATGTGGTTATTTTAGTCCTTGAAAAGAAAATTTAGTGCCAGATACTTAACTGGAGTGAAGCAAGGGAGGGATGTGCCATTTCGCTAGTTTGGCTGTTTCCAAATGGATCAAATAGTGTGATTGGTCTTCATTCCATAGTTGATGCCTGAGTCAAAATCACTCTTGACGTCATCAACCTCAGCTTGGAATTAGATACTACCGTGTTTCCCCGAAAATAAGACCTAGCTGGACAATCAGCTCTAATGCATCTTTTGGAGCAAAAATTAATATAAGACCCGGTCTTATTTTAGTATAATATAAGACCGGGTATAATATAATATAATATAATATAATATAATATAATATAATATAATATAATATAATATAATATAATATATAACATAATATAATACCAGGTTTTATTTTACTATAATATGAGACCGGGTCTTATGATATAAGACCCGGTCTTATATTAATTTTTGCTCCAAAAGGCGCATTATAGCTGATTGTCTGGCTAGGTCTTATTTTCGGGGAAACACAGTACCTTGCCTTCTCTTTGTGTCACAAAGGTTGACCAGCTCCTTATTTAATTCTTTGACTAAGACAATCTTTTATCAGTTCTCTTTGAAAGATGGTTTACATAGTGCAAATGTCAACTTGGCTTACATTAAATAATTAAAAGTTAACCAGGCATTTGTGAGAATTTTGGCTTTGAGATTTTTGTTTTGTTTTGGTTTTGAAAACCAAATTGAAAAATAAAAACTATGACATAGAGATTATTTACTAACACAGTGATCTATAGGTAGTATAAAGATTTGGGAATTACTGCTAAACCAATTCCCACTTCAGCAATGATATGTTATTTCTACTTAACATAATTGAAAACCCATGACTCTTTATGTGATGAATATTTGCTAGGTGCTTGCAATATAAAATTAGGTAAGACTTGCTCCCTTCTATCTAGAGAGCTTCAAGTCTACCGGGGGATAAAGACAAACAAATAGGCAGTAGGGTGTCTTAAGTGCTACATCTAAGATACTGCAGTGGCATATGGGTAGGCGCTCAGACCCGGGGATGAGGGAGGTCGTCCCTGGAGAGGGTGAGTTTGATCTGAAACCTAAAGAGATGGAGGACAAATGTTTCCTACACTGTTCAATATGGTAGCCATTAGCCATCTGGCTAATTCAGCTAGTCCTGAAATTAGATGCATTATAAGTGTGATTGGATTTTGACAACTGTACATAAATGAGTGTAAAATAATTCATTAATATTTTTATATATATAAAATGACAAGTTTAAATGATAATATTTTGGATATATTGAGCTAAATAATGTATATCATTAAAGTGTGCCTCTTAGAAAAAAATAATTAATTAAAGTTTATTGAAGTGACAATTGTTAGGAAAGTTACAAAGATCTCAGGTGTACAGTTCTGTAATACATCATCTATACATCTCACATTGTGTGTTCACCACCCAGAGTCAGTTCTCTTTCCATCACCATATTTGATCCCCTTTACCATCTTAGAAAATTTTAAATTACACATGCTGCATTATATTTTTATTGGACATTCCTATTCTGGGCAGAGGCTGTAAAGCTCATACTAGGTCTCTGAAAAAGAGCAAGGTATATTGGGAAACTGCTTGTCATTTATCTAGAACACTGGGGTACAGGAGTGGCAAAAAATAAGTCTGGGGGGCTCTGTGGAAGCCAAATCTTTGAAGGGGCTCGTAAGGCATGATAAAGATTTTGAAGTCTATCTTGGAACTATTTAATGAGTTTACCCACATGAAGATTTTCTGATTGATTTCCTTCCACCAAATGATCTGCTTTCTTATGCCAAAATTTATTTTCAAAGTGTATTTTTATGGACTTGGGCACAGAGATACATGCAGTAATTTTTTGATTCATTTGACTAGGTTAGCTGGAAAAGTCATTCATGATGCAGCTAAAGGAACTAGAACAGTCTGCCTAAGTTTGTCGGGTAGGCAATTTCAGAGTTTTGAGATACCCTTAATGTAATGAATAAGTAGCAAATTATATTTGGAATACTTTGATTTGGAGTGCTGGATTTTGCATAAATTCAGATCTATCATATAATTAGGGGACCAACAAAGCACAGGCTCCAAAAGGAAATGGAAAAAATGCTAAAATTATATAATTGATATTTTAAAAAAAGATTAAAGTAGTCTTTGCTACCTTCGTCTTGTGGTCTGTATTGCTTTTATTTTGAGCTCCATAATAAGGGGATGGTTTGCAAGGTGTTCTAAACTTTTCATTGCTTATGCCTCTAAAACTCTTTACCCAAATCAGAGCGTTAAGAGAAAACTAGTAATTACTAATTCATATATTGTGGTTGAATATTGGCATGGTTTCAGTTGTTACTTTCCTCCAATTTCCATCTAAACTCTTTCTCAAAAGCCAATTCACTCTCTGTCTTCCTCAGTCTCATATGCTTGAAATAATTCAGGTTATATTGGAACCCTGCAAGCCAGAGTTTAGTACTTAATGTCTAAACTGTCACTGCTCTAATTTCTTGTGGACTTCTAAGTCCAACTCCATTTGCAATCTGTACAGTTTCCTGCCAGAAAACATGATAATGGGATGTTAATTTAAAGGGCAAATCTAGACATTATGATATGGCTCAGTGCTTAAAGCCAAAACCAGATGTGCTTAAGCAATGACTGTGCCATTTCATTTCTCTTCTCCATTGGTTAGTATGCAGCCCAGGAGCCAGGAACAGTGCATCATCGCTGATAATTATCAGCTTCTTCCAAATGGAAAAAAAAAAAGTGTAATTTCTCATAGTTATTCTTTTTTGGAGAAAATTAAGTAGTTTCTATTCAAGCCTTTTTCAAGAGATATTTCATGTAAGCAAATATATCTAGAGCATAAGCTCACTCTTTAGAAATTAACCGTTTTATCAAAAGTCGTTATAGATACTCTAAGTCTAGAGTTTTCATGTTTTCTGATTGATCATTGTGTTCACTTGTATCTTAGCTCTTACTTGCACACTAGCAGTTAAGTAGACTAACCTGGATTCAGTCATATTTATCCAAACTTAGACACTAAGGAGGAATATCCCCGGGCATTACTGAGATGGGGATAACTTTGGAAAACTGCTAATTTTGTGTCTTCCCTAAGAGTGCCCCCTCGTAGTGAGTACTTATTGAGTGCCTATTGAATTAAAAGAGTATAATTAATACGAAGGGCAAGAGAAGGTGAAAAAAAAAAGTTTTGCTTTTGGCTTTTTGTCAGAGTTTTGGCATTTTTCTGTCCATTTGTATCTTTTCACGGCCACCTAGCCCTCTCCGTTTATCCTTTCGATAGAGGCCCTAGCTATACATACCATTCATTCTAGAAATGGGATCGATTTTATCCATTCATCTCATCTATAATATTTGTAATTTCTGTGGAATTTTTGAGGAAGTCTGGAAACAAACCCAGATCTTTCATTGCCAGAGTTGATAATGCAGTTTCCTTAGTATCGCAGGAGGAATTTTTACGTTATTCTGATGTGGAAATGTAGAATAAAAGTTCTGAGGACACAAATCCAAATTCTATCAGGCTGTTACTTGTTGTTACCTTGCATTGCAGAACAGTTAGTGAAATAACCCATAGAGAAGCATCGAGCATAGTACTTGGCTCACGTTAGACAATAAATGTTAATCTCCCTATTAAATTTCTTTTTTTAGTTTTAGTCAAACCCCTTTTACCAGGAATTGCTTATTATTTGATGAGAAACAACCATTGTATGTTTTCTCCAGCTTACTGGGAGGCTCTATGCCCTTTTTGATAAAGATTTTGATAATGCAAAGTCAGTTAATGCAGTCAGTTTTTTTTTTCTTTATTTATCCCCTGTGTTTTGATATAATGAGGCTTTACCATACCTGTTAATGCAACATAGATCTTCAATTTTATTATCTATAATCCATCAGCAAACTAGCTTTTGTGAAAATTGAAGCTAAAAGATATTTGATAAATGTTACATCCTCCTCAATAGTGAAAACTGGTCTAAAAATCATTTTTCAAAAGCTTTTGCCAAAGGTTTAGAGTTCCTCCAAGCCTTTAAGAAGTTGGAAATGTTATTAAGCATTTTGATTTTCTTTCCTTTTATCTCCTGTTTAGAAATTAATGTCTTGAAAAATTGGCTGCAAATGTTCAGGTTTTTTAAAGATAGGGAATCTATTCATCTGTCTAATAAAACTGCAACTTGTGAAAAATAATCGGTTCTTCGCTAGACATTTTGGCCAATCTTGGAAAGATTTTTGTCTTCACTTTTTAGACCTTCAGATGCCTTTTAGTTTTGTTTCTAGCACTAGGAAAACTGAGCACTCCAGTCATTTTCTCAAATGAGAATTTTAGCACGTAGTCAATCTCTGGTCTTTGTAAGGTAGCAAGACATGGTCCCACTCCTGTGTTTCATAAAAGGAGGTGATAGACAAATAGGTAATTTAAGTGATTGTGGACCAGGCCCTTGGAATTCTGTTTCTCCTGTCTAGGTTGTATCCTCTTTTTACTGCAGAATGTATCAGTATCTGATATAAAAGGTCCTCTGGTTTATCTTCTTTGTGGGATCATTGTTGCATACAGCTTTGTATAAAGAAGCAATTCAGAGACTATCCCAATATGTCTGCATATGGACGTGCATATGGTCGATTTTAGCTTTAACTTCCTTGAATATGTAGGCTGTGTGTATTCCCATAATGGTAGTTGAGCAATTTCCTTGTGATGGTTCAATTTCTTTCTCTCTCTTTTGCATTCCTTCCCACCCCCTTTTCTTCTATACAGTAGTAACCTTCCTAAAAAAGCTCATTAAAAAATAAATCCATTAACACCCATGCAAGCAGGCGCCAGGAAGTTTAGATAACAGTCCCATCACATTTGACTGTTTGGCTAGAGCTGGCTGCGTAAATAGAATGGAATGTGATGTTATGATTCCCTTGCTCCAGTGTGCAACACTGCCCCAGGATGGGCCTCACCATCCGTTTATATTTGTTGACCTCCTGTATGTGCTGGGTGCTCTGAAGCAACACAATTACATCCTTCGATTGAGACATACAATCTACATGGAAGTGAATCAGACAGGCTGCTCTGTTTGCTGTGCATCATCTGGTCAGTTATTTAGGCTCAAAAGCTGATGCCAGAGGAATTGTGTGTTACCAACTGTTTCAGGGGAGCCCCACCTTAAGAGTTCGTCTTGCGAACTTGTAGCTACTCCACATTTCTAACACTTAAGCCTATAAAAACAAATCATGGGGACTTTTGTTAATTCACTCAGCTGAGCTACGTGGGCAAGGTTTTTCCTATGATAAAGTACCAAACCTGCCCTTCATTCTCCATAGTCTTAGAGAGTCTCAGAGAGTAAGGACTAGACTGAGGCATCTCTGATGTAATGAAAGGTATGGGGTAAGTATTAAAAAGGATTAATTGATTGGCAGTTGACTGATTTTTCAGCAAATATTCATTGAGACTCCGTTATGTTTCAGGTACCCTTAAAACATAGTAGTCCACAGGATAGATGCGGTCTCTGCTTTCATGAAGCTTCCATTGTGTGGTGAGGTAGACATTAACGAATGGATAAAGTATGGATTCCAATTGGGCATAGAACTACAAAGGAGAGCATGTTCTGTAAGAGCAGCTAATAGGAAGCTTGACTTCATTGCAAATCTCAGAAAGGAAATGATAGTTGGGTTCAGTGTAATTCCAGACTGTATGTGAATGTTGGTGAAGAGAAAGGAGAGGCAGTGTGTGAAGGATGTTCCAAGTAGCAATAGAACAGCTTGTGCAAAGGCTTTGGAAAAGGAAGGAACACGGTGTATGCTAAGGGCTGATAGAAGCTCGATGTGGCTGGAAAACAGAGTAAAGGAAAGAAAGAGATGTGGGGGATTAAGTCCATGATAACGACAGGTCCAGACGTGAATGGCCTGGTAGGTCCTGTTACTAGACAGTAATTGGCATGATTGGGTTTCTATTCCCTTAACACAGAAGACTATGGAATGCTTTGACTGAAGTGAAAGAATAGATCAGAGGAAGGTAAACATAGACACAAGATCCAAGTTAAGAGGCTGTTAGACTAATCCAGAAAGAGATGCTGGGAGCTTGGTTTAGGGGAGATATAATGAAGGAGACAGACTAGAGAGAGATTTAGGAGGTGAAAATCAGTGGGACTTAATGAGTAATGGGCTATGTGGAGGGGACTAAGGGAAGAATCAGCGAAGCACTCAGGTTTTTGTCCTGAATAACTGGCTAGATGGTGTTAACTTCACTGATGCAAGAACACTGGAGAAAGACCCACTGGGGAGAGGGTAGAAGTGGACAGTTTTGTCTGAGTAATGTGGGTCTAGTTTGAGGCGCCTAGGGGACATCTAACCTGAGATATCAAATAGATAGTTAGTTATTTGAGTTTGAAGCTCAGAGGAAGTTCCCTGATGAAAGTAGAAATATGAGTGTTGCATAAGGTAAAAGAAGATGAAACATGGATGATTAGATCACCTAGGAGGATATCTATTATACACTCCGGGAATTGTTCAGTTATATTTCAAAAGCGCTTATTGAGTAGCCAGTCTTTGCCAGGTCCTTTGCTAAATACTAGACACATGAAAAGGAAAGACGTTCAGTAAATAACATAGGACATCTCTTTGCCTTAGGCCTAAATTACTTTTCACATCGTCCAAGACAGGATACTCTCAGTACATCCAGGGAAAACTCTTAGGCAAGCTAAATTCATACCTTAGTCCTGTGCTTCCTTGTCTTTGCTTCCATCTAACTTAAATCTCTGCAAGCTTAAATTCATTCCATTCTTGTTTGTCCTTGATAGACATGCAGCCTGGGTGGTAAGCACATTCTTTATGTTAACTCCTTACATTCTTGGCCTTTTCTCAGTTTTGAGAGATAGCCTCACCTTTGGCCTTGTCGTCCCAGAATAAGAGTTATAGGATTGCTTCTTACTTTACAAATGCATTCGTGGTTTTTTGTTTTTGTTTTTGTTTTTGTTTTTTTTAAGAAATGCATCCTCAGGCTATAAAATATTCTTCCCGTATTTTGTAGGTAATAAATTGCTGATGATTTTCAGATGATGATGATATTGACGCCACTTGTGAAAATTAGGCCACACCCTTCTAGTCTCTTCCTAATATAAGGTTCATTGGCAAAGGGAAATTTATAGCCTTTTTTTATAGCTCTTATTCTTTAGAGACCCATGGCTTAAAATAGTCTACATTTTCAGACCATATTTTTCAAAGTATTGTCTTTGGACCACCTGCCTTAGAGTCACTGGGGTATGCTTGTCAAAAATTAACCCTATCCTCTAAATATTTTTAGTATAGCCAGGATAAACCGCAATAATTTACATTTTTAATTAGCACCCCAGGTAACATTTATTTATACTAGAGGTTAAGAATCACTTTTTTGAGAGATGTCAAAATTTGTACATCAAGCCATCATACTGTACACTTTAAACTTACACAGGATGTATGTCAATTACTTCTCAATAAAACTGGAAAAAGTTGTACATCTCATTATTAGAATTCTGAGTTAATGAGAAATTAAATTTTGCAAGCCACGTCAGTTTCTTACTACGTTTAAGGATTAATAATTGAGTCACAGGAATGAAAATTATTTAATAGGTATTGTTCAGTTATTCAGTGATAAAATGATCACATTACACGTATTTCTTTTCTAATATATAAAAGTTCATGTGCCTGAAGAACAGAGATGGATAGGAAAAGTGGAACAGAACGAGGTGCCAAAGAGAGAGCATGTAAGGGATGAGAGTGATGTTGAAGAAATGGAAATTAGAACTTGGTTCAAGTGTAGTCTTTCATTCAGTTTTCGTATAGGTTTTGCTTTAATTGGCATGCTCTCTGGGTTCTTATTATGCATGATTTTACCTTTATGAATGTTTCTAGAGGTTCAGCTTCTTTCTTATCTCAAGAACTAGCAAGTCTCTCTTTACTTCCCCCACCTCCAGGAAGAACGCCGTGTGATTTATGTTGGTAAAATCAGACCTGACACGACACGGACAGAACTGAGGGACCGTTTTGAAGTTTTTGGTGAAATTGAGGAGTGCACAGTAAATCTGCGGGATGATGGGTGAGAATCTTCAAGATTATTTCTTGTTTAGAAGCTGACATATGTAAAAAATTATGGCCATAAGATTACTAGGATGGGGATGCTTTGACAGATGACATGTTGAGTTCAGAACCTTATTTATTTTCTTTCATCCCTATTTATTAATCTTTCTAGTTGAGGTTTCCTGTCCCAGAAATAAGTATTTAGCTGCTTGACAGGACAATCACACTGATAAATGGATGCAGTGGTTCAGATGTTGGCACCGGCGAAGCCTCCCAAAGTAGCAAGGGTTACAGTCATATATGCTAATGCTTCCTCACTAGCTTTGAACTTTTCTTCTTTGTCCATTGCAGAGACAGCTATGGTTTCATTACCTACCGTTATACCTGTGATGCTTTTGCTGCTCTTGAAAATGGATACACTTTGCGCAGGTCGAATGAAACTGACTTCGAGCTGTACTTTTGTGGACGCAAGCAATTTTTCAAGTCTAACTATGCAGACCTAGGTATGGATTTTATTGTACATGGAATGACGAATCCATAATGTAGAGCTCAAAATGGAAGCAAATGTAAACCGTAGGTACATGGGGTTGGACCATGACTTTGTTCTACTAGAGGGAATATTTAAATACAAATTTTATTTTATTACTTATTTTTTAATTCATGAGACAGTTTCAGAAGCAAGGAGCATAGCTATTAACAACAAAGGGCAGAAATAAATTTGTTGTACTGTCTGCCCAGATGGTGAACTTGTTTACTGGTTGTGCATGTATGTGTGTGTGGTGTGTTGTGTTTTGTGTGTGCATGTGTGTGGGGGTATAGTATATGTCCGCATGTGTTTATGTTGTGTACGTGTCTTTGTACATGTGTGTCATCTGCCATTGCATTCTGTCCCCACCCTGACTCCTTGTGTACAAAGCATACCTTTACCATCATTGTTTTATGGAACAGAATATATACAAGTCTTATCCTTTTTCCTTATTATACCACAAAGTTGTAGAAATGTTAACATTTTCTACAAATTACACCTTGAGAGGGGAAAATAAAGTCTTATATGCTAAATCACACTATACTTTCTTTAAAACAAAGAAGAAAAAATGCTATATTTTTAGTACTTCCATATGTGAGACACTGTACCGGATGGGGCTTTGCAAGCATTTTCTCATTTAATGACTAGAACAATCATAGGGGGTAGATGTTATTATTATTATCCCATTTTACAGAAAAGGAAACTGAGCATACATAAGCATTGATTATTTTTTCTTTTATGAAAGTACCGACTCAATGGGTAAAATTTAGAAAATATAAAAAAGTATTAATAAAAAGAGTAAAATCACCTATCAGCCTATCAGCTAGAGGTAATCACTATTACCTAGTGTGTGATTTACATTCCAGTTTTGTCTCAGAATGTCTAACTTCTTATAGTTGAGCTCATATTTTATATATAACTATGTACTTTTAAATTCTACTTATCTCAATTAATATTATATAAGTTCATTTTCACTGTACCTGCAGGATTAAAAATAACTTATCAACATACTTTAATGGCTACACAGTATTCTGTTCAGTGAATGGTGCCATTATATTTAATCATTCCATTATAACTAAACATTTTTTCAACTTTCAATGTTTTAATATTATAAATAATGCCACAATGGACATCTTAATTTCCTTTCCAATTTTAATTTTGTTCCGTTGCGTGTGATTCCCTATCTAATGTGTGTATTGTAAGCCTTTAAATTCTTTGATGAAGGCAGAAACGTGGCAAATGCCTTGTGCGTGTGACATAATTATTTTAAATCAATTATACTACGAATCATAAAATTAACATATAAATCTATTCCTAAGCATTATTATATTCCTATCTGCACTTGCTTTGGCTTGGTATAAAGAAAGAAATGAATACCCAATATAGGGATTTTTTTTTCCTTTCTTCCACCAAAGTGATGTCTTCCTAGAGTAATTGATATAGGTAGTGTGCATTGTTCAGGGGGAATATGCTATAATTCACTTCAAAAGCTAAATAGATAGTATGAAGCAGGGGAGAGGCAGCTGACTGTTAGAGAGATAGAGGCCCAGGGATGAAAATATAAACGGTGGCAAGTCATTTGTTCAAATGCTGACTGATAAAAACAGTCAAGACAGATTGAAGTCTTGAGTTGATTTGACTTATTTTCTTCAGTGATGAAGGCCAGGGTGTTTCTAGTCTCTCAAAACATCTAGAGTTTAAAAATAAGCTACCTAGAGGGGCCTTTAGATCACGATTCATCACTGGGAGAGGGAGGATTGAATGGTATTTCCAAATTGAACTAGAGCCTCCCTGAAATATTTCTAAGAAGAATGCTTCCCCTCTCGTTATCGCCCTGTCTAGCCAGCAGCAGTGAAACTTTGCCGCTGCTCGGCTAGCTCTGTATTTTCTGAAAAGTGTGTTTGATGTGCATTGTTGTAGCATGGGTTTTTCCAATTCCCTCAAGCCCTACAATTGCATGAAGCGTATTTGATCTGAGCGTAGGCATGGTGTAGTCGAAGAGCCTGCAGACCTTCGGAATCCTGCAGACCTGGGTTTGAAACCTCACTTAACTTCTCACCTTAAGCAAACAATTAACCTCCCTCTGCCTCTGGTTCTTCAATGGTAGAATACCTCATCATGTTGTCATGAAGATTAAATAAATGTTTGTGAAGCCACTAACAGTGTCTGGTATAAAATAGGTGCTCAATAAAGAGTAGCTCTTACGATTAAAAATGATGACAGTGAGAAGAAGTTGGAAATTTCAAGTTATTTTAAAATGGAAGCATCAACAGCAGCGTCCAGGTTTGGGACTGAAAAACATTCATGTGTCTTGTCTTTGTCTCCTGAAGAGTTCAAGTTAAATGCTTCAGGCACAGCCACTGAATATGCTGGACAGAAGCATATTCTGGGTTCTTAGACGGATTCTGAGCTGATATGTGTGTATCAAGAGTAAAGTGTACATGATGTGATACAGATACATTTTACCACAAGTGGAGTGACTGATCATTTTAGATGGATTTAATGAATTTTTTCCTGGTATTTTTTTGTTCCCCTAAATGAAATTAGTTCCCACATCCTATTTCTCTGTGATTGAGGCCACGTAACGGCCACTACAATACTATTAGTGCAAAACATAATGATTTCCAGGACTGTTTGTGAGCTAGTTTTATAAATGAGACTCAGAATGTAAAGAGACGATCAAGGTTACTATGGTGAAGCCAGGATGTAAGTCTGGTTTGTATGGATCTGTAATTTGTGTGTCTTTCTATTCACTGTTTTATGAACAAATGGATCTTTATGAAAGACCTCGATGAAAAATCTTAAAGAAAAAGGATAAACATTAAAATAGGACTATAGGACCAGAACAAAAGGATGGGTCAGTACTAAGAATATAATAATTTTGATCAGGAATTAATTATGGTGTAGAACTTAAACATATTAGAAAAATGAAATAAATAAGACATCCATCACAAATTTTTTATTGACTCAAAGCAATATATTAAATTATCAGTATCTTAAACATATATATAACTTTTCATAAACCCTTGCCATTTCATGGTAAAAATTCCCAGATCCCAACACAAATACTTTCAACCATAATATTAGTAATATGCTGATCTTTAAGATTAATATATTCTTTTAACAGATATTAATTTGAGTACCTACTCTGTGCTAACAGTTTTCTACGTGCCAAGAATACAGTTGTAATGTGATTTGTTTCTATTTATACAATGTCATTATTTGTAACAACTTATTTATAAAAATAATTAGAGTAGCTTTCTGGTTATTCCTGTAAAACTTTTGTTATATCATACTTGTGTTGCAATATTCTTTGTTTAGTGTAGAAATAGAAATGGAAGAGATGTTATTGCCTCAGGAAGTACACATAACCACATTCTATCTTCAGGCAACCAAAAATATTTTGTGGGTGCCTGCTGTGTGATGTAGTATACTCCTGTGAGTGGGTATATATGTGAGTGCCAGCCTTCATATTTCACGGTGAAGAAACTCTTGAGCACCACTGTTTTGAAACGTTTTTAGTATTTGCTAATCAAAATAGAGAAACACTGAAATTCTGGGTGTCATGCAAAAAAATCCAAAGTTAGGTCATTTTAAATATCCTCAAAATTTCCTCCAAGAAAAGATACGTGCGGGTGTTCTTGGTGGGCCTGTACTGTCACACCGACTCCCCTTATCAGAACACTGTCCCATCTCCATCTACAATGCAAGTGGAATTCTGACTTTAGGCTAATCTCTAGCAATGAGTAAGACTTTGTTTCTACAAAAAAATTTTGATTTGAACAACAGCTGCTCATGAGGTTTTAGTAATATAAGCAAACTATAAATTAGGTCATGAAGAGAAGGGTGGGAGCCAGTATAATTTAAGAGTTAACCACTTAAGATATTAGTGAGGAAAGACTGGCTAGTTTTTGTCCTTGCCTTTATGTCTGAGGCTGACTATAATTGTTGGTACTGTTTTTTGTTGTTGTTCTTACCTGGAAAAACGTTCTTGACAAAAATTCAGTGAAAACAAGGAATGGTGAGAATGAAAGGAAAAAAAAAAGAAGTGAATAAATTTCTTTGTTTTAAAATCTAAGACAGTTAAAGAAGATCGTAGGCTCGGGGTGGGAAAAAAAAAAAAAAAAAAAGTCCGCCTGACGCTGGAGAGCTTGAGGGATTGCAACCTTTTCAGCAAAACAACTTGTGAGGTCAATGATTATGCCTCTACATTATCTAGTATTATACTTTTCTGTCATTTTGAGCATTTTTGTTTTGTAACCTAGTCTGGGTAAAACATGGAAATGTTCATATTTTAGTAGGAATGTTTCCCAGAAAGGTTTGTTTTCTCTTCATAATACATGCTTTCAAAAGAATGAATGTATTTGCAAGAGGTTTTTCTGTTATGTTTCCAAGGCATTCTTTCTCACTTGCAAGACCAGCAAAAATATTTAACTTTTTAAATGGATGTCAATGGAGAGAAATCAGAAATATTTAAGAGAATTTCACTTTACACCCAACACTGCTGAAACACACCCATTTTGTTGAGAGCTCTTTGCAGTAGCAAATGGAACTGCCCGAAACCTGACTTGGACTAGTTTAAGGATCCAAGAAAGCACATTTTCCATCTCCTATTAATGAGTAAAGAAACTGAATTGACGCTCTCTGGACATTTCCCTCAACCTTCTAATTTGGGAACATTTTTGTCTCTGTTGCTGGGGTGCCCCAAGGTATGGAGTAGATGCCTGGATTATATGTCTGTCCTATTTCAAAGGGGAGCAGCAGGGTGGGGAGCGGGTGAAGTTCTGATGATTCAGTGACATCAGTCCCAGTGAATAGGAAAATTAATTCTACTGCCTAGGCTTCTTTTATCATCTAAGTTGTTGAGGAACCTTGGGTACGTCATTTAACGTGCCAGGAAAGGAGTGGGAGCTTCATTTTAAAGTATATTGATTGGATAAGTTGCTATTGAATAGGCATTAAAGTCTGTTCTGATTACCTTCTAGGAGTTTTTAAGTCTAAAATGAATCAATAGATGAGTGTTTTGAATGTTCCTCTCTCTCTCTCTCTTTGTTTATATATATATACACAGAGAGAGAGAGAGAGAGAGAGAGAGAGAGAGAGAGAGAGAGAGACCATTTTTTTATTTTTTATTTTTTAATTAGTTTCAGGTGTACAAAGCAATGTAATAGTTAGACATTTACACCCCTCACAAAGTGATAACCTCCCTCTCCCAATCTACTACCCCTCTGACATCATATATAGCTATTACCATACCCCTGACTATATTCCCTGTGCTATACTCCATATTGTATTCCAATTCAGTATTATTCAACTTCAGCTTCAGGTGTATATAGTGCAGTGGTCAGGCATCTACACAGTTTATGAAGTCATCCCCCTGATAAGTCCAGTACCCATCTGGCACCCTACATAATCTTTACAACATTATTGATTATATTCCCCAAACTGTATTTCGTATCCCCTTGGTGATATTGTAACGAATAATTTGTGCTTTCTAATCCCTTCACCTTCTCCCCCATCCCCACCCCCCTCCCATCTAGCAACCATCAGTTTTTATTTTTTTCCTATATCTCTGAGTCTATTTCTGTTCTGTTTGTTTATTCGGTTTTTTAGATTCCACATATAAGAGAGATCATATGGTATTTGTCTTTCTCAATCTGACTTATTTCACTTAGCATAATATTCTCTATGTCCATCCATGTTGTTGCAATGGCCTACTTTTTAAAGTATGTTGATTAGATAAGTTGCTGTTGAGTCAGGTAGTCTTGAATTGGATGATTGAGCTCATGACCATGGGCAAAGGATGCACTAACCTGTCTTGGGTTTCTTTCAGATTCAAACTCCGATGACTTTGACCCTTCTTCCACCAAGAGCAAATACGACTCTCTGGATTTCGATAGTTTACTGAAAGAAGCTCAGAGAAGCTTCCGCAGGTAACATGCTCCCTGGCTGAGGATGACAGAGGGACGGTGAATACCTCACGGGACAGCGCGTCCTTCCCTAACAGACTATTGCAAGTGATACTTAGGAATTTCTCCTACTTTACACTCTGTACAAAAGAAACAAACAAAAACACAGAACAACAACAATACAACGAGAACAACAATGGTTTACATGAACACAGCTGCTGAAGAGGCAAGAGAGAGAATGGATATCCAGTAAGCACATGTTTATTCATGGGTGTCAGCTTTGCTTTCCCTGGAGTCTCTTGGTGACAGTGATGGTGTGTGTGTGTGTGTGTGTGTGTGTCTGTGTGTGTGTGTGTGTGTCTGTGTGTGTGTGTGTGTGTGTGTGTGTGTGTGCATGCGTGCCTGGTTTGGGGGAAGTATGTATGTCCAGGTGGGGACTGGGGGTTCCTGACCAGAGTGTGCCAGAGCAAACCACTTCAAATGGCAGCAGTTCCATGAAGACACAAGTAAAACCTAGAACTTCAAAATGTTCATATTCTATTCAAAAGGAAAAAAAATGCATAAATTCAAAAGGAAAGAAAACCAACCAACCACAAACCACCCTAAAACGACAGCTGCTGATATCTGGGCATCAGCCTCCGTACTCTGTTTTTTAAGAAAGTGCAAAATCAACTTAAAGCAAGCTTTCTCTCATAACGTAAAGATTATATGACAATCCTGAAGAAACCACAGGTTCCGTAGAACTAATATTCTCTCTCTCTCTCTCTCTCTCTCTCTCTCTCTCTCTCTTGCTCTCTCGCTCTCTTGCTCTTTCTCTCTTTCTCTCTCTCCCTCCCCTCTTTCTTTCTCTCTCTCCCCCTCTGTCTCCCTCTCCCTCTCCTTTTTATCTTTTTTTTCCTTTTGTCATGGAATCTGGGTGGGAGCGGATACTCCAGGCACCAGAATGCTAAACTTTCCTAACATTTTGAAGTTTCTGTCATTTATTCTTTATCCTGACACCCATGTAAATGTCCAAAATGTTGATCTTCCACTGCAAATTTCAAAAGCCTTCTCAATGGTCAAGCGTGCAGCTTGTTTAGTGGTTCTTTCTGAGGAGCGAGCACGGTGTTACATTATGAATGAGAGTTGGGTAGAACTCTCTGGGATGTGTTCAGATAGTGTAACTGCTACATTCTCTGATGTAGTTAAGTATTTACAGATGTTAAATGGAGTATTTTTATTTTGTGTACATAGTATACAACAATGTTCTTTTTTTGTTATAGCTATGCACTGTAAATGCAGCCTTCTTTTCAAAACTGCTGAATTTTTCTTAATCAAGAATATTCAAATGTAATTATGAGGTGAAACAATTATTGTACACTAACCTATTTAGAAGCTGAACTTACTGCTTATATATATTTGATTGTAAAAAAAAAAAAGACAGTGTGTGTTTCTGTTGAGTGCAGCAACAACAAAATGATGCTTTACGCACATCCATCCTTTCGTAGGTGAGCTTCGATCTAAGCATCTTGTCAAGAAATATCCTAGCCCTCTAAAGGTATTAACCACTTCTGCGATATTTTTCCACATTCTCTTGTTGCTTGTTTTTCTTTGAAGTTTTATACACTGGATTTGTTAGGGGAATGAAAATTTTCTCATCTAAAATTTTTCTAGACGATATCATGATTTTATGTAAAGTCTCAATGGGTAACCATTAAGAAATGTTTTTATTTTCTCTATCAACAGTAGTTTTGAAACTAGAGGTCAAAAATCTTTTTAAAATGCTGTTTTGTTTTAATTTTTGTGATTTTAATTTGATACAAAAAGCTGAGGTAATAATTACAGTATGATTTTTACAATAATCAATGTGTGTCTGAAGACTATCCTTGAAGCCAGTATCTCTTTCCCTTGGCAGAGTATGATGATGGTATTTATCTGTATTTTTTACAGTTATGCATCCTGTATAAATACTGATATCTCATTCCTTTGTTTACTAAAGAGACATATTTATCAGTTGCAGATAGCCTATTTATTATAAATTATGAGATGATGAAAATTATAAAGCCAGTGGAAATTTTCTACCTAGGATGCATGGCAATTGTCAGGGTGGAGTTTCAGTGTCTCATTTGGGAAATTCAGCTTTTGCAGAAGCAGTGTTTCTACTTGCACTAGCATGGCCTCTGATGTGACCATGATGTTGTTCTTGATGACATTGCTTCTGCTCAATTCAATAAAAAACTTCAGAAAAACCTCCATTTTGAGCATCAGGATTTCCTCTGAGTGTGGAGCCCCTGGAATGGAACTCAGTACAGTTTGGACTGTGTATTCAAGTGTCTAAGTTGAGATTCAATGACAGTTTGGCTGACATGACTTTTCTCGAAGACATGATATACCTACTCCCTAATCTTAGTTCTTTTCCTTTCTCTCGCCCAACATGATCTTATAAAATGGATTTCACCCCCAGGCCAATGCAGCTAATTTTGATAGCTGCATTCATTGATCACCAGCATATTGCGTTCTGAGTGAATCCACTGTCTGTCTTGTCGGATGCTTGCTTGATTTCTCGGCTTCTTATTTCTAAGTAGATAGAAAGCAATAAAAATACTACGAAATACAAGAACTTGTTCACAGGTTCTGCGTTACAACAGTAACACATCTTTAATCCGCCTAATTCTTGTTGTTCTGTAGGTTAAATGCAGGTATTTTAACTCTGTGTGAACGCCAAACTAAAGTTTACAGTCTTTCTTTCTGAATTTTGAGTATCTTCTGTTGTAGAATAATAATAATAATATGATAATAATAATAATAATAAAGAGACTATTAAGAGCAATAAATTATTTTTAAGAAATCAATATTTAGTAAATCATATTATGTGTTCAAGGACCAGATGCGTTCTCTATTTTGCCTTTAAATTTTTGTGATCCAATTTTAAATACATTCTCCTTTCTGCCCTGGATTGTTGACATGAGTAAAAATACTTGGTTTCTTTTCTTACTTATCAAAAGACAGCACTACAGATTTCATGTTGAGGATTAACTTATTCCCCCTCTGGCCTGACAAATATTGTTACCATGTAGACAGCTTTGTTTTTGTTTTTGTTTTTCCCCCCACGGACTTCAAATTGCATCTAAAATTAGTGCAAAGAGAGAATCACTAAACCATCGGAATAGAGCTTTTGTATCTTATGCAGACACTGTGGGTAGCCCATCAAAATGTAAACTGTATTCCTTTTATTTTTAATTTTTTTTTTTTTGGAGAGACTATTTCAAATGAACACCCCAACATCACTGGAGGCAAATTTCAGCATAGATCTCTAGGATTTTTAGATGACCGTGGAACATTGCCTTCATGCTGTGGTAAGTACCACATCTACAATTTTGGTAACCGAACTGGTGCTTTAGAAATGTGGGTTTTTTGTTTTTTTTTAAAGAGATGTAGCAGACTAATTCTTCCAGTGCAACAAGATTGATTTTTGCTAAACGACTCTGAGAAAGCAACGGTTGGGCTGTCAACATTCAAAGCAGCAGTGAGGGAACTTTGCACTATTGGGGTATGATGGTTGGGTCAGTTAAAAAAAGGAAACCTTTTCATGCCTTTAGATGTGAGCTTACAGTAGGTAATGATTATGTGTCCTTTTTTGATGGCTGTAATGAGAACTTCAATCACTGTAGTCTAAGACCTGATCTATAGATGACCTAGAATAGCCATGTAATATAATGTGATGATTCTAAATTTGTACCTATGTGACAGACATTTTCAATAATGTGAACTGCTGATTTGATGGAGCTACTTTAAGATTTGTAGGTGAAAGTGTAATACTGTTGGTTGAACTATGCTGAAGAGGGAAAGTGAGCGATTAGTTGAGCCCTTGCCGGGCTTTTTTTTCCACCTGCCAATTCTACATGTATTGTTGTGGTTTTATTCATTGTATGAAAATTCCTGTGATTTTTTTTTTTTTAATGTGCAGTACACATCAGCCTCACTGAGCTAATAAAGGGAAACGAATGTTTCAAATCTACTTCTGCTTTTCTTATTTATCATCCCCAAACTCCTGGCATGTTTCTCAGATCAGTACACATTACTCATTTATTATTATTCTATTTTCCTTCTGGATCTTTCCCCCTTTCTCCCTGCTTTTCCATATTCATGGATGGACTTCAGCTTTAAGGTAACGTGCACCTTCTGTATTTTACCTTGTCTCCTTGCAAACGGAAAAGCCGTAGTGGTGATTTCTATAATGGGAAGTGACGTGGGACTTCATCCAATGGATGAGTTGTTTTTCTACTTACCCCTGGAAAGTGTGTATTTTTAAGTACAAGCCATGGCCCCTAGTGAGAAACCTGCTAAATATTCAGCTTAGGAAGCAGTTCTACTGTAGATGGAATAAATACTTTTTGAAGACTTGCAGTAGGAGGCAGCCCCCCATCTTATGTAAAGTCATCAGGTGAAATAAGGGACAGGCTCATAGCTGCAGACATGGCTTGCTGTCACGATGTCCACTGTGTCTCGTAGGTGATCGGTGGTCCTAAGGACAGAGATGACAGACTATGCACTATTAGTGCTCTGGTATCTCCTGATTGCAGATAGTCATTGCCAACCCCAGCAACTTGTACTGCAAGACCCACCATAAGCATAGCACTGGGATAATGTAGCTTAATATATCCCAATCTCCTAAAGAAGAAAACTTTTTTTTTAAATTATTGGAAATGTGATAGGGCTATCGATCGTACATTGGAATCTGCTAAAGAACACAAGAAGCACTTCCCATGGTTCTATTTCTATTTCATATCATTGTAAGATTTGCTGCTTATACTGGGGGTGCCAAAAAAATGTATACACATTTTCAGAGATGTTATATTGTTTTGGCACCATCTGTATTATCAATGTAGAAAATAAAAACTTACCATTATTTTATCCAAATAATGCATTAATCTACAGCCATGGGTACTGAGCACTCCTGAGATTCAATGGATAAGCCTTGGATATGGACTTTTCTCCACTGACCCTTAAATCATAGAGTATATTTTTAATCTTCTGGCTGGAACCAGCAAGGACATCAGAATAATGCAAGTCTTTGTCTTCTTCCTCTTTTTTTTTTTTTTCTTAAAGTGGTAAAAGAACAGTTTATTAGAAGAGAAAGTACACTCCAAAGAGTTAGGAGTGGGCCGAGCACAAAGAAAAGCAGCTTGAGGGCCTGGCAAGTCTTCTTTTTAAAGGGTTAACTTTGTATCCTTAAAAATCTTTTGAGGGTGACGAGGGATTTTTTTTTAAAAGCAGCAGTAGTAGCTGCTGATCTGGTACAGGGCCATCCTGATTAGAGATAAAGGATTCATTTGAAGTTGTCCTCAAACATTAGATCACTTCTACCCTTTATGATATGAATGGAAAAATAATTATTGAAATCAAAATTAGGCTGGCCAAAAATAAATGAACACTGGATATGAATAGTTGATTTAAAAGAAGCTTGTTTCAATTCAAAAGTCCTCCAAACTACATCTGTCTAACGTGTACAATGTGATATTGGTTCAAAATTCTTTTTCAGTATTTCCAGTTTTCTCTTCATTGTAGCATTATTTAGCTAATCACTGGGTATAATTTACAACTCTAACAACATTATTATACTCATTTGACACCAGTGTTAGTAGCTACTGTTATAACTCAGTATTAATTATAGAATATTTTAACCAAATTGTGCTTTTTGCAATATTTAACTGTATTAATCTTATATTTTGCAATTCTCATTGCTATTCCTTGTTTTCAAACACATTATACACCATTATAAATCAATCTTTGTACTTTATCAAACAGCAGAGAGTAATAAAGAAGGTCACAACTCATAGAGGCGTCCCTTAGAGGTTTGTAACATCGTGATTTAAATCTCAGAAAGATTTAATCAAAAGCTGAATTAATCCCTGGGGGAAAAGATGCTATATAGATTCTATTGATGGCACAAAGCAGCCTATTTCCTTTCATGGGTCTCTGTTAACACGTTGAAGAAAAGGAACATAGTTTTTCTGCGAGAAAGACAGTAGGATTTCCTTGGCGGGGGAAGAATAATATGCAATGACCTTTGTGTCATGTTTCTACCCTTATATTCAAAATGGCCTCCTTCAGTGTACTCACTGTTGCATCATCTGTTCTTTTAGGGCTTAGTTAAGTTAAATGTCCTCCACCTTCTTGCTCCCCTAACTATATTCATGTGATTCCAGGAATTCTTCAAGGTCCCAAAAGCTCCACTCCACTTGAGCATGTGGAATGTGTGGGTCAGATGAGCTGGTTTCCAGGGCTTCTGTTGTAATCAGGTGACTGCCCAGGGCAAATTCTCAGGAGCACTGGAAACTTGCAGGAAGAAATGATCGTCAAGTACAGGTATTTCTAGGACAAGGTTCTACTGAAAAGCCTAACATTTTCCATGACGAGGATGTATGTTAACAGCAAGGAGACCACCACCTTCCCATATGCCTCTTTTGTGTTCTTAATCTATAGGATTGTGGTCATATTCCTTTTAACTCAAAAAACCATTACTTAACATCAGCTGACTTACAGAAGGGGCAAAGTGGAATTAATTAATTGAAAAAAGTGAGAGAACTTTTAGAGGAGAAAACCAAATGATCCTATAATATTTTCATGATTAAATTAAATGAGCATAATTATTCATGCACATATGCACACCAAGGCATTATTATAATCAAGAACCTTAAAATATTGTATAGCTTCCAATTTATGCATATAGCACTAACGGAAGGCAAGTATCTAGTGTGATATTTGAATTTGCATATTGACCATTTTCATATATTAATTTCTAGTGGGGAGAATCTGAATTATTAGAAAATATCCTGGGGTGATTTGGAAAAAAATATTGTGCTTTTGCTCATTTTGAACATCAGGGGCACTTAGCAGCATTATCTTTTCTCCCACATAGTTTTCTGTGATGGATTTTCAACAAGATGACATCCAAGTGAAAGTCAAAATTAAATGGGAAGGAAAGAATGTTAAGTGGTAAAATCCTAAATAGCTTATTAGACTACTTAATTGGAGGGAATTTATTTTTGCTGCTGTGAGGAACTCTATAGTCAAGTTTCTCTTTAACAATACTAATTGATGAAAAAAAGTGGCTATAGTAATATAGTTACTGCTCAATACCCTCCAGCAAGTCATTTCAGGGAATTCACAGGTACTTTCCTTTGATTGACTTTGGTGTTATCGAAAATCAAGTCCCGTCTTCATTCATATCATTGCTTTTTCACTTCATTTCCAACCATGTCTCTTGTTAACTCCTACCAGAGCTTCCCAGTGCACCTAAGACTTGAAAGAAAATGAGGCCGTGCTTGTTCCTAGTTTAAACATTTAGCAGGTTTTTCAGCTTGATTGCTATACACTTTAATCAAATGACTAATGTTGCATTGTGCTTAGAGGTAGTGCCCTCCGTCAGCGCTACACTATTTGTTGGCAGGAATATGTGTATGCTATCACAGAATACTGATTAATTGCTCTGCTCCCTAAAGAAGGAAAAGTTAGGAAACTGGTCACACAGCTTGTGATAGGACCAGGTGACTTTCATGTCAGGTCACTTAATGATCAAGTGCAATGCATGACCTAATCAAGAACCTTAATTTTCCTCCTATTTTCTGGCTACATGAAAAAAAAAAGAAAACATTCTGGTACCTACGCAATGAGCTGCCTTTTCCAGGCTCTGCAATCTGAATTGTCCAGCAGGAAAACAATCAGAGGAATAGTAAAAATTGGAGTTCACCACCCAATGTTTGGACTCAGTGTTTGAGGGTGGGAAATACCTGTACGTCAGGGCTGGCATTTTCGCATTTTTAATGACAGATATGGTGACATACAAAGGGAGTGCCAGTGCATGCACCTGATGAATGAAACAATTCATAGAGAGCTCATAAGAGTTTCTTTGTCACCTGGTGCCAGGGTCTCATTGAGCCACCGTCTGCCATGGCACACCATAGCAAAGACGAAGACTAGAAAGGTCAGTTGAAGGAAAGAGAGGGAATAAATAGAAGGTTAACCAAACACATTTGAACTTCAGGTACAAAGCAAGGTTGTGGAAAAAATTTCCCATGATTTCTTCTTTGCCTTTTATGCGGACTCATGCTAGGGATTATATAAACAAAAGAGGCAATTGTACAACTAGGGCAGTAGAGCTATGAAAAAGAGAATGGTCCTCACAAAACCAGTTCTGTGTGTGTGGTTCTGTGTCAGCTCAGCAACAGCTGGCCGTTAGCAACCTGGTGTTTGCTCAGAGGAGCTGATTAAAATCCCTAAGCTGGTCTAGGAATCTCTAGTGCTCAATTTCTGCAGTCAGTCTAAGACCTAACTGTACAAAGGTTGGCAAATACATCTGGGAAATTGATCACTAGACACTCACAGCTCATTTATGGGCGGCCTTTCTGAGGTAGAGTCCCAGTTGTAGAGACAAGAGGGCTCTGTTTCTAACAGTGAAATATCTGGGCTCCATTTCCAATCCAGTGACCAGGCTCAACAAGGTTAGTTAAAATTACGAAGTGGGAAAGAAGGGTAGTTGGTCATGGACTTTGGTCTTTGGAATTCTGTGAACCTTAAAAAAGAAAATAGCCCAGGGCTTGCAGGCCACATGGTGAGAGAAAAATGTTTGAGAAATGACTGGTTTAACAACGGCTGCAAAACGCGGATTGTCAAAAACTCTTTTAAATATGTCTTTTAATCTTTTAAATACGGTTTTTAAATTGTAATTAGAAAATGTTTTAAACAAACACATAGATGCATAAAATAATAGACAAGAACCCAGTGTATGTACACTTCCTAGATTTACAAGATTCTAACATTTGACCCTTTATGTCTATGATCGCTCTTAAAATAAATCACTTACCCATCTCCTTTTTCTACTTTCCTCCTCAGTAGTGACTTGCATCCATCTTATGGTTGGTGTGTGTTATCCACAGCTCTTTTTCTTTTAACTATATTTCCATATATCCGAAAGTAAGATGCAGTATTATTTTCTGTCTTTTGAAAATTTACACAATGTTTTCTTACTGTATGGATCCTTTTTGCAATTTGCCAGTGGTGCCTTTTAATGCAAATGCAAATGCAATTAGAACAATTCAGCCTTGGTGTAAGCCAGAAGGACTCCTTCTTTCCAGGTGTTTGGAGTTGCCTTAGCAGCTGCTCCAACTGTCCCAGATAATCATTCTTCACAGCGTGCCTGACATTCATCTTGGCTTCCTATTTATCACTTTGGCTCATGGTTAGGTGCATGTGTGTAATATCTTTAAAAGTCTTCGACCCTTGATCCACACCCTCATTTTGCTTACTGAGTGGTTATAAAGTTATTCCAAGGGAACAAGAGGTCATAAAAATCAGAGCAGAACATGGAAATCCATACCAAGATAGTTATTTTATTTTCTGTTTAATAAATGAGTGACTTCCTTGATCTTTCTTCTTTGTTAAATAGGAGACTTTTGCCAGACTGCTAACCTTCTCATTCCCACATACCCATGATCGGCCATGCCCTCTCAAGAGAGAGCATTGGGGAGCCCCAGTACTGAAGAAATTATTTCTTGTAATAGTAACCGATTAAACTAGTTACCAGCTGGGGAGCATGTTTCAGCACTTAAGTTAATTGAACTGTTGCAAACTAAATATGATTCTAAATTGTTTCAGTATTCCAAAGCACTTCATGCGTGCAGATAAAAATGGAAAAAAAAATTACCAAATCGGTTTGAAATGTGCAAATCAGGCATACAGCGTTGACATTTAGATCTATGACCTGATAACTCTGCAGTAGGTACCTTGAAAAACTTTGTGGACTTTTTTTTTTTCTTCTTCTTCTTCTTTTTCTTTTGCTAAGCTCTCCTTTGAAACCCCTGAACCACTACCTGATGTGATATTCAATAAGTGGAAGTCAGGCTGCAATCAGAAGGGGAACTGTCTGCATCAGGGTTTTTGTACCAATTTGCCCAGAAAATAATCTCTTCGTGATTCATTTCACGGGCCAAGTAAGAAAGGAATTATTGAAAGGAGGTTGAGCTTAATAGAGGGAATGCAGTATTTTATTCTGGGAGAATCTGGCTAGAACTTGGTTTGTGAATGTGTTTGGAGGGCATGATTCTCCTTGAGGTGGTGGTGGCCTTCAGGTGTTGAAGACCACTGTACACAATCGATGAATGTTGAAGTTCAAGAAGGAGGTGGTCTGGAAGTAAGTCTGGTTGGTAGAAGATGCTATTACCCCATCTGATATGTCCCTTCTTCTTCTCCATGTCTCCCCCATCACCCAACAATTATGTTGATGGCATTCCATGTCCAGAACTTTCTGTTGCTGTGAATTTTCCAACCCTCTACATAAATCAGGCCAAAAGGCTGAGAGAGAATGGGTAGTTTGAGAGGCTCTGAAGGGGTGTGAAGCTCTTGGGGACGTAACCAACCCTCATAAGCAACAAGTTACACCAGGTCCTCAAACACTGTTACGTCCCTCTGAGGCCACCCCACCCCTTCCCAAAGGAAACCTAAGCATAAAATCAAGTGAAATACCACATGTGTTGCTTTCATGGACTCTATTTGAGAAGACGAATACAACTCAAAGCATTATAGAAGTAATGTCAGGATGAGGGTCTTAGAGGATACCAACACGGAGAGAGTAAGTTCCTGGCTCCAGGTCAGACTAGAGGCCACCACTGTTGTTTCGGTTAGACCACATGTTGCTGGGCACCATACATCATCAGAACATGAAGCAGCAATGTACTGCCAAGGACACACACATGTAGAACAAACTGAGGCCATAGGGACCACATGGGTGTTGACTGAGCAGTCAGGTGTGACCAAAAGGGAGGCGGCATCAACCTTATTACACAGATTAGGCAGCTGCATCCATAGTATGAATTGAGAGGTCCATGGCAGATTCCTTTCTCCAAAGTATCTCTTCCATGGCTTCTAATTAATACTGAAAATTCAACATTTGGTCATTCATATATTTTTTTAATTAAACTGAAAATACTCCTAGAAATATTAGAAACTGTAGTCATTACAGTTCTAGCACACTGTTGTTCAAGGTAATTTCAGGATGAAAGCGAGTTGTGTTAGAGCAAAAGTGAGAATAATCGGGATACCCATGTCCTCACTTCCTGGAGGAAGGCAGGAAAGATAATGACAGTGGGTGACCAGAAGAGGGACATATAGTGAATGTGTCATAGACTTCACTATTGTGTTGACGTGTGACTGGGCTCCTAGAAGAGAAGATTCACTTATAGTTTCAATGAGTAGCTAAGAACTTTTTTCATCGCTTATTTATGTATCCCTAACCATTTATTGAACATCTACCTGGAGCACTATGCTAGACCTGGAAGGGATAAATCATGCAGTTCCTACTTTTAAAGAAACTCCTAATATAATGTGGAGATACATATCGTATTATGCAAGCTTTAGAAAAATATCTGCTGTGTCCCAGTCACTGTTTGAGTCACCAAGGTGGCAAAAATGGATTAATGAGAGACCCTGTCCTCAAGCAGTTTTCAATCTAGTCGATGCATATAATGTAAAGAGTGAATAACTAAAATATCTCCCAAGATCTGTGGGAACAAATCCACTACTCAGAAGGGAGGATGGACAGTGAATGCTCGATGGGAATTTTAATGCCTAAATTCACCCTTGACATGCAGAACAGGATAGTGGGAGAAGAAGAAGTCGTAAAACTCTCTCTTTCCCCCGATCTCTCCTAGAATTGAGAGCATTCAAGATTTCCCTAACCCGTCTGCCATCTTTCAATGACTTAATTCAAGCGTTGCTTTCTCTACAAAAACTTTCCTGACCTATCTCTTCCCACTTTCTGCCCCATATCTGAAGAACTGATGCCTTCATTCGCGTATCTTCTGCACATTCAACTATCACAGCAATGATAATGTCATCTTCTAATTTATTAATTTACCTTTGTTTTGCTCTTTGAATTTGTGAAGTTGTTAGCTGACTGACTGGATGGATGGATGGGTGAAAACTGGCAGAATTTTCAAATTTAGCTAAACTAATCCCCAAATGCCCTGGCTCTGAATCGTTTCTGGAACGTCATTCTTCTCAAGATCATATAGAAATGGCAAGTTATGATTCTTGAGTTGGAAAAGTGATTTCTCAAGCCTTCTCTGAGAAATTGGGTATAAGAAATACGCATGTGGTGGCATTTTCCCTCTCATGGCTCATTAAAAGTACCACCCCCTGACACAACAGTTTTGCTATGACAGAAATGTGATTTCTTCATTTGAGAGTATTTACTATGAGCTCCCTCCACCTGGTCCATGCAAAACATGGGCCGTCTTTCCTCAGAACTTGACAACTTCTCCCCTAACAGGCTAGCTCTGGGGAAGCTGTCTGGTGCTTCTTCCTTCTAAACATCTTGCTTCGAAACATCTTTTGCTTTTCTTTCCCAGCTGCCTGGTTCTGATTTTGGATCCTGGGATTATACATCACCCAGGACAACTTTTGGGGTTCTTTACTCAACTGGGAATTTGGATCAGGCAAGGATGCTGCTGATGACTGGGGCTCAGAGCCAGCTTTCCCAGGAGCTGGTCGTTATTTTAACAACCTAGTTATAGTTTTAGGGGAACTTCTCTGGGGAAAGGGAATTTTTCTGCTGATCCTAAAGACTTAGGGAAGCTTGAAACTTAGAGCAGGAGCCCCACCTGAGTGCAAATGGATGAAGCTGGGGGACATTTGCTCATGCCTTCCAAATATCTGTCCAAAAAGTCTCATTTCTGTGGCCAAATGAATTGTCACATCATGTGCATCCCTTACCCAGAAATCTGTTTATCAAGAAAGAGAAGTCTGTTGTCTCCCAATTTCTGCTTTCCAGGTGACTGATATTAATTAGCTTCCAGTCGGAACAATTTATCTCTAGCTGAAACCAAAGCAGATGAAAACGCTGCCATGCAGTAAGATTTCTTTTCTTGAAACAATAAATGGGATGAAGATACTTATCTGGGAGAACAGGTTTCAGGTGGAGCGTCCATCAGCAGTACTTTGAAATGCATTGTTAGACTATAGCTGATCTGGGTAAGGAATAAAAATAGCGTGTCATATTTTGACTACATTAACTCATTTCCAACACAAGAGGCTGAGTCCCCTGCACAATGATAGACTTTCTTTGAAAGTAGAAAGTGCTGACGTTGTTAATAACTCTGGAGCCAGTTCTCAATTATTGGCATTTCTTGAAAGATATCACTACTTTTCCCAAAGCTATGGCTCAACTTTAGAATCTACCTCAGTTCACCAAGAGACAGGACAAAGCCTTTAAATCAACCTACCCTCTTTTTTATTATTGAGTACTCCCTTAACATCATCCTTCCTGGGTAGCATGCATATAGAGTCAGCACTGAAACCCCAAAAAGTTGACCAACAGAAATAATTAGGACAACCTGACAATGAAATAACTGTCTAACCAACCTGTGTGACCCTAGGAAATTTATTTCTTTATATGTCTTAGCCTCATTTTCTTAAATATAAAATGGAAAAATAAAGCCCAATTTGTGGGGTAAATACGACATTTCCTGGGCTGGTCTATGTAAAAGAACTCGGCAGACGATAAACATAGTTTCCTCTCTCCTTAGTGTCTCAGATGAGCAATTGGAATGTCTTTGAAAAAACTGGAAAGTTATGGTGAAATCTGAAGTCAAAAGGATACATTTTTTAATGAAGATTGTTTTCAGTTCCCATACACTATTGTAGACAGTAAAGGTAAAGGAAACAAACAAAAAGAAACAAAACTCTGACTTCGGTTCAAACTAGAAGTTCTGGGTTCTAGTTCTGGCTTTAATACTGACTGGTTGTAAGTACTTTGCTAATGTGCTTTACTTCTCTAAGCACCACTTTTCATATCTCTAAATGGAAGGGGAAAGACACCTTCCAGTTCTAACATGCTATGGAAATAGAAAAATATACTTAGTGCATTCACCTCTTCGTCTTTTTCTTTCCACTTTAACTACATCTATGTATTTCCCTACATTAGTTTCTTTTCTCTTTTATGTTGATAGTCTCCTGGCTTTTTTCTTTAGTCATTTCTTTATGCATGTTCTTCTTGAGACATAACATTGATTTGCCAAAAAACATGGAAGATGACTTCTAAATCAATTTCTCCAACCTAAAACACTCTCCCAAGCTTCAGACTCATAGACCTAACCTTTGGACATTTCCTTTTGAATTTCCTCTGGAAATTTAATCACAATATGTCCCAAACTGAACCTATCATCTTACTCCCTAAAAATATATTTATATTCCCCTTTTCAGAGATTGTCATCAATTCAAACTTTCCTGGTAAAAACTTAGGAATCACCCTAAATCTGCCTTCCGTTTCATATCATGTCGGATATCACCAAATCTTACATCATCAAGTCTTGTTTATTCTATTTCTTTCAAAACTTTCAAGTTGATCCATTTTGATCCTTAATTATTTCAATGATAATCAGTTCTACTATATATTCTATTTAGCAGTCAACATTTTGCTTCTAAAACTCTCATTTTATCCTATCCCGCCCTTATTTAGAACCCATGGATGGTTTCACATTGCTCTGTGGAACCAAATGCATAGTCGTTAGCAGTGAGTGTAAGTTCATCTAAGAATGGTTTCTACCCTCCCCCAAAACATTATTATAATATATTTTTACCGTGTTTTCTGACTCATTGTTCCTCATAATATAGCTCTACTCTTACCCCATCCTTTGCAGCTTCTGGAAGATACCTTACTCTATCATATTTCCAAAACTTTGCAAAAACTGTTCCCTCTGCTTGAAATGCCCTCCCTCTCCTTCTATATCAGAGAGGCTCTGGGTCTTTTTCCCAAGGTGGTTAATACCCCAAGCTTTGGGGTAAGACACACTTAAGGTAAAATCCCAGATCTAGGACTTATATGCTCTGTAATGGTAGGCATGCTACTTACACGTTCTCTAAGTTTTAGTTATATCACCTTTAAAATGAAAAGAACAGTGCCCACTGATGTCACTCTAAAGATGAAATAGGATGCATTTAGTATGGTACCTGGCACATAACAACATTCCATAATTATTAACCAACATTTATCCTTTACAACTAGACAATGAGTTCCTGCCCCTATCCTGTAAACATACCTCTCTATGTCCTGATCTGGAATTTAAGCTCCATGATGTCAGGGACAGTCTATTGTGTTCACATTTAGTTTGCAGATGTCGTTATGTCTGACCCCCAGCAAGCCTACATAATTTTTTTTGGTCATTTCCATCAAGATTTAACTCACACTGGTTCTTCTAGGAAGGCTTTATGGAACTCCTCTAATCTTCCCTCAGCATTGGTTAAATATTTCTCTTAAGTAATAGGCTCTGCTTATACACGATTGGAATGATTTCTTTTTCTTCTTTAGACACTTGAGTTTCTGGATGACAAAAACTGCATCATTTATATCTGTGAATCCCCAACACCTTTCCCAAATCCATATAGTAGCACTCAAGGAAAGCTTTTTGAATGAATTAATTCTCTCTTTCACTCATGTCTCTATCTCTCATTGTTTTCTTCTTACCATGCTTGATTTGCATTCAGTTTATAAAAATCAGAAAAAGAATGTGGAAACCAAAGGATGTCAGGCGGGTGAGACCGCTCCTTTGCCCCAGAGTAGACTTCATAGCCCCCTGATGTTCTGCAGAAATAACCATATTGATAGTGGCACCTGGGTTGGAAAGGTTCTTCCAGCATAGGAGCTTTAGACAGGCTTTCCCCTGAGCAAGGGCATGAGAACAGTATAGCCAAGCTGCTGGGGACTTGCAGACTTTCCTGAAGGAAGTCTGGAAAGCTGGTATGTGTAGGTAAGAGCCCACCCTCTGATTCCACCCATAGGGGTTTGAATAAGAACCTGGGAGGTCTGTGAGTTTCTAAATGCTCAGGGGAGAGTGACTAGAGATGGTCTGAAAAGGAAGAGGAAGAATTCTCTACTCTGTTCTCTGGGCCACGGCCTCCAAACCACCTTGCAGAGGCAAAAAGCCAAGCTGACCCTGATATGCATCAAAATGAAAGGGTTTGTGTGCAAATCAGGGAAGAATTCTTTCAGCACCTACAGGACCGGTGCCCAGTGCCCAAAAGTTAACATTTGGAAACCGCTTCGTGCCAGGTCATTGTTTGAAAAGCAGCAGATCTTGGAGCAAATGCCAGCAAGGTACAGAGGGGAAGACATGAGGACAAGGGCTCCAGGAATTAGCTATTCAAGAATGTTCAAGAAATCTGATGGCACTTTTCCTTGTCAAAAGCAAAAAGAGAAAGAGAGAGAGAGAGGGAGAGAGAAAAGGACATTCAAATGAGCATTCATTGAAGCAGGCTGCTCAGGGTTTTCAGGGAATTGCAAGGGCAGATGCTATAGCGTTACTGGCGTCAGTGTCAAATGCAAGAACAAAGTGGCAATGACATGAGCTAAGAAATGACTAAGCACTTGAGGCCCGGAGTCGCTAATAGATGGATCTAAATGCCCAGTGAAGCAGTTGTCTCAACTCATTTGAATATTTCTGAAGAGGTGATGAGAAAAATCACAGGAGAGATGGAACCTCTCCTCTTCCAAAATATCCCGATAAAATAACATTGCCTTCCTCTGTTACACGGGGATGGTGATTGATCTACCCTCCTCTTTAGTCACTTTCTCGGAGTTTTTGGATGGAAGTTTTAGTACCCGAACACACCCAGGTTCCATTTGATACGGGAGTCTTTACGCTTAAAGAATCACATATTGGCCGTGTGGGATTTCCGGCTGAAGCTGCTCAAAGTTTTAATATAACAGGCAGGGTTTGATACTCAAGCAATGAAGCTGTGGGTTTATTCAGAACTGCCTTCTTCCTCCCATTCTGGTTTCTCCTTTTTCATCAGTGTTTCTGTGTTTTGGGGAGCCTGAGAAATTTGGGCCTGGGGGATATGGTGATGTGAAGGGAGAAAAGTTGGAGAAGACAATAGTCACATCATGAGTTTTATTCTCTCTCAGGGAGTGTGTTGTATAAGAAGAGTCATTGAGTAAATGTTTGACCCATAGTAGATGCTTGATACATACGCCTATCTTTGTTTTCCCACTCTCCCTTTTGAGTTTCCTCTCTCCCTCGCTCCTCTTTATTTTTGCTTTATTGGGAAGTATAAAGATTGCTTTGAAAAGAATTATGGATAATGATACAAGCTGCCACTTAGGAAACGCCTCTTCTACACCAGACTCTAAATTAGGTGTTTTTGTGGTCTCAGTTATGCTTCATCACAACACAGAATGGTACGGGCAACTGTACCCACTTTACAAAGGAGGAAACTGAGAAAACACAAATTAAGTCACTGCCTCTATAGCTAAAAAGTGATGCAGCTGGAAAAATCCAGGTTTTCCAGACTCTAAACCCATTATTTTTTAATGTGCTGCACTTCTGTCATGGACCATGCAAATGTGGCTTTCTTGGGGCAAACCCATGCTACTCCTGTGGCACTAGAGTCAGAGCTGGTTAAGATGGTGAATTAGGTCTGGGTGGACCTCCCTTTGGCATGCTCCTTTTTCTACCTTCAGCTCAAACAGCATCTAGTCATGCCAGCCTTTTGGTCAAGCACTTTTGATTACCTCCTACAACTGGAACTCACCTACTCCTATGTCTTTGTTCTTTAGGGGCCCAAGGTTTCAGTTAATTAAAAATAAACTTATATGGGCTCATGACTCTTAACTCCAAATCAGTGACGTTCCTTAGGTACTGAATGCAGAGCGAAAGATGGGGATTTCATTTGGGAAAGGGTTGCTGGGAGACACAGTTTTGAAGTAGACAAAACTTCATTGCCTCTCAAATCTCAGTCAGCAGCAGTCACCCTTTTCACCTACTTGCTTACAAAAGCCTCACTGAGAAAAGCACCACCAAGTGTTGAGATCCAAGCCTCTAATTTTCTGAATAATAAGCTCTAGTTAGGAATGACGTTCCTTGATTTTTAGAAATATTTACTGAGCACCTATTATGTGCTAAGCTCTGTTCTAGGTAGGGGAGTCAGTGGGGGATAGCTTAAGCCCCTGGAGAAGTTCTATGCTACTAGATATTTTCTCTCTCTCTTTCTCTCTCATGGACATTTTTATAGCCTGTTGAACACTTAGAAGGACACCCTTGGAAAGATCAAGTATCAAATGGCTAGGGAGGAAAAAGAATAAGAAAAAAAAGAGGGATATTAGTTTTAACCTGCTCATTTAGAACCACTAGTTTCAATCAATGACAATTTTAAGATATTAAATCCATCCTGGAGTAACTTGTCAAAAAGAAAAGAAAAAAAAAAGGTACCATTACTGATATTCTCCAAGGTTCTTCTAATAAGATCCGGGTCAGTGATGGGAAATAAGCTGGAAGATGAATAAGTTGTCAGAATGCAATTGAGTTCCAAGGAGTTACTGAAACTTCCCAGGAAACGCAGTGTGAGCCACTGGTTCTGATACAATTATTAGGGAGGTCTTTGGTGAACTAGCCCTGAGAACAGCTGCTGACTTCTCATCACACAAAATAGTGTGGGACCGTCCTTGTACTTAACCTACCAAAAAGCATTTCTTGTCATTCTGCTCCGAGTTAAGGGAGAGAAAGAGGCAGCCATGTGAATCCTCTCTGTTCCTCTGATTCTGCATTCATTTCTATTTTGTCAAGAAAGCTTGATAGATTCTTTTTTTCTAATTAAAGTTTATTGGGGTGACAATTGTTAGTAAAGTTACCTAGATTCTTCACATACCTTAATGGGAACCAGATCCTGGCTCCATCAATTACTAGCTGTGTGACTTTGGACAAGTATGTAACTCCTCTATGCCTCAGCTTCTATATCTGTAAAATGGGAATCATGTTAATAGTGGCTAAAAGTAACTGCAAACATGGGTAAGGTGATGGTTTCTCTGTTCAGTCACTGCCGGGACACAGATTCATTCCCTCATTTGATGCTCATGGTCCCCATTAGTTAAGTGTGATTATACTCATTGATAACTATTATTATCAAGAATCACGGTCACAGTTCAGACATCACTAGAGGTGACATTTTAAAAAATTGTGGTTATCTTCTTTCTTTTTTTAATTGCAAATGACTGTGCAACTTCTATGATAACCATCTCTGCCAGGAGGAGTTTTCACCATTTAATAAATGGCATGCTTTGGAAGAGCTTCTGCACTCAGGTAGATAGTGCTACCTACAGCTCCCAGCAGTCCCCTTAGGGCACTTAGGATAGTGAAACATTTAAATGGCAGAAAATATATACTAGGTAGTAAACAAGTGTGTAGCATCCTTATGTGCCATAGTGTTTCCTTGCTGAATATGGGGGGAGGGGGGAGAAGGGAGGGAGGGAAAAAGAGAGAGAGAGAGAGAGAGAGAGAGAGAGAGAGAGAGAGAGAGAATATGCCTCATTCAGCACTCTTGAAAGTGAAGCAGAAAATCAATGTCCCTACCTGTGACCCTGATTCTGTGACCTGCTCTGTGATTTAGTCTGCAAATTCTCAACCTTGCAGAACCGAGGGGATCCATGGATTTCATTTTTTGTAGACCCTGGTGGAGTCTCCTTATAACAGGTCCCTGCCCTAGGGGGAGAGTCCCTTTCATTCTGTCATCTCTTCTCTCCATCCCTGCTGACCCCCAGTCCTTTTTCTGTTCCACTCTTGTTATGGGATCTGTGAGAGAAGAAAAATCAATTCTCTAGTTAAGGTCAGCCAGTAAAATTTGCTCCTAGGTTCCCTAACCAGAACCGGATGAATCCAGCCACATTTCTCCCAGGTTACAAGTCAATAAAGCCTTATAATGGCCTTAATCATGGCTTCCCTTCATACGGGCCCCTCAGTACCTTTTATTTAAGCCTCCTTGTAGGGACATCATTTTGTCTTTTAGTTGTCCAGATCATTTGGGGAGGTGAATTGGACTGGGAGGGTGAGGGTGAAGGTTCAAAAAACAAAGCCCTGGGTTTTTAGCCACACTTAGTTGTTCCATTCCGTGTTTGCAGCAAGTTATTAAAGTTAGAAAGGGTAGCTTCAGACAGCACCGACTACTAAAGGCTTGCGATAACTACTTCCTGGACCTCGCCTGGTCCCTGATTGATCAAGCAGCATCTCTTGAGTCATTCATTCATTTATGACAGGCCATGGATGAGAAACACCCACAGCCTGCTTCCCTGTCTCCCCGCTTAGACTGCGAGTAACAACCTGGTCCTGTTTCTTCTCAGTAGCCATGTAGTAGGGGCTCATAAAAAAAAAAAAAAAAAAACACCAAAAAGCATAAAACCTCATTTTGACTGATATTGGTGATAGGTATTGTGTTTCCCTGAAAATAAGACCTAGTCGGACAATCAGCTCTAATGTGTCTTTTGGAGCAAAAATTAATATAAGACCCGGTATTATAGTAAAATATAATGACCCAGTCTTATATTATAGTAAAATATATTGAGATTTATATTATAGTAAAATAAGACCAGGCCTTACATTAATTTTTGCTCCAAAAGATGCATTAGAGCCCATTGTCTGACTAAGTCTTATTGTCAGGGTAACACGATATGGAGGAGAGGGGCAGGAAGCCTGGGTAGGTGACATGTGTGGTTAGTCAAGCAGGAGCCAGTCTGGTAAGGACCTGGTAGCCTGCAGTAAGGAGTAGAGATTATTTTTTCTTGAAGGGGATGGGAGCTATTGAAGGTTAACCACTTTTTAGGAAGGTTATGTGGAAGCAACTAGACATCCCGATGCTGATGATGTCGCCCTTCCCATCGTCAGCTGTCTGGTCCCAGCCTGCAAACCCTTGGATCATCTACCACCTAGCCATGGATGATAAAAACTCAGGCACCACTTTGCCTCTGAAGCCTTCTCAGCAATTTTTCTCAGAGTAAAACATTCTCTGTGAAATTTTTCAAGATTTCTCCCTGTCGTTCTGAAATGCCCTGAATTTCAAGCAGCTATAATGTTGCTGACTCACTTCTACTTTCATAAGGATCTGGGTTGAGTTGTCATGTGTTATAAATCTCCAGTTTACAGAATCTCTCTACTGCTGTAAGGTAGACCTGGAAGTGTGTCGAAAGAATTCAAGGTGGGCTAAACAGAACTTGAGATTAAAAAGTGTTCTGTAATTTTGCTCATTTTTTTTCAATAAAAAGAGACCTAGAATGTTTTTATAGAGAGTCATTATTTAATTTTTGTCTTAAGGAAGAGATGTCAGGAGTGGACTTCCAAGATGTATGTCTATGTAAGATGAATTGCATTTAACATAAATTTCCCAGAGCTTCTTTTAATACTTTATGGAATCTCTACATCATTCATGCAAACATATGTCAGATCTCTGACAGGAGGCAAATTTCTCTTTTTAGGATTTTGGCTTGACTTTGTCTGTCACTGACAGAGACATCTAGCAGCTTTGAGAAACTGGGCACCCAAGACTATGTGTTGAACGGGAAATGCAACGATGTGGTAATGCATAGAAAGAGAATCAGAGGCTGGGCTGAAGACAAATATGGTTTATGTCATAGTTTTCCCCACCAAGAATCAGTCTACAGAATAAACCCCATGGGATTTGAATATAATTTTGCAAGCCAACTGGCATCAGGCCGCCTCTTTCCTAGTGAGGATACACTGGTCTATGCCTTTGCATAAGATGCTCGCTCCTCCTAGAATATATGGATGGATGGATGGATGGATGGATGGATGGATGGATGGATGGATGGACGGATGGCCTAGGGTAGCAGCTCTTGCCTGAAAACTTCTTAACCCATTGTTATACTTAATTTTTTTACCTTTAAAAATGATGTTTTCTCTGAATGCTTTGGCCTTGATTATTGTTACTAATTTCGTTGAGATTTTTCTTTTGCTACACCTTGCTTTACTCCCTTCTCTTCATGGGTTTAACCCTCCTTGACCTAAGGCCAAGAACAAGGCAAGCAACATGCAACAGACAGCCTTCTTTAACTTATACCTCCTGATCAGGAAATTGAGCCTTTACTTTTTACCAAGCCATAGTTTCCTATAGGAAGGAATGCTGACTCATGAAACAGGTAAGGCTATATGTATATGCAAATACATAATTTACCTCTTACACTGATTTCATTAGACACCAGGTCTGTGGTGTCTTAGGAGTTGTCAAATACTCAGGCTTAATTTTACATAATTATACAGTACAGGATGCCATTATCTCTGTTTCCTTATTGCTGTGTCACCTCTCTTTTCCTCACAAGAAATGTAAGCTCCACGAGGGTAAGGGTTTTGAGGCTTTTGTTAACTGATATACTCTCATCCCCTAGAATAGTGCTTAGCACTAGTAGAAACTAACTAAATATTTGAATAAATGAATGAATGAATACCAAGTCAGAACTTCCTTCTGCATTTATTTCCTGTCTTTGTTTCATGGGTGTTTTTGTTCTCTCCCTTCGGGAGGGCTTACATTATCACCTGCAATGAGCAAACTTAGAGTTCTTTTGCAAGGTCATGCCATTTTATCATGGGGAGGTGGAATGTCCATGCTCATTCTTTCTCACTGATGCGGGCTGATTTAATGTCAAACTTTTTAAATGTTTCACATCCTTTGTACTGCTGGTGTTGCTTTAACAGATGCCTATTTTTCTTAGATTATTTTTTATGTACCTATACTTCTTTTCATACTCTTATTAAACTTAATTTTATGCCTTATTTTGTTCCCCCGCAAACCATATTTTATTTTCTTTGCACTTCCTCATTTGACCTTCTCATATGTAATTCCTTCTTTTCAGGTCAGCAAATAGAAATTGCCTGAGTTTCTCGATAACATCTCTCTTTATTTTGGTATCTTTTAGTACTCTTTCAATATAGCCTGGATCAAATAAGTACATTCCACGTATTTGGCAGGAAAGTGTTAAGCATTAACTCCTAACAGCCCTCCTCCTTTATATCTATCCTTTAAGTTAAGTTGCCAGGTAGATTTGAAGAAGGAAATGGAAGGTCACTCAAGCAAGTTATCTATTTTCCTGTATAGGAGAGAGGCAGTCTTCTAAGAGTCATATCAAGAATAAAATTCCTTCTATTGACAGCTGTGGTTTGATTTGTTCAAAAGGACAGATAAATAATCCTTTGTAAAGGGGGAGTGGAGGCATCATTGTATACTTACAATAAGAATAGTTTTGACCAAATTTCAAATGTTCAGATGCAAAGATAAAGGGACAAAGATAAAAGCAATAAACATCAATTCAAAGGGCACAGATTGTTTACTAGCTGCAGTGATGAGTACAATGTCAAAATAATGGAGCTTTGAATAAATTCAGTGCGATTCTGTGTGTCTTCTTGACTAGGCAGTCATGAAGATGACAAAATCAGTTAGGACATAAGGGAAATAAGAGGGTACAAAACAAAGTTGAAACACTCAGTTCGTACCCTCAACCTCCACATCCAGAAAAGATATTATCAATTCTTGCTGAGCATGCATTTGTGTTTAGATCTTGAACTATACCTACGTAATGGCACATGTGCAACTCTTAAGAAATGCAGGTAGGTTTCATAGTATGTGCCAGCTGCAATTACTTGGTAGTGGTTTCCTAGAGCTTTTGATCATGACAGATTCTAAGGTACTAAGGGCTATCTGTGAGGAAACATGTTGTAATCATCAGCAAAATTTGTCATGGGCATGATGCTTGGAAGTGATAGCTTGAGTTCTATAAATTTTTCATTGTTGATTCAAGTCTAATTATTATTTCAGTTATGTTTAGCTTTCTTCTGATAATTTTTGGGGTGTTTCTTAATTTGTTATCATTTTTTTCTTCTGGAAAGATTGACTTAGCATAATATCCATCTGGCCCTTGTATTATTTGCCCAGTTGGGATTATTACAAAATTGTACACTGACAGATTTCATAGCAGAAAACAGATTTACCACATGGACTATGAGGAAACAGAGATGTTGACTTAGGAAAGGATAAAAATGTGCAGTGCAAAATTCACCATTGTTTTCACTAGGGTAATGATGTTAGAGAATTCAATTACATTACAAAGGACTCTTAGTAAGGGTGCTTTCAGCTGCAAACACAGGCAACAGTGGTATAAGCTAATATGAGTAACTGTTTCACTGAAGAATCAGGAAGTTGGTTATTGCTGACATGTGGTCAATAGCACAATAATGTTAGTGTTTGTAATTCCTTAACTCTTTTTTTTTTAATGGTTACCAGAGGGATGCCATATCACCCAGCCTCATATCTACCTTAAAGTTAGGAAAAATGGGATAAGGTAAAGAACCAGTTATGTCTGCTCATTTGATCAGTAAAGTAAAAGCCTTCACACATCACCTCTGACCTTCATATCTTTTTTGTTTAGAAATATGTCATATGGTTCACCCTGGTAGCAAGGTAAAATGGGACAGCATATATTTAGCTTTTCTGACCTCTGGTAGATGGGACGAGGAAAAAGAAGGTTGGAGGTATTGAATTAACCAATCAATGGTCTCTGACACAATCTACCCATGAGACTAGTGAGCATCCATGCACATCCTTTTTCATATATACATATTTTAATGTAGTCTATTCATCTCTCTTCTATAGGAAGTACCTCCTAATGAATGGGAATACCATTCATTTTAGAATCTAGCTTGAAGTACATCATCTCTGAGTGATGTCCCCTTCTTGTTGTCAAATCCAGATGTAGATTTTCTGGTCTGATGATTATTTGCTAAAAGACAATTTATTTGTTCCCTTTATCTAGTATACAATGGTGGTGAAAGAACAGGGTAACTCCAATAAGATCTCCATCTTGGAGAAAGGAAGACTGGGAATTGAACTCAAATTACTGGTGTATATCACACATCAAATAGCAAGGACGTTGTCCAGGCAGCAGAGTAGACTTTTTTGTTAGGAAATCTTCCCATCCTTTTCTAGGAGGATCCATAGTATCTATCATGGTTGTATCTGAAGTATGCTTTGAAGAATATGTTCTTTCTAAGGAACGTGCACACTTCGTAGTTTGTTTCTTATTTGGAAAGTTTCAAAGGCTTATGGGGTTAAGCAGGCACAAGTTTGAGGTGCCTTGAGCAATATCATTCCTTGTAAAACATGGTAAGCTTGGGAAGGATTTTGCTTCTAGTAATTTCCATGTGGGGGCAACTAAGGCCAAACAAACTTGTAGTCATAGTCTTTGTGAGAAATTCTGTGTTTTAGTCCCTAAAGTTAGGGATTAGTCTAATGGGCAGTGCCTTGTGGGGATATGAGAAAAATAGGTTTATATTGGAAAACACCATCTTAGATCAAATCTTTGCTAAGGTAAAAATCCAGTAGTTGTTAAAAATGGGGACGCTCTCGTACTGCTTGGTAAATAGCTGCTTCCCCTCATAACCATTCTGCACCCTCAGATCCAGCTACTAAAGAATTAATGCTTGACATAGCATGGGGAGCTTCCAGGATCCTCTTCCAATCCTATTTCCAATATTCTTTTTGATTCCTCATTGCCCCTGCCTTACCATGTATTAAATATTTTGTACATCACTTCTAGCTTGTGGCCAGTTCAGGCAGCACAGAAATATGTTCATTCGTATGGCGGATCCTGGGACCAAGCCAAACATTTTCCAAGGAAATTTTACATTAGGAGAATGCTAATAAAAACCTTAAAAAGAACAGCATCAAGTTGAAAAGGCAACTTCTAAGGAAATAGTAGAAATAAAGAGAATGTCAAAATAGGTTGGATTGAGACAGGTAAGAACTGGTTGCAAGTTGATTCAAGAGATAATTATGCTTATATAGACCAAGCGCTGTGGCATTCTGCTGTGTGTCTAGGCACAATGTACTCCCCAGGGGCCTGTCTTTAAAGCCACTGACCTATCCTGGATACAAACCAAACAAGGAAGGGTCAGGAACAGAGGCCCAAATAATCAGGTATCACCAGTGTAGGCAGGCAAGAGATCTGTGAGGTCAGAAAGTCAATATAAGGAAGAGCAAGAAGATGTCATACTCGTAGATCTCAGAAGACAGGCAGGGTTCAAAGTTTAAGAGGTTAGAAGTTTGGCAGAAACAACTCTAGTAATAAGGGTTGAACTTGGATCCTAGGGCAGAGGGTGCTCCATTATACTCTATTACTGACTGCTGAATGTGGCTGAGTTGGGTCCACAGGTGGTGGACATTGTCAGGAAATCTCAAAAGCAGGCTAAAGATGCCAACAAGAACTTATCTAGATTTTATTGCTGCATTATCCTTTTTGCTTTTTTTTTTTTTTTTAATGTTTCATCCATTCATTTGTCACATGTCTTGAGAACATATTATTGCTATTAGTAATGGCTGACATTTTTTGGAGGTGTGCTTATAATGTGTCAGACACAATTCTAAGTGCTTTACATATGATAAATATCTCATTAAATCTCACAGCAATGATATGAGGTTGGTGTTTTTATCACCTTCACTTTATAGGGGGGATACTATCCTTCATCCACTTTCTTTACCAAACTCTCTACCAGGCTCATCCCCATCCAGTCATCCATCCATCCATCCATCCATCCATCCATCCATCCATCCATTCATTCAACAAATTGATATGCAAGTTGTTGTGCTAGGTGTTGGGAATTAAAAGGTGAACAAGATCAGAAAGCTCACTTCTTTTTTTACAGTCTAGCATGGGAATCAGAGAGTTAAATCATCACTTGTGATAAAGTGTGATAGGTACAACAATCTGCAAGATACAATGTGAGCTCATAGGAGGGGCACTTGGTGTTATTCATCAAGGGGTAGAAAATCTTTGATGAATGATATTTAAAGTGCAAAACAAATGGTCACTAAGAGTTTGGTAAATAGGAGTAAAATTATGTTCAAAAAGTAGAAAAGTACACGTTTCTTAATTTGAACAAAGTGGGAAGGACAAGAGGATGAAAGACTAGACAAGAAATGAAGGCAGGATGCCAGGGTACAAAGGGCATTCTGAAGAGCTTGGAGTATCGTAATGGCACTGGGACTTTTTGATGAGTGTTAAGTAGGGGAATGACATGATTCATTCATTTTGCATTCTAGAAGTATCACTCCAGTTTAGTGTGGAGAATGGATTGGATGGTGTAAAACTGTATGTAAGCAGAGTCATGTGGGATGGAGTCAGGTACAGTCTCCAGGTAAGAGACAGTAGTGGCCTGAGCTGTGTCAGTGGCCACTGGAATAGAAAAAAGTGAATTGGATAGAGAGAGAGAGATCTAAAAAGGTGAGCCAGGCAGAACTTGCCATAGGCCTTTCACATAGAACATGCGATATGATGCGTATATTGCTATTTATCTGGAGTAAATATGACCTCAGATTTCCTGCCGTATTTTGAATATCTAATTTAGTGACCAGGAGCTAATGGGAAACCTATGCCAGCAAAACGTACATTTTCATAGTTGGTAATACAAGAGAGGAGAAGCTCTCATTTTCGTGAAACAGGCCCGATATGTACGGCAAAGGAGGAGTTATATTAGAGCATTACGGTGCGTAGTGTACACTTGAATTCTTTTCCTGCAATTATGAAGGCAAGTGGAGGCTCCATCCTGAGATGCTGAAACATGGGGCTCAGTGGGGTATTTTGGGGAAGTTCTTCCTGACAGCAGTTATTTATTTTAAAAGAAGACTATGGTGGAAAACACTGTTTTGCTACACTGAGATTACACTCTCCCTTTTAATTTACTTTTTCTGTAAATGAAGGAGGACTCGAAACCAGAGTCTAAGAAAACAAATTGGCAGCAGCAACTTAGAAGAATCTGAAGTCAGCCTGGATGCCCATGCTAGGCTGCGATGTAGGCCAGAGAAGCCTCATTTTTTATCCATTTTATAATTAGGAAGTCCATGAATAAAAGCCCCTTTTTGGTTGTATACTGCCTCCCTACTGTATTTAACTTTGTTCAATTGAAAAGACTCATGTTTCACTGCCAGTCTTCTCAGCGGTTACTTAACAGCCCATGGAGAGCAGTTTTTTCTTGCCTATAGAACATACTTTTATTGTTGTTTCATGCTGTATCCCACAATGTACTCATTTCTATGATGTGGCTGACCAAGGCCTAATCATCAATCTGCCATCGTTTTTGGGCTTCAGCCCCTCACACCTTGTCTTATAAAGATTTATATCACACATGTAAATTGGTACCAGATGAAGCCAGATACAGGGATTCCTTGTTGCCTTCGCTCCATAGCTTCCTGGTCATTTCCCAGGAAGGGAGGCAGGGTAGTATGTTTTCCTACAACTTTTAAAGTGACTCACAATCAAAATCTTAAGATTAAAAGATTGATACTGGAAACTGATATAATACTGTATGTTAGCTATATTTTAATAACAATCTTAAAAACTATGTATACTTTAAAGAAGAGATTAAAAGATTGAAGGAGAAGTATAATAAATGTGAATGAATGATCCTCAAAAGATGAAAGAAATGAGGATGTGTGTCTTTTGGGTGACCATATTTGTAAGGGAATTACTTGTATTTTTAGAAAAGACAATAATTTTTAAAAGTACTAATAGCCACAATACATAAATCTCAAGACTCAATAATAAGGAAACAAACAACCCAATTAAAAAAATAGGCAAAACACTTGAACAAACAGTTCACTAACAGAAGTTATATGGATGACAGAAAAAATAATACACGAGATGTTCAACAGCATTCGCCACGAAGAAATGCAAATTAGGACCACAAAGGAAATACCACTACATAGTTATTAGAATGGCTTAACTTGTTGTTGTTGTTTTTTTTTAATGGCAATAACAAATGTCAGCGATAATGTGGAGAAACTGAAACTTGAATATATCGCTGGAGCAAATTCAAAATAGTACAGCCGTTTAGAAAACAGTTTGGTAGTTTCCTGTGAAGTTAAAACATATACTTACCACACAACCCATCAATCCATTCCTTGGCTTTTACCAAAGAGAAATGAAGATACATGTCTACACAAAATCCTATATGGAAATGTTATAGTGGCTTTATACATAATTGTCAAGAACTTGAAACAATTAAAATATCCACCAGCTGGTGAATGGTTAAACAAATTGTGGTGTGCCATACAATAAAATACGACTCAGCAATAAAAAAGGAATGAAGTACTAAAACATGGAACAGAATGGATAACTCTGAAAAGCATTATGCTAATTGAAAGAAACCAGACTTAAAAGGCTACAATATTGTATGATTCCCTTTATATAACCTTCTGAAAAAGGCAAAGCTAAAAGGACAGACATCAGATTAGAGGTTGCCAGGAGCTGGGAGTGAGGAAGGGATTTTCTACAGAGGGGCACAGAAATATGGGGTGACAGAAATATTCTGCATCTTTATTTTTGTATGGTTACGTAAGTATACGAGTTTATCAAAATGCATGGAACCATACACCTAAAAAGAATGCATTTTACTATATGTAAATTGTACCTCAATATATGTGTGAAAAATATAGAGCACAAGCTCTACAAAAAAAGTGCACTGGGAGAAGCATAATGCAACAGTTGTATAAATGGGTTTGGGTTATTCTCTTGGGCGTCATCTTTCACATAAACTTCACTCTCTTTGATCCAGTTACTTCCTGATTACAAATGCAAAACAGAATCCTCCGGGATTTTTACTAAGAAGAGTTCTGAATGGAGAATCTCCAAGAGGTAACTGAGACAAAGAATCCTACTAGCAAAATGAAAATCAAAGGAAAACATCTGGACCGCTTCTACCCAGAGTCTTTTTACCAACTTATTTTCTACTAAAACTTTGAGTTGTATTAATGATGGACTCCAATGTCTTATAGCATTATAATCAAAGGCAAACTATTGTCCCAAGGAGAAGTAATCAAGTTAGCTCTTACCATTCCTACAGTACCTTAGAGAACACCAGTGGAGATGAATTTGTTAGATATTTGTACACCAATTAAAATGTGTCTTTCTTGGAATGCATGCAAAGTAGGAGTGTTTTCTTACAAATAATGCTAAGAAAGATTTTGTTTCCTGAGGTCCAAACATAGAAGGAGCACGGCACTATATCAGGTTTTCCCTGACACATGAGAGAGCAAGAAGAAGTGATGAGCAGAGGAAGTGAAACTGAGGATGGAAAATGCTAAGAATAAAATGATAGCAACTACTCATCATTGACTATCTCACAATACCAAGCACATATAGTAAATTATATATATGTATATAGTAAATGATATATATATAATAGTAAGTGATATGTATTTATCTATAAATATATATATATATATAAATATATATATATATATATATATATATATATATATATATATACATATATATACACATATCACTTACCATATATATATATATATATTTTTTTTCAGGTTTGAATTAAAATGAGCAGAATTAAATTGTATGGCCTGAACTCAAGAAGAGAGAGACAGCTTTGAATCACAGCCATTGGAAGAGTAGGTTTTGCTTATCTGTGGCCCAAACACAGGAGACACACAAAGTTGCTACTGCATCATTGTGGGCTTGTTGATTCCTTCATTCTTCTACCTGAAACTTAAAACATTAGCCACTAGTGGAAAAAGAGATAATCAAATATTCATTTGCTTCAGTCCTGTTTTAGTAGCTGGTCATGGGGCCTCGTTTGGCAATTAACAAGATTATCTGCTCCCGCACATTCCAGGTTCATCACTCTTGGGCAGCACCTGGGCTACATGGGTGGAAATCTGAACCTCCATTGCCATAGTTTTACATCCTTAGGGATTATATCTTTTGGGGGAGAATGTGGGGAGGAGGTTTATTTGGTTCTCCGAATCAACAATAGTATGACCCAATTCATACTATTGGGTCATGAGGTACTAAGAGGTGTCCGAGGGGATAGCCATCGTTTCATGCATGGTCCTCCTTTGAGAGCAACAATCCAATGACTCAGGATCAGTCATTCCTGCAGGTATAGTGACCCTTCTCCACCTCTTCATGCAGCTATATAAGGAGCGTGAAATGACTGAGGGAAAGAATCAGCTTTTATTTCAAGAGAATCTGAATTAGTATCTTGTTTCAGTTGTTTTTATTTTGGCAGTAGGATCTCCAAATACATTAAGCTTTTGCAGGTCAACCCAGTGAATACCATGGGTATTAGCCTGTTTTTGGATTGCCCTTGCCTTAACAATTGTCGTCTGGTTAGAGGCTGTGTTCTGAAGAGTACTATGTAAGTGTCCTAGGGCTGCCGTAACAAAGTACCACAGACTGAATAACTGAAACAACAGAAATTTATTGTCGCGTAGTTCTGAGGGCCAAAAGTTCAAGAACAAGGTGTCAGCAGGGTCATGATCCATGTGAAGTCTCTAGAATAGGGTCTGTTCTAGGCCTTTATTCTAGCTTCTAGTAGTTTATTGGCTTGTGACAGCATAACTCCAATCTTCACATCAAATTTTTCCTGTGTGTATGTCTGTCTTTGTGTCCAAATTTCCGTTTTTAATAAGGAAACCAATTATATTGCATTAAAGGGCCCCCACTCCAGTGTGACCACATTTAACCTACCTAATTAGTTATGCAACAACCTTATATCCAAGTAAAGTCATATATTGAGACATTGAAGGTTGAGAGTTCAATATACGAATTTGGCAGCCCATAACAATTCAACCCATAACAGGAACCACAAAAATCGATATGCGTGTTTCTCCTCCCAGACTAGAGAGTGTACCACCTGAAATTGTGCCACTAGGAAAATGTCTTTTAGGAAAATGGAAGGTTTTCATCACAGATTCGATTCCTTGAGATTAGGCATTTCAAATGACCTCTTTTATTGTCTTTATAAGGTCTTGGATTAAAGAATTCTGCCAGGTACTCATTATACACAAACACCACAAATGAGTTGACCACCAGATCAGGTAAGTAGCTCCTTATCGAATAGTGCTGTAAGAATCCTCTTTCTATGTATGCTCTGTGCTGCACAGGTTGCCAATGAAAGTTGAAAATCTCGTTGAAACCGTTTCGCATGGATGAAGACAGCTTCAAATAAAAGAAAAACTTTTCTTTTAGTAGATTCAGTCTTTCCGCATTAGTTCTGGTATTTTCTTTTCTCATTGGGGATAATTAAAGAAATAGGTCTTCAAACTTTTATTTTATACTACTGGTTCAATAATCATGCTTGACTTCAAGTATTTTTTCTGAGACCAACATATAACCCTGTATGCACACACACACGATGTAGACAATCATTTCTGTGATATATAATTTGAGTGACAATAAAAACCCTTTTTGCCTCAAAGTCAATCTCCCATTAACACATTTTGAGTTCCAGAATTGCCATTATGTACCAGGCAAAAGTCCTTCCTATTACAATATTCTATTTGGATGTCCTTTGTTCTATTTTTTTTTTTTTTTCCCCTTTGGAATAAGAAGCTCTGGTGCAGTGAAAAGATAACAAATGAGAGAGAGGGAAATATAGACAATACCTCAAGTCCTACCCCTAATTGTCTATATAGACATGACAAACTATATCAATTTGGTCTGCTAATACATCATATGAAAGATTAAAATATTTGGTAAAATTGGGGTTTCTGAAATTTGATCACATGGAGTGCTTATTAAATGACAGTTTTTCAGCCCCCACTCCAGACTAATCACATTGAACTCTGGAATAGGGACTGGTGAACATTTTTGTAACATTTTTATTAAAAATATAGTTAACATTCAATATTATATTAGTTTCATCTATACATCATAGTCATTCAACATTTATATACCTAAAGAAGTGATCACAATAATAAGTCAAGCAACCATCTGACACTGTACCACGCTATCATAATATTATTGACTATATTCTCCATGCTGCACATTACATCCCCGTGATTTATTTGTTTTATACCTGGAGATTTGGGCCTCTTATTCCCCTTCTCCCTTTTCCCCCTGTTTTAATTTTTCAGTTATAGTTGACATTCAATATTATATTAATTTCTGGTGTATGCATAGACATTTATATAATGTAAGAATTGATCCCCCTGACTAGTCTAGCACCCACCTGGCACTATGCATAGTTATTCTATTATTGACTATGCTCTCTATGCTTCACTTTACATTCCCATCACTACTTTGAGACAACCAATTTGTACTTCTTAGTACCTTCCCCTTTTTTCACTCACACCCCCAAATCCCCTCCCATCTGGCAACCATCAAAACGTTCTCTGTATCTATGAGTTTGCTTGTTTTGTTTTTCTAGATGCCACGTATAAGTGAAATCACATTGTATCTGTCTTTCTCTGCCTGAAATACACCACTAAGCACAATACCCTCCAGGTCTGTTCATGCCGCCACAGATGTCAAGAACCCATTTTCTTCCATGGCTAAGCAATATTCCACCTCCTCGTTATTCATTCTTCCATCGATAGACACCCAGGCTGCCTCCACATCTTGGCCTCTGTAAACAATGCTGCAATGAATTTACTTGTATGGATGCAGAGTCACATCCAAGTAGTGTTTTGGGTTTCTTTGGATAAATACCCAGAAGTGTGATTACTGGCTCCTTCTTTGTCTCTGTTATAGTCTTTGTTTTAAAGTCCACATTGTTTGGTATAAGTACTGCTGCACCAGCTTTTTTTGTTTGCTTGTTTGTTTCTATTTTCATGAAATGTCTTTTTCTATCCCTTTACTTTCTATCTGTGTGTGTCTTTCAATCTGAAGTGAGTCTCTTGTAGTCACCATATGTAAGGGTATTGTTTTCTTGTGCATTCAGCCTTCCATTGTCTTTTGATTGGAGTATTTAGTCTATTTAACTTGAAGTTAATTGTTGATAGATATGTACCTGCAGCCATTTTATTATTAACAATTTTGATATTTTTATTTTTTCTGTCTTAAAGAAGTCCCTCTAAGATTTCTGTAATATGGGTTTGGTGGTGATGAACTCCTTTAGCTTTTTCTTTTCTGTGAAGTTCTTTATCTGTCCTTTGATTTTAAATGATAGCTTTGCTGGGTAAAGTACCCTTGGCTATAGGTCCTTTTTTTTTTATCACTTTGAATATTATGTGCCAATCCTTTCTGGCCTGCAAAGTTTCTGTTGAGAAATCAACTGATAGTCTTATGGGAGCTCCCTTATAAGTTACTAGTTGCCTTTCTCTTGCTGCTTTTAGGATTCTTTTTTTGTCTTTAATGTTTGCCATTTTAATTATGATGTATCTTGGTGTGGGCCTTTTTAGGTTCATTATTTTGGGACTCTCTGCACTTCCTTGACTTGTATGTCTACTTCTTTTGTCAGGTTAGGAAAGTTTTCAGTCATTATTTCTTCAAATATGTTCTCAATCCTTTGCTTTCTCTCTTCTCCTTCCGGTACCCTTATGATGAAAATGTTGTTATGCTTCATGTTGTCCCAGAGCTCTCTTAAACTATCCTCACCTTTTTGGATTCTTTTTTATTTTTGCTGTTCTGATTGGGTGTTTCCTGCTACCTTCTTTTCTGAATCGCTGATTCGATCCTCTGCTTCATCTAGGCTGCTGGTGAGTCCTTCTAGTGCATTGTTCATTTCAGTTATTGTATTCTTCACTTCTGACTGGTTCTTTTTTTATGGTTTCTATACCACTTTTTTATGCTTACTGTCTCTTTGTTGAAGTTCTCAATAAGTTCCTTGAGCTTCCTTATAACCATTGTTTTGAACTCTGTATGTGGTAGGTTGCTTGCCTCCATTTTGTTTAGTTCTTTCTCTGGAGTTTTCTCCTTTCCTTTCATTTTGGACGTATTTCTTTGTTTCCTCATTTTGGCTTCCTCTCTGTATTTGTTTCTATGTATTAGGTAGATATGCTCTATCTCCCAGTCTTGGCCAGGTGACCTTATGTAGTAGGTACCCTGTGGAGCCCTGGAACAGTCTCCCTGCTCACCTGCGCTGGGTGCTCCAGGGGGGGTCATGTGGGTTGTGTGTGCCCTCTGGTTATAGTTGAGCCTTGATCGCTATGGCACATCAGCGGATGGGATTGGCCCCCAGGCTGATTGATTGTGGTGTTTGGCCATGTCCACAGCTTATGGGCTGCTGTGTAGGGGCTTAATACACTGATTCACCCCAGGGGGCTCTGCTGCCTGTTGAGACCATCCTTTGTGTGTGCCACTTGAGGGGCTAATTGGGCAGTTCTCTGCTGATTGCTCTGCAGAGCTCACCAGGCCAATCAAATTCAGATTTGGCCTGTGGGGGAGAGATTTTGCCTTCCTGCCCACTGTATGGAAAGAGGATCCCACAAAGGGAAAATGGCCACCATTCCCCTGCACTGGCTCCGAAGCCACTCATCTCAGTCTGCTCCCTCATGCCTCCAACACCCTGAGTCACCGTACCTCTGCTGGAGTGCAAGGTGAGTGCCTGCAAGTGAATGAGTCTGTGCACGGGCTATTTAAGAGGATGTCTGGGTTTCCCACAGCCTTCTGTCCCACCCAATTGGTGGGAATCCCCTTTGTTTTTCACAGCCAGATGTGTGGGGGCTCCTCTTCTTGGCACCAGTACTGGGCTGGGGAGCCTGGTGTGAGGCTGGGGTCCCTTGCTCTCTAGGGGAAACCTCCACAGCTGAAATATTTCTCCTGATTCTCAACCACCACATGGAGGTATGGGACCAGCCCGTTTTGTGTCTTTACACCTCCTACCAGTCTTGATGTGGCTTCTTCTTTATATTTTTATTTATAAAACTTCTGGTCAGCTAGACTTTAAATGGTTCTTCAGGTTGTTTGCTCTATAATTTAGTTGTAATTTTAATGTGTTCATGGAAGAAAGCAGGTACTGTGTTTATCCGTTCTTCCACCTTGGATCTTCCTGGGACCAGTGAATTTTCAAATGTTCCCTCTAACCCTTGCACTTCACCCTAGTTTATTTTGACTGACACGTGGGGAAATGCCTTTTCAGTTATTTCTAAAGCCCACTCCTCCTCCAATGATCTGTTGAAACCAAATAAAAGCCACTATACCAATTAACCCATTAGCTCTCATTTCTCACAGTTTTCCTATTATCATTAAGTAGAATAGGGTCTTGAAGAAAAAGGCTTAGAATGGGTATCGTATTTTGCAATGTATACTGCATACTTTTTTTGTCCAAATTTATGAGGGGAAAAAATAAGGACACATATTATACATGGGTAGTACTAATTCCATATCTATATAAATGTTTTTAGTTCTTTGATTTATGCTATAAGTTAAAAGTGTAACTCTAGAATTCAATAACAATATCCGTATGCAAACTAATACCTGGAATACGATAATCAGTTTTGTTGAATTTGCGACAAACTTGCAACTACGAAGAGTTCTTGGCCTTCTGTGATAGGTAAATATTGTAAATTTGTTACTGGTACATAAAATTTCTTATACCTTGTATCTGTTCTTGTGTTTTATAATTATCTATTACATAAAATTTCTTGTTATGTTAAAAAGTAAATGCTAAAATTCCTTTATAATACAAAAAACAAGTACCTAAATGTAAACAAATAAAAATTTGAATTAAAAAATTAAAACGAAAGATTTTTTTCCCCTAAAAGTTTGGGCCAAAAACATGGGTGCGCATTATACATGGCAAAATTGATACCTTCTGATGAGCAGAAAATTTGGGGCAGCAGGAGGCCCAGATGTCAGGTGGGACTGAGGAAACTTGGATAATTTAAGGATAGAGAGGGATTCATAAATAAATTTGGGGATAAGCAAAATAAACTGTGAATATGTGCATTATCTATGAATATATATGTGTGTGTATTTGTGTGTGTGTGTGTGTGTGTGTGAAGAAGAAAATGTGCAAATCATGGATACTTTTATATAGATTGCTAAAAATGGTAGTGTAGATCTATACTTATTGATATAGAAAGATGTGCAAGATGGATTTCTAAGTGAAAAATAGACATCTCATAGATTTGTATTTGGGGGAAAAAAAGTCTTTTTGAATTTGAAGACTATATATTTGAAGCATGCTGAATTTCTGAGTGGTGAGAGTACAGCTAATTTCTATGCCCTCTTCCTGCCTTTATATGTAAACTGAATTTGTTTTACAATGAGAATTCAATATTTTACAATCATAAACAGCAATAAAGCTCTTTTCTATTCTGAAAACAAAAGAAAGCACAGGCTGCAGAGGGAAGGTAAAGATGGTGATTGTTGCTGGACATTTGAAAGGACCAAACAGAGCAGGTGTGAGGAGGAGTTGGACAGAAAGTAAGGAATAAGCCCAGGGCTATGGAGGAAAGGGAAATGAAAGAGGCAAGGCGAGAATGGCTAAGCCGGGTGAAGTCTGCACTCTCCTAGGTTCTTATCACTACTCGTGGCACATCGGCCCAGGTTGCCGTCCTGTACTTTGTTCCTTCCTGGGGCTAGTAAGGAACCCATGGGTCAGTGCAGCAGGGATAATTGCTGTGCACGGGCCGTGTTGGACTGTTTAAGATTTAACTCCTCTGCTGCCGGTTACCAGCTTGCAAGCTTGCCTGGGGCCACTGGCTCCAAAGACCAGTGCATTTATTTCTGATATGCAGTCCACGACGGCACAGTTGACTAGCAGCTTGGAGAAAAGACAAGGAAATGGAGGCTATTTATAGCAGAATGCAACAAAGGTTTCCTTTCTTTCCTTTACCACGAGTTGTATTTCTCTGAAACTCTGCCATGTTGCGCAGAAATCAAAAGGGCAAGAGAACAAGTTCCACAGAGCTGGTTGGAAAGTTCCAGGGCTCTGTTTTTAGAGCAAATCTGCCAGCGTCAGAGGAGGTTGCAACCACCCTCGGTTTCTAAATCAGCTTGATGACAGCGCAAATAGATGCAAATGAGGGTCAAATCAATTTCCATAATGAACAGTACAAGCAGAGCCAGCGGACTCCTCTCCACCTGACTCAAAATTACTAGAAAATCAAATGAGGGGGAAAAAAAGAAACAAAGAAAGGAAATGCAAACATCTTAGTGACGAAGACTGTCGCCCTTTAGATATTGGAAATGAAAACTGAGGTTCAAGAATGACTCTGGACTTTATTCTAAAAGCTTGTCCAGGAATGGATGGGTCCAGTATAGCTTTTCGGTGCATTTTGGTTGTGATTAAACCTTTCACATTTTTACTAGGGTTCATCTTTCCCCATTCCTAAACTCTTAAAACTCTTAGGCCCTGCTTAGTACCATACCCTTTTTTTTTTTTTTGGCCTTTATAACAGCTTTACCGAGATATATTCACCTACAAAAAAAAAAAAAAAAAAAAAAAATTCACACCTTTGAAGGGTACAATTCAGTGGTTTTAGTATATTCACAATTTGCAGTTGTACAATCACCACCCGTGTCTAGTTTTGGAACATTGTTTTCACTCCAAAAAGAAACCCCATGCCCATCAACAGTCACTTTCCATCCCCCCTCCCTTGGCCCCTGGCAACCACTAATCTAGTTTCTGTCTATGGCTTTACCTATTTTGAAGATTTCATATAACTAGAATCATATAACATGTGGCCTTTTGTGACTGGCTTCTTTCAGTAGGCCTGATGTTTCAAGGTTCATCTGTAGTGCAGTATGTATCAGCACTCCTTTCCCTTTTATGGTGGGTTGGCCTTTTTAAGCACAACCAACGTGCGGGTTACAAACCTCTGTGTCTCAGAGGACTGCAGTGAGCTCCCCTTATTTCATGGAAAACCACATGAATTTGGAGGTAATAGTAACAGGACCTAACCTTATTACTTTTCCATTAAGTCTTTGCCCACTGCATTTAGCTCTCGATCTCCCTGCATTTCAGAAATTAGCTTCACGTCATTCAACTAATACTGGGCTGAGTTGACTTACATGTATAATTAACAGGTATTTTTATGAGCCACAATGCAGAGGCATTCATTTCCAAAGACTATTTTGGTACTTCTGGCACAGCCTATATCACCGCATATGGTTGACTTGCGTCTATGAAAGAAATGAGTCTCTAGAACTATAACACATATGGGCTGTTGACTGAATGATCTGAGAAATTTTTTAATTGGTGTGAATATGGAATGCAATAATTTATATGGATCCATTACTTTTATATGCTTAAGTACATGGAGGGAACTAATCGAATGGGTTTTATTTTCTGGAAGGCCCTGAATGTCTTTGCATAACCCCAAATTTCTTCCTATATAACTATACTTCCATGCAAGTCATTATCTTTAAGACAAATGCTTCCTCTTGTGAATGCCCATACCTTGAAGACATGTGGTGTCCATCAGTAATCATGCACAGCAAACCTTCTGCTTTTGACTACTCAGCTGATAGGATGTCATACTTAACTGGTACAAACACAGGCAGATGGTAGGATAAAAAGTGAGGTTCTTGATGATGTCTCTAAGGCAGTGCTTAAATCTGTTGGGGTTCAAAAGTGTCAAATTTAACCTTACGTTGTGTTTGTTGCTGGGGTTCAGCCACATCAGGACATGTTTGACAAATGAGTGGAAAGAATATGCCAGAAATCTCCTTCCCACCAGCTACTAACAAAGGAGGAGTCTCCTGGAAGAGACCTCACTTATTCCAAGGCTGATCTGGGATCCAGATATAAGAGCTGAGCCTTGTTGTGGTTGGTGTGGTATTCCAGAGGGTACTCAAAGCCGTGAAATGGATTAAAAGTTCTGGAGAAAGAATGCCATTACTTTACATTAACATAATACTCTGGAGAGGGTGCCAAATCCATATGATTTTTTTTCTAAGATAAACGATGAGATATCAAAGAGATTTTGCTCTCTTGTCAGCCCATCTTTGGCTCTGTTCCCAGACACACAAGAGTTCAGGTTCATCGTGCATTGGAGTTGGGTGGGAAAGTTTGAGGAGCGCTAACTAGGGTGACTTTCTCTTCCAAGGAAAGAGAAAGCAAACAAATTGGCCGTGTCTAGCAATATGACTGTTATTGGAAAGATAATACGAGTGGTTCTAATAGAAGAACCCTTTCAGTCTTTCAGATTTTACCCCAAACTATGAACCTCTACTTCCCACATACTAAAACCCTATAAAATTGTGGGCCAGAAGACAAAACCATTTTTGTGCCTATGTCATGAGTATAACACAACAGCTGGTGGCAAAAGCATTCGTTTTCCCCTTTGGCCCAGAACTCAGTATTACTTTGGCACATCAAGAACTGTTGTACACTGGAAATACCCAAGACTCAGGTGGCAGAGGAATATGAGGTGGCAGTGCCTAGAGGTAGCTGTATCTGCTGTGAAAGTGTTCAGAGGGTAGAAGGATGGTGGAGGGTTGGAAGGTGAGATGACTGCGTTGTTGACACCAGTGGGGTTAAGAAGAGAGTCATAGAGCTTCCTGGATGGCCACGCCCAGCTACTGCGGGCACACCATTTCTTCAGCAAGAGCCCCTGTTTCTCCTTCCTATGTTCCCTATGTGGGATGTCATGCTCACAGGCATATTGGGGGGACACTGTGGAGACGCTCAGAATAGGTGGGTGAAATATTCATGGGCCTGGAATTCTACAATAGCGGGTTTGGGTGAAAGCCAGAGAAATAATAATAATGATTGGAAGCATAAAAATAACAGCTATTGAATATACCGTGTGTTAGGCTCTGTGTCAAGTGCTTTATATTCCATGTCTCGTTCAGTCCTCAAAATAACTTTTTGAGTTAAATACGTTTATTGTGTCCATAATACAGTTGAAGAAACTGAAGCATCATAAGCTAGATATTCTTGTAAGGTATATTGTCAGAATTCAAGCTTGTTTCTTAATCCTAGCCCAAGTTTTAGCCTCCATATTATATTACTTCTCAGATTATTACTATAATCAGACTCAGTTTTGGCCATTCATATTTTGTATCTCTGTGACTATTTAGCAACAATAATATATTTCTTGGGCATGCCATTTAAAAACTTGGTTTATATACATAAAGATACAACTACATATATGTACATTAATGTGCTATGTTCACATGGATAAATAGCTACAAAAATGTGTGAGCTTTATGAAAGAGTAGAGTGAAATAAGAATAATGTCTAGTAAAAGAATCATTTTTCTTAGTGTGTGAAGTAGCTTCACTGAAGGAAAGCAGGAAGGAAGGAGTGTTGAACTGAACATCCTGGCATTTGGCAAATATTAGGATACCACTGAATCCTTACTGGATCCTGTATTCATCCTATAGGTGAGGGAAGGGAAGCTCTAAGATATTAAGTAACTCACCTAAAAATCTAAGGTCAAAATGAGATTCAAAGTCATGTATGACTTTAAGTCCATCCATTGCATCACTGAGGCCAACTTCTAGCAGAATGGTAGAGAATGGGAGGACTCATCAGTATTTTAGTTCTCAAACATGGTTAAACATGGAATATCTGTCTATTGAATTTTTTCAACAAACACCTGTAAAGTAGTTACCATGTTTCCCCAAAAATAAGACCTAGCCAATCGATTGGCTCTAATGCGTCTTTTGGAGCAAAAATTAATGTAAGACCCAGTTTTATATTGTATTATGTTAGATAAGACCCCGTCTTATATTATAGTAAAATAAGAGTGGGTCTTATATTAATTTTTGCTCCAAAAGACACATTAGAGCTGACTTTCTGGCTAAGTCTTCTTTTCAGGGAAACACGGTATTTTGTTTCAGGTACTATGCCAGACGCTAGGTGTTGAGTCTTAGCATTGACCTTGGGAGAAGGGGATTCCATTGTCCAATGGAAGAGACAGAACTTATGCAGATCTTTGTTAATATGTCAGAAGTACAGGGTTCTATGGGAAGAAAAGGGAGGGAGAAAGTTTATATGCTTGGTAATTTGGGAAAATTTTTACAGAGGGGGTGACATTCAAGTAGGATCTTAAGTAGGAGTTTTTCAGGCAAAGAACAAAGTAAAGTGAAGAGCAAAGACCATCTATAAGTTATAGAAGAGATCAGTTTGGGAAAGGAAGGATCATTATTTTGTATGGCGAGAAGGTCTGGTTTTGTGGTAGGCAGTGCAGAGAGAAAAATTTGATGGCTTGTTCTTGAGGTCTAGTTTTGAAGGATTGTGTGATCCTTTTACATACAGTGTGAACAAATTTTTGTGTTAAAAGGATCACTACATGAGATTTGAGATAATATGTTGAAGTATAGAGAAAGGAACATTAGGGAGAATTTTTAAAAGAGTAATTATCCTGAAGGCATTCTTGATTTTTCCTATAACACTCCACACGGCTGGTCTCCAGTTCCCAAGAAATTTCTTTAAAATCAGGTCTTGTTTTCTGTTCCACTGCCATTTTCATGGTCCTTCAGCTTGTCCTCACTTATCTGGGATGTTGCCCTAATGCCCAATTCCTTCTTCTAAACTCCTGGTCTCCTACAGCTCCAGTCAGGAGTCACTGCAAATCCCAGGCCTAGAAGATCCCCAGGCCCACATGCAGTCTCCATTCTTCAGGTTGTGCCTATCTTTTCCTAAGCAAAGAAACGTTATTCTATGCATGAAGTTGAACTTTATAGGGATATTGGATGCTTCTTTATTGGTTTGACCCAAATGGATTACTGTTGGCAGTGGTTCAGTTGCCTCCACTCTTCAGAATAGTCTGGCAGGATGGGACAGCTAGAGCTTGAGGCTTGTCACCTGGGACCACAGACATCACCCTTCATTTACTCTCATGATTCAGACAAGTAATGCCATTTTCTGTATATCCATGATGTGAAAACACACAAATTGAGAACAATTAGAAAGGCAAAATTGCTCCCGGGGGATGAGATTGTAGAAAAAAAACAAAACAGTGCAGAGTTAGAGAAACATACTTCATTAACATTTCCCACAGTAGACTGGAAACATTTACAGAGATCTGAACTCTGTTCTTGGCTCTCTTTCTACCTTGTTTTATGACTTTGGCTCAGTCAATTAACCTTTCCATTCCTCAGGTTGACCTAAGTAAACTTAGAATAATATATCCCAGCCTGCTTAGCTCCCAGGCATGTGAGGTTGAAAGGGTTAATGGGAGAAAGTTTAGAAAGTATCCAAAGCAGTGTTTATCAGAATGTGTACAGTCTGTTGCAATAGGCAATCTATGAGTGAGTGTGTTAGATAGTAGAGGTTTGGTAAGAGAGATTATTGGGTACAGTTATCTCTTTTCCTTGAAAGCCCTCAACTTACAGGTCAATGAGTACCTATGTACTGGGTGATATTCAAGGTTAGAGGAAACACATGCCTTACTACTGTATTGTAACAAATCAGTTAATTACAGAACAACCTGTGCTTAACAGCCCCTGAAGGCACTGCCTGACCTTGTACCAGGGCTGTGAAAAGACACTTTCCTGACAAGGAAATAACCAAACTTGTAAGGGCCTCTCCATGTATTCAGGTATTTACAAGGGTAGCTAAATGCAGCAGTTACAATTTCCTTTGAAAATCACCACACCTCCTCTCTCTCTCTCTGGTTTCTCAACTTGCCCCAGAAAGGACAGTAAGTAGCAAATAGCAAATGGGAGTTTGCTTGGGTATTTCAAAGACTAAACAAGGGGAGGCCAGTGATGGAACAAGCACTAGCTTATCATCACTGGTGTATCGGTGAGGTTGAATCCCAGTATAACCTACAGACACACTGGGAAACAGGGAGAGGGCCACTGTTCAATGTCACATTGAAATCACATTGGCAACACATGTTAAAGAGTGAGGTAAAGACGTATCAGTTGGTACAGGCTGATCACCACACATGGTTAGAGACTTATTTGTCAATGTATCTGTTAAGATTAAATTTTCGTGCACTCTGTGACTCAACATTTCCAGTTCATAACCCTATAGAAACAGTCACATGTGTGTAAAGAATCATGAATACAGACAAACATTCTAAGACACTCTAATTTTAAAAAAAGGAGGGAGAGATGTCTTAAGTATGAAGAATGGCTAAATAAGTCATGGAATATTCTTATCATGGAAAAACATGGGACAATTTTTTAAAATGTGGGTGACATATGTCGAATCCATGAGCAAATCCCATTAGTTTTTCCTCTAAAACACACTGTGAATCTGATCGATTCTCACCAATTTCACTATAAGCATCCTTCTCTAAGGCACCATCCACCATGGGTCCTATGAACAATAGCCTCCATACTGACCTTTCAGCTTCCTCTACTGCCTCCTACAGTTTCTTTTCTACTCAGCTCCCAGAATGTTCCATTTAAAAGGCAAATGTGGCCAGATCACTCGTATGGCTTCTCATCACACTTAGAATAACACCTAAAGTTCTCTTAGAACAACACCTGCTAGGCCATATGTGATCTGAGCCCTGGCTACCTTTCCAGATTAATTTCTTACCATTATTTTTTCCCATACCTACACCACACCCCAGAGTGGGTGCTCAACAAAACACTGCTGAATCAGTGAAAGATGGGGTCGATGCACACAAAAATGGAAAGATTAGCATGACCCACAGGGGGTACTGTGGATAAAAAAAGCAAACTGGCTACTAATTTAAATGCCTGGATTCACACCGTAGCTTCATCACACAGTTTTCAGATGTGTGACCACAGGTTACAGGTTAGCGCAGGATAGTAAATTCTATGTATCTTAAATATCTTGTCTAAAAAAATGGGATTAATAACTATCTCATAAACTGTTGTGAGGATTAAGTGACCAATGCTTATAAAGCTCTCAGAGCCATGTCTTATTCATAGTAAGTCTCAATTAACATTATGTCATAATGATTTGGAGCCCCTGTAACTTTTGGGTTTTGCCTCTTAATTGTTTTACTACATCATGTGTTGTAGGTGTTATTTTATACAGTGTGAAGAGGAGGGGCTTACAGATAAGATGATTTTAGTAAAGCCGTGAGGCTGAAGACCATGTAGCTTTCTGGGGAAAGAATATTTCAGCAGAGGGAAGAGTGGAAGGAAGTCTCTATAAAACAGTACCCGTAACACATGATGTGGTGAAAATATAAAGAGAAAGGAAAAAAAAAATAGGGGCTCCACATTGTAGTGATACAATATTAATTAAGATCTGCTATGAGTAAGATGAAGCTTTAGGCGATGTGTGTATCTAGAAAGATACCATTAATATCACAGCAAAGTGAAGGCTATATACATCTATAGATATATACATCTATATCTCACAATAGTTCTATGAAGTGGGAGCATTCCTAAATGCTCCAGGTAGAGCAAGAAGACCAGAGACAGGGGAATGGCAAGGGAAAATAAAAACGAGTAGGAGGAGAGTCAAGGTGTGATAAAGTGGGGTGGAAGGTATGAGAATGCAGCCCTTTCAGGGGCTCTGATGACAACTTTGGATTATACGGACTGAACTGGGATGCTCCTGGGGGCCTTACATCAGAAGACTAATGTGTTGGAAGGATCACTCTGCAAGGAATCAGAGTATGTCACTTAGGAGGACATCCTAGCGATCTGGATAAGAGGTGATGGCAGCTCTCACGTGAGTAGAGGGCTTAAGTTTGAATAATAAAACTGACAGACTTTGCTTAAGAATGAGAAGTGGTGTGTGAGAGAAAGAGAGAAGTCACGATGACACCCAGTTGAGTAATGACAGACTTAGATTGCTCTTTACTGCATTTACTGAGTGACTGTGGGAGGAGGTTCAATCAAGAATATGGTTTTGACATCCAATTGGAAATATGAAATAGGCATATAGTGTCAGGTTCTGGGGAGAAGATTGGGGCTATTGAAAACGAAACATTTGAATCTCTAAACTCAACCTTGTGCAAGAGCTATAATTACTTTGTGGTCACTGATTTGTGTTTGTTCGGGTGAGTTAGAGGGTCTTTCTTGTTAATTATTCTTCTCTAAGTTTCAGTTTCAAGATTTATCTATTTGATCTCATTCTTCTCACCCATTCAGGATCTGAAGGAAAGGATTTTTTTTTCCTTTCAGTTTCCATTGAAAATTGGTGCTGCTTTTGAAAGAAATGGGTATAGCAGTTCAATGACCACAGAGGGAAAGATCTTCTAAACTAAGAATTAGCAGAGATCAGAATTATCTAATATGAGGAGGGACAGGGAACAGTTTATACTGTTTTATAATGTGAGACCTTAGTAATATGTGCTTAAGACATTCTTTAATAGAGGATACAGATGTAAAAATATATTACTAAAATAATCCATGGTATTAATACTAATATTTCAGAGATACATTAGTTAGCATAGTAATATTATTTGTAGCTACCGTTATTCTCAGTAGCTCTTCTTGTTAATTTCCATTGTTTCTGAATACCATAGAGCATGCTGGGAGCTTTCCTTGGTGCTTAACTTACATTACCTTATTTGATCCTTACACTTTGCTGTGATATTAATGGTATCTTTGTTATTCAAATGAAGAAATTGACAATATGTTGCTTTAATATGAGTGGTCCTGGGCTAGAATTTCCCAGATATTTCACAGAATACTAAGTATGAAGAAAAGAAAATGGTGGCTCTAAAAGATGGGGAAATGTTTAGATTAAATAAATATAAACATGCTTTTTAGCAGAACTTCTCATGCCATTAATATGTTAATATAACTCTCTAAAAGGGGCTACAGCATATACCATGTCTCAGTTACTTGAGCACAGAATCAATTTCTTTTCTTACAGTTTAATACTGGGAAGAACACATTTTAGAACATGTCTCTTTAGGAAAACTTAACCCCAAGTAATGATATATGTCCAGAATTTTTTTTTTTGTGTGTGTGTGTGTGTGTGTGTGTGTGTGTGTGTGTGTATCTATGTGTGTGTATGTGTGGTATTTTTCTCAAAACTTTTTTCTTGGGCTTTCAATGTCATATTGTTATAGGCATTTGATGCCACGTATGTTTCTGATTTCTGACTGCATCCTGGACTTGGAGGCACATTTTGATTGATGCGCTGTTGTTGATCATGCAAACATGCTTTCACTTTGAACATAATTTCAATTTGTTGGATGCCCAGAGTGCTTGTCATATGGGCCTGACCACACGGGATTTTCCTTTGTCCAAGTGCAGCTATAAGCCATAACACTAATGCTGTGGTCATCCCTTAGGCATCGGATGCTTTGTGCCGGTCTTGGTCTCTGTTGACTTGCCTCCATTCTCCTCAGATCCTCTCAGTTTGGTCCATAGCTGTCCTCACGCATGAGTTTCGCCACACCACAAATGACTTTGCACCGACTCAGACAGAGAGTCTTTACTATTCCAAACACCTCCTCTATCTACTGGGGTTTAGTATGAACCCAGTGCCCTGGAAGCCGTTCCCCAATGCTTGGTGCTCCTTGATGAGAATGAGGATGCTTCTCGGCTATGGCATCACAGGCCTTTGTTCCTACTGGGCCCAGTCTTACTGTGGTCAGATAACATTTCTGTCCTGGTCCCATTATTGAGTTCCCACATTACTGTCCATTCAGAAGCCTCAGGTCTGCTTAAGGGACCTCATTTGGCTCTTGTCAATGTCCCTAGAGATTAAATGTGTAATTGGGAATTTTAGTCCCTGGTCTGGAGATCAGCTATCATAGACAGATGCCTCAATGTTTTGCTTAGACTTCTAAGCATCGCTTAGTCACGAGCCTCTTTAGCTGTGCCTTGCCTGCTTTGTTACACTGACCCATCCATGACAGTAGCAGAAGCTTCCATTTTACGAATGCGATGTACAGTTTTGCGTTAAGCTTTTTTAAAGTATTGTTTTATTTAACATCCTTATGAGATAAGTGTAATTATCCCCATTTTTCAGACAAAAAAATAATACTGTCAAAGATGATGTCCCTATCAGTATGTAGGGACAAGGTTCGAACCCCGATTTTCATCCTTACACTTATGTCCCAAAGACAATGCTACTTTCCCATATACATTTAGGACATTTCATCACTACGATTTCCCTGAATTTGCTTATGTTTTCTTAATCTCAATTTAAGTAGTACTTACTACAGAAAGCAAAGTTACTTTGTATCAGACTTAATTGATTCATGTATTCATTTGTTAATTAGTGAAATCTTTAGTGAGGGCTAACCAAGATTGTGTTGGATAAGGCCAATGAACAAATTAAGAAAAAAAAAAATATATATATATATATATACAATCTCTGATTTCAAGGAACTCCTTTAAGAAGACAGCATCCTAAACAAGTATGTAGAGAGTACGATGGCTTCTATTGCAGGCAGTTATACCTTTAACACTTACAGTCCTTGAGTGCAGTGGAATGATCAGAAGGACATTGCAAGCACCATTGCCTCGGTGTTTTTAAACCTAATATATCTTTAAAAAGTAGTGCACATGCTTATTGTAAGTATGTTCTAGTAACTGTAAAATAGGTGGTTTAGTGAAATATCACTTGTCTAGAGATATAGGTGATGGCGTTCTCTTTAGTGCATCACTTTGAATTCTCGAGATGTGTGAAGAATTGATGATAACCCAGAAATGAAAGAATCAGGTCGCTCAAGGGGATCACAGGCAGTGTATCTCCTTGCAGATTATTTATGCACCAAGCTAGACCCCCTAGAAGGTCTGTTTCCTAGACCCTCTAGGAAACAGGGGCTGAGTGGGAAGGCCCGAGATATCTGCAAGGTTTGAATTAGCAAATGTTGTCATTCAATGCATTGAAATTTTTCCTTGGAAAGATACAATAAATAAGTAGTTCTACATGTGGGTACTGGAGAGGCAAGATGGTGTCCTCGGGCAACATGGCTGACAGCCAGTCTGGGAAGGAAGAACCAGAGTGACAGCTGTGCCAAACACTTTCAAGAATGTAATTATGTTAAGAATAGGGAATTTGGGGGTGTGATTGTGCTTCTCTGCCTTTCCTAGGATTTATAGAATTAGAAAATACACTTTATAAGATGAACTATTTAATTAACTCTATAACCTGCATGGGATGAAATAGCTGTTCAAAATATCACCCTATTTCAGTTATTCTAAAGAGAAATCTGAGAGGAATTTGTATCCAGGTCTGGACCAGAGAGAAAGAGAAGAGCTTCTCTACTGGGATGGAAATGGATAAGAGAGAACATTCACGGGGAGAGATACAAATGCATGATGTGGGAAGGAAGCAGAGCAACAGGGAATACTGTCAATGAGTCCAGAACATCATCCACTCAAAAATCCAGGATTCCACTAAAAGATAATTCCCCAGTAGACAAAGAACAGGAAAACTGACCCTGTTTTAACTGTACTACATCAGTCAAGCCTACCAGTGAGAATGTGGGATCCACAGGTCCAAGAAAGAGAGATGTTGTTAACATGGACAATACTTGTGGGTGATTTTTGTTGGCCATCTGCCTCATCCAGCTAGGTTATACTGGCCTTTCAGAATTTTAGAATTCTCTTCTCTCCACCCATCCACCCTGCCTCCTCCATTTTGGCAGCCTCATTACTGACATTCTAAGAGTGTATGTTTAGCCTTCTAATGTGATGTGATAGGACTGTCAGAACGTGGTGGGAGAATAACACTAAGTTTTTGCACAGATGTAAATTGGTAGTTATACCACTTTATCAAGCATCCTTGTATCAGTCTTCCTATTTGCTAAAAAAAGCAAGGTAAACAAGTTTAGTTATTCATTCGAAACTCTTTTTTGAGAACGAACTGCAGACCAACAAGTGAAGCAAGAAAATATGTTTAATATAGGAGTCTTGTTGTTAATAAATTTAAGCTCAGGAAGCTCTAGAAGCAGAGTAGAGACACCTTACCCAATATTCATGGTCAGAGTGGCTTTTTAGAAAAAGATGACTTTGAAACAGAGGCTACAGAATGACTTGACACATGAATTAGCACAGACCTAGGGCTAGCATTGAACTAGCAAGATTTGGGGGAATTAAAGATGAGTTCCTGCTCTAAAGTGTCTTCTCTCTCTTTAAAGATATAAGCAACTCTAGTAATTAGCATAACCATGAGACAGTAAATGATTATTAGCTGTGATGTGTGATAAAGATAAGCTTATAGGAGGTCAGAGGAGGGAAAAGATCTCCAAGGTTATCAGTATGGGCCATTTATAAATGACTTAATTTGGACACCCACTCTGATACATTGCCATCTGCTTTAAAAGAATCCCCTCCATTATGTAAAAACATCTGATCATGAGGTGGTGCCTGTAGTAATGGATTCTTTTTCTTTTAGGGGAGCCTCGTGTGTTCCATCTCAAGTTGAGCTCCAAAGTCAGATAACATTAGATGTGCATGCTGTTTGCCACTTGGCAATTCTAATCTTTCAGCAGCTGTCTGGGTAGAGCACTTTTGTGCATAGGGCCTTTGGAAGAGTCAGAGCTAAGGAAACTCACCACCTCCTTTGGAGACAAAAACTCACAAGGCATATACCTAATGGTCCAATCTGTATGGCTGAGCCGTAGACTCACGGTATAATTCAGACTTCTTCTTGGCATGTGGAATCTGTTACTCCTGAAACTTCAAAATGTACATATTTCCCCCAAATGAGATGTAATTCTGTTGAGTTAATTATCATACAATTATAGCAATGGAAAAGAAAACCCTAATCAAACGTGAACAGCTTGTCTAACTATTAACCAGGCAGTGGTGAACCATTACTTAGCTCTGACTTGCATGATCCATCATAGACTTTTCACCCTCTGTGAACAAATGCTTAAGTGAGTCCACAGTCATTTAAAAGTGAGAGGTCTGGCTTCCTATGATTGTGTGATTGTCTTTAAATTGTTTAGTCATTATATTTTACTGGCATGAGGTGACGGCGACCTTCCACCTTCCTCCCATCTTCTCCAGGTGATAGGAAAGAGTAGGCCAAACATGACACAAAAGGCACAGCTTCCCAGGACTTTCAATGCACAAAAGTAGTGACTTGTTTTAAAACTTTTCTACTTATATCCTAATTATATATTTTGAGCTACTCAAAATATTAGAAGTAAAATAACTCTGGATATGCTTCCTTTCTAGGAAGATCCAGAGTACAAAGCATCAAATTCACAGAATCTTTTAATATTAATCCAACAAAATCGATCCTCGGGCCAGTTCAAGCTAGCGCCAATAGTCCAGCAATGAAATACAAAAAGACTCACGTGTGGCCTAATATACTCTTGGTTTCACAGTCTTAGATACAAGACATCAGTTCATATTGACACAGGAGTATAAAAGTAGGGTTTGTTCTCATTGAAAGGACTAGGCTATTAGGAGTGAGAAGGAAAAATGGGAAGAATAAAGCCAGTCAGATGGTCTGATACCACCTTTGGGGGTAGGTAATGAGACTGCGGGTTCAGGGGTTCAGTGTATTCCCAGGCACACTGGAAACTAGGCATGGTACCTAGTGACATCCAGCTATTAGTTCATCCTAACCTTTATCATTCTGGGCTTGCCTTGGTATCAGCTATATGGGCATCCAAACCATCAGCTGCTCTGGAAGGGCAGGAAGTGTCATTTCCTATGGGACTGGATGGTGTCAGGTACACTGACAACATAAAAGTGATTGAATGGAGAGCAGATGCATCTATCTGGAGCTTTGACAGAGTGAGGTGTTTAGAAATGGAGGCAAGTAGCTGACTTTAATTCTGCAAACACAGGCTTAACTACAGCAAATGAGCTCTTCTAGTGACAAAGAAATCCACATAACATTTTGCTTTTCTGTTGTTTCCTGGTAACTAGGATCTGAGCAAAGGGGGTGGGGAGGGAGGTGTGGGAAAAAGACAGGGTAGAGGTGAATCCCTGCTGACGGTGTTGTTGAAACTACCACAGCAATCTCCAGAGGTAACCACCCCTCTGTAAACAAACAGGCTATTCCCATGAAAATATCAGTCTGGTCTCCTACGAATAAGATCAGCTATTATATTATGTTTTCCTTTTCTCCACTGAAGCCTTCTGCTAACAAGGAGAGAAAAGCAAATATCTTGGGAATAAATATCTAGTGGGATGAATATTCCAGGATTCCTTGAATGTCAAGGTTTGCCTTCCAAACTTCCTGTATGAGTTTTGAAAAACTGAAAGTTCACTTTGGAAAAAATCCCAAGTAGAGGTTTGCATGGGGAGAAGATGCCAGTGAGAGTGAAACATATAAAAAAGGGCCCAGGGCAAGGCTAGGAAGGAGTCAAACTAATAAGGAGGTGTGGACTAGGAAACATGTTAACAATTTGTGGAGGCGTGGGGTGCCTGCAGCAAAACAGACAGAGAGGGCGAGGGAAAGGAAGAAGAAAAGCAAAGAGCCCCACAAGAGGTTGAGAAAGTTCTGGTAAAGGGCACAGTCTCAGCCTGCGGAGAAGGCGTAAGAGGGCTCAAGAATCCAAGGTTGTGGTCAAGGGCATTCTACAGATACTCTTTGGCATCAGAGCTCAGGTTGATCTCTCTCTTCTTTATATTAACTGGAATCTACTGAAGGTGATAAATCTATTTCCTGTATGTGTCTCAGGAAGCATTTCCCCAGGGAAGATGGGGGATAGAGATTTCTTCATAGAGAAATAAGTTGGGTTTGGTAGAGGTCCACTTTCCGCTTAGAAAATGAAATGTCAAGAATATATGGCCCTGTGGGCTGGCCTGGTGGCTCAGGCGGGTTGGAGCTCTGTGCTCCTAACTCCGTAGGCTGCCGGTTCGATTCCCACATGGGCCAGTGGGCTCTCAACCACAAGGTTGCTGGTTTGACTCCCACAAGGGATGGTGGGCTGTGCCCCCTGCAACTAGAAAACTGCAACTGGACCTGGAGCTGAGCTGCACCCTCCATAACTAAGACTGAAAGGACAACAATTTGAAGCTGAATGGCACCCTCCACAACTAAGATTGAAAGGACAACAATTTGACTTGGAAAAAAGGTCTGGAAGTACTCACTGTTCCCCAATAAAGTCCTGTTAATATATATATATATATATATATATATATATATATATATAGTGTTGGCTATTCTGGATTTTTAAAAGAAAATGTATGGCCGTGTGAATGTTTCATCTTTAATGTGGCATAGGAGTGGGATGGGTGCAGGATTGGCAGGGGCTACTTCTCACTGTTCTGGAGGCTCATTGCTGCCTTGTTTCTACCACTGTCACTCTGAGGTACCTTGCTCTGAATAAAAAGGGCCAAGTTCCACTTATGGAGATTATGGGCCCACAAGTTGTGGGACAGCATGAATTATGGGAGTTTCAGGTGACTTCTAAATATTTTTGTGGCCATTAGTAGTAATTTTTTTTCCTAACAAAACCATTGATGAGAACTGAGGAAACTATCCTGGATGAACTGCTTCCCTAGACATCAAGGATTTTGAAGAATAGGAGAAGGAGATTCTGAAAGAAAAAATAAAATTCTTGGGATAAACCACACCTCCAAAATAGTTTTCGATGTCAGCTGTCCATCAAACTTCCCCAGTGTTAATTGTCACAAGCTTTAGTAAAGGTATTGTCCTCTGACATTTTAAATGAGTAATAACAGAAAATTCTGATTAGCACAGGCAAGTAAGAGCCTTTCCCCTCACCATCAGTTTACTATATGGCTTTGAGCGGTACCATAGGTGTGTCCCTCTAATATTTCTGTCTTTGAGAACATCACCCATAACTCTAGATGAGGTATGACAACTGGATTCAACTTTCTCCTTGTCCCAAATAAGTAGTGTTTGTTCACTCTCATTTGGTTCTCCTCTAACAATAAATATTTCCACTGAATAACACAAGTGCTTTGTTTAGATTATGTTGATGTATAAGACGGCTTTATACTAAAAGAGTCATAACAGCTACCATGCGTTGAGTATGCACTATCAGGTAATGGACTTTATTCTTATATGCCATTGTGTTTAGTATTCATGGAAACTGTGTAAGGTGATTATCTTTGCATCCACTTTACAGATGAGGAAACCTGAGAGTTAAGCACAGTTTTCTGAGTTTACACAGCTAGTAAGTGGCCGAGCAGAAATTAAAATACAAAGAGAATTTGACCCTAGAACCCTGAGGCATAATGACCCTTAAGGTACATAGCTTCCCTAGGGCAGCTGATAAAAGTCTAAAACATCTTTAAAGAATCTAATTCAATTCATAGTTGAATTGGAAATCATCCTTCTCTATTTGTGTCCTCAAGGTAATATGGTTCTGGCATGTTACGTGTCTGCCTTTTAGTCTCAGAAAACCTGAGGTGTGGATACTACACCTGGACAGATTTATGTTCCCCTCCTAATTTCTCCATGTCTAGCTATGTGGCCTTGGATGGGTTATTCAACTTTTCTGGACCTCAATTAACTCATTTTTAAAATTGATATAATTCCTTTTTTTCATAGAGTTGTAGAAAGGATTATGTGATCTAAATAATGAATGCTCAGCAGGTTGGCATAGACTAGATCTATGAGCTACATGCCCCTCTGTGACCCTTATATGGGACTAGCCGCTCCTTCAACTAACCAGTCTGCAAACTTCCTTTTCTGGAGAATGATATCAAATCCTTCACTTTTTGGTCCTTAAATCCAATTATTTCCATTGAAGAACTCAGGATGACATTATATTTATGTAATATTTCTACCTTCCCACATGATAGCTCATAAATGATGGTGGAGTCCCCTAATTTTCTCTTTTTCATATCTTGATTTATGGCTAGGAACTGTCAACATCTCAATCAATAACCACTATCTTCGGCAAGTGACAGAAGCTTTTTTGGAAGTTGACATTCTATATTGATTGCTGATGCCTCCGTTCCATCAATAGACTGTTGGTTGTGATCAAGGGCAGTAGCACCAACTGTGGGGTCATTACAGATGAGTTTGAATTTCATTGAAATCTGAAGAGCAGGGCTAATGGGATATACTGTCATCCTGTAGATAGCACAAAAGCTGCTGTGGTTTACTTAATTTGAAGGGACATTTCATAATTCTAGTTAAATTGGAATCACAAGTCAGATGAAATTTAGGAGCAAATTATAGTGATCTTGCCCTCCAGAGGCTTTGAAAGAATAAGTCCTTGCTGCAGTTGGCAATGCCTGCTCAATGAAGTTTCTTTAGCTCAAGAACGAAACTACTATTTCAGGAGTTCAGTTTCTGGAGTCCAATGACAGAAATGATCAACTACTCACAAACTGAAAAGGCTTCTGATTTAAAAGGGTGAGAAATGTTAGTGTTTAATGAAGCAGTATGAAATTAAAGTAATTTAAGAAATATTTTAGGAGTCCACCATGGATATATAAGAAAATGGCTGCACCCAATATTAGGGTTCCAATGTCAACTTGGAGGAGAAAAAAATATTAAAATAAGGTATTGGGTATTTATTCTGTGACAGGAGCTGTGTTAAACATAGTATACATTTTGTTATGTAATTCTTGCAACAATCCTGCAGATAATATCTAAAATTTAAATCTGTGGTTTACAAAAATTAAATAATTTGCTTTAGTGCATAGAACTAATATACTGCCTGACTTGGACTCAAACTCAGGATTTATCAGAAAAGTGTGCTCTCTTTCTACCATGTAAATTTTGTTGCCTGCCTCATGGCTTGTAACCCTTCAGTATCACCCAACTTCCTGTTAGTCTCATGCTGATGAGACTGGGCCTTCCATTTATTTGTCTAGGATGTAAATTAGGCTACCTTTAGCTTTATAACAGGGATCAGTATTACTCAAGAAACATTTCAGGATAGAATCTGGAATTAGTAAAGCATGAGTGGGAAAAATATTTGAGGAGCAATTTGAATTGGGATAGCCCGTAGGCCTATTTCTGGATACACATTAGAATTGCGCTCTGCACCTTTGTCCAGTTATTTTTATGTATAGAAGTGGGAGCAATCCATGCTGAGTGTGAACTAAGACCTGACCTTACCAACAATCGTAAGGCCATGACCCTTGACCGAGCAGCCAATCTTTGTCAACCTCAGTGCTTCATGCTTTAGTTCTGATGCACTTAATGTTTACATATTTGTTTTTAAGATAAAATGAGGAAAGTTTTAGAAGCCAGCAGTTAGAAAGATCAAACAAGTTGTATAGAATGACCTATCTAGAAAATGACAGATCTGAGATCTAGGTCTGTCCAATTCCAAGGATTACACTTGTTCTACTTTAACCTACTCATTGATTACCAACATTTACTACTGTGTGCTAGGCCCAGTGCTAGGTACAGGGAGTCACAGATAAATAAGGAACAAGTCTCACCCTCAGGATTTTATGTCTTCATGTTGTAGTCAATTCTCTCCTGTTAGAAAGAAGGCTTCATAGCTCCTCGAATGGGACTCTGTCTTATTTTCTGCCCCTCTGTTTCGCCCTGCACAATGTTAGGTGAGCAGTAAATATGCAACAATACCACATGGTCGTCTTATACATCTCCAGACTTTGCTCATCCTCCTGTCTCCCACTTAGAGAGGTGAATCAGGGCCATCCTACCTTGGATTATGATCTCTGAATGCTTTGGAGAATTCCAACTTTGTCATTCCCATGCATTAGCATAATAAACTGAATTTTCTTCTATTAATAGAAATGGAAATCAAAGTGCTTAAGGGTATAATGCCAACTGGGCATGAAAAGAAGCTGGAAACCTCAGCAGGAAACAATGTGTCATAATCTCACAGGTCTTTTCCCCCTTGAATTTCAGTACTTTTCTCCTACTGCCAGCTTTTCTCTGTGCTTTTGCCCAGATCAATAGAGGGAAGCAAAAGGAAAAAATGACAAAAGGGAGTTGTAGGTGATGTCATGTCATTCAGCTTCTCTCTCTTCTCTGGGCTAGGGGATGGAGTAGGAATTCATGGGCTACCAACTTCCTAGCCCGGTCAATGGAAGATCTCAACCTCATCTTAGAGTCCCTTATCACTAGAGTGTTGAGAGTTCTTGAGAGATGTCACATACGTGGAATAATGTGCTTCATAGAGCAAGATGAAAAGACTAACTTTCTCCACATCTTGCTTTTCTTTAGGGCTTGGAAAAGCACACAGTACGTGTTCTCTCTCTCTCTCTCTCTCTCTCTTTCTCGTCTCTGTCTCTCTCTCATATTGCATGAATATAAACATGATTTTAAAAAGTGACTAGTGAGTAAAGTTGAGGGGAGTGGGAATTTCTGTTCACTGACAACCAGTAGTCCACAAGACTATAGTTTTTTTCTTAATTGAACAATTATTTTGACATATAGGTACAAAAAAATTAATAAGGCAGGTCCATTCATTTGTCTATTCATTCAAGAAGTAGTCATTTATCGAGTGACTTCTGTTTAAAAGACATGGCTGTAGACCAAGAAAACACAGTGGTGGGTCTTAGCTCTACATGACTTGATAATCTAGTGCGAGAAATACTCTAAAATAAGAGAATGGACAAATACATAAGCCAAATTATTTCCTATTAAATTATGAAAGGAAATGGCTAAGGGTCTGATCTCAAGGCAGTAAAAAATATTTCTGTCTCCATGAAAGTCTTTATGTTGTTTGATCTACTTTTCTTCTCCTCATCTATTTAATTATTCTCCAGTTTCTTTTGTTTTACTCTCAAAACTCCTAACATATTATCCTACACTTAGTAGGTATAAAAGTGCACGCTACCACAAATGACAAGTACTTGTTGAGCACTTTCTATGCGTTGGTCACTGTAAATGAGCTCCTTCTATACGCCACATTGTGCTATGAGCCTAATAGAATAACTAACGTTTACTGGGTACGGTTTATGGGGTAGCCATTTTCATGTAATATTTATTCACTTACTCTTCACAACATCCTTGTGTTAGGGTTTTTCAGAGATACAGAAACAGTAAGATAGATACAGATGTAGATAGATATAGATGATATAGATGATAGATGTAGATGTAGATAGAGCTAGAGATAGAGAGATAGAGATAGAGATAGAGACAGAGAGATAGAAATAGAGATATAACCGGGGGTGCCAAAAAAATTGTACACACTTTAAGAGATGTTATCTATTTATTACTTTTCAAAGTTGAATTATGGTAGCAATGTGTAGTCTGACGTTCACTCAAGATATGGCATTAATCAAATGAATGCTAGTGTCACTCAATGTATTACAATTTTAATAGTTTTTTCCTTTCTTAAAATGTGTATACGTTGTTTTGGCACCCTCTGTAGATATAGATGATATATAGATATAGATACAGATACAGATACAGATACAGATACAGATATAGATATAGATATAGATATAGATATAGATATAGATATAGATATAGATACATGATCATGGAGGCTGAGAAATCACATGATCTACTAGCTGCAAGCTGGTGACCCAGAAATACCCGCGATGTAATTCAATCCAAGTTCAAAGGCCTGAGAAGTGGGATGAGGGGCTGCTTGCTCAAGTCCTGTTGTACGTCTAAAGGCCTGAGAACCAGGAGTACCAATGTCCATGGGCAGGAGAACAATGGATTTTCTTTTTTTTCTGAGAGAACAAATTTGCCCTTCCTCTTTACTGAGTCTACAGATTCAAATGCTAATGTTTTCTGGAGCCGCCGCTGTCACAGACACACCCAGAAATAATGTTTTACCATCTATCTTGGCATCTCTGAGCCCAGTAAAGTTGACACATAACATCAACCGTCACAATTTCTATGTGGAATCATAGATTAAGTAATTTTTTCAAGCTTATATAACTGGCAAGTATCTGGAATCAGATGTACTCCCAGCTGCCCTGACTTGGTGGTGTATATTCATAACCACTATGCTAGTGGGTTCATAACATAGTCTAAAAATACATTAGAACATATCAGAATGCATTGCATACATAAAATACAATATTATTTAAGGAAGTTTTTCAGTTATAGCACACATCTATAGATACGTAATAAGTAAATGTGTACAGAGTCACAATATAAGATTCATTCCTTATGTGCATCTTGCTCAAAAAAACTCCGAAACATGGCAACTAAACCATAGGAGCCCCTAACACATTAGTGTACAGGAATCTACTCTTCACACCAGAGGTGTCTGCTATTTAAAATGGACTTTGAGGAGAAGGCAATACTCCTTCTGGAAACTGCAGTGCAGATCAAGGAAACAATATATCTGTGGGTTCCCCACCTCCCTGTCCCCAAACCTGGAAGTCTGACTGCACAAATGCCACACAGAAAAGAGGGTCTCCCGAGAATCATTTTTTTGTTGTTGTTTGTTTGGTTTGTGGTTTTCTTTTTAAATAACTTCTGCTTTTATATCTGTTAATGATCTCCTACTTTCTTTTCTTTTTTTTTTTTGTTTCATTTGCCTTTTTTACTCTAACCTCTAAAGTTAAATGTTTTGTTCCTTTACTTTTGATATATTTCATTTTGCAATAAAAATCCCTAAAAATAAAATTTTAAAAAAAATTTAAAAGTGGATGCATTGCGGCTGGGAGGTAGGGGAAATAGAGAGAGGTTGGTCAAAGGGTATAAACCTTCAGTTATAAGATGAGTAAGGTATGAGAATCTAATATATAACACAGTGACTACAGTTGATAACACTGTATTGTATAATTGAAATTTGCTATGAGAGTAGAACTTAAATGTTCTCACACACACAAAAATGGGTCAATATGTGGGATGATAGATGTGTTAGTTAACTGAATGGGAAGAATCCTTTCACGACATGTATGTATATCAAATTGCACTTTAAATATCTTATAATTTCTTTGTCAGTTATGTATCAATCAAGCTGGGGGAAAAGTAGGTGCATTTTCTGTGGTTTATGAGCTTTTGGTGTCAAAGACAGCTGAGTTCATCTGCCCAAGCTGTAGGCAAGGATGCTGGACATAATTGGAAAGTCCTATGTTTCCCCAATGAAAATGGGAATAATCATATTTTCTTTGTAGGGAGGGTTATTGTGAACATTACAGGAGATGTCAGATGTGAATTCCTTGACATACTGCTAGTACTTAGCAAATATCCCGAGTGCCTCTGCTTCTCCCAAACCCCCACAATTTATACTCTATAGGCCTTGGACCCTGCTCAGAGAAATTCCTAAAGATTCCATGAGTCGGCTGTGTGACCCCCAGCTGTTCGGCACACTTACCATTCCCAACCGTTTGCTTAGCTATGATGCTTGAGGAGAAGCACAGAATCTGTTCTTTTCGGGACTATGTAATGGAGCAACCACTGAGGTAGCCAGGAGCCAGATCTGCAAAATACCCCCCCAGGTCTTACTCAAAGAACAAGGGAATGAATAGGAAATATTTTGGGTAAAAGCGGAGCCAGGCTTCTCCAGGTCTCTTCCCATCAGTAGAGTTTTAGAAGGTGAAGTTGTTATGACAAGTCACATTTTGATAGGATTCATGGAGATTCCTTAAGTTTAAGGGTCTTTAAAGTGTGGAAGATTGTAGAAACTGCCACCTAGACTACACCCACGTGAGAACTTCGGAACCTGTATTTTTCCAGTTCTGCAAGGACTTTTGCTCTGAAATGACAAAACAGATGCTCCTTGCAGCTGGTTTCACCTATTAGCTCTTTAATCTATCCTAGAAGAGAGCTCTACTCTGTAATAGCAATGTGTTCAATCTGGGTAGATGTGCAAGATGCAGGCCCGACAGCGTTGAATCGCAGAGGAAATACCAGATACCAATTCTCTTTCTTTACTTCAATGAATTTTCTCTCCTCTTGCCCTGCTCCAAGCTCTTACCACTCTTGCCCTCACCCCACCCCCTACCATTACCACCTTTGTAGTTGAGGGCATGGATGGAGATACGTTTCCAACTACTTAGTTTCAATCAATCCCCAGCTTTCTTTAGATATTGAAAGACTCCTTTTATGTTGTTTTCTTTAGCAACATTTGCTTTTATTTGACTCACTGTTCCAATAATTGGGAAATGGAATCTTCACTGAGAACGTGGAAGTGAATAGGACCTAATAGTTTCAATTCAGCTAGAGCTATGGGAAACGTACGAGGGTTACAACCCTTGTCAGAGCGAGACACTTGCTTTTATGAAGAGCATATATTTGAACAATTGCAACTAAATACAGTCGTCCTAACCCCTGCTCCCATAAACAATGATTGTAAATGGTAACCTTTCAAAGAAAAAGAAAAAGGAAAGATTCTTAGATGTGGTGTTGAGTAGGTTGAATTGCCTTTTTTCAGATGTGTGTGTATGTGTATAAAATTATACATAATTTTTATATATATAATTTTTTATATATCCTATGTTTTTTAAAAATCTTCTCTTCCTAGTTTACTCATAAAATTTACCATTACTAACCTTCAATCTTAACTCATTTATTTTCCTTCACATCAGCTCTCTGATGCCCTGGTTAAGAAAACAAACATTCACCTTCAGCCATAGGCATCAACAGAAGCAAATACCAATGAAAACATGTCTAAAAGTCAACTGAAGGACAAAGAGAGCAGATTGGAATTCCTTGTGGCTCACCTCCTGGTTTCTTTCAGGCCCCGGGCAAATGAGCATGTGCTAACTTGTATGGTTGACTAAATGGTATGCTTAGACCCCCAATTTGCATCTCTGTTTGGGTTCAAAAGTGGGTCTCTGAGCCAGTTTTCCTTGGATCCTCTGGTATTTCGCACTCATAATTTTAACCCCTTTGGGAATGCAGCTCACCAGGGTACATCTTAATGTAGGAAGAAATAATTGGCTGAGCCCCATTCTTCCTTTAATGCGGGATACAGCCAGCTGGTGCAGATGTGATGGGATAAAGTAGGGGAGAGGAAGGGATGGGGGAAAAAGGAGAGAGTTTCCAAGGCACTCATACGGAAGGCATACGGTAGCTTGCCCCACTCTGCTCCACTTCTAAGGGAAGAAACTCGCCGTACTTGAAGCCCTCCCTAGCTTTGCATCCTCCTTTCTGCCCCCAGTCCTGCATGGGTAAGTGGAGTTAAAGGCAAACTGAAGAGCTTTATATACCATACATTTCTATGTGCCTCAATTTCCATACCTGTGAAATGGAAATCAGATACTTGGATTATAAGAAGGTTATAGTGGTGGTATTTTGAGATTATTTAAGGTCCAGAAGTGGAAAATAAATTTCATCTTGTATACTGTGCTGAGAAAGCTTCTGAGGCAGAAGGTCCTTGCAAAGAATGCTGGGATCAGGACATAATAACTGCTATGGGGGTGGGGGGTGGCACAGGTGGCCCCTTTAGTCCCTCGGATCTAGTTCACCCCTGCCATTTAATTGATGAGGAAATTAAAACCCAGAAAGTTGAAGCAGCTTGCTATGTTAGACTGTCAAAGTGAAGTGTTCTGCAAAGGTGAGGCCTCTGCACATTTATGCAACTAATGAGGATTTTATTAGGGTGCTGTTTCAGTCTTTGCTTAGGAGAAAATTGAGCTGAGTAAATAATACTTTGGTGAGTGTATTAGTTTGGTTGCAAGTGTCAGGAACCTAACCTTCACAAGCGATTGACTAGCACAGTCATTTATCAACTTATGCAGTTATGGCAGAGTTGAACAACGAAACAAGAACAAGGGGAGCGGTCCAGTTGAGCCTTAGGGATAACTGGAATCAGGGGTGTGGATGCTATAGACCCTCCCTCCAAGTTTCACAGCTCTATCAGTCTGCATTTCACCTTTATTTTTATTATTATTTTTTCACCACATATATTGTTTCTGAGGAGGCTTATTTAAAAAAAAAAAAAAAAAAAAAATCATTTTTTTTTCTTTGGCCACAAGAGGGAGACTGTATCACCCTGTCTGTGCTCTGAGATTCAAAATCTAAGGAAAGTGCAGGGATTGGTCCAGTCTGGGGAAGAGGGTGAGGCTATAAAAAAAAACAGGGCAGCTTCCATCAGGAGCATATGGATGGAGTAGAGTAGGATCTGGTTCCAGAAAAAGAGTTTTCCCGGACAGAAAACTACTGTGATGGAGTCATTTAAAATACGTATCTAATCACATAAATACAACCACAGGTCCACTCGAAGCCACAGACTTCTCTCTTTTATTGTGAATTAAGAGAGATGGATCTGAGGTTGCCACCATCAATCTCAGCTGCCACACTGTACTGGGATATATATTTTTCATAGGATACATCTTCTCGGTCTAAGGAAACTACTTCCTCTGGTGCTCAACTGAGAACAGAGAAAAGGCTTTGGACCTGCTTTGGTCCATCTACCATGAAGATAGTGAGTGAGTCTCCCACATGCTGCCTTTGTTTTGTTTGTTTGTTTTTTTTCCTTTTTTTCCACCAGGTCATTTAACCTGATAGGGTCATCACTTAGTGCTCTGACAAGAATCTCCAAGTACTATGGTGCCCCTCTCACTCTGGCCACTACAGCCGAGTTTACAAAGTTGGGCTGCAAGTTCCAGGGCAGACATCTTCATCTTCTCTTTTATTTCTGGGGCATCATATAAATGGCAGAGTTTCTCAGCTTGACAAGCTAATAAGTCACTTGTATCCTTCAGTACTCTTAGTAATTCAACAAACCATTTAACCACATGCTAAATGGGAAGACTGCAAACAGCCCAAGCGTCCTGGGTGGCTACAAGGGCGGTTGAGGTAACATGAAAAAAAAGGCCCGAAGCTTCTCTGAAGGCGGTTTTGATGTTCTAGCTAGTCTTACTGAGATTAGAAATACAAGGTATCACAATTGTAGGAAAAGTATTTTGATTGCCTCTAAAGTATAGCACTTTATAAATCAGTAAATCATGGTTATGTTCCTGGAGAACGGAGGCTTTCCAAATAAAATAAAATGTCTCAGAACTTAATTGTATTTTTCTTCTAATAAATAACAATAACCTTTTTTTTTTTTTTTTTTTGGCCCACAGACACGGCTGAATGCAAATGAAGGCAGTGTTTTCATACTCATAGTGGGGTTTTAGGTTTAACTGTAACATAGATTTAACTCGTCCAAGGAGTATAGAAGGGGGATAATATTTATTATATACTTTTGCCAGGGGCCTTGTTTCATTCTCTATCTGAAGTGGAGCTATGTACCCATAACATTGAAAGAAAAGAAAACATTCCCACTGTGGAAAGCTAGAAGCTCCTTTCTACAAGGAGATTAAAATAATGAATATACTGTACAAATATTGCTCATTGAGAAGTTAACACTTAGATGGCAACCTGCATGTACTAGGCAGGATATTTACAGACTATTAAAAAAATTCTCATGGCAATCCTCTGTGCTAGATTTATCTACATTAGAAATTTGAAAACTGAGATTTCACTACATTATTTGACACATTCAAGGTCACACAGATATTAATCAGAGTGGCTCGGGTCTGTCTGACTCTTGTAACTTACATATTCCCTGTTGCACCACTCTGCTTCTATTTTATTTTGGCAATAATGATTCAGGAATGAATGAAACATGTTCAGCCCTACTGGATGCTGTCGGCCATTCACATTATGTCTTCAAGTTTCCAAGAGAGATGACTATAGACGGGATTAAAAAAAAATCCCCTTTCAACTTCACGTATTTATGAATGTGTCAATGAATACTTTAAGAATGTATCTATCAATATCAAATGTGGTTTTTAGCAGAAACCTTGAAAAAAATTGCAGAATTATCCTCTGAAATATTGCTGCTATTATTTTTTAAAATTGCAAGAAAATGTTCTGCCATTTCAGACCATTTATCTCTGTTAACAAGACACTTTTTTAGTTGGATAGATAATATACACCCATCTGGTCTGCAGTTTCATTTACTCTGGTAATAATAACTAAAGGCATTTCTCCATTGCTTGGCATTGTCCAGGCCAGTTGTTTGCCTTTCCTGCGGTTGATGTGGGATGCAGAAAGCAAGAAGAAACTGGGAGCTGGTTATAATACACAGACCAGCTATTTATAATGTCATTTCAGTGTTGAGGAGGGGACAGTGCCAAAGTGTTAATGAAAGCAGAACCTTATTTAAAACACCCTTGACCATTCAGGAACGATATAGAAAAATGCCACAAAATATTTTGGTGTTTTTACTAGACACTATCCTATTCTTTTATTTTCTAATTCATGAAGTTCTCTAATACGCTGTCTATACATTTGCAAATATTCATGCAATTCCAATTTTTTTTTGCCTGAGTTATACAGGAAAGGTAAAAAAAAAAAAAAAATTACAAAATACAAGAGCAACTTTTCACTTGGCTTTAGTTCTGTTTACCACAAAATGAAAAGTGAAACACAGACAATATTCTGAAAACTTCAAGGTAAAGAAAAAGCATTTGCTTTAATCTTAAGGTTCAGTAAAGACTATTCTTCCATATCTGCATAGTTGCTTTGTTTCTCCAGTTTCTCTTCTATATACACAGGTTGGCATGTTGGCATAGATTTTGCCTAGGAATTCTAGAAGGTACTTAAAAAAAAAAAATTGTAAGAAAGGATGAATTTTGATCCTGAAACTGCAAGCTGCAACTTTCCCCATTCACTTTTGTTTCCATCTCTTCTTATGTTTTCTGTCAATTTCATAGTTTTCCTTTTTCCTCATTATTCCTAAAGCTGCCTGACCCTTTGTTAATTGGTTTCATTGAATTCAGTCTATCAAAATATAGTTGAATGCAGGGAAATTTATGTTTGGTTTCAGTTTGACTTGTTTTCTATTTAACAAGCTGTTTGTGCTTTGCAGCAATATAGCTCAGTAGTGTGCTTATTCCAGGCATTTCTTGGCAGGTAAACAGACCTGCCTTCTTCCACTCTTTGGCTGGTAGCAGAGTCTCTGCACCCCAGTAACCATCCAGGCTGGGGAGGGGGCAGGAAGGTGGAGATCAAACAAAGGGTTATTTTGAAAATGATGCATAACTATTTCCTTGCTTAATTCAAGAGGTGATTCAAACAAATTAAACAGGTTAACAAAATTCAACTAGTAGGGGCTTTTGCTCAAAGCAGTTTATTTGTGTAGAAAAGGCTTCTTAGTACTATGCGTTAAAGGCAGTGGATAAAGCATTCCTTCTTTTTCAGTTATCTGCAGTGGTTTAAAAGAATACCCAAATGAAAACACATCATTCTTATTTCTCTCTCCAAAATGCTGATAATTTAATTATTTTTAGATATTGAGCTAAAGTGTCATTTTTTTTTTTTTATGAAAGCATTATTGAGTAGCCATACAATAGCAGCATATGTTTAAGGCGTGCAATTTTATGTTTTGACATATATTTATAGTGTTAGTCCTTAACTTAAAAAAAAATACTTTTTCATCCTTATTTAACATTGGCTAATGCTTATTATAATTAGGCAAAGCTATATATATTTATATAAACTAAACTTTAAAGTAGAACCCAGAATTGGAAGTTAGTAGATTAGAGATGATGTCATAAGATGCTTTCATTTTACAGATGAGGAAACTGAGGATCAAAGAAATGAAGTCTTTTGTTCAAGGTCAAAGATTAAATGTGCTACAGCTCAGGCAGGTCTCCTGATTTTCAGTTCTGTGACAGTTACTGATACATTCATTTGTCACTTTCTCTACTGATAGTAAGAAAAAATCTATATTTTATATTTATATTTTAATATTTACTGTATATGTAAAATATAAAAGGAAAATAATAATATTTTCTCAATGTTATGTTAAAGCCTGATTGGAATGCAAATTATCTTCTAAATTTATGAGGAAGTAAATAAGCAAGAAGACCTCAAATCTCCCTTGAATTTGTGAATTTGTGTGTGTGTGTGTGTGTGTGTGTGTGTGTGTGTGTGTGTAGGATACTTTCCAAGAAATAAGACCATTAGATACCCATATAGATATTGGCAGGAACATAAAGAAATATTTATCAGGTAGGACATTTTTTTTCTTTTGTTATTTAATAAACTCGTGCTGATCAAGTTAAAAATACAAAATTCTCCATGAAGCAAACCAACACATGAATGCACCATGAGGACCCAGTGTCCCTACTTCTCTTTTTCATTCTTGTTCTGAAATGTTACTGGATTATTTGCCAGGTTTTCCTGTTGACCCTTCCTCTTGGGAGAGGGTCCTTCGGCTTGGGTGGTCACTTGAAGTCTTAAAATCAAAATTAGGGCTTTTCATAGTTAACTATGAAGTAAGTACTCTTTTTTAAAAAGCACAAAAAAGGAGGAAGAAAAGGTCGGCATGTTCAATATCCCTTTTCTGGCTAAAAATGTGCTGTAATGTCTGAATGTCAGAAACCTGAACAACTGAAGAAGCACGTAATATCTTAAGATAGAAATTTTCAATCTCTGACGTCAAACAAGTAGTCATGAACTCAGAGGATCAAAACGTTTGAGTGTTGTAAACTAATTTATTTTTATATTGTATTTTATAGCACACAAAATTGTTTTTTTGTCTTTTAATTTTTAACTTCAATCTTTATAATAATTCCTTATAGCTAACATTGATATGCTGTCAAAGCCCTACATATTCAAGGAAACACTGTGAATGCTCAGATATATTAAAGCTAGGAAACAATGATGCAAAGTAGTTTGAGAAAGTATTTGAGGTAAGAAAAAACATAATCAGTTATACATACAAAATATATTTTATAATACCACTGGAACATGGCATTATCTCAAACTTCTCCGTTCCTGGTGTATCGTTTTGTGAGTTCCCTGAATGCAGAGACCTTGGCTTTTTTCTTTACTGTTGTATCCATAGAGCCTGGTACTTTGCCTGACTTAGGTCCTCAAATGCTGTTAGTTAAATGAACGGTCAGATTAAATATTTTCCAGGCCACTTTTAACCTGTTATGACTTAATTGGAAGATGCAACCCCTAGGGAGAATAATATATGGAACTCAGTCTGCCCAGTGTTTTGTCTACCCACTTTCTTACTGCACAAATATTAATTGAATACATTCTGTGTCCATGGAATGTTCTAGATATTGGTGTACAACCATAAACAAGACAAACGAAATCCCAGCAGATTTAGAGACGAACAAATTTACAAATAATTCCAGATAGCACTACATAAAAATTAAAATAAAATAATGAAATGGAAAGAGGGAGGGGGAGTGTGGGTCAGGAGGATGGTCAGGGGCAGCCTGCCTCTGAAGGTCACATCTGAGTTGACATTTGAATGATGAGAAGGCAGCCGTCATCCGAGGAACAAGGAGAAGGTTCGTGTGGCTGGAGTGGAGTGGGGGAAGGGAGAGTCACAGGAGGCGAGGCTGGAAAGGTGGACAAAGGGCCAAGACATGGCAGGCCTTTGGAGTCTGCCACCTATTTGCCTTTTTCTTTCAGCTTTAAATGAGGCTTCTTTCATTAAATACCAGAGCTACTGATATTTTTTTGTAAATGTCTACTTTATAAAGATAGGATATTAAGTACAGAACAAACAAAATAGCTTCTTGAGGAATTATGATATTATGGGACGTATTAGAAGAACTTGTTACAATAATGTTCCATATAATGGGGGGTGGGGGTGAGGGCGGTGTTTAAGACTTCTCACAATGAGAAAAGATTTGCTTTACAACAAGGGTTGGCAAACTTTTTGTTTTTGTTTTTTTGTTTAAGGGTAAGATGGTTCATATTTTAGAGTTTGAAGGCCAAGAGGTAAAAATCTAAGAGATTAAGTATGTTTTTACATAATGTGTGTGTGTGTGTGTGTGTGTGTGTGTGTGTGGTAATTACAAATAACGTGAAGTTTCCCATTTTGACCATTTTTGAGAATACAGTTCTTTACCTACTTATATTGTAACCATTAAAAAACGTAAAAATCATTCTTAGCTCATAGGCCTTGTAAAAACAGCCAGTGGGTCAGAGTTAGCTGTAGGCCATCATCTGCCAACACCTGGCTTACAGGAACCTAAGAAACACACTTTTCAACAGAGTAATTGACATTGACCAAAAGGTATGACCTGTTCTGAACCCAAATAACTTTTTTGTTTAAGCTATAATGTGGTCAAATGTGATATGATCATTTTTTATTGAACACAGATTCTGTTCATTTTGTTCTTGCCAGTTCAAGAAATATCGTCGCATGAAGTTCACAGCATAAATGCGGGCAAATGGCGTTGATACCTGTGATGGTTAAATTTGATGTGTCAAGTTGGCTAGGTTATAGTACCTGTGGTTTGGTCAAGCTGTCATCTAGATGTCGTTGTGGAGATATGTGGCTGATGTGGTTAACATCTATAATCAGAGGGAACAGCAAATGATGTGAGTGGGCTTCACCTATGCAGTCAAAGGCCTTTAGCACAAACAAGTTTTGGACAAGAAGGAATCTGCTTCAAAATAGTAACATAAAAAAATCCTGCCTGAGTTTTCATCCTGTCAGCTTGCCCTACAGATATCAGACCTGCCAGCTTTCATTATAGTGTGAACCAATTTCTTAAAATAAGTCATATATGTCTATCTATCTATCTATCTATCTATCTATCTATCTATCTATCTATCTATCATCTATCTATCTATCTATCTATCTATCTATCTATCTATCTATCTATCTATCATCTATCATCCATCTAGTCTTCTGTTTGTTCTATTTGTCTGTGCTCTGGAGTACCTTGGCTCATACAATGCCCTTAGTATTTTTTTGACTCTGGGATTAAAAGTTGATGTGACTTTTTGGAATAAGATCCTACTGCTTAGTTTTTAGTTTCCACGCTTTAAGCTTTGTTATCAAAGACGACACAGACTTGGTCTATAGGTTAGAAAAGTCTCTGGTACTGAATTTAGAAAGCAGCCAAGAATTTGGAGAGTGACAACCCTAAGATTTGTTTTCAAATCTTACATATCACCTCTTTGAAAAAGCCCTCCGGTCTATAAGTAGAATGTACAATTGTTGAGCAATTGGTTTCACTCTGTATGCAAGTCTTGATTTGCATGTTCCCTCCTTTGGCCTTGTAAATAATCCAAACAAATCCTCCAAGTATAGTTTATGGGAGTCCCTACTCTCAATTAGTAATGGAATGCCATAAAGTGGCTGTGTCTGTTACAGAGAGAACTCCTCTCTCCTCATTAACTCATCGCTTCAGAGAACTCAGTGCCTAGGGGAACCCTCCTCTTGTATCAGGGTTTCAGGCTGTGTGATTTTTTTTTTTCCTCAAGAATTGAATGATTGTGCTAGTGGGGAAATAGCATCATCTGTGACAGATAACTTCTTTATTGGGGAAGATGAGTAACAATGACTGCAGCACTGATATCATACTTAAAAACCTAAGGGGGTAGGAAGGTGATAGTGGGTATCGTCCAACACCTGTCCATAAAGCTGGTGATTCATCACACCCAGACAATTCTGTGGGAATAATACATTCATTGTGTCATGGCTGCCGAATCTTCCCAAGTTTAATAGCTGCTACAGATCCATGGTGCAGTAGAAGCCTCTGAATTAAGATGATTCAGTAGGTTCCAATTCATCCTAAATAAGTGGCTGTCTAGATAAATGAAGTTCATCAAATTGCAATGAATACCATATAACAACCTTGCTGGGACTGCATGCCCCTGGGACACGGACCGTGTCTAACTGTGTGCTCTGCAGTGTCTCCTGTGCTAGCGCTTTGCAGTCTGTGTTCAATAATAACAATATGACAGTGTGTTGCCCTGAGTCATTTTATTTTTTAACAGCAAAGTTAATGCTTTAACTACATCAATTAAGTCACTTAAACTCAACCGGTTAATGAAATGCCCTTATGGAATGCAGCCTTAGAATCATTTTTCGAAAGCAGCAAGCAACAAAAACAACCCCAAAAATCAGTATAAATTATATCTCATTCAATTTACTTAAAAAGAAGACAATTCAGATTTAAGTTTTATTTTAATTAATGATCTATGCTGAGGAGGTTGCCTCAGCCATACAGGGTACTCTTTGTCTCGTTAACTGTTTTCTCTGACACACTGGGGACACCAGACCGGGGACACAGCGTGGTGAGAGGAGCTGAATTGTTGGAAAGTGACTCTGGGGACTTATTCTGGAATGTTTGGACACTGAGCTAATGGGACCAGCTCCCTTTCCCAAGCATGAGGGACTGTGCTTAAGTTTATCTTTCATGGGACAGGGATTCCTTCGTTCCTGCAGAGGAACTGTAAATTCTCACGGTGCTAGAAACTCCAGGGGCAGACAATACTTAAAACAGCGGGGACCCCCATCTAGATCATCTGGTAGCGAGAAGCCTATGTATCCTCCTAGATAGAACTGCTTTCTCACACCTGCCCAGTGTGGAGAATGGCATGGTCCCTTCCCTGGAACGCAGACCCACACTGCTTGCATAGCCATATTCTGGTCCTGGCCGAACTCTATAGAATGACGGAAAGATCAGGTGAACTGTTGTCTCCCCTATCTAGCTGACCCTTGGCTGATGTAAAGTTTCCCCATTCTCCAAAAATGCCTACGCCTTAACCTCTATCATGTGACATTGTGGAATTCCTCGTGAACTCTACTGGCAAGGTGCAGCTGACCTGGATGGACTCGCCTTGAGCAACACAATCTAAGCTGGCCTTTTGAGCTTTTGAGCCCTCATTTCTAGAAATTGCTTCTGTCCTCAGAGCCCAGCAGTTTTGTTTCTTCGAGATGAAGTGTGCCCTTGGCACCAGCTGGGATCATCTTTGGTCTAATGGACTTCTAGCCAGTGTTGTGTGGCTTTGCCACATAGGGCTGATTGTGAAAATAGTCATCCAAAATATTCCTTCTAGAACTCGCCCTCACTGTGCTTTACCACGTATGTGGAGCACAGCTCTGCTGCAGTTTCTCCCTCACTGGTTTTCCCTGCTGTGATGGGCTTTGCAGCCCTTTTGTTTTGCTACCCTGGGGTTACTCATGAGCCCATGACTAAGACTGTTTCCTTTCTTTTTTTTTTTTCTTTCTTTTCTATTAAAGTAACACTGGTAATTTTGTAAGACTACATAAATTTCAGTAACTTGGTATCTGTCAACTCTATTGCCTGCTCACCAACAAAAGTTGAGTTTCCTTCTGTTACCACATATTTGACCCCCTTTACTCATTTCATCCTACCTCCATCTCCCTTTCCTTCCAGTAACCACCATTCTGCTGTCTGTATCTATGAGTTTGTTTGCTTTGTTTCGTTTGTTACTTTTTTGTTTTATATTCCACATAAGAGTAAAATCATACGGTGGTGTCCTTTTCCATCTGACTTATTTCTCTTACCATAATACTCTCAAGATTTATCCATGATGTTTCAAATGGCAGTATTTCATACTTTTTATGGCTGAGTAATAGTTCGTTGTGTGTGTGTGTTTGTGTGTGTGTGTGTGTGTGTGTGTGTGTGATGAATGTGGTTGAGTTATACCCAAGACCAGGTAAGAAAAGGCAACATTTTGTCTGTGCAATAACCTCTAAGGGACAAGCAGGAAACAAGTTATGATGGAAAGAGTATGTGAATAGTGGGAAAATCTTAGAGATTATTTGGCTCAGATGTGCTTCTTAAACCAAAGAGGACAAAATCCTCGATGACTATAACAAGGAGACCTCCAAGATACTCAGGAACCACCACAAGTTATTCACAGGACACTCCTTACCTTACCCAGCTTTGTGAGCTAAGATTTCAGGGCACAACAGAAAAAAAAAATCAGGGAGAGAAATAAATATTTTGTTGATGAGCTTCATGAATTACGATGGAACTTCAAGATATTGCAGTCCTAGAGGTTGAGAATCTTTGTACTATGCATATTAGCACTAAAATCAGGAAATAAATCACCTTTGAAGCAAACCATATAGACTAAGAAATACAGAAGCAAACCATATAGATTAAGGCTAATGGATTAAAATAAAGTTGTGTTCAAAAAAAGGCAGAGACACCATCAAAGGCATTTCTTTCTGTGGGGACAGAGCCCCAAAAAGCAGTTTCCAGGCTCTCGGCCTCACATAGACAGGTGCTGGCTCAGGTAGTAAATGTCCATCTACTGTGATTGGATGGCCATCAGCTGTGGGTAGTTGGCCATCAGCTGTAACCAGTGAGCCATTGACCACTAATATAACTGCTGTGGCTATGCTAGCAGCAAATGGGAGCTAGCAAGAAGGTGGTGGCTGAGCCTGCAAGCGGCGCAGTGAGGGTTGAGAATTGTGTGGCTCCTGTTTCCTGTTTCTCCAACCCAGTCGCCAGCGAGAATATAGTGGTATGACTCCCCTATTTATGGCTCCGTGGGTGTTCCTTTTTGGCCTCACCATATCCTGTGTTCTTGTGCGGGGAGCGGGAGCAGAGACCCTGCACGACACTTTCTTTCTCTCTTTCTTTTTTATTGGGGAATATTGGGGAACAGTGTGTTTCTCCAGGGCCCATCAGCTCCAAGTTGTTGTCCTTCAATCTAGTTGTGGAGGGCTCAGCTCAGCTCCAAGTCCAGTTGCCGTTTTCAATCTTTAGTTGCAGGGAGCACGGCCCACCATCCCATGGGGGAATTGAATCGGCAAACCGGCAACCTTGTTGTTGAGAGTGCGTGATCTAACCAACTGAGCAACCCGGCTGCCCCTCCAGAAGCTCAGCGGCAACTCATTATCTTTAATCTAGTTGGGAAGGGCGCAGCTCACTGGCCCATGTGGGAATTGAACTGGCAACCCTGTTGTTCAGTGTTCATGCTCTAACCAACTGAGCCATCCGGCCGCCCCTCAAAGACATTTCTAGATAAGGGACTATCTTATGCCCATGGAAGTGTCAGAGACTGAGGTGAACCAATATTCTGCCTTGACTTTGTATTCATTCAGTGCAAATTTACAGACCAAGCAGGAAGATTATATAGCAAAGTAATTAAGAGACAGGTTTATGAGTCAAACTGGGTTTGTATCATGGTTGCATGGCTTATTAGCTGTATCAGCCAGCTATTACAATAATACTGAGTAACAAATCACTTTCAAACTCAGAAGCATAAAAACACTAGAATATTTTATTCATTCAAGTTTCTGTGGGGCAACTAGGGTTTAGTTCATGTAGACTGGGACCTGGGTTTGCCTCTGGATTATGACTTCTGAAAAATTTACAAAAGGAAATCAGTGTTACCTTGTGAGTAATGGATGGTCTCAATGTGCAATTTCCTTCCGTTTGTTTCGTAGCTTTGTGTTTCTCTCCTTAGTAGTCATACTAATTGTGAGCAATTTTCAGTTTTTCCCATTTTTTTTCCAAGTTGTTTGTCTTATTTGATTCAAACACTAATTTGGTATCAGGCCTCTGAGTTTCAATTTCAAACTTTTAGCTCCACTTAGTGGGTATCAAGACGTGCTTGTGTATGTTAGTAGGACTTAATAATGGAACATATGTTCACAATGTCCACATTACTCCCTTGAGGAACATGCTCAACTGATGGGTATCTAACTGACATTGTCCATATTATTCTTAGTTGGCCACATAACAATGACTTTATAATCCAGTTTCCTACAGCTGTAGATCGGCTCGAATCAGGCAGACAAGTATCCCTTTTTTGAGAGAAAGGAAAATGCATAACTTCAGATTGAATCTTGTTTCTTCAATTTGCTAGCTGTGTGTCTTTGGGAAAGTTAGCTAACTTTTCTGAACTTCAGTTTTTGTTTCCCAGTGGATAAAGCAATTCTTACCTTGGAAGGTGCTTTGCAAGCATTGGAGAAAATGCATATTAATGTTGAACCCTTGTTGTTATCCATTCTGCTCTAAACAGGATTTCTTTTTCCCCCTATTGCTTGAACAAGAGGGTCTTGTTCCTTCCTATCTCAGGGTCTTTTTTATGCTCTTAACTACTTATGCTCGCCACTAACAACATTTATTCATTCATTTATGCAGCAGATATTTATTGAGTCCTTTCTCTGTGCTAAACGTTGTTCTGGGAGCTAGGGATATATCAATGTGCAAGGTAAACAAGAATTAGTTCCTTCTTAAAACTTACATTCTAGTTAGAAGGAATGGTCTTAAATTAGCATGTTAGATGGTTATAAACACTAAATTAGATGGATCTTGAGATTATAATGCTAAACAAAATAAGTCAGACAGAAAAAGCAGAGAACCGTATGATTTCACTGATATGTGGTATATAAACCAAAAACAACAAAAGAACAAGACAAGCAAATGAGAAACAAAAATTCATAGACACAGACAACAGTTTAGTGGTTACCAGAGGGTAAAGGGGGAGGGAGGTGGTAGATGAGGATAAAAGGGATCAAATATATGGTGATGGAAGGACAACTGACTCTGGGTGATGAACACACAATGGGATTTATAGATGATGTAATACAGAATTGTATACTTGAAATCTATGTAACTTTACTAACGATTGTCACCCCAATAAACTTCAATAAAAGAAAAATAAGACTAAATTACCGTGTTTTGCTGTATATAATGTGCTCCTGTGTATAATACACACCGCATGTTTTTGGCCCAAACTTTCAGGGAAAATACCTTTTGTTTTAGTTTTTCAATTCAAATTTTTATTTGTTTATATTTAGATACTTGTTTTTTGTATCATAAAGTAATTTTAGCATTTATTTTTTAACATATAGAACAAGAATTTTTATGTAACGAATAATTACAAAACACAAGAACTGATACAAGGTACTAGAAGTTTTATGTACCAGTAGCAAATTTATGATATTTACGCATCACAGAAGGCCAAGAACTCTTCATGTTGCAAGTTTGTCATAAATTCAACAAAAACGATTATCATATTCCAGGTATTGTTTTGCATACGGATATCATTACTGATTTCTAGAGTTACACTTTTAACACATAAGCATAAATCAAAGAATTAAAAACATTTATATAGATATAGAATTAGTACTACCCATGTATAATGCACATCCTTATTTTTCCCTCACAAATTGGAGCGAAAAAGTGTTCATGATACACAGCAAAATATAGTAAAAAAGCAAACCAGGGAAGGGGATAGGGAGGATTAGGGTTGGAGATAAATTTAAAACTAAGATCATTTGGTATAGCTTACTAGTTCTGTGTGCTCTCTGTTATCTGAGAAGACTTTGTAGCTCCTTGCAGTTAGATGGGGACATAACACTGGTTGAGACCAATGGGTTAGTAGTAAAAGTGATGTGGTCACTTCCATTTAGGTCATTTAAGAGTCTGTGTATTTTTCATAGCTGTTCTTTCTTTGCCAGTAAGGTGAGGGAGGCTGCATGCTCCAGATAATGCTGATAAAGGATGGCAGGGTCTTCATCAACCTGGCTCCCTCGGTGATTGTGTTGGGTACAGAACACCTGACCAACCTACGTACGATGAGCAACAAATATGTTTGTTGTGTTAAGTCAGTAATATGGTGTTAATTGGTTACTACCATATTATCTACATTATCTTGATCAATATAGTTGGTTAGACAAGAACTCAAAAAAAGATTTTTTTTGAGTCACTATCTAAATGAGGGAGTAAGCAGATTTTTTCATCTTTAGATATCAGATTCAAAATGATTCTTTATCACTCTTTGCTTAATGTATAAGGTCTTAAATCTCCATGAGTACAGGGCTACATTTTTAAAATTTCATTTTCAGCATTGTAGGAATTTGATACATCTTTTAAAATGTATACATTACTGAATGGATTGCACAAAAAAATTATTAGGACATAAAAATGATAGCCATTCCTATTGTATTTAACATTTACTTTTCCTTTTTCCAACCTTGTTTCTTTATTTTGTTCTTCAAATACAAATAATAGTAGATATTTATTTAATTAGTCCCTTTGACGGACAGTGATATTAATTAGAAGATAGATTTGGACATAAAAGAAACAGGAGCTACACTGGAGCAGAGACTGATATATATACCAGCTTTATGGGTACTGACGCATAGTTGATGGTAGCTAATAATGTCTCATATTTATTTATTGAAAAATGACTCTGTGATAGTACTGTACTAAGTCTTCACATGTATTAACTTATTTAATCCTCATAATGGCTTTAATGGTAAGTTCAACTGTTTTCCCATTTTATAGATGAAGAAACTGAGGCAATAGTGATGTTGAGTAACTTAAATTCCCACAGCTATTATAGTAAGTAACAGAGCCGGGACTTGAGTCCAGCTATATTGGTGCCACAGCTGTACCATAACCTGTTTTGTCATATAGTCTTCTCCTGGCCTGTCATGCCTCTAAATGGTCTGGAAGTTGCAAGTTTCGTTGGCCTCACACTTCTGCTTTGCCATTTGTGTAACTCAGCTCCACTTAATATGTTTGTTTCTCTCTCAGCCCATCTGCTTCTCTCACCATAAACTCATTTATTCTTTCCGTCTATAAATTTTTCTGAACTTTGCCATTTGCTTACACTCTCCTTTCTCATAACCTCAGTGACCCTTCATGTCTGGGCCCTACACCATGGCTTCTCTTTATAAATCCTTTCAGTTTCAATTCTTGTTACTGACGCCCTGATTTTTTCAGAACTCAAGCAAGAGTTCATTAGACTCTCGGAAACAGTTCATATTTAGGTACCAGGACAGGTCATAATTTCTTGGCCACCCCGTATTTCACCTGTGTCGGGCCTACCTGCCAGTGATATAATCATCTAGGGCTAAGGGAGCTAAGCCTTCTGGTTGAAACGATGTTGTCGAAGGATTCTCAGAATTAAGTGCTTGAATGTAGCTGTTTACTTAGAAAAGGTTATGGACATGGCGAGAATCCCAATTAATATATGTACCATGATTGTCTACCACGAGCCAGGCATCACATTAGACACATTGGATAATAAAATTATGATGCTTCAAGGTGGGCACTGTAATCATTTCCATTCTATGGTTGCAGATTCTGAGTCTCTAAACATACCCAACGGTCCATAGCTAGAAAATAGCAGAGTAGATAATGACTCCCTTGGCATTTTTACTACACTGAACTAGAAGTTTCCTTTGCACGTGTTTATTTTATTTAAAAATCTCTGCTTTCTTTTTACCTGAAATAAATAGAACACTTGAAAGTCACTACTACTGTCAATAGTAGAGACATATCAAATGCTGTCACTTAGCCAGAAAGCTGCTTTGGAGTAACTGTGTAATATTATACAACATGACAAGCTCTCATCCACAGTGGCAACATTAAAGTCAGAGGCATGTGGCTTGTGTAAAACCCCAAAGCCATTAGCTGAAATCCCAGAACCAGAAGGCTGGAGATTTCACCACTGAACCCAATCTGGTCTCAGCCCTGGAGAGCAGAGGCCACTCTACATGGGTAGGTTATTTTCATTCAGGGCGAAATGTGTGCCGACATTCAGCTCTCTGTTCTGGAGCTAGCTGGGCACATTATCTTCTCAGTGTGGATTGGATGAGGGAAGTGAGAAGCAAACAGCAAATTCTTGGCAGCCGAAGGCAGGCAGGCAACAGAGAAGAAGGGAGAAAAGCTGTCAGGGGACTGTTGAGGAGTAATTTGACTCTTGTGATGTTTGTGCCATTTTTCTTGAGTCGTCAGCCTGCTGTCTGCAGGCTTGATATTTTCTTAATAAGTTAAAGGTGAGAGGGAATCATAAGAATGAAGAGACTGGAAGAAGTCACCTAATTTTCTACCTTTATCCATGTTAGCGTTGCCACAGCCAGGGTTTTAGCTGAAGGATTTAGTGAAGATACTTCCAGGAACAGGATCGTCCAGGTTGCAGAAAAACCTGTTTAAATGGCATAAGGGATTTAGAAAATAATTCATAATTCTACGACCCCCAAGTTAGCGTAGTCTTCAAGTGAGTTTTGTTACATTTACTTGTCTCTGTTTGTTTTCTGCAGTGTTGGCTTAATCCAAAGGTGGATTTTCTTTCTGTTCACAGTATGGTGGCCAACGGCATCCACACTACAGGTTTCCAAGTTCTGGTAGAGAATTTTCTCTCAGTAGTTCTCCCAGAAGAGCCAAGGAGACTCTCTTCCAGAAGCCCTGGCCCAGATCGTCTCTGGCCATATTTGCAACACTTGAGTCACAGGCCTAGTCCCAATCCGATTACTATGGCCAAGGGAGTGGGCTTTGCTGATTAGCATAAGTTAATTAAGAATTGTTCTTGGCACTGAGGATGATGTCATCTCACTCAAACTGCAGGCTAAAGGTGGGGGGAAAGGCAGTTTCCCATAATTCCTGTATTCTACTAGGGGAGGAAATACATGCAGCGTAGCTACACAGATCCCATGAGCCCCTTCTCAAATCTCAGCTGCACTATTGCAAGTCTCCTCATTGAGCTTCTTGCCTCTAGTCTTGTCCCCTTTGGTCCATCTTTAATACTGCTCCTGATGACAACCAAATGACGCTTAAACGGCTCACACAGCAGATAAAATCCTTTCTGCACTGTTTCCTATCTACCTTCTAGTTTCTTTTCTATCCCCTCGCCACAATGAACTGGGTGAAGCTGCCTGAACATTTTCCCAATATCCTCTGTCTGGCTGGCTGTTCATCATTCATCAAGGTGCAGCTCAACCATTTTTCTCTGGATGCCTTTCATGACCTCACTGTCTTGGGCTAGTTTCCCGTGCTCTGTGCTCTCATAGCAATCTGCATTTGCCCTCTCTCACAGAAACATCCTACTGCACTCAATTGCTTGCTTTTCTTTCCTGCTCAAGAATGTAAGTTCCCTAAAGGAAAGGCCACAGCTCTGTATCCTTAGGTCCTGGGACTCCACATAACATTATATAAGCATTCAGTCACTTAATGCAAGCTTACTGAGTGATTCTGATTTGTTAGTAAACTCTGCTAGGTGGGGTGGGCACAGTGTAAGCTGAAAAGAAATTCAAACCCTGGTCCATCCTGTCTTACAGCCTCCTCATTAAAAGAATAAATAACAAAATGTGAGGAGGAGTGTGAAGCATCTTCTAGCATCCAAGGAAGTATGTTGATAAGAGCATGGCAGTTGTCTGTCTCTACTGGTCTCTCTCTCTCTCTCTCTCTCTCTCTCTCTCTCTCTCTGAACTGTGTTTTCATCATCCATAAAATAAGGAGCTCTCCAATGCTTAACATTTTTAAAAAGTTAATTATATTTCCACTACATTCTATCTAACCTTGCTTTCTTTGTTTTTGTAAAAACATGGAGAGGGAGGCAATTGTTCTCACCCAGAGAGATTTGTAGCAATACCCAGAGAGGCAGCAACCTGGCCACTGCTTGCACACATCCGGTCGCCATCCTTTAAGTAGGTAAGTGTTCAACAGTGTATAGCTCTTCCCTAGAGTACTGGTCGATTTTCTTGGGTGAGAACCAAAAATCATATTTAATATCAACTACGGATGCCAAGGCTGAAAAAAAAGTATATTAAGTGGAAATTTAGTGAATTTAGTACCAATCTAAATCTCACCTTGCTCTTCTGCCAATGCTTTATTTCAACTCACTGCCAAATTAACTTGCACCTAATTTTTAACCAATATTTAATGTTGGAAACACCCAGAGACACATTTTTTACTAGTATTAGTGATACATTAACCTAATTAATTAACTACTAGCTTATAATTAAGAAAACAAATGAACAATGGATACATTTGTGATGTAGTGGACTCAATTTATTGTCATTTCTTCTCTCTCTCTCTCTCTCTCTCTCTCTCTCTCTCTCTCTCTCTCTACCCTCACTTGCTAATTATCAGAATCCAGTAATCTGCACTTGGTGTCCCAGTCATTAGTATGAATTAGCAAGTCTCCACTGTAAATCACCAGACACAGAGTTTGGATAAATGGAGAAAAGGTTTTAATGGAGATAAGTGTGGTGAAGCCAAATTACAGGAAAGTATAGGTCCCTTTTGTTTCCCTATCCTGCTTTCCCTGCCGCCTCGTAAAATAAATGAAATCCTTGAGGATAAAAAACAAACAAAAGACAAAACTAAATATGAACCTAGATTTTAAGAAACTTAGCATTAATAAAGAGTTTGCATGATTAGGGTAAGGACTTCTAATCAATCCAGACAGATATGATCACAGTCACAATTGCATGGGCTGTTATTATTTCCTTTTCATTGACTTGTACCAAATGGAAAATAAAGTCTTGAGATGCCTACAAACGGAAATGAAAATAATGGTTTGCAGTGATAATTTGATAGGAAGTAATTGGCCACCTGAAGAGAAAAACCCTCATTGTGGAAATAATTACAAATAATTGGTTACTACAAGATTGGACTACATTTGATATACTCAGTACAATAAATACTCTTAACTAAAGATGCTAACGTGGAGGTTTGCGGGGTACTGGCAACCACGTAAATCGGAGGCAACGACACAATTTATAGACTTCTAGCCACAGTCCAACTTTGCCCCACACATATAATTTAATTGGCTAAAAAATGATTTTGAAATATGTTTTAATTTCTGTCAATACTTAAAGATGGAGATTTTACACAAAAATTGGATTTATAGTGTTCTTTTAAAAACAATTGAAATATCAGATGACACTGGGCTCTTATTCCCACAATGGCAGTGATCTTGGAGAATTTAAACAGGTACTAGAGGGACCCACAGGCCCAACTAATCTACCCCATACAGTCAGAAGCCATTCCATCTCCAATAACATCCTGTATATAAAACATTTTACCTTTATACTAAGTCGACAATTCTTAACTTGATTTTTACAATAACTTCATAGAATAATTTTATAGGAAAATAAATTGAGGCTTTAAATGGCTCACCCAAGAAGATAAATCAGGAGCTGAAGAAGCCAGGACATTAATGCAAGTCTTTTGACTCATAATCTCCTAACATTTCTACTGAGCCCTGCTCACTCTTGTCTGAGATCAATTATGAAACACTCTACTGGAGTAACATGTGCACTGAGGTGAAGTAAACATCCTGTGTTTGGAGACTAAAGTACCAGCGTTGGCATCTCAAATGAAATGATGTGTTTTATGTGAATTAATACAAATAGCCAAGAACAAAATATGGTCCCACATTCTGACCCACAGGAAATTTTCTAGAAAACTAATTGGGGTCATTTGTTTAGTTAGAAAAGTAACCAATTTCAAGTTCCCACCCCTCAACAGGTCCTATTTGGTTTTCGACCTGGTGGGATATCTTTTTTTTTTCACTAGGTACTAGATTTTCTCCAATTTATGACATTTTGCTTTCAACTGTTTTCTGGCAGAGCAGAACACTGAACAAGTTGAGATAATGTTACAAGTGGAGCCTCCTGTATATAAGAGCACGTGAAATTTGACATAAACAGTACTTTGGAATCTTTAGAAACTTCTGAGAATATTCTCAGCAAACATTGCTGGATAGAAGGAAATTACATTGGACCATTTACTTGTAGGTGGGTCTCTTGAAGTCTTTTCAGCCTCTGGTCTACCGCTGTTGCAGGAATTACCTGTTCATTAGCTATGCCGTTACTTAATAGAATTTTTTCCTGATTCAACTTCATGATTCAGAAAGAACATCTCAACAATTTCTCTATCCTTTTATTCATTTTATGGCCTGGTGGAATGAACACCTCTATAGCAAAATGAATATAAATCAGTGATTTTAACAGAGTATAGATAAATGGCCAATGAGCATGAGACAAAAAATATTCCTCACTAGACAAAAAGAAACACAAATTTAAAAAACATGTAGTTTAAACAAAATAATGATGTATTATCAATTACCTACTAAATAGGCAAAACATTTTTAAAGTTGTTATATTCATTGTGTCTAAAATTTCTGGCATACTGGTATCCTTATACATTACTGGTATGAATGTAAACTGGCTTAACTTGTCTGCAGGGAAAGTAATAATTGTATCAAAAGCCTTGAAAATGTGGAACTAGTTTAAACTGGTGAAACAATTACGTGATTTGGAATTTATCATTTAAAAATAAGGGTGAACACAAATATTTATTTCTAAGAATGGCAATCATTACATTGTATTGTATTGTTAAAATATAACAACAATAATAATAAATTGGAAGCAAATTAAGTTTCTAAGTATAATGTTATCAGATCAGTTTTCAAATATTCATATACTTGAATTGCCTTTCAGTCAGTGATATTATAGGAGAATATTTAATAATATAATATGTTCCCAGTGTAAGTAAAAAAAAAAAGTTTCTGATATGTATACAACATAAGATCCTATTTCTGCATACAGACAAACATGAAAATGTTAGAAATGTATGGGAGAACGCACTCTAAGGTGTCAGCCACGTTTCTCTGGGTGGTGCAAATGTGGGCGATTTTGAACATTTTAAAAACTTGCTGAATATTATTGTTTTTTGGAGAAGTCAAGTCATCTCATTTAAATGACACAATCCTGTATTATATTGACAGGGTCGTGTCAGGGATACTTTTATAATCCCTGATTTAAAAGTATCAGAGATTATATAGCCTCAAGCTTCTGTCACCTCTTGTTTGGCCCACTGTCGTAACTTCCTAATTGGCCGTATCATTCCACAGCTTAAAACTCTTCAGTGGCTTTCCAGTGCATTCAGAATAAAATTTAAATTGTGTACACGATCCTGTTAGAACTGGTCCCTTATCTGACCCTTCCATTTTAGGTCACACCACTCTCCTTCCCTTCAATCACAATCACATTTTTTTCCCCAAAAACTAAAAATCTTTCTGCCTTAGGCATGTTGCAGCTGCTATTCCTCGTGCCTGGAAAGTTCTCCCCTTTGTCTCCCCACTGAAGGCTGTTCTCACCACTGACTCTTTCTCACTTTCTGGGCCTCCACTCAACTGTCATTTCCTGAATAAGGAGCCTGACAAAAACCCTCTGTTTTAAAGCCTGTAGAGATCTTCTCGCTAACCGAGCAATTATTCTTGCTCAGTTATTTTTTCGCAGTTATTAAATACTGATTCTTCTATAATATTGCTTTCTTGTGCCCAAAATACAAGCAGAGACCTCCTTGGTTTGTCTCCTCTTATATCCCCAAGCGAAACAAAGGTGTTTTGTATGTGGAAAGTGCCTAATAAAGATGAGAGAAGTTTGTCTCCAGCAATAGGAGGATTTCTGTGCAGGTACACGTACATAGTCTCAGAAAGAACAGAAACTGAAATATGGCTCCACATCTAAGAAAGGAACTCAAGAGCCAGAGTTGGGGATGCCTGCCCTTTGCAGGGGAGGTAGAATGGTCAGTCATTCCTCTTCTCAGCTTCTCTCTCTTCTGTCTTCTATTCTTTATGCAACTTGCGTTCCTGACCCTCCATTTGTTCTACATATTTTCCTTTCTTCTAATTCATTTCTCATAATTTTGATTTGTAAAAATTACCTCACAGTTAGAGACAGCTATAAAGCAGAAGGACTAGAACAGCATTTTGCTAATTATTTCATGTAATTTCAAAATACCTATAGTAATGCCAGTATCAATTCCAATATTTTAATAAGAAGTGAAATGTGATTGCTGTCAATTTCTATACCACTCTAACCCAACATAAATATAATGAAAGCCACATATATAATTATTAATTTTCTAGTAGTTGCATTAAAAAGGTAAAAAGAAACATACGAAATTAATATCAGCATTATATTTTATTTAAACAAATTCTCTAAAATGTTTTTGATCAATATAAAGATATTGATCAATTTGTTCCTTTATTTGTACTAAGTTTTTAAAAGACAATATGTACTTTACATGTATGGCGGACCTCAATTTGGACTAGTCACATTGTTTTTAAAGATTTTCATTAAAATATAGCTAACATGCAATATTATATTAGTCTCATAACCACAGTTATTCAACATTTATGTACCTAAAGAAGTGATCACCAAGGTAAGTCTAGCAACCATCTGACACCGTATCACACTATCACAATATTACTGACTATCTTCCCCATGCTGTACATTACATCCCCATGAATTATTTGTTTTATACCTGGAAATTTGAACCTCTTATTCCCCTTCACCTTTCCTGCCCCCTCTTTTTAAATTTTCCAATTACAGTTGACATTCAGTATTACTTTATATTAATTTCAGGTGTGTAGCATAGTGCTTAGACATTTATATAATTTAAGAAATTATTCCCCCTGACTAGTCTAGTACCCACCTGGCACTATACATAGTTATTACCTTATTATTGACTATATTTCTTATGCTTTACTTTACATCCCCATGACTATTTTGTAACTACCAATTTGCACTTCTTAATGCCTTCACCTTTTCACCCTGCGCCCCAACCTCCCTCCCATCACCCTGATAAATCTAGTACCCATCTGACACCATACACAATTATTACAATATTATTGACTATATTACTTATGCTATACCATACATCGTCATTACTATTTTGTAACCAATCTGTACTTCTTAATCCCTTCCCCCTTTTCACCCACCCCCCTCCCATCTGGCAACCCTCAAAATATTCTCCATATCTATGAGTTTTGCTTGTTTTTGTTCTTTAGATTCCATATATCAGTGAAATCAAATTGCATCTGTCTTTCTCTGTCTGACATACTTCACTCAGCACAGTACCTTCTAGGTTCATTCATGCTGCAACAGATGGCAAGAACGCATTCCCTTCCCTGGCCAAGAAATATTCCATTGTATATATGTACCACCTCCTCTTTATCCATTCATTCATCAATGGACACCCAGGCTGCCTCCACATCTTGGCTATTGTAAACAATGTGGACTAGCCACATTTTAAGGGTTAAATAGCCACATATGATTGGAGACTACTGAAATGAGCAATAATATTTCTACACTTTGTATCAAATTCTTTTCCACCTGACCGAAGACTAAGATTATTCTGGTCTTTTGGCTAGAGTATCCCCAGGGAAGATGATTGAGCAATATGACTCTTGTTAAGACGTGTACTAGTGTTCATAGTTCTGGAGGCATGGCAGTGATGAGATCCTAGGAAACTGACTTGGTCTCATGAGGATAAAAGAGCAGGAAAAACAGAGGGAATTGAGCACTGTGAGAAGGGAAATATTTAGGCCCTGGACAAATAGCTGGAAATTGGGCCTTTTTCCTGTCCTCTTTTATCCCAATCTCCTTCCCTCACCCTCCTCCTATTTTTTTAAGGGATCAGCAACCACTCTAAGCCAACCCCAGCAGGGCCTCCGGAACTAACTATGAACACAAATTAGTCCTGGTATGTATGAAAATAATTAATAAATTCATGAAAAGATTCTCATTTTGGAAATAAGAACTGAAAACATCAACAGAATACCTGGGACAGATTTTAAACAAGTGAGGAATATCGGTACAACACTTTCAGAGTATCACTTGATTCCGTTAATCTCTTTTTATACTTCTAAAGTTTTAAATGATTCAATTTTTTTTTTTTTTCCAAATGGTGAGATAATGATATCACAGAAGGAAAAGACCAGTGTTTTGGTATGTAAAAGTATTGTGGTACACTCAAAGCAGGCTAATAAAATTGGTATTACCACCTTGTTTCCCCAACTTAATTCTCATTGCTTAAGGACAAATTATCTCTGTATATCTTTATTCAAATTTATTTATTTTTCTTTCTTTTCTTTTTTTAATTAAAGTTTATTGGGGTGACAATTGTTAGTAAAGTTACATAGATTTCAGGTGCACAATTCAAGAAAATCTTATTGTCCCTCTTTTTGTATTTGGCCAAATCATCAGTTGCTGGCCTATTTCTAGATGGACAGTCCTTGAGCCAGGTCCTCTAATAGTTGAAGCAGCTGTGGCCAGAAGAGGCAATGTGATCCCACAGAGCTGTAGACAGGTAGGCAGTCATAGTAAATGACATTTTTTTTCAGCATACTTGTGCCCTTGGCGAGGTTGGTGGCCAGTTGGCTTCTTTCAAGGCAATACTGAGTAGTAGATCCCAGCATAGCTGGGGAAGCAGACTTCCTGGGTCCAAAAATTGATTCCTCCAAGACCCAGCTAAATGTACTCAGTCAACTTAACCTCTCTGCAAATCTCTCATCAATATCATGGGGATACTAATAATGTCTACCTTTAGGTTTTTGTGAGGATTAACAGATAATATATAAAAGTTGTTGGACTAAAGCTTGGCTTATAGTTAATGCTACATCATATTATTTTTTCTTCTCGCATTTATGAAGAGCTAATTATACCTTTGGCACACTATGCTTTGTCTTGTTAATCTTCACAACAGCTATAAACAATGGGTTTTGGGATCCCCAAGCCACTTATGAGGCAATCGGGGCTAAGTAGCAGTAAGCAACTTGCTTAAAACTACACAGTTAATAAGTGGCAGGGATAGAACTTCAAATAAAGGATGATTGATTTCAAAGACTTATTCCTCTGTTTTTACTGCAACTATTTCTGTCCCAAGAGATGATATATAGTAAAAGAGCTGAGTGTTGAGAGCCAACAACTTGGAGAATTTTGTTTGAATGACATGTGGTTGATTGATCCAGAAAATCCCCAGGATATGATTTGGTTTCCATGAGGCCTCAACGCTAGGCCCTTGTTCTATTCATTTATATACTTAGGTTGCCAAAATGCAAGACCTACCACTGAGCCTGCCTGCTCTGTACAGTTGGTGCCCACTGCTGTCATCACAGATGTGTTGAAAAGGTGTGTTCAGGTTTGCTTTGCTGATGCCTCTTTGGGCCAAGACCAGACACATTGTTTGAATGACATGGCTGTAGAACCCAATCAAAAGGCCCAGGCTCTTGACCCAGGGACCACAGTGATGGAACAGCCAGCAGTGTTCCAGCCATTCACTGCCTGAATGGTAGTCTGGAAACGGTTTGCATGATTGTGAAGCTTGACCAGAAAGCTCTTGGATTTGCAAAAACTCTTGGATTTTCTGTCATGCTTTGGCTTTTTAAAAAGGGGTCCAGGTTTTGAAATGTTCTCCCAAAGATAGACTTTGACTTTGGAGCTTTGGGAAAACACACACACACACACACACACACACACACACACACACACACACACACCTGTGTAGAAAAGTGTGACTGTATTACATTTAAGGGTAGAGCCATTATAAACGTTGGTGCTGTTAAATTCTGGAAATCAGGAATTGGAAGGGAATGCCTCCTCTGCTGATTGCACTGTAACTGGTACAGCTATAATAGGCTCCAGACACTGCTAGAATAGCAGATATCTGTGTGTGACTACAGAGGAATATATAAGAATGAAAAAGACAGATGGTGTACTTAGGTGCACTTAAGTCTGATTGCATGAGTTGATAATGAATGTTTAAATATGGCACTCCCATAAAATCAGATACCTGTAGACAATACTGGAATAACTACAGACTTGCTAGAAAAAAAAAGGAGTTGTGGTTCTAATTTTTGTTTTTGTCATTACAATGATTGTCTATTTACTTGTATAGGAATTTTCATAACTTTCTCAGAGCCTAATCATAAAACAAAAATACACAATCAGTAACATAGAAAACAGATTTTTAGAAATGAGAGGAAACTTAAAGATTATTTCAGAGCTATGGAAGCTCATGGCCAGATAGGTAAGATGTCAAAGGTCAGACAACTCTTAGTGACAAACTGAGGATGTAAAGCCATGTCACTCGCCTCCTGGCCCAGTCATCATGCCACCACAAAGCACCATGCTTGCTCTCCAAGATTATATTAAAACATTATAAACCAAGCAAGAATCATAAACAAAACCCAACTGACTTTGTTCAAAGGTGGATAGTCTTCTACCTCCACAAACAACTTTGATTTGTAATTTTATTGGTCCCAAATCAAGTTAAGTCAGGATTTTTAAAAACTTGAGTAAAAGTTGAATTTTATGGTGGCACATATGCACTCAGTTTTCCTAAAGGGCTCCTATTTTAACATCTTTTCTGCATATGCTGTCCAAACAGATCTCCAGTTAGACTGTTACAAGTCCAAAACGTAAAGTCAAGGATCTTGCTTAGATATGATGTCAAAAGATGGCTGTGCCAGCGGGTGAGTCTGATGAAGGGTGTACACTTTACTTGGGAACTAAGGGAAGCAATCCGGATCTGAAGTGCATGCTCCAAGCAAAAAGTAGACATCGATCAAAAGCTGTAAATAAATTGGACCTGGCACCTTAAGTGCCTTAAATGTTTGAAGTTAAACCTGAAATTGCGTCCTTATTCTTTAAGGAAGCCGGGGAGCCTCCCATCAAAGAGACTGGTGGCATGATCAAGATGAGTAATGCTGCCAGATCCTGAAAGGACTTCAAAATCTGAGTAGGAAAGACAGTCCCGGTGCAGGTAGCACTGAAAGTCCACATGTCACTTATCATGAGCTGGGATCTGGGTGGTGAAAGACGCACATACTTTAAAATTAGGTAGTGCTGACATATATTGGGAACTCTTTGCATGGTGGTGGAAGTGCTTTTCAATCACCATCTCAAAACAAAAATCCACATCAGGCCATTAGAGATTTTGCTAGAACACAAAAGATACTGAAAATGACTGTTCAAAAAGCAAGAAGGATCACATGACATAAAACTTAAAATAATTTCTAATTCTTAATTTATACATTATATAATTGCTTAAATGAAACTATACTATAACTTATAATGTCCACATGCATACGAGGTCTGACAATTATGTTCAAGAACTTGCCACCATGCGTTTATACTGGCAGCACTGTACAAACAGCTCGGTAAGGTTTCATAACCTTGGTATATCAGGGTCTCACAGCTGTGTTCCTGTCGATGTGTGGTGGTGTCTTGCTGCATGGTGTTCATTGTCGTTCTGTGTTTTTGTGTGCTGTCGCAAGAATGTCTGAGCTTGAATTAGAGCACAAAATAAACACTAAATTTCTTTTAAACTTGGCAAGAGTGGAAGTGAAATCAGGGACATGTTAGTCCAAGTTTAGGGGGTTAATGCCATGAAGAAAACGGCAGTGTACAAATGGATTAAGGTTTTTCTGAGGGGAGAGAATGCGTCACTGATAAAAAGAGGTTAGGGTGGCCAGTAAGGAGCAGAACTGACGAAAACATTGCAAAAATTAGTCAAATTGTGCATCAAAATCATCGGCTGACTATGAGAAGGATAGTAGACTAAGTAAACATCCATAGAGAAACAGTCATGAAAATCTTAACTGAAAATCTTATCCTGGGAAAAGTGTGTGCAAAAATGGTCCCAAAGGAGCTCTTGCATCACGACAATGCACCAGCTCACACAGCACTGTCTGTGAGGGAGTTTTTAGCCAGTAAACAAATAACTGTATTGGAACACCCTTCCTACTCACCTGATCTGGCCCCCAATAAATTCTTTCTTTAACTGAAGATAAAGGAAATATTGAAAGGAAGACATTTTGATGACATTCAGGACATCAAGGATAATACAACAAGAGCTCTGATGGCCATTCCAGAAAAAGAGTTCCAAAACTCTTTTGTCTGATGTCAGTGCATAGCTTCCCAAGGGGAGTACTTCGAAGGTGACCATAGTGATATTCAGCCATGAGGTGTGTAGCATTTATTCTAGGATGAGTTCATGAACTTGTCAGACGTTTAGCAAACCAGCATGATACAATTGTCACCTGTCTAACTTCCAAAATGTTTCTTTTTTTTTAACTCACCAAAATGACAGCATGCCCATTACTTCCAATTTGCGAGAGTGAAGTAAATACTACAAAACTTGTATACGTGATAACAAACTTCAACAGAGGAAGAAATGCCATTAGCAAAATAGAAATTATGAAAAATTCTGGAAGTCAGAGGCATATGATATCAAATTGGTATAGAAATTTAAACAGAAAACATCATCACTATGGCAGTAAGAACAGTTCTTGCCAGTGCAGAGCAGGAAAAAGCTTAGCTCAGAATGAAGGCACAAAGAGACCATGAGTAGTCAGTGGGGCGATTGTGTGGGAAAGTAATTAAGGCTTAACTATGAAAGAATTGATCCATTTATGCTACTCCTACAGTGTAACAGTGGTAGCTTGCAGCATTTGACTCTTAGCTTAAAATAAGTAATATGTCTAATAAGGGTTGCTAACTGTGCATCAGGCAGAGCTGGTAGACCAATGGAGTATGAGGTCAGACAATTAAGTTCATGAACTCATCCTAGGAAAAGTGCTACATACCTCATTGTTGAATATCACTACAGTCACCTTTGAAGTACTCCCCTTGGGAAACTATGCACTGACAACAGTAGCTAGTCCACCTTTTGAAGGAATTTTGAAACTTTCTCTGGAATGGCCATTAGAGCTGTTGTTATATTATCCTTGATGTCCTGAATATCATCAAAATGACTTCCTTACAATATTTCCTTTATTTTCAGGTAAAGAAGTCATTGGGGGCCAGATCAGGTGAGTAGGGAGGGTGTTTCCAATACAGTTATTTGTTCAGTGGCTAAAAACTCCCTCACAGACAGTGCCTTGTGAGCTGGTGCATTGTCGTGATGCAAGAGCCATGAATTGTTGGCGAAAAGTTCAGGTCGTCTAACTTTTTCATGGAGCCTTTTCAGCACTTCCAAATATAATAGTAAATTTGGTTAACTGTGTGTCCAGTTGGTACAAATTCATAATGAAGACTCCCTCTGATATCAAAAAAGGTTAGCAACATCATTGCAACAAGTTGGTGAACTTTATTTTCAGACCTTGTATGTTATGATTTGAGACCTTTATAATGGATCTGAAAGGATAATAATAATAATAAAGGTATCAGAAAAGGCAGCTTCACCCAGTATTTAAAGTGTGAAAGGCTTTGACTTGTTTCTCATCCAAGGTAAATACATCCTTTCACTGGAAATTACGAGGGAGGGGGCTGACTTCACACTGCTTCTGATCAATCCACTAACTATAAGGAAAGTCAGCTTATCCATAAACCTGGCCCAATAAATACAGCACTCAGCTAGTCCTCTTATCCAGGGGAGAGAATAAAAGAAATTACCAATAAGATCATGTTCGGTGAGAAAGGTGACATACGCTACAGAGAAAAAGGTTTAAAAATATTATTTTAAAATTGAGATAAAGTAGATGATATTTCTTGGAAAATATAAAAGACCAAATTGACTCAAAAGGAGGGAAATAATCTCCACAGACTGGAGTTCATGTGCAAATAAATAAATAAGTAGTCAACATCTCATTTTATTTCCCCACCCTCTACCAAAGGCAATAAACCAAGACAGTTTTACAGGTGAAGACTCCTCGATATAGTATAAGCAAATAAGTTCTTTATTTATGTAAAAATGATTCCAGATCTTAGGATAAATTACAGAGCTTTTCAACTCATTCTATAAAGCTACCATAATCCTTACACCAGCTCTGGAAAAAGAGAGAGGAAAAAAAAAACAGATGACAGAAAACTGTCCAATCACACTTACCAATGTATAAATAAAAATTCTAGATTAAAATTTAGCAAACTAGATGCAGTAACTTAATAAAAGAATATTTCATGATTCACTATTATGTTGCCAAAGAGTTATTTTAAAAAAGGAAATGGTCATGATATGTTAAGTGATAACCAGTTTATTTTGATGAACTGTGTAAATATTATTTTCTATGTTTGCCATGATGTAAAGAAGTTTAAAGCACTCTAGTTTAACCCAAAATGCTTACTTATTACATAATCATATGTATAGTGTAATGTGATTTATGTTAAAAAATGTATGTTTGGCATGAGGAGGTGTGTGTGTGTGTGTGTGTGTGTGTGTGTGTGTGTTGTTTACAATTAGATAAAATATCTGCAAGGATGATAACAGTGGTTACTCTGAAGAGGATCAGTTTGTTTTTTGCTAAACGTATGTCTGCATATAGTATAGTCATTGTCACACAGAAGGTTCTGTATTTGATAAATGAATGAATTAAATGGAGTTGGGGTAAAACACAACTTTCACTTTTTGCTATAGGTATCTATATAGTTTAAATATTTAAAAATGAATATACATTTAATTTTATTAAAATGATACATCAAAACTATATATGTACAAACACATACACCCACAGACATATAATTATTATTTCCTCATGGTCATTCATTAACCAATATTTGTTGAGAAAGTATCATGTGTCAGTCACTGCTCTGCTGCTTTCAATCAGTGCACAAACCAACAAAATAGATGTCAAATCCAATCATTTATCCATTTAAATTGCGATTATTTAATCATTTATTAATCCATCAAATGAACTGATCACTTAATCTATTCTAGATACTCTGTTAGGAGGAATCTAATGAATCCTATAAAAATAAAATTCTCTTAATTATATTTTTCTGTATGCACATGAGGGAAATTCACAGAAATCATCTAGGAAAGTGAGTATTTACACTCATTGTTCTTTCTTCATAATTGGGCCAATTTCACCAGCATGTATATTAGGACTTTTATTATAAAACAACATGAGTCAACTGTTTATTGTATATATAAATTTTAAAAATGCAAAATTTTTTAAACAAAGAGTAAATGGATCAGAGAATACTGAGTTTGATATCAGGTTGACCTGACTGGAAATGCCGTATTGTAAGTGAGTGTGTTTTGGAGTACAGGACTCAGCATCCGGGCAAAAGGCTGTGCTAGCATGCTGCTAGGAGGGCTCTTAGAAGCTTGGCGGAAGTTATGAAGCACATTAAGTGAAGTAGAAATACTATAACTCTCATGGCACACCACGGAAGAAGAGCTCAATCAGTTCAGACAATGGGCATGTTAGAGTGGATGTAAGCCTGAAAAACCTACAGGGTGACTATGTTTCAGGAGAGAACCCAGAGAACATTTTGTTTACTAAATTAATAGCTTACTGTGGGAAGAGTATCAGTATCAGTGAGAAGCTCAGTGAAAGTTTTCCTCTGAAGGCTAAGCTTGATGTTGGGCGATGTTACTCAATTGAATCCTTATTGCATTGGGAATGATTGAGTGTCAAAAAAGACTGGTGGCAGTGCTTAATTCTTAGAATCCAAGGGGTATACTCATTATGATGAACAGCAGGGCTGAAGTGCTAACCAGAGTGCCTGTCCTATACAGAGCTATGAAGATTGTAAGCGGAACAATAGCCATAAACATACTGCATGATTTTTACTCACAAAGGAAATCAAGATCGGATGATTAGGAGACTGAGAGTAACCACCCAATAAAAGTCATGTGTTTCGATAGAAGCTAGTTTTTGCATCTGGAATTCATTGAGTGAAAGAGAAGCAAAATCTTCAGGAGAAAAAAAACCTAGACTACTATGGCAAGCATAGAGTAGTATTTTCCCAATACTTCCCAAAGGGGTCTTTAACCATTTAGAAGGGAGGAAGGGGAATATCCAAGTATTTCAACAACAGAAATACTGGTGGGATCAGCATTACAGAGAATAAAGGTCTGGCTCATAGTGTGTCCAATGGCTCCAAGGTCCTGGTCATTTCCCAGCCCCTGAATATATAATTGGAATAGACATACTGAGTAGTTGTGTTCCATATTGGTTCCTTTGCTTGTGGAATAAGAACTATTGTAGTGAGGAAGGCCAAATGAAGCCTCTGAAATGGAACTTCTCTCTCTTGCCAAGATAGCTACTGAAAAAAAAAAAAAAATCAGGAAAATGGCGGAAATTAGTGCTGCTGAAAGACCTAAAGAATATAGGACAGTGCGTCCTATCATAGCTCCATTTAATTCGCCAATCTCTACCTTATAAAAGTCAGATGAACTCTGAAAGATAATAGTAGGTTAGTGTCCACTCCACTGAGTAGCATCTCAATTGCAGATATAGGGCCAGATTTGGTGTATTTCCTAAAACAGATAAAAATAACCTCAAGTGCATGGTATTCAGCCATTGATCTGATGGATGATTTTTATGTTTCCTGTCCGTATCAAAAGGGTGGATCAAAATCCATTTACATTCACATGTAAGAAATAACAGAATGCTTCACAGTCTTGCCAAGGTCTATGTGAAAACTCTCCAATGTTCAGTCAAAACATATAATGAAGAAAGCGGAACTGCTTTGACATACCTTAGAACATCACACATGTCCATTATATAATGACGTCATGCTAACTGGTGTGAATGAACATGAAGTGGCACGTGTATGAGAGGCCTCAGTAAGGGGTGCCTTCAAGAAAATAGGGTTTAACATGATGAAGACTCAGGAGATTGATACATCAGTGGAAATGATAGGATTCCAGTCATCTGGGACCTGCTGAGACATACCTTCCAAACTAAAAGACAGATGATTATATTTCCTACCTGTGATGCATCCCAATTGCAGATATGGTACCAGATTTGGTGTGTTTCCTACTTCTCTTAAAAAAAAAAAGGCATACTTGTCTAAAAAAAACCCAAAAAAACAAAAAAGAAAAAAAAAAAACAACAAAGAAAAAAAACATCATATCTCTGGGTATGTTCAGGTTTGGAGAGAGCGAATAACATACTTGGGAATATTGCCCCAATCCATATCCTGGATGACTGAAACGGCAGACATATCTGAGTAAAAGCCGGAGAACAAAAGGTCTCTGCAGTGGGTTCAGGTTTTGTGTAAGTGGTCTGCCACTTGCACCCTATGACCTGGCAAACTCTTTGCCATAAATGGCGTTAGCTGTGATAAAAGACATGTGGAGTTCATAACAAGGCTCAAGGATAAGCACTTGCCTCAGTTTACCCAGTAAACCACCCCGAGCAGCCAAAGGTGCTAGCCACAGTAAAGGACAATTTTAGAACTGGCAGTAGAGGAAAGAAACGATGATGTACTTCAACTTACTTAGTACCTTTTCAAAACAATATTTGGAGTAAGTTAGAATCTTTCCGAATTTTAGTTTACTTACCTGGAAAATGGTATTAATTTTGAAGCACAGGGCTAGTGAAAACAACAATATGTAGGGTCATAACATTCAGACAGAATTCTGCATCCACAAGGATTCACCTCTACATCATGTACACCCACCATATATTACACACTGTCACAGTATTTCATTTAAGCCTCCGTAAGTGACCCGGCATAGAGATAATGATCCCGAATGAGCAAATGTGGAATCCAAAGTTTCAGGAAGTTAAGTGACCAGACAAGTTAACAGAGTTTCTGCCATTTGAATGACTGACTTTGTTGTTGTTGTTCATATAGTTGTTCAACTTCTTTTCCTGCTGAGAATCCATTCTTGATGACTGGAGAATAAATTGTAGTCATCAATTCCCCATGTATATGTTTGGCTTTGTATATTTCAAGCTCCACTGGTGCTTTCAAAATCACAGAAAAATAATTGCTTTATATTCATCTTTTTATTAACCAGAACACAGAAGCTCTACTTCCTGATTTGTTTGGCTCTTGGTAATAACGTTATAAGGGGTTACTTTCAACAATAGCAGCAGCGACAACAATAATTATAAAGCTAAATGTGTTGAGTGCATTTTGTGTACAAGGGACTGTTCTGAAGAATTGTAATGTATAATTCATTTAATCTTCCAAATAGCTATTGGAAGCAGGTACAAATATCATACCTATTTAATATTTGGGAAAATTGAAAACAGAGAGCTTCAAAAATCTTATTCAAATTGATACATCTAGAGAGTGGTAGAAATGGGTTTTGAACTTACACTGCCCAGCTGCTTTGACCATACTTATAACCACATGCTGTACTGCGGAAATGACTGCCAAACTCTATAAAACCTAAATCTATGCAGCTCTGAATATACTTTCAGTTCTCTTCAAGTGTTTGTATCAGGGCTAGTAACTATTGGAAGACCAGGATTTGGAGTGTTGTGTATAGTGATTGCAAAACAGCTTACTATTTGACAATAAAACTAGAATTTACTTCTTTGCTTTTCAAATAGTATTGCTAATTTAGAGTCATGGGATCAGCACTACAGAGAAAAAAGGTCAAGGAATTTGTACATTAATCCCAATTGTGCCACCAATGGCTGTGGAACCAGAAGCAAGTCATTTCACCTTATGTGACCAAGTTTTCTCATGTGTAAATAGCTACCAGTATTATTACCTCTGCGGAGTATTTTGAGGATTAAATGGGCTAATGTTTGTAAAGCACTTAGGACAGTCACCCTATCCCTTACAACAAACAAACAAAACCACAGTGATTTCTAGGGTTGTTTGGGTAACTAACCTTATGTCTGTTGGGTCATTTAAACTAACCTTAAATGACCAAAGACATCCTTTTGGATTTCTGTCTTCAGTAACATTTTTAAACATCTCTGGGGCAGTGTGGTAGTCAGACAGATGCCTAAGGATTTTCATGCAGAGAGGAATTTCACAGTGTACTTTTTCTATTCCTTTGAGGTTTTCCAGAGTAGCTGTTTTCCTTTTAATTCTATGGTGAATTAAACACCAGACTTTCTTTTCTTCTCCTCCGTCTCCTACTCCTTCTTCTTCTTTGTTTTTTGGTTCATTATTTCTTCTGATATCTGTATGATTTTCCTTTGGAGAAACACCAATCAGCTCTTCTTAGCATGTGCAATCTTTGGGAGGGAGGGCTAAACTTGCTTTGAGTTACCAGGGGGGAAATTGGGTGGGGTGTTAGGGGTGACACATGTCTGATCAATCAGAGAATTACATCCCCCTGGCTGTGGTAATTGGTCCAGGGATGGACATATGAAGCAAGTGAGGTCAATTTAAGTCAATGAGACTCATTCTGGACTTCTTTTAAAACTATTGAGAAAGAAATACACTCTTTCTACTGAGGCTGTTGAGAGGATAAATTATAAATTAACCTTGGAGCTGCTTGCCATCATGAGTGAAGACTCTGCCTGACAGTGGAACCAATTCAGAAGAAAGCGTAGTTAAAGAGATGGATAAAGATTGAGTCCGTAGTACACCACGTAGTACTATCTGTGTCTGTAGCCAGAATATGACCAACATTTTTACTTACTAGGGCCAACAAATTATCATTTTCCCCTAACCTAGTAAAATTGGTACTATATCACTTGTCACTAAATAATTCAAAAATGGCTATTCTCTTGATTTCCAAGTGTTGGAACTGCCAACTGCATTTTAAATGCTTGGCACAATTGATAACACATATTCAAGCCTGTTAGACTGCTCAGCTATGCTCTCTATGCCTATCTCAGCTGAGTGCTTGCTGTTCTCAGTTCTAACCAGTAAGCTGCTTTGCCTAACTTCTGGTCTTGCCACCCTGTCTTTGCCTTAAGAATCTGAATATAAGATTTGAGCTCTTTAATACAGAATGGCAAAACTGTTTTCCATAAACACACATGACTTTTTTAAACTCATTCCCCAATGAGTCCTTTCCATCAATGCACAGAGATGCCCATGGCATATGGCTCCAAGTACACCATTATGTTCACTCCCTACAGAGATTCTCTGGGTCAGCTCTGGGAGACAGTAATTACTCCTTGCATGGAAGTAGCTGTTATCACTCAGGGGCTTTCATAATTGATGTTTCTTGTACCAGTGTTCCTTTCCTTTTAGAGATGCCTCAGAGAACTCCAGACTAACATTTTTAGATAGCATTTGCTTTTTTTTTTAATTTAATTTTTTTAAGCAAATATCATTGTATGATGAATTTGGTCATTATTACAAAGACCCTGAATTCACATCAGACTCATTGCTTTGATAATGATCGATAACCTTTTGAAAAGAGTCATTGGGTATTTTGGGAAAAGGAAGCATGTTTAATTATTTACAATTATGACATTATCTCCTGAAATTGCAAAGTGTCTCTTTGCTATGACTAATAAAAAATCCATATTGCAGGAAAAGTGCTTACTTTTCTTGGAATTTGAAGATTTGCCTTTTCTTTTCTTTTTTTTAGGAAAAGTACCATGTTGCCTCAATATGTTAACACAAGGAAATGTCATTTGATTCCACCTCTTAGAATACTACATTTAACATTTCACAGACTTGAGGCTCGTAATAACTGCAAGCTGAAATTACCAGGGCAGCTTCTTAGTTGGCCTAATATGAGTGTAGAAGAGGAAGTTTTATGCATGTTCCCATCTGATAGAGGACCTTATAGCTAAATTGGAGAGAGCATAGGGCAACAGAAATGATAAATGGAATGGAAGGGATTACTGAACATATGAGAAAAGATTAAGAAAAATGGGGTTGTTTAGTCTTGAAAGAAGATGAGTCTGAGGTGAATTGATTGAGGAATTTGAACTAGCTAAGGGCTACAGTACAATTAAGTTTGATCCATTTGAAGGTGTACCTTTAAGCACAAATGTGTGAAAGGTGAATTAAAGGGCTCTTATTTTACAGAAAGTGTGGTGATAAGCAAAGAAAGGATTTATAAATACTAAGCTAAAATAAAATTGTATTATCATACATTAGACTATTTCTACACGTTATTGGAGACTCACATAAGCTAAGGAAAAATACAATGTGAATAAGTATCCAAGGTCCTGGCATGTATTTTTGAGGTAAAATGCTTCTATTCATTATTTTCTATTCATATTATAATGGAATCAAAATATTTGGGTTGATTTCCAACTTATTCACATGTTATCCAATTAACTCTGTGGCTTGGTTTTCTTATTTATTAAAGAGGTGGCAGAGTTAATATTTGCAGTTTTTATTAAATATTAAACAACTAACTAATGTTTGCTAATTGATTTAAATATAGAATGTGTAATAACACATAGATGATATAGATATAAATGTTATTTACCAAAGCCTTCTTCCCAATGTAAATGTGGCCAAGCAGAGTTTTGAGAAACAATATACATTGTAGAATATACTTTGTAAATAATTCAAATAATTTATTTGCCCTCTCTGTCTTGTTCCAAAACAATCTTAGGTAGCAATAAAAAGTAAGCTAAAATATTCCAATAGGTGCAATAGGGGAAAAAAAGTTAGGAACATGAAATGTAGTGAGGAATAAGGCTAAAGTATATGTCATGTGGACTTAATTTGTATAGACTACAAACTTTTCTCTAAGTGTTCTCTCAATTAAATAGAAAAAATGAAACCAAACCCTGAGAGTTAAAAACATAGTATATTCAGAATAAAAATAAACAAACTAATATGACAAAAAACAATTTTTGGCCCTATGGCCAAAGATACATGTTTTCCAAGTGCTTTCCCAGGCAGAAGACTACTGTCATAATAAACAAGCTTTTCAATCATATATCTAGCAATAGACTCCATAACACTTTATGTAGGACTATTTAGTTTAGTGCTCAATAATATATACAGTTGGTAAAAATTCAAACTATAATTCAGTAAATGCAGTTCCAATGAATATCATGTAAATGGGTGAAAATACCCAGTTTTTTGAACTTCATACATAATGAATTCTATTTATTATTTCAGTGATTCTATTAATTCATATAGGATAGCTACCATTTGACAGCCTTAGGTTAAATTTTTAGTACATATAGAAATAAAGCATAGTCCCTTAATCAATTCTGCTTCTGGATTTAATGGAATAATTAGTTTTAGGCTGAAACTCTCACCAGAACCAACTATAAAAGCTAGATAAAATACAAAGAAAAAAAAAACAAACAGTTATTTGAAGATACAGAGAACAACCAAGGCAATCGGAATTTGAAAGACAAGATTTCAGGAAGCTGTTTCTAAGAGGTTGAAAAGCTAAATAATAAATTAAGCAGTTTTGTAGTGTTAGGAGACAAAAATGAAATTCAGGGCAATGAAAAAAGAGAAATCTAGGTAAACAGTCCAAGGAGAGCCTGGAAGGGTCATACTCTGGGAGTCAGTTCAAATGATAGTAAAGTGGCTTTGACTGATTAAGGTGATATGATCATATTCTAGTTACTGGCCAGAAGAAAAATAAATCATGTGAAAGATATCATTATCAGAATCTTTAAAATTGTTCATATGCAATATCTAGCATTCAATTAAATAAATATCAGAAAACAATCAAATGACCAAAAACAGTAGAAGAAACATAGAAAATAGGAAAAAAAAGACCTTGGGTGAAACAGTTATTAGTGTTATCCAACAGAAACATTACGATAACTAAAACTAATATGTTAAAAGTAGAAATAAAGAAATGTAATATTGACATTGAACTTAAATATGAGATAAAATTAAATGGAAATCCTAGTCCTGATAAAGAAAATAGCAGATATCAAGAGATCAGTAAAATTTTAAATAGAAGATTAAACACCATAGAAGATAGGATTAGAGAATGGGAAGATAAAATAGTAGGAAATAAGCAGTTTGTGGCATAGAGGAAAAAAATGCAAAATACAGCAAAGGGCATAATAGACATCTAAAATACAATAAAGATGTGGATATACTTGTAACTGAGGCCCAGAGTGTGGGAGAGAAAGAGAGAGAATGGGGCAACATATTTTAAATAGATACTGACATTTTTCAAAATCAATATGAGATATAAAGTCACATATTAAAGAGCTTACAGAAAACAAAACAGGATAAATGTAAAGAAAGTTATATCAAGGCACATCAAAATAAAATTGTTTAGAAAAACATCCAGGACAAACAGAAAATCTAAAAGCCAGAGGGAAAAAAAAGGAACATTATGATCAAAAGAAGAGCTATAGAGATAAGAAATATAGCTGACTTTTAAACAGAAATAATAAAACCAGAAGATAATGAAATGACTTTTAACTGCTGAAACAATATTTTTCAATCTAGAATCTAGTTTTCAGCAAAAATATGCCTCAAAAATGAAGGTGAAGTAAAGATACTTCAAACTGTATTAGTATCCTATCATTGCTCTTACACATAACACAAATCTGGTGGCATAAACAATATAAATTTACAATCGTTTTATAGTTCTATAGATCAGAAGTGCAACACCAGTCTCACTGGGCTACAATCAAGGTGTTGGCAAGGCTGAATTTCTTAGTGGAAACTTTAGAGGAGAATCAATTTCCTTGATTTTTCAAGCTTAGAGCCACCTTCATTTCTTGGTCAATAGCACTCTTGCTCCATCTTCAAAATCAGCAAATGTGGGCCAAGTGTTTCTCACACTGCCATTTTTTGGTTCCCTGAAGTTGAAAAGGGTTCTTCACTTCTAAAAATACAGGTGTTTAAACTGGATCCTCTGGATAATCTTCTCATCTCAAGGTGCATAACCATAGTCACATTTGTAAAGTCCCTTTGTCATGGAAAGTACCCTATTGTAACACATTCACAGGTTCTAAGCATTAGGGTATAAGCATATTTGTGGGCCGTTATTCTGCCTACCACACAAATTAACAAAAACTTTAAAAATTGGTTGTCAACTGACCTCCCTAAAATAAATACTAAAAGGAGTTCTTCAGGAAGAGGAAAAGTAATTCTAATAATGAGCATGATAATGCAGAAAGAAACAAAGATCATCAAAAAAAAAAAAAAAGGTAAATATGTGGAAAGAGTAATTGTTTAAAACGATAAGATTATTGTAAGGAATTAAAATATAGGGAGCCCAGTGATGTGCTGGAGCCAGCTAGTATTGGCTTGCTATAACTTACTGCTAAATTTTCAGTAATTCTGAAAATCGGTTGTTAAGCACATTATTTTAACCATTACTAGAAATTAAATTATATAATATTGCAAAATAAGTTATAGTAAAAACAAATGCAATAAATACTCAAAATTCATTACCTCCTGATTATTTTTCTAAATTTAGTTTATCTGTGCTCCTTGGAATAGACCTATTCTATATGCATGATGAAAATAATACATAATGGTATATTAATGCACATTTCTTCCCAACACTCATTCAGTGATGTCATGTTGTAATTTGTATTTGGTTATCATAGTAGTATTTATACCATGAAAGTTGTCAAATACTACAACTCGAGTCTTGATTTATTTTTGTTGTTGTTGTTGGTTGTCTATAAAGTAAAAAAAAAAAGTTAATTATACAGACTAACTGTTATTCAATTTAGCAAAGAAGGTATACATGCTTATGTGTCAAATTCTGATATTTATCTTCATTATCTTAATTTCATTTCCATCATGCATGTTAATATAACTAAGATCTGAGCCCATTCATGTCATAACTATACTTATTCATCAAATTAAGCCATGTTTGGACTAAATATATAAGAATTAGAAAAAAATACAATGTAAGCATTCTGTGAGACTCAATTGACTATACAGAATTTACAATAGAGAGAATCATATATTTCATTTTTATTTGTAAACTTAATGCTATACATTCTTTATCAGGAAAAAGTATAACAAACTTATATACATATATGTGCATTTATTTTCCCCTGTGCATACTGAAGTAAGCCCAGAATATTGTAGTAGCACAAAAAGTGGAGTTAAAGTGTTATTACTTTCATTGTTCGAGAGATACTAAACATTATTAAATTGAGGTCAAGAATACAAGTTGTAATTTCTAGGGTAGCCATTTAAAGTATAGTAAATAACAACTTAATAGAATGGAAGAAGATAACTGCAATAGATGCTCCTATCCAGAAAGAGTAAGGTATTTCATCCATTTTCATTTAATGTAATTCCTGATATATTTGGACTTAAAGGGATCATCTCATTATTTTTATTTAGTCTATCTAATTTTGTTCCTATTTTTTATTTTTATTTTCTCTGTATTGTTAGACTCTTAACAAAATTGTTACCATTTCTATGTACAGATTTGTAGCCTGACTTTTCACTACATGTTATATTACATGCCATTAAATATTCTTTGAAACATCATTTTTTATAGCTACATAAAAATCTCATTATATGTACTATTATTTATTCTCCTCCTTATTGGTTGATATTTGCTTTTTATGAGCTATTATGAGTAATGCTATGAAGAACATCCTTTATCACACATTTCTTTGGCAAATCTGATTATTCCCATAGGGTAGATTCCTAGGTATAAAATACAAAGATGTGAATTATTTTAAGCACTTCATACATATTGCTAATTGACTTTCAGAAAGGTTGTGCTGATTTATACTCCCTCTAGTAGTGAATGTTCCTTTTTTACTATAGTTTCGTCAACATTAAATATTATTATTTAAAAATATCTTTGACAGGTTTGAAAAATTGAAAATACGTGTTCCATTGCCATTTTTGATTTTTATTTCTTTGATTACTATGAAAGCTAAATAGTTTTGCACATTTATTGGCCATTTATATATCTTCTGTGAATTTTCGGTTCAGGTCTTTTTTTTTAATTTTCCAAATGCGTTCTTCCCTTTTAAAAGTGTTCCTATGCTTTCAATGAGCAATTGTTCCATGCAATTACGCATAACAGTATTAATCAATTCATTCAATATTTACTGATAATTCTTAGCTTTTAGACTTGTGAGAGACAAAATATACATAAGATACATAACATCCTGAGGAGCTCATAAGTTCAGTGGCTAGCTGTCAATTCAGCTAACAACCTAACTTAATTCATAGTAGAGAATACAAGTAAGGACCAAGTGCCTATTATAGAAAATAAGTGTACATTCCAGGAAATATTAATAATTGGCAAGTCTTTTTGATGGAGTTTGGGGATGCATTGAGCCTTGAAGGAAGAATAGTGTGTACACTGAGGGAAGGAAGCGAAAAACAAATGGAATGAAGACAATATATTTGTGTGTGTGAATAGAAAACGTGAGATTTGTGGGCTAGTGATTTTGTAAGTGAGTTGATGCTGATATTGAGATAGTTGATAACTTCAGATAGTTGACTTGATCTAGCATCTAGTAGCCTGTTTCCCTTTGTAATTAAAATGTATTCCAAGATTCCCTATTGAGGTGAAAAATAATAATAATAACAAGGGGGGCAATGATGACCCCAATGACAAGAGAAGAGGGCAATGTGCCCACCAGAGGGGGTGCCATCTCCAAGTCATCTTAGTGTCATCACTAAATAAGGAAGGATGAGGGGAACCACTTGAAACAGCCATCACATGCAATGAGAGACTCTAGAAATGCGTAAATCCAGTAAGTGGTTGGATAGACCTCTTTTCCACTATAGAAAGGAAAGACAAATGAGTCTTTAACTTAGGATTTTTACAGACTTTTCTTGAGATCATAGTTATTTTAGACTACTTGAGCAATTTTCCTTCCAAAACTTCCTATTTATTTTAAAAAACAGCACAATATAAGCATTTAAATCACAAAGAGAATGATTTTCAAGAGCAAATCATTTTGCAGCTTTCTCCTAACTGGTACCGGACCTACCCTGCTCTTGTGAATAACAAGAAAACTAGCTAAAATGTATGAAGCATTGGGGAAAAGACAAGGTAGGACACAGTGGAGAAACACATGATATGAATGAACTCCAGAGCTGGCACCTAGCACCCAGCTAGCAGAGCACTGTCGTCTCACTGAGTGGAGAATAAAAAAATCAGTGAGTCTGTTAAAATACTAAATCAAAAGGTGTCACTTCTCCTCTCCAGATAGCCACCCGTGGCTTCCCACCTCAGGGATAAAGCACCTATTCGGCACCAAATGTGTCACTCCCCACAATTACTTTTGTCCCTCTGTCCTTCCCCCAGCTCACTCATCTTGAAGCTTTTCCTCAAGCAAGCCAGGCTCTTTTCCTTACATCTCCTTTTCCTGGAACTGGCTCCTTAAGACACCCCTCCCCCCACCCCGACACACACCTACCTGCCTCTATATATACGAGAAGTTTTCCTTCCTTCATTCAGGTCTGCACTCATGCCTCACCTGTGCAGACAGGCCCTCCATGACCACCACACATAACATACTTCTCCCAACTCATCATCCACTGCTATACCCCTTATTCTGATAGATTAGGGGTGGCTGACCACCCATACAGTTGAAAATCTGCGTACAATTTAAGTCAGCCCTCCACATACGTGAATTCCCAACTGCGATTGAAAATAGTAATTATCTTCATAGTATTTATCCACTTCAGGACATGCTATTCTTTTGTTTGAATATCTCTCTTTAGTAATATTTAAGCTTCATGAGTTTATAAATGTGTTTATTTTCTCTACTGCTGCTGTGCCCAAGGCCTGATATATGGTAGGTGCTGCTCAATAAATATGTATTCAATGAATGGATGACTGAAGAGGATTCCAGCCAAGGAGAGCAGTAAATGTAGGCTTTCTCCAGGGCATGGGAGAAAGGGTTTTATTTAGCTGAAAATAAAATGCCCAGAAATATCAGCATAGGCAACACTGTGGAGTGAGGCACAAGGAAACAATTTCAGATCAGTTTGGCTGCAGCGTGGGGGATCTGAAGGGAGCATCAGAAATAAGCCAAGTCAAGTGCCGGCTGAGGTGGTTTATTGGCTTGATGTTTTAATGTCCCGAAAATCCATAAGGATAACTGGAGATGAAGGCTTGTAAGTGGAGGCGTGATTTGCTTAAAGTAGTGAGTCCAGAAAATGAGCTGGGCCTCAGAGAGGCAGCAAGGTAGCTCCGGAGTGTTGTCTGGCTCAGCCAATTAACAGGGCTTCACGAGCACTGGCTCACTGTCACAGTAACACTGAGCTTCGTGATCAAAAATAAAAATCACTAAAATAGGACACTTTTTTATTTTGACTGTTGCTTGCCAAGCATTCTCTGTGGATTATCAAAGAACTACATAAAAAGAAGGTTGATGTATATTATTACCCTTGTAGGACACCTATTATTATGAATGATTGATTTCTTCTCCCCGGTCCCCAGGGAAATTGTGAGTTCAACGCAGGTAAATAATAGAAACTTCTACAAAGCACTCCAACATCATTTGGCTGAGTCTCTCAAAGAAGAAAGATGTAAGTTAGTGACCTTTGTGCTTTATTAGAATTAATAACCCCTAACATGCTGACTGTCCCTCATTTCCAACTTCCTTCTCAACTATTATTGATTGCTTTCATTAATTAGTTATTTTTCAGAGCCCTAAGAAGCAGGGCCCATTTTACAGATGGGGGAACTGAGGCCCACATAAATTAAGCAATTGCCCTAGAGCTACACATTAAGTCTGGGTTAGGCAGGAACTGGGGCATGGTAGTTTTTATCTTTTTAGTTCATGAAGTCATGCTGGCTCAGTTTTTTAATTAACATATAAATTTTTATGTATGAGCTTGTACTAGAATATTGAGAATATTGTACATATGCTTTTCAAAAGGGATACCAACACTTGGTGACATCTAATTATCAATACTCAGAATTTATTTCATCTAGGATAATGAGAAAGTGATGAAAAAGTTAACCATTAAATAATAATAAAAGTAAATGATTTGATGCTTTTAACTTTCCACACTTTCATGTCAGTTTCTTTCGTATATTATATGTTCTAGTGAGTTTAAGAAAGATAGTAATTTTTATCCCTACTCTGTAAGTGGGTTAAAGAGACACAGTTTGTTTGACTGCTTCTCAAATGTTTAGAAGCCTATCTACTATGCCTCCTTCATTCATTCAATAAGACATTCATTTTTTACTTATTCACTTAGCAAATATTTGTATCAATTATGTGCCAAACATTCTGATAGGCTTTAGATATACTTAGGTCAATAAACTAAACAATCTGAGGCCATGTAGATCTCACATTTCAGTAGCGGAGACAGAAAATAAACAAGTAACCAAATGTTTTTTTTTTGCAAATTGAGTGAAGATATAGGAGGGGATTAGATGCAATAAAAAAAAAAAGGTCAGCAAGCATTAAGATAACGAGGAAAAGCCTCTCTGAGAAGATTGCATTTAAGATTAGACTACCATAGGGTAGAGAAGCACAGCTGAAGGTATTTCCAGGCAGAGGTATTCATGTGTACGAACATCCAGAAGAGGAAACGTTTGATACGTAGGAGAAACTGAAAAGGTGGCCAATATCTCTGGAGCTTAAGAATACCAGCACAAGGGGAGACTGAAGGAGAGGTCAGGGGCCATATCTTTCAGATTCAAGTTATGACAAGGTGTCCAACGTCATCCTAAGCAGCATAGGAAGCCAGTGGAGGTTTTAAGCAGAAGAGTGATGTAATCATAATTATGGGTTAAAAAAGAGCATGTTGGCTATAGTGCTGGGGAAAGATTGAGCGTTGGGTAGGTTGGGAGGAGAGAAGAGGGAAAGTACAGAAACATCAAGAGGGAAGCTTTTACTGTGGTCTGGGTCAAGACTAATGGTGGTGCTGATAATAGAGGTGAGACAGGTTTAAAATGTAGTTTTGAAAGTGGAACTAATAAGACTTTCAATGGATTTGATGTTGGTTAGAGAAAAAGAAGCATTCATGGGTACCTTCCAGTCTCTGGCATCAACAACTGATACATGGCAGAGCCCTTTATGGTAACGATAGGGGGAAATTCAGGTTTTAGGAGGGAACAAGTGATCAAGTTTGAGCAGAAAAGTCTGGAGGATGCCTGTGAGATACTGAAATGGAGCAAACAAGTATGTAGTTGGGTCTGCAGGTCTGGGGTTTAGAGGGGATGCCACTCTTGAAAATGTGAATGTGAAAGTCATCTACATAAAGATAGGCTTCAGAGCCATGGGGATGGAGGAGAGCACTTACCGAGAGTATGTAAGAATGGAAACAGAGGGTTCAGGACTAAGCTCTGGAAACATTTCAGAATTAGCAAATGAGTGCAAGAGGAAAATCCTGCTAAGAAATATCATAAGAAAAATTACAAGGAAAGAGGCAGCAAGAGAATCAGCAGCAAGTATTTCCATGGGACTTGGGAGGAGACTATTTCATTCACTAATCCTTCTCGTTTCTGCGGGCCACCATCCGTTCAGCTTCTAGTGTGGGTACCTTCTTTTCTGGAATTCCTTTCCTCATCATCCTCTTTGACTTCCATGAACTATTCTGTTTGGCTTATGTTATGTTCTGTGTAACAAGAGCAACTATTAAACATTTGCTATTTATTAAAAACCTGAAATGTACAAGCAGCTACACCATGCATTTTACATGCATTTATTTTCTTATGCCATAATCACATACTTATTAAGTAAAATTGACTCTTTTTTCCCCCTCAACTTCAGTTGCAGTAGATAACATGTAATCTATTTTGGGGCCCTGTTCAGAGAAGAGAAATAGGAAGTCAAATGCTTGGCTCAGTAGCTACTATGTAGAAGGCACAGAATCAATAGTAGAAAATTATTATTATTTCTTTCACTAAAATAGTTAATGTATTACAATTTATAAATTTACTTTTGAAATTTACAATTATAAATTTACCACATAAAAAATTATTTCTTCTATAGACTGTGAGCTCTTTAAGGCAAGGATTGGTTTTTATTCATCTTTAATCCCCAATTCCTGGGTACGTTTTATGGGCACAAAGAGTTTTATGAAAGTGTTAGTGCCTATTTTATATTGCAAAGGCGGAGAATTACAATTCTAAATGTGTGTGTTAGGTGGGAATGAGTCACATCATTATTTTTTAAAGCATTTTTAAAATTCAGCATTAAAATTACTATAATTTTGAATTACACAACCTCGTTCTAATTACATTTTTATTATTATACTTTGGAGAGGTGTGTAAGATGTAAGCAAACATGCTAGATGTGTGAAAGATTAAAAGAAAGAACACAGCAAAAGCATAATTTTTTCCCTCCTAGATGTGGAATATTCTGGGAAGCCGAGAGACTATAGTATGTGGCCCAGCTGTGGCTGTGAGCAGCCAGAGTAACAAGGGAGTTCAGTGGTTAGATGATCAGAGGAGAGAATTCTCAGCAGAAGACACATTTGGCTGGGCACTGGTCTTGAGCTCACTGGAACTCACTTGGATATTCTGTGCACTAAAGGGGAAACCTGACAATGTCAACTGAAAATTTTAGCAGTTTGTTAGTCACTGTTGTTACATACGTGCCATTTAACTCATTCATTTTGGTGGAGGTAAGAGATGGTTTGAGAGTCCTGACGAAGGTAAGGTGTGTGGTGAAATTCAGGCATGGGAGGTATCACCGGCGTGGAGTGGAGCTCAGGGTGAGGTGAGGTTGTCTGTTGTTCATATAATTATGATAAAGCATAAAGTTTAATAATGGTACCTTACAGATTATCCTTGAAAAGGTTTTATTTGTGTATCCCTAAAATAACTTAAATATATACACATTCAGTTGGTGGCCGAAATTTTTCATCATATGTTTAAATACTTGCAAAGATCTGATTTCTTGTACAGTGAAAATATTAACATTTTAAAATAAAACTGTTCATGCTTTCAATTTTCCAATAAAATGGAAATATCATAATAATAAAATACTTGCCACCGTTTCAGTCAAAATACGCGAACAACTTTATATAAAACATTATGTTTGCTCTTCAAGCTAGTATTTTTTTATTCTACTTTCTCCAAAAAAATATTTTAATATCCTGTATTTTATGCTTAGACAGATTTTATTATCACCTTAACATATTTTCTACAATAAACCATGTATATAAATTAAGATTTAACTTTTCAAATGTTTCCTGTAACCATAAGACTAAATGTTAAAATTATCTTCTACATTAAGTTATTGTAATTGTCATAAGTACACCATTGATCAAAACAACTTATATTTCAAATCTGAGTAATTATTAAGTGCAAAAGTAATATTTTATAGGAAATTCATCTCTTAATGAGATAATGTCTTTTTATTATTTCATTGGCTCATGTATCTATGGATGAATATTTCTTATAGCTAGAATCACAGTTACTGTATGAGTTCTGCTCCTATTTTTAGTTTTTATAGATGTAAGCACTGAGAAATTCTACTCATATAAGTAAGTGGAGGGGAATGGAAGAGCAATGTCACTCAATTCTTTGATCTTCTTCAGCGATATATGCCAGAATTCACACAGTCATCTAACATCATAAATTATTTTTAATCTATTAGCTGACAACTTGATTAGGTCCTATTCAATTTTGCTGAAAGTAAAGAATTGGAAATCACCTGACTTTCACAAAAGATCTGTCACCTAGTCATTAGAGTCATTCAGTTTTTTAGCATCTCCACCAATATGTATCCCTCTGTTTGGTGTCTTAGTAGTTTATATACCCTGGGACATTTCACCATAGGTCGATTCTAAGATTAGTGAGAGCCATGACTTCCTTTTTTTGAAGTAGAAGAAAAGAAGTTTATGTTAGAGGAGGTAGAAATAAAAAATCTGCATGATGTCTTTAATGTCAAGGAGACTAATTTTAGGGAAGAACACATAAGGAACTAGGGAACTCAAAAACTCTTGGAAAATCTTCATTTACCAGCAGGGGTGCATGAAACAGAAGCACCACAGATTGAAGCCCTAGCATAGCCTCTTACCATTAGCCTCATGTCCTAACAACCTAGTTAGGACTTCTTCTATTGGTTACTAACCACTTCATACATTCATATATTGGGTGGATATTAGTCACCTCTGAGATATAAATATATACAGCACATTGTAAGGGGTAGATAGTAGTAAGTATGCCAGAATAAAACAACATGCTAAAATGTCTTCATAAGAAGAGATAATATTAGACAGTGGGGAATAAGGCAAAGAAAGTCTGCATGGATGGTAACTGATACATTTGATGTAGTTATACATTCAGGAATCTACTTTAATAAAAATGTGCTAAATAAGAATAATGCTTTTGCAAAACAAATATTTATTGCAATATCATTGACAATGGTGAGAAATTGAAATCAACCTAAATGTTAGCTCATGATATATTGGTTTAATAAATATGGCACAATTCTTTAAGAGATATTTCCCAGACATTGCAATTATGCTTATGGAGATTATCCCATAATCTCCATAAATGTTTGTTATGTTAGTTAATTTATACAGATTACTTATATTATACAAAATTCTATGTTAAATATGATATAAACTTTGAAAAGTATGCACATGAGGGAAGACTTGAAAATACATGAAGGTAATACAAATTTTCTTGGACTGATGCCCATGTGTTTTTTTAACTTAAACGGAAGTGTTCATAGTACCTGTATCAAAATAATTGATAATTGAGACCTGAAGAATAGGTGGAATTTGTCATAAAATACGAGGCCTATCGTTAGTATATATTAACAAAATTATAAATGTAAGAATTGCCATTATAGATGCAAGAATGGTCTAGGGCATGTTTCAGGAGAAAGAATGGATGTTCGGCTGGAGTAAGTATTTTACAGGCTAGTGGGAGATAGGTCTTGAAAGACAGGTTGGAAGAAGATCGCTGAGAATATAGAATATGGAATTTATTTTTTATTCTATGGGAAATTGGGAGCTTATTGAAGATCTCTGAGCAGAGAATAAATCAATTACAGTTCTTCTTTAGAAAGATTTATTTATATATGGTATAAGAGATAAATGATCATTGTACACAGGGAGTTTACTTATGGGGGTTACTATAATAGTTTCTGAATTCATTTCCTATTTTTGCGTAGCGATGACGCACAACTATAGTATTTAAACCAGTTTCTGTGGGTCTGGAGTCTGAGCACAGAATAGCTTTGTCCTCTATTCAGGGTCCTATAAGGCTAGAATCAAGATGTTAACTAGAGCTGTGGTCCATCTGAGGTTTGGGCCTGTCCTCCAAGCTCACTCAGTTTTCTGGCAGGTCTCATTTTCTTACGCTTGTAGAACTCACGGCAATTTGCTCTTCAAAGCCAGTACGATAGTCTTTGATCTCAGAGAAGGCCTAAGCCCTCTTTTAAAGGGCTTTCCACTGATTAAGTCAGGCCTGTCTAGGATAATCTCTCTTTTGATTAAATTCAACTGATTTGGGGCCTTAATTGCATTTGCAAAATTCCTTTGTCTCATAATGTAACCTAGTCAAGGGGGTGAGATACATTACCTTTCCCATATAATGTAACTTAATCATGGGCACGACACCAGGGGGCGGAGATAATGGAGCCATCTATGCACTCGAGAAGAGAAGTTGGGCAGAATATGCGTAGTGCCTTGACAGAGACTTGTGAAAGGAACCCACAGTATTCTAACTCAGCTGGTGTACAAATAAATAAACACATAAGCAAATACACAATTAAATATAAATGATATGTCCAAATACAGAAGCATGTATAAGGGATCATGCATGGTAGGGCAGAAAAAGGATCCCCAGTTCTTTATGGAAGGGGAAAAATCACAGAGAGCTTCCTAAAAGAGATGTTCTTGAAGGATATGCAAAATTTATAAGATGAACAAATACAGAACAGATATGCGAAGGGAAGGGGATAATTATCACCAGATAAATGTCTTTGACATAGATCATACTATTATAATATTTTTATAACAGTTTGATATTTTATTCATTTTGGACTTTGGCATTTATTGTTATTTTAAAAAATATTGCATTAAAACATTACTTATCTTGATAACTGATTTTTTGTCATCTTTTTAAGTTTCACATCTGAGGCAAATGACTCACCTTCCTTCCCTCATCCTGGCCCTGAGCATCAAATTGCAGAGGAAATTGTCATTATTTAGGTATTGCTGAAGTATAATGAGAGTAGAAAAATGGCAGGGAGGGGCTGGCGTAAGATTATGAATGGCCGTGAGGTTCTCTGAGGAAGATCTCCAAAGGCTTTACCCCAAGGATCACAAGAAAGAATCATGGTTTTCAGCTGGAGTGTGACCAGATGAGACTGCCATTTAGAACAACAAACTGGCAAAAATGTTGAGGCTAGTTTGGAAGAGTTTGTTATTCTCCTTTAAAGGAGAACAATTAGGAGGCTATTGTAGTGGTCACACGAGGTAAGTAATTACACTTATGTCACCCATAGTATTTGGCTCACTGAAAAGTATTTTAATTTGGGGATTCACCAGCAGAAACTAAGAATTTCTTTTTGGAGAGCATGTTAGATGCCTTTTTTGACTTGCTAAATGGTGGACCTTTTGCTTAATGTGATTTTTTTTATGGCAATCACATTTAGGGCTGAAGCATTTCTGTAACTATATGCAGCTTATTTCACCTGAGAAATGTTTTTTGATAAGATACAATGTTCTGATATGTGATGCCAGGATTGAGTCTGAGCCTATAGTTTTATTGCATTTATATGCAGTGATGTTAGGTTAGGAGTAAGGCAAATGAATTCTCACCATACAAAATTGAACAACCCAGCTTTATAATTGCTTCAGTATAGTCGATTGCCTATTTTGTCTCTGTTCAAAGTACCCAAAGGAAATCTTCCTAGGGCCATTGAAAATATCAGAGTCTGCAGATGGAGATCATAACTATACAGTATTGGCTGTATATTTAATATACAACTAGTGAAAACTGATTCAAGGGAGGGAGCCAGGGTTACAATTGGATGCTTGATTGGAATGGCTGATATAACCAAGAGGCCAATTTATAAAAAACTATTTTACATAGTAAAGAAGTGGCATGTTAAAAAAAAAAAAATTATGCCTTGAAAAATTCTAAATATGCGCAAAACAAGAGCTGATAATCATATAGTTCTTTACATTTCAACGTTATTTAATATCTCTGATACCAGTTCCCATCCCACACTTCCATCTTTTGACACTTTCATTTTTCCAAGCATAACTGTACCAGTACCAAATTGTTTTCTTTCTTGTTGATAAAAATTGAAGACTCCATGAAGCTTTATTTATTTATTTTTTGGGGTATTTATTTCGCATTTAGATCAGGACTTACTTTTTTTTAGAGTTTCTTGTCATGCAGAATGACTCCCAGTTAACTGGACAAATGTCCTGATTGATTCTTGAAATGAAGGATAACTTTCTTAATCTTAGGTTTACTTGGAATACAGAATTGTACACTTGAAAACTAACTTCACTAACCATTATCACCCCAATAAACTTTGATAAAAATAAAAAAGAAACGTGATATATGGCATCTTTTAAAATAGCAAAGTTTTCAGAAATCTATTCAATAAAAGTGAGACATGACCAGAAAAAAAAAAAAAAAGAAAACTTTCAGAACAAAAGTGAACCCCCCAAACCAAACCAAACATCTTTATGTTTTCTTGCTTGCCATGTACGTTGTTGATCTAATCTGATATACAATTTCATGAATGCTCTGAGCACGCAACTGTAGAGCCACAGTCCCAAAAGAAAATTGCTAGGACTCAACCCAAGAGCAAGCAGGAGATACTTCCATCATGTTGGCATGATTTCAATAGTTCAAAAATGGTCATCCAGACTTTAGAATATACTCCATATTTAAATGCCACTACACAGTCTTTTATCATGTAACAGAATTTAGAAAACACGATTTAAAACAAATCTTCCTAGCAGAGTTTAAATTTTACCTTTTTTACCAAAGTAAAAAATACTGATGGGTGAGCTTTTCCCAGGAGACCACTGTGATAAGAGTTCTGATATCCTGAGTTGGAGGCTGCCTTTTCGGAGGGAAGGAAAAGAAATAGAAAAGGAGACACAAAGGACACTGTCCAATTTTATCTTTACCCATTTTACTAAATAACAACAACCACAAAATCTAAATTTCAACTGAAAAAGAAATAAGTTGATTTTCTGGAAGCATCAAACAATACAAAAGTATATAAAATAAAGTGCAATGTTCATTCCCTACTATGGATTTCCATTTCCTTAACCCTCTCTCCAGATGCAACCCTCATTAGGAAATTTTAAAATATATTTCCCCAGAAATATTCTCCCAGTATATAAGCATGGGTGCATACATTATATGACAGTATGCATATATACTATGTGTGTATATGTATGTATGTGTGTATGTTTTGTCTGTGTTTGTTCTCTTGAGTTACACAAGATGGTGCCCTACATTTCCTCATGAGGTGTATTCAAGATAACTCTTTCTCAGCACACACACAAGTCCGTCATTCTCTTTAGTACCTGCAGAGCCAGTGTCTCAATCTTGGTATTATGGATATGTTAGGTCAGATAATTCTTTGTTATGGAGGGCAGTCACGGGCATTGTCAGGTGGTCAGCAGCTACTCTGGCCCACACCCACTAGATGACAATAGCACCTCTTCAGTTATGAAAAATATCTTCAGAAATTGACAAATGTTCCCGGGGGTGCAAAATCACCCTTGGTTGAGAAATACTGCTTTAGAGGATCCTATTGTATAAATATATTCTCCCTTTTGATAAATATTGAGGTTGTTTTCAATTTTTCTCCTTTTTTATTAAATTTATTGGGGTAGCATTGGTTAATAAAACTATATAGGTTTCAACTGTGCAATTCTATAATACATCATCTGTATATTGTATTATATGGTCATCACCAAAAGTCAAATCTCCTTCTGTCACCATATATTTGATTCCATTTACCCTCATCTACCACCCCTCTTCCCCCTTACCCTTTGGTAACCACTAAACTATCATCTATGTCTATAAATTTTTGTTTCTTTGTTTGTTTGTCTTGTTCCCTTGTTGCTATCAGTGTTATATCCCACATATACGTGAAATCATATGGCTTTTGTTTTTTGCTGACTTATTTAACTTAGCATAACAATCATAACAATCTCAGGATCCATCTATGTTGTCGCAAATGGCAGTATTTCATCTTTTCTTGTGGCTGAGTAGTATTCCATTGTGTATATGTACCACATCTTCTTTATCCAATCATCTATTAAAGGACACTTCAGTTATTTCCATGTCTGGGCCACCATGAAAAATGCTGCAATGAACATCAGAGTACATATATCTTTATGGATAAATGTTTTCAGATTTTTCTTGGTAGATACCCTGGAGAGGAAATGCTGGGTTGTATGGTAATTCTATTCTTAATTTTTTGAGGAATGTCCATCAATTTTTGAAATTGCAAAAATATGCAGCACTGAGCGTATCAAATCCATTTGTCTCTGAGTAAATGTAAAAGTCTCTAAATTATCTGTAGGGTAAATCCCTAGATAAACTCTCAGATCAAGGAGGATATGTACTTTACATTTGTATAGATTTTGCCAAATTGCCCTTCTTTTATATCTATTTTGTCTTAAAACCAATCTGTCACAATCTCTTGTTGATCTCTAGGTGGGAAAAAGTAAACTCAATAAATGTTTAAATCATATCCTCAAAAGCTTTAAAGATAGTGACAGGCACCAGTTGTCAATTGCATTGACCAAGGCTATCCTGGAGGAAAAGATGACATGTCCAGTGTTTAGATTTCAAGGCAAGGAGAGAGTGTGGGAAAGGAGAAAAGTCAGGAAAGTAGGAAGGGATGAGAAAGCAAACATTTTTTGCATTTCTTCTATGTCCAGGCATTGTGATACGTACATTACATATGTTACCTACATTGTGTTAGGAATTATCATTATGGCCTCTACAGGGACTGGCTTGGGTGTCTGGGCATGATCCCAAACCAGGTGAATAGGCTTAAGGATTAAACACTGCCAGAATCAGGGCGGTGCTGTTTCTCTGGTGCAAAGATAAGAGCTACGTTCCTCAACAGCCTGAAGATAGTTCATAGCAATTATATTTCATTAAAACAACCCATTCATCCAACCCCGCCAAGGGTCCTGTGATAGATGCTTATGTCATATTTTAATCCCAAAGTCACAAACCAGTGGCTTGAAGGTTGGATTGGCCCACAGACATGGTTTGTTTGGGCCGTACAATGTTATAAAAAATTGAGCTAACACTTAAAAATCAAGAGATGTTATACAAAAATCTTGAGTTCTGGTTTCTCTTTTAGAAGGATAAAGATCTCCAACAGTGGACAGGCATTCCACCTGGCAACACTTGGCGTAGCCCTTAAGACAGGGCATAAGCTCTTCGGTTCATTCTACTCCCGGACACTCCCTCTGGCCTTCTTGATATAAAGGTGTAGGCCCAGTTTCTATTGAAATAGTAGCCCTGCTGTTTACCTTCCAGTTGAGAAACTTCTTGCTGTAAACATTCTTTAAATCACAAGGAAAAGAAAATTAGAAGGGAGCCACATGCAAATAGAAAAATAAGAGCGAATATAAGCCTACCCTGGTGGTTCTCAAATGTGTCTGTATAATAGAATGACCTGAAAAGGCCTTGAAAATGTGATTATTGCCTGAGTCTCACCTCCTCACCTTCCTTGGTTTGAGTAGAATCCCAGGCACCACTCGATACTAACATAGAAAACATGATTGATACATCCAAGTCTTAATCTGGGTCTATTTATATAATACTGGCACCTAGTAGTATTTCAGCTTTGGATTCCCTGCCCCAAGCCAACAGTTTTAACCACACTGCTTATGCAATTGTCACTGAAGTCTAGGTTACCCTACCCAAGTATATATTCAGAGCAAAACATACTGAAGTACTTAATAGACACTAAATAAACTTTAGTAGTTTCTTACCAGAGTTCAGGTCATTGTTCTTTTTGTCTCACACTTTGTCTGACCAACCCAATCCTTCTTATCTTCTCCTTACCATATCTATTTTGCTATGATTCCAGTCTTCAAATGAAGAAACTGGATCTCAGAGAGGTCAGTCGTTAGGGAGCTCATCCTCCTGTAAAGGGCACACCCAAGTCTTTCTGATTGCAAAAATCCACGCTCTTTCCACTACACCAAGTTGTTCTACAGTCTTACTACCTCCTCTTGTTTTTGAAAACCCTTTGACTGGCGGTAAAACCTTTTATTTTGCAAGGAGAAAGGGAGTTTGAGGGAAAATACCTGTGGAGGGGGTAAAGTAATGATATAAAACCACACTGATGTATAAGTGACTAATTGCAGATCCTTTCATGAGAATAGATTGGACTTAAATATGACAGTACTTATGTTTGGTTATAGGCGTTTTACATGCTTATTGGAAGAAAATTGGAAAATAGATAAAACTAAAAGGAAGACATTTGCTAGAGAATTACCACTCTTGAAAACCAGTCTTAATATTTTGATATGCTTTCCTCTATCTTTTATCCACTTATCTCAAAATTGAGATCATATGATAGATACAATTTTCTCTCCCAATTCATCATCTAGTATTTATTGACTATTTCACTGATTCATTGAAAACTTTCTAATGGCTGCAAAGTATCTTGTTGTGAAGAACCACTATCATTTATTTAATCAGTTATAACAGAGGATGATAGAGATAAATTTTGAAAGATGTAGGGGTGTTTTCAGTCGCACAAGGGAATACATGGGCTCGTATGCCAAACTCTATAGCAATATTCTTGGTTTGCTTCCCAAGAACCACATCTGTAGCTGTTCTATGCTCATGGTTGACTATTTGATTTGGATTTGAACTGAATCTTTGGAGAGTTTAGATTATGCCAGTTTTTCAAGGACCAAACATAGAAGAAGAAACAAAGGAGGAAACAGAGTCAAAGGGGATTATTTTAAGTTGGAAATGCATAGGTGCTTTTTACCTTTGAAAAGAACTACGAGAAGGCGGTCAGTACTTTTCCATGGGGCAAACCTTAAGAGCTAACACAGTGAATCTGGTATTTGAACATCCTCTTGAACTAGCACCAAACACGGATTAATTATGAGATTTTAAACTATAACATTTAAGCATTATTCATGGCACATGTCTACTGTGCCAACCAACACACGAAGGATATAGTGATGGGCAAGAGAGAAGCATGAGTCCCTTCTCATTTATTTGGAAGATAAAAATAACAATATTTTGTAACTATATTTCCTCATTTATAAAATAAGAGAATCTCTATAGCCCCTTCCTGTGATAAAGGATTATGACCTCACGTCATTCACTAATTTAAGGAACACTTATTAAATCACTACTATCTTGCATGCACTTTGCTAGTTGTTGCTGATGCAAAGTTCCTTGCTCTTAAGAACCTCACTGTTCAGTGAGAGTCTGTAATAGAAATATAATTTACAATAAAGTACAATGACTTGCCATCATAGAAGTATGCTCTGGGTGATTAGGGTCACAAAGTAGAAGGAGCTGTTTTTCTGAGAAGGAATGGGAAGTCTGGGACAGTGTAGAAGAGGAGAAGGTAATGAGTTGTCACAAGACAGGAGCAAAAGCTTTCCATGTAGAGAATCTGACAAGTGGCATGTAGCATATACAGCAGCACAGGAGCGTGAGAAAACATTGTATATTCAGGAAGTGATTGGAATATAAGTTATGTTCACTAATTTTTCTGTTACGCAAACATTTATTGCGCACCTCGAGTGCTAGGCATTGCACCAAACCCTGGGAATGAAATAGAGATCCTCACAAATATGGGCCCTGATTTCAGAGGGCTTGACGTTGATTGGTGGAGACACACAATGGACAAATGATCACACAGATCAATGTGTAATTACAAGTAGTCACAAAGGCTGTGAAGGAAAATTCTCAGAGTCCCCAGTAGGATTAAGAAGTTTCAGAATCATCTAGGGTGAAATGTGGTAGGGAAGCAAAACATTCAATGTGGTAATAATGTGTTCAAAATAGCTCTTAAAGAAGGTTGGAAATGGTGATTTGGTGGGATTTATAGTGTCATGTGTCTCAAGCATGCAGGACAGAGGGATTGGCACAAGATGAGTCTGAAGCAGAGACTTAGGTCAAGTCAGATAAGTCCGAGGGCCATTTTGGACAATGATAGACACTTACTGAGGCCTTTGGTTATGCTTAACATTTATTAATGTGGACTTTAAGTCCTATGTTATCTGGGCTGTACCAAGTTCCAAAGTTTCTTCTTTTACTGTGTTTCTCCTCCTAAATGGACCTCTAGGATTTTCTACGAGCTACTTCATTAGCAACTGCTCTTCTTCATTCCCATGGTTACCAGGCTCATCACACACTGGGTCCTGGTGACTAATTCTAGGGATCCACACAATCCAAAGTCAGCCAATCAGAGTGCTCCTTGCTTCAGAACATAGTGTATGGGTCAAGGCAGTTTTCCTATAAGGTTCTTCTCAGATCATTTTTTCCATATTTACAGTTGCAAAGGATACATGGTAACCCACACCATACAGCGTGATAGTAATACCAACTTTTTTGTTTTGTTTTGTGTGTTTTTTATTTTTGTTTTTTGTTTTTTGTTTTGTTTTGTTTTTTTAACCAAAAACATTATCAGAGACAGAGAAATAGTATAGCATCTCCTGAGCCTTCATAGTTATGCCTGAAGTGTGCCTGGAACAAGCAGTGTACTCATGGGACAAAAATGTCCAGGAGGTAGATGCTACCCACCTTCATACTACATTGTATATTTATAGATTAGCCTAAAGGAGGGTAGAAAAGATTTGACATTTGTTAGTAGTAAAGAATATGTCAAGGAATCTCTGAACCCAGGAGATGGGAGAAGAAGGATAAAAAGCATGGGTCATGTCTGACCCCTCACATCCCTGGAAAGAGCCTTGAGGAGCCTCTTCATGCTGGGATCACCAACACCAAAAGCCTTGGCATTTTTCTGGAAATTGGTTCACCCCAGTTCACTGCTGGACCCAAGGGAAAAAAGGAAGAGAAAGAATATTTGTTCCTGTTCCCTTACTTGACCAAAACAGGCATTGGCTCATCCTAGCACTTAAAAGCAAAAGAGGGCATCAAAGAGTCAGGAATTTTGGTAATTCAAGCAACAGTAACTTGCATAGCACATACCAAATCCTATTTATGGAGACTCTTTCCTGGGGCTTTTGGGGCATTCTGAATGAAGTGGACATTCTAGAAGGAAACAAAATGTTCTTATAAACCTTTGCTAGAGAAAATTTCTCCACTATATAAGGCTATACATCAGACCATATTTGAGGGGGACATATAACCGGCTATCCCAAATACAGATCAGAGAGGCGACAGATGCCATCGCTAGACCACCTTCATACTTCCCAAGAAGTGGGATTTACCATTTGTAACGCTGTCTTAAAGTTTCCGTGTCTAAAAGGAGAATTTGATTTGTACTCCATGAATGAACGGAAAGCTAATTTGAGGGGACAATGAGGACAGATGTTAACAAGCACAATGCACAAAAAGCCTAAAATAATTGTGTGGCCAATTAGATGTAGCAAATATATTTTTTTAAGATGTGCAGGACTTCTCAGAGCCTTTACTAAGTTAATTTATGCTGTGAATCTCCAAAGATATAAAACTGTGATTTTTCAAAATTTAATTGAATAAGGAAAAGTTTTATTTTTCTACTCAGATTCTTGAAGGACTAGTCCTTATAATAATACCAATAATATTAATTGAGCATTTACTATATGCTAAGAACTGCAGTAATTGGTTTCCACAAATTAATACTCATGACAAGTCTTAGATATAGGATCTATTACTCATTTCATGTTACAGAGAGGAAACCTATCAAACATTTATTTTTAAAATGTAAGAAAAAAACTTAACATTGTAGAAATTTTTAAACATCATAAAACACCATGGCTGTGTTTTCCTACTGTCCCTCACCTTGAGGTGGGTGGGTTTGTAATTAATTCCTTTTGTAAAAGAATCTTTGGGGGCTATACACACCCTTCCTACAACACTAAATCAAGAACACACATGGATTCTTCCTAGGTTCTCCACCCCTTTTAGATCACACTCCAGTCAGGACAAATTTTATCATGAGGTTCAGGTTCAGGAACTCTAGTTTTTAGCATAATAAAAGCATACAAGAATCTCAAAAAAAAAAAAAAAAAAAAGCCTATCATTGATATTTTCCTGATTCTGTAATAAAATGTATTGAAATCCCTGGCCTGTTGCTAGTTACAAGCTTCCTGACTCAATTGGCACATAGTACTAGAAGACTAAGTGATAACTAGTGGGGGTTACTTAGTTTGTATATCTATCTGTCCCTTGTGATGTTTTAATTGTATGGCACTATAACTGTTGGTGTAACTCATCCTGTGCTTTGAGTGAGATAAAAAAAAAAAAAAAAATCGGGGGGTGGGGTGGATTTTCTTGAGAATATCCTTAATTTATAACATGGTGAAGGGGATAGAATATGTTGAGGTAAGGATTTATCTTTTTTTTTTTTTTTTTTTTTTTTTTGCTATACTGCACTCCAATTTTGATATTGGTAAAATCCTAAGAAATAGATGAGATTCTGTTAAACTATAAAGAAAAGTTAATTTGCCACTCCATTGCAAGGTGAGGAAAGAGGGCGTGATTTCAGTCAGATCCTCTCTGAGGACAGCAATATTAGATTGGCATACATAAATGCAGCAGAGACTTCTGTATTTCATGTTACGATGCTAGACTTGTGTGGAAGTAGATATGTATTTAGAGGAGCTTTTGCTGGACACCCTTCACCCAAACCTCCAGAACATATTGGCATCTAAGGAAACTCTTTGATTTATAGAAAGCTCTATATTTTACAAAGCAATTTTAGGTATGATGACCTCATTTACTCTTCACAGCCCTCTATGGTGGTTGTTATTATTTCCCTATTTTGTGAATAAGGAAAGAGGCTTAGAAAGGTTAAATGACTTGCCCTGAGTCACACAGTTAATAAACAAACAAGCTAGACTTCAGAATTGGGTCCCTGTTTGGCACTCTTTTTACTCTATCTCCCATTAACCCTCCAAAACTCAACAACATTCAGAGAAATACAAAACAAGGAAGCATAATTGAAACCAACAGAGATTCCATTTTTACAATTAAATTATCAAATATATTTTGTAATTATAATATTCAAATCTGAAGACATGAGATTTGCTATTCCCATATTTGCCTAGTACATCGAAAATCAAGTAAGGTTTGCATGTAGCAGAATTGGAAAAGTTTCAGATCTTTTTATCTAATTATTCTACTGTAAGCGATCCATGTTTAAGTTAAAATGGAAAAAAATAGTTTTATGTAAAAAATGTGTGTTGATATTTGTGAATGATGATGAAAAGCAAAAATTTCCCAGAGTATAGTGACTTAATAGCAGACAAATCAATGAAATATTATGCAACCATAAAAATCATATTTACAAGAGGCTTTTACCAATATGGAGATTTCACGTTATGATGATAAGAAAAAAAGAATATACAAGTATACGTGTTTGTGGATGTGTATGTGTCTGATGTGTATATATATATATATATATATATATATATATATATATATACACACACACACACATACACATACACACACACACACGCACACACAAAAAATATGCCTACAAAGGAAACAGAAGAAACTAACTGGAATCTTATCAGTAATTAAACTGATAGAATTATGAGTAATAATATGCTCTTGTTTCTGCTTCTATGCATTTTGAAGTTTAAAAAAAATGACCATTGTATTCTGTAAAAGGTTAAAAAATGCATTTTTAAAAATAAGGTTAAAGCATGTGTTGCAGTAATATGTTGGATAGTACTTTTTCTTGAAATCAGGGAAACTGGCTGTGTCCAAGTTGTGGATTATGCTAGCCAACCTCCGAAGGTCTTTTTTGCATCCATTTTCTATGACTATTGAACCAGAATGATGATATACCATGTTTTGGCTAACCACATCCAATTCTTCCTTCCTAGGAGCCACCTGCTGTCCCTTAGGGGCCATTCCTCATTGTGTGCAGCGTGGGTGTGAGTTAGGACTCCCTTCCCATTACTTCTCCTGCTCTATGTTATCCAGAAGCTGAGGTTTGGAATCTTGACCTGGTGGCTCTAGAATATATGTCGGGTGGAGATCATTTGATTTCCAGTGGGCTAGGTATTTCCTGCTGTAAAAGAATTGCCGTGCTTCCTCCTAATACTTTGGAGCTCTTTTTTTATGCCAGCTCATTTGTAAGCCTAGTTTTCAAGTCTTCCATCAGGTGTGATCTACTTATCTTTCCAGTAAATTATTTAACACTGAATTTATTCAGAACCAATTTCCATTGCTTTCAGTCCAGAACCCTGACTAATACACACACTGACAACCATTCTACATGAGTATTGGCAAATGCTTTCCTTCAGTTCCATTAAAGTTAGCAAGGGGGCATTTTCAATACCCACGTAAAATCAAAAATAAAGGCAAACTGCTGTAACATAACACTTCACCTAGAAGGGCCTAGTATAAACACCAATGGCCATGATATATCAATTCAAAGTTAAAAGTTGTTTAATGTCATAACACATTTTAGGCTCTAGTGTGATCTGAGAAATAATTCTTTTAGTAGCCACACATGGTTGGACTTAGAGCAAATGTCATTTTCCAATTGGAAGCAGAAGACTGTATGCAGTATATTGTAGGATCCTTGATTATGTTATGCTCTTGAATTTTCACAGCGTCTTAGACACAGGAACTTTTCTTTTTTTTCTTTTTTGGTTATTACTCTGGCTGTTCTTTAAGACCTTTTGCTGGGAAGGACACAGTCTTCGGCCAGTTTAAGCTCCTCTCGGTGTTTTGAAGATAACCTGCTAATGCTCCAATTCCTTTGTAATTAAAATCTTTCTGAAGTGGCATTGGATTTGTAATAACTCTCATGACGGTGAAGCCAAGCAGAAGACCCAAGTCATCAGCCTGTTTTCTGGAGTCTTTTATGTAATGACATTCCCCAGGAAAGACACTCAGATCCTTAAAGCAGCTTTAACTCAATGAGGCAAATGTTCTCTTACAGGGTCCAGAAACCAAAGCAGCTTTTAAAACAGGAAGCTGACATAATTGGCTTTAAGTTCTATCCTAAAGAGATATTTTGTCAGCTTTGGCACTATTTACTTAGCTCAGGGGTTAACCAGGATAACATGTTTGACTTGCAAATATATTTCTTCAAAGAACGCAAACAAAGCCACCATCCCTTCAAAAACAGTGGGCAGGAGGCTCCTGGTTGTGTGACAAAGCTAGGGGAAGCTTGTGTTTGCTTTTCTATGTATGTACTATTAGCCCATCTCCCTCCCTCCATCTCTCCGCCCCTCCCAGTTTACCTGGGGTGAGAATGGCCTGAGCCACTGCCAGGTCTCCTGAGAGGTTACAACAGGAGGATGACACAGCAGTTTCAGGACTCCAGAAAACAAAGAGCCTGTGCTCTCTTTTCAGATCACAGGTAATGCTTCTTGTATTGCCACTTACAATTTTGTCTGGTCCCATGGATAAAAACTCTCTTCCTTTTTCTCCCCAGTCACATCAGTTCTCTTCTCCACATCCTGGACAGTGTCTTCTCACCACCCCCTTTTAGCAGGTGAAGGCTTCATGACTATCCTTCAGCGGTCAGAGTATAAGTCCAGCCTGCCTTTCTCCACCTTCCTTTTCCCTCAGATGACTAAGAATGTTTGAAGCAGACAACCCTCTTGCTTGCCGTAGTTCCCCTGCATTCTGCCCCAGAAACACCCCTTTGCGTGGGAGAGACCCTTCTGGCTCTACTCTCCCCTGAAGTAACACCTCCTCTATATCCTCTCTTTTTTTAGGTGCAAGTTTGCATCAAAAAATTGTTATTTTTTCTATTCTTGCTGTGCACCAGGTATTTTAAACATTGGAATACAACAGTGATGAAGTCTTGAGAGCTTACAATCTAGTAGAGACACACAAAAGTAATTGCAGTGCCTCTGATATGTGGTGGTGTGAACTCAGGTGCAATGGGGACAATGGCGGTGGCCCTTAACCTATACATTTTGGGACCAGGTATGTCCTCGTCAATAAAGAAAGAGCTAAATGAGCAGAGAGATTAAGTAAGAGTGAGTTTGGTGAAGTAGGTGAGTTTAACAAACCAAGGAAACAGGTTTTTTTCTTCTTCTTAGTTTTGCCAATTGTATAATTAATCCACACACATATTGTGAATTTTTTTGGAAACTAGAAAATGATAAAGGAGGGAACAAGCAATTATCTTAAGCCCTATCATCTAGATGTTATTAACCATTAATATTATGGCATCGTTTTTCTATTTTTTTTTCTAACTTTTTTTTTGTGTGTGTGTGTTGGGGGGTGAAGAATGAGGAAGTAATGTAGCAGTGAGCAAGATTTTGTATTGTTCAAATTATTTACTGTCTACACAGTTTTGAATCCTGCTTTTTTTTTTTTTTTTCACTTAAAATTATACTATAAGCTTTGTTTCACTCCATTAAAACTTCCAAAAACATCATTTTAATGGCTCATTTAGTCTTTCCACATGAGTCCCTTTTGGTTTCTCTCATCCTGTGACCACACCAGTAATCTCTCTTGTCCATGCCTTCGAGTCAAACTTGCCTTCTTAGCTTTCTTTTGAAATTGATAATATCAGTCACATTTGTACTCCCCAACATCTATGTGAATGGGAATGCCCAGTGCTCCCAAATGGCGAGCTCAAGGACGCCTGAAGACAAGGCCTTGTCTCTCACTCCTTTGGGACTCCCTCCCTTGTGTAGTCAGTAAGGGTTATGGACTCATCTATCAATTGATGCTCCTTGAAAACAAAAACAAGAATCAAAAGCTAACACACGTTGGCTAACCTACTCTGAACCTTATTTGACTCCTTTCATTAGGCAACATTTCAGTACCTCACTCTGTGAATTATTGATTTTCCCAGTCATCCTTTGTCCTGGAACTTTCCCTTAAATCAGGGGTAGGGGAAGGGTTGGACATCATGTGCCAGGTATTGCTAGGCCTCCCTTGCTGAAATCGTGTATTCATTGCCAGCTGCTCTACAGATCCGTGCCTGGAAGTTACCATTAACATATCCGTATTTCCTCATGTCATTATTATTATCACCATTGTTAACATAATCATTATCATTGATGCCACGCCAGCCATTGTGCTTACGTGTGACTCATGTATCTTATTGAAATTTCAAAATAACCACCTAAGGTAAAAGGTATTTGCAATCCTACTTGTGAGAATGTAAATTAAAAAAAAAAAAAAAAGCTAGTAAATAACTGGGTTAATGATTGAACCAGAAATATGTGATTCCAGAGTATGTGATTTTAGAAGACCTGGAATATGAGAAGTGTGTGTGTGTGTGTATGTGCGTGCGTGAGAGAGAGAGAGAGAGAGAGAGAGAGAGAGAGAGAGAGAGAAAGAGAGAGAAAGGAGGAAATTGGGAGAAGCAGAGATCAAAAGACTAGAAATTATCTTTACTTTAGGGAGATTTGAGAGTGCTCATTAGACTTTATGTTTCTTATTTCATAAAGGACATTAGGCAAAATTTTGACCAATGTCTGTCTTAGCACTGAGAACCCAAAGACTTCTGTGGAAAACAGGAAGATGTTGCTCGTTTGCAGTAATGAATTCTATTTCCCCACAAGTATTACTATTGTACTGGTTGCTCTCCTTCTGTACCAAATACAGGTCTTTCTGAAGAGAGGTTATGAGTGAGTGAGACTGAAGGGGAGAAAAATCTGACAAAGACTAATGCATGCAGTCACACATTATGAATCAACAGCAATGTTCCTGTGTCCATGGCTTGCTTGCTCTAACTTTGCTTCTCTGAACTGAGCATTGGAGTGAAATTTATAGGAAAAGTGCGTGGAAGCCTGGTGCGATGGGGAAGGCTAGGCATTGTAACGGTTGTGGACGGGAAGAAGTCAGGGCCTAAATTTGTCCTTTCCCTTTCTCTTTAAAGCAGGTTGCATTCACAGATTGAATGTTTTAAAATTGGGGCTTCATGAAAATCTGTGTTTATGGAAAAATGTGACCCGCATTTGATTCAGGCAGATGTTATTCGGTATAGACAGATGTATTGAAGGATGGCAGATGTGTTTGATGAAGGCAGATGTATAAAAGCAGCCACATGCATATGTAACCTGAGCGAGAACTTGAAAGGAAGAAATGAAAGGTCTAAGTAGGTAGACAGATAAACGGAGAGGGTGACAAATGTAACTCCAACATTTAGAAAGGGAAAATTCAGTTACCCTTTGAGTATAAACCATATAATCCACAAGCCTTGGCTAGAAGAGAAATGTAAAAAACCACTTAAAGAGACTAGCTCTTGAGCTTAACTGTATTAGAATGCTGCCCTGTTAGTAATGATAGCCACTGCCTTTTTGTGTTTTAGATTCCTCTTCTGTGCCTCTCAACTAATATTAGTTGTGAATTTTCAATTCCTTGGTTAAGCGTCACTTATTTTAAGAAATGACCTTTTATAACTATTTACAAATTAAAAATTTAATTTTCATATATAATACCTATCTCTTCTCACAGTGAAACAGAAAACATTAAAACAAAAAACAAAACAAAAAAAAAGAAGAAGGAAAAAACAAACTGGAGCATGTTTTCATTCTAGTCTGTGTCCTTGTACTCTCTTTGCTGACGTGAAGATCTGATAAATTTTTCACAACCATAAGTAATGCAGGGAGGAAGAAGAGGAGGTAATTTATGTGTACAAGCCCATGAATGAGTCATATTCAATGTCTCTTGCCACCTCCAAACCCCACTTCTAGAGCTGGGAATTGGAGGGAAGGGACAGCATAGAAAATTGACCATTTAGAATGACAGAAAACTGGGAATAACACTTTACAAAATAATTATGTAACACGTTACAAACTAATAAATACCAAACCCACTTCTTGCCCCCTCTCTCTCACATTTCCTCAGTGACGACAACCATGACCCGGGCTGCCCTTACAGTAGATCCAGGAGGAGCTGGAGGAGTTATTCTCTAACTGAAGAAAATGTCTGACAGAAATATAATTCCTTTTCTTATATCGGGTGATACAAATGTGTATATGAATTCAGATATATTTTATTTGAATTGATCATTGCAATTCATCAGCATCCAGTGCGTGTTTTTATAATGGTAACACTTTATGAAAATATGAAGTTTGCATTATCATTCCAGCTTTTACAGTTCTTTGAAATAAATATTCCAGAAGAAAATAATTTGGCCCTCATAAGTGACATGTGGGTGTTTAGCAGGGGGAATAGATAACAGAGATGGGTGACTTTCAACTGTGGTTTCATCTTGGAAGACTCCGTGGAGATATTTTCAAGTGCCAATGTGGTAAGGATTGAATCCTACCCCCAGAGACATACTGGGGTGGGGCTCCAGCATCAGTGTCCCTTCAAAGTGCCCCAGGTGATTCTAAAGAGCAGACACAGTAACAAAACCCTACAACAGAGGAACCAAAGGGGCAGAGGTGAAATGGACTGCTAGTATTGACTAAAGAAGTACATAGTTTCCTGGGGCAAAATGATCTTAACAAGGTGTGTGAGTTATTTCCATTAACTATTGAAGTCAGTCCACTTGTGCTTCCTTGCTCTAGTTCTATGCTCACTGAGCAACTTTGGGTTATAGTGTGGCTTCTCCCGTTGGTCTGTCTGATGCTGAATAAGTTCAGATGGCTCATGTTAACACCAGTGTTTTGGCATATGAGACACACACATGTACCTATGAATCAATAAAATGGCTTTCTAACTTAGATTTGTTTCTTCTAAGCAGATTGATCAGTACAATTATTTTCCCAAAGTCTGCTTAGTTCTGAGACCATGAAAACTTTGAGGTATAAGGCTATAGGCCAGGCAAAAATGTAAGAACTCAAGTGAAGCATTTCCCCAGGTGTCTGAGGCATTTTGGCTTTCTTTTGGAGATACTGGAAACACTGCTATTAATTCTGTCGGCTGAATGTTCTCTTGGTAGACCCAGCAATTTTGGGCAACTCTTCTTTAGATTTGACTAATTTTTGTTAACTTTTTGGAAAGATTTGGTGGACCAGAAATGATTTCAAACATTTTCAAAAGAAACTTTTTGTTTTCAAGCCACTCTGAGTATCTTAGCTTGTATCACCATTCAGAATAAAGTGGAATGGTCATCATTCTGAGCAAGTTTTGATGTTATGTGATCTCACACATATTATTTATTCTCTTTGGGCACTTGTTTTCCTTAATGGAAAGATATGAGGGTCGGGTCACATTAAAATATCTCTAGATTTTTGCTAGCTTTAAAGTAATGCACTCCTATGCAACTATGGTCTTATTTGAACAATAAACTTTTTATTTTGTAACAGTTTTAAGTTTACAGAAAAATAGGGACGATAGTATAGAGTTCACATATTAACATCTTATATTAGTATGGTACACTTGCTATATAATGAACAAATATCGATGTGGTATTATTAACTAAAGTCTGTACTTTATTCAGATTCCTTTAGGTATTTTTACCTAATGTTTTTTTTTGTTTTTGTTTTTTTCTTTTTTCTGGTCTAGAATTCCATCCAGACAGCACGTTACATTTGGTAGTCATATTTTCTTAGGCTCCTCTTGGCTTTAACCCTTTCTCAGACTATCCTTGCTTTCGATAACTGTGATAGTTTAGAAGAGTACTAGTCAGGTATTTTGTAGAATGTCCCTCAATTGCATGTGCTATTTTTCTCATGATTAGGCCAATGGGTTTTGGGTGAAGACCACAGGATCAAAGAGGCATTTCCAATGCATGATGTCAAGGGTACATTTTATCAGCATGACTTATCAGTATTGCTGTTGACCTTGATCCCCTTGCTAAAGTAATGTTTGTCAGGTTTCTCCATTATAAAGTTACTTTTCCCTGTCCCTTGCCATACTGTCCTTCCTCTTTAAAAGGAAGTCACTGTGAGCAGCCCACACTTAAGGAGTGGGGAGTTATGCTCCACCTCCTGGAGGGTGGAGTAACTACATGATTTGGAATTCTGCAAGGGAGATGTGCTCTTCTCCCTCATTTATGTATCATTTATTTGTATAAGTTTGAATTCATGGATATTTAATTTATACTTTATGTTCTAATTCAATATTACTTTTTTTTTTTGTTCAAATTGTTCTATTTTTGTCTACTGCAAGCTCTTTCAGTAGGCTCTTGGATCCCTTTCACGTGTCTCCACGATGGATCTTTGTGTGTGTGTGTGTGTGTGTGTGTGTGTGTGTGTGTGTGTTTAGTGTCTGTCACTACCACACGCTTCAGGACCATCTCATATATTTCCAGTTTTAGAATCAACATTTATTCAAGAAACCCTGGTTCCATTTATTGGAGTATGGTATTAGAAACCAAAACCTAGGACAAGGCTATACCCCTTGTTACTGTTGCTTCTAGACATGCTCTAGCTGACAGACTGAGTAATGTATGTGTATATTAACCCATGTATATACACATATCTATAAATATTTACATGTGTAACCATCTGTATCTATACTAAGCTAAACCTAAATTCATACTGATATCTCCAAATCTAATCCCTTACAACATAGATCATTCTGGTTTTTTCTACTTGCTTATCTGTAACCTTTCAGTCTTACAGTGAGAAACCTGGTTCCCATCCTTGTTTTTGGCACAGAAAAAGATATCCCATCTTCAACTTGTAAGGGGTCCTTGCTTCATTTTGGGGGAATAATATAGGGACCAAAATGTAAGTGATAGGCTCGTTGCTTTTGAGTTACCATTGTTTTCCATCACTTCATTGGATAGGGCTATAAAATACACATTTTGGAAAGAAAATATCCTGATTATATACTGATGTTTCCAATTCACTATTGTAGGATTTTTACTTCTTTAAGTATAGTCTCTCATTTCTTTTCACTTACTCCAAAAAGCTTGATTTCTTATAATGTTCATAAATTATTTGCATTACTCTACAATATAAATAAAATAATTTCAAAATAATAGTATGATATTGCCACAATGTGATTATAAATGTATTTTAATACTGACTTTATGTTTTTATTGTTCTTTAAATAGTGGCTACTGGGGATGAACAAAATTTTGTGCTTTACATCACTTTCATTCATAGCTCTATGATTATGTCATCATTTTGAGACACAGGTACATTCATTTCAGTTTGTACAAATCTTAGCAATTGATTTTTTTTTTGAATGTCTTTTTTTTAATTAAAGTTTATTGGGGTGACAATTATTAGTAAAGTTACATGGATTTCAGGTGTACAATTCTGTATTACATCATCTATAAATCCCATTGTGTGTTCACCACCTAGACTAAGTTCTCCTTCCATTAATATATATATATATATATATATATATATATATATATATATGCAATTTTTTATGGTAAATTTTATTTTATTATTTATTTGTTTATTTTATTAGTTTCAGGTGCACAGAACAATGCAATAGCTAGACATTTCACCCCTCACAAAGTAATAACCCCTCGCCCCCAATCTATTGCCCCTCTGACGTTGTATATATCTATTACAATTCCATTGAGCAATTGATTTTTAAATATAATTTTATTCTTGTGTATGCAAACACATCTAACTATGTAAAAAACAGAGTATATTCAAAAAAATCTAATTTACCTTCTAAAAATACCTGACTCCTCCCTGCTTTTAATCCTCCATATGATAGCCATTTTATTAATTTGTGTTTTATCTTCACTGTCTTTCTCTTTGCAAAAAACAGCAAATCTATATTTATCTCTATACATTACACAAAAGAATGACAATGTAAATCGTGTCCAAGACCTCATTTATTTCACTGAACAAAGATCATGGAGATCACTCCTCATCGGTGTGAAGAGATCTTTACCATTTTTCTTTTATGACTGTTAGTGTTTCTGCATGTGACTGTATAATGGTTTTTAAAAGCAAACCCCTATAGATAGACATTTGCCATTATAAATAATATCTCAGTGAATAACTTTATGCCTAAGTCATTTTGTGCATAAATCATTTTGTATATTTGGGTTACACTTTGGAAATAATTTTTCTTGGTCAAAGGGTAAATGCGTGTATAATGTCCTAATTATTACCAAATTATTTCCATAGGGGTGGAATCATCACATTTCAACAAGCAATGTAAGAAAATGTCTATTTTCTCACAGTATTGCCAACAAATTATGCTTCTAAACATTTAGATTTTGCCAATCTGATAATGGAGAAATAGTATTTCAGTGTAGTTTTAATATTCATTTACATAATTATAAGTGAGATTGATCTTCTTTTCATATGTTTCAGACACATTTTCTATGCTTTGGTTAATTTCATATTTTTTGGTCTTTTATACCCCTCAAACTTAAGACCTTATTTTCTTTTGGAGCTATTATTCTTTTATGATAGAGTTTGAAAATTTCTTTTGTAGTTTGTCCTTTGTATTTTGACTTTTATTTTAGTGTGGGATTTTTTTTGCCAGTAAAAATGTTCTTAAAAATATTTTTGTATTGTTGAATGTATCAATATTGTCTTTCACTATTTTGTATTTTGACTTATAGTTAGGGAAGTATTTCTCATGCTTAGTTATTAAAGGTATTGATACATGTTTCTCATTGGAACATTATAATTTTAGTTTTTACATTTAAATCTCTCATATCTTTAGATTTTATCCTGGTGTACAATGTGAAATATGGGTGTGATGTGATCATTTTATTTTTTAATTTATTGGGGTAAAAATTGTTAGTGAATCATTTTCTTACTAGGTATTTCCCACAACATTTTTTCCCACATTGTTATGAGTTAAATTGTGTCCCCCTAAAAAGAGATGTTGAAGTTATAACCCTCAGTACTTCAGAAAATGACTACATTTGGAAATAAGGTCTTTACAGAGATAATCAAGTTTGAATGAGTTCTTTGTGGTACACCTTAATATAATATGACTAATGTCTTTATAAAAAAGAAACCAAAACATAAAGACATAGAGGGTAGTCAATATGAAGAGACACAGGAGAAGATGGGCATCTAAAAGTCAAGGAACAACTGAGGCGGCCAGGAACTAGGAGTGAGGCCTGAACCAGATCCTTCCCTCAAGCCTCAGAGGGAACATGGCCTTGCCTCCACTTTGATTTCAAACTTTTGGCCCCAGAGCTGTGAGACAATACATTTCTATCATTCTAAACCACCCAGATTGTGGCAGCCCTAGGAAACTAATATACCCACCTTTATCATATATTTTCACCTGCAGCTTGGGTTTAACTTCTTTTGCCATGTCTATTCTGTTCCATTTGGATTATCTGTCTACTCATGCATCCATACCACAACATTATAATTGAAGATGATTTATGTTTTAATATCTGGTTTTAATATATGGTAGAGATCCCCTCCCCTGTTTGTTTTCTTTGTTGCAGTTTTACTCCATACTTTATTTTTCCATGTGAAATTTATTAAAACAAGCAATCAAACAAACACTGTTAACTCTAGAAAAAAAGAAGTTGGTATTTTTATGAGGATTGAAGCATTTACTATTTTAATGCTCATTCAGACCAGACTGTTCAACTAGTCCCCTACCCTCCTGCCAGCCCTTCTCTCCAACATCAGTTATCTACCCTTTCCAGTCTCCATAGCTGCCTAGACTTCCAAAATGGTTCTAGTTGTTATGGAAGTGTTTTTTTCCCACAAAAACTGAAAATTCCTTGGATGTGAAGTTCTCAGAAAAGTTTTTTCCTACCCGCAGTGGCAATCTCCTGGACACATACTTAGTCTCAATAATTATATATTGAATGGAATCAAATTGCATAAGTAACAATTTTAAAGTTGTAAAGGAAGATTTGTTATCAATGGTCTGTCATTGAGACTTTCAAATAAGGATGTAATTTAGGTAATAGAGTGAAGTGAAGTGAGTGCTGAATGTGCAATCTCAAAACCTGGGTTCTAATTATCTATATTATATTATATAATTATATATTATACATTACTTATATAACATATATTTATATATTCTATTATATATAATGCAATTACATAATAGTATACTTACAAATACTATAGTTACATATTTACAGTATACATAATTATATTAATAATACATAATTATATATAATACTATATTAGCATCCTATACATATACTGTCTTATTCTAAGTCATATGTACTAAGATAGTTAATAACTTTGAGACCAGCTTCTCAGCTTCCTGCATTTTAGAATGTAGGATCAGAAATCCTCCCTGGGCAGGTTGTTGTGATGGTGAGATGATTGCCAGTTCCTGCTGGGCTTCTAGTTCTCTCCACAGTCTGGTCCTTGACTCTTTCTTACCGTCTCTCTTGCCCACTCAGCACCAACCACATTGGCCTCTTTGCTTTTCCTTGAAAAGTTCAAGCTCATTCCTGCCTTATGGCTTTGGCCCTTGCTCTTCCAATTACTGAAACTGCCCTTGTATTTTTACTCAACTTATTCTGTGATTTTTCTTAAGTTGTGGGCTCCAGTGAATTTCATCACCTGGTCTTCCCTGATCACTTTGTATATAATAGCCTGTCTTTTCATTCACTCTTTGATCCTTAACCTGCTTTATTTTTCTTCATGATGTGTGTTTGTATCTGAAATTATGTTGCACTTTTATTATTTGACTGGTTATCTGTTTCACTGAGATCTAAGCTTCCTGAGGAAAAAGATGCTATTTTCTTTACTTCAGTATCTTGTGGCTTATAACAATGTGTTAGGTGTTCAAGAAATACTTGTCCAATGAATAGATAAATAAAATGACCCAACATGGTATGTGTAAAATCCTTGACACATAATAGTTGTTCGATGAACGGTAACTTATTTTTCCATTTTATCCACACAAAAAAAGGGGGATATTTTTGTTGTTGTAGTAACACTGAACATACATGTTAAAATATACCTTATTTCTTTCTACATTCTACATTCCTGACTTCTGGTTGACAAATAATCTAATTCCATCGGTCGGACTGCCTGTTACATGTGTCATTTTTCCCTAGCCCAGGCCTTTCTGCACTTGATCAGAGGCCACAACATTTTTAAATTAGTCATTAGTCATGCTGATTTCTTGGGTTCTGGGGATGCTCATGTGTCCAATTAGATCTGGGATGTTTGCTTTCCAGAAGGCAGCAGAAAGGACATCTTGCATTTGCTATTCACAATTGGCTCTCCAGCCTATAATAGAGTCTCTCTTGGTGGTTATCATTTTGCCAGTCAGGACTTAATGGTGCTCTCAGCTGAAATGGAAGATATTCAGGCCAGTTTGACTTCCCCATTCTTCAAATGGAAAGGTCCTGGCATCACTGATTTTCTTTGAGATTTAGCAGAGCAATAGCCTAAAATGGAGGTAGAGAATTGCCTGTCCTACTGGAAGTTTAGAAAAGTGTGCAATTTGGGAAAGTTTCTGACCAAGCTTGACATGTCTCTGCATTGTCAAGACTCTGACACTCAGGACCAGGGAGAGACAGAGAATTCAGCCTCCGAGGTCATGGCCCTTTTGACAGACATGAAGAGAGGGTCTAATGACAAATGGGGAGTGTTTAAAATGCCAAGGAGCTGGTCAAGGGTCAAAAAACTGAGAAAAGGACTCACAGTCAGCAGGTATATATTGTGCATATGACATAATGCTGGGAGCGAGGTCAGAAGCACTTAAATAGCTTTCAGGGGAGTAAATGCCTGGCAGCTGGAACACTGTGCTGGTTTAGGGATATCTTAGTGCTTTGCCTTTTAAGCCCTGCTATGGACTGAAAGTTTGTGTGCCCCCCAAATTCCTATGTTAAAACCTAACCTCCCAGGTGATGTTATCACGGTGTAGAGCATTTGGGTGGTGATTAGTTCATGAGGGCAGAGCTCTCTTGAATGGGATTAGTGCCTTTACAAAAGCACCCCGAGAAAGCTTCCTTGCCTATCCTACCATGTGAGGTTATAATGAGAAGACAGCCATCTATGAGCCAGGAAGCCAGACAATGAATCTCTCAGAACCTTGCTCTTGGACTTCCAGCCTTCAGAACTGTGACAAATAAATGTGTGTTATTTATAAGCCACCCAGTTTAGGGTATGTTTGTTATAGCAGCCTGAACGGACTAAGACAAGCCCTCCTTCTTGACTTGCCCTGGAATCGTCACTCCCAAACTTGAGATATTCAGGTACACTATTTTGACTACTTTCGTCATAACTGAGTACCACCTGTACTATTTACTTTCACTTTTTTTCCCTAGAATCAACTTACTTTAAAAATATTTATGTCAATTGATTATAAAAGAAAACATAATATTGTTCACATAACCATTTTCTTTGGTCATAGAAAGTCAGTCTTAATTAAAAATTATTGTTGTATTATTTAAAATTATATCATATGTCACCAGTGGCCTGAGATCCTACCTTACTTTGAAAAAGACAGGAATCCTTAACTTCAACTCTAGACCATCTGAATGACAGGTTTGGGCTCTTATTTCTTGTCTGACTTGTTTATGATCCTGCATCACCCAGTTGGTCTGAGTCCCAAATAATCTCTGTCTTCTATTTCCCCTTTATCTCTACCGCTGCAAAAGCTAAGCCCCCAAGGTTTCAATTTCCTCTTTTCCTTCTTGAAGTTTTAATTTCCCAACCGAGGCTAGGCATCTATAGGTCTTCCCACCTGACGTATGGAAGCTACAAAGGGGGCAGTGGGGGGAGGGGAAGAAGAAGGAGAAGAAATGCAATCATTTAAATAATGTCAACCATGAACGACATGCAGTTCTAGATACTTTATAAACCTGAAAACATTCTATACTTTCAAACTATTCACTGTAATCCGCATTTTACAGGTAAGTAAAATCTGCTAAAGAGAATGTAGAAAACCTGCAAAGGCGATGCATGGGTAAAGCAGAGCTGCAATCCAAGCTGTGCCTGACAATATAGTACGTGTTTCTTCCCAGTAAAAATCCTGAAGAAGAGAGTCCATTGGCATTTAATATGATATGATATGCAGGGTTGATAATCCCTCTTAAACTGACAAAAACTCAATCATTTTTGTGATTTAAATAGCTACAAAATATATGTGTTTCTGATTCAAGTTGCACTTAAAGTATGAAAAGACTGTTTTCAAAGAGCCATTTAATGTTCAAGAGCCTTATAAATAGGATCAGGCGACTCAAGGTGGCTAACTGAGATCTATTTCTTGTTTCAGCTTTAAATGTGCTGAAATGATATCCAATTCATAATGCTACTATTGATATGCCCAGAGGGTAGAATCCTGTGACTACTTAATCTCATGTTCCCTCAGAGCAGAGGACTGCATAATCTTTCATTGTGTGAGGGCACCATAATTCATCTGAGCATCTCTCTCTTTTTGGATATTTAGGTTGATTCCGTTTCTTTGCTTATATAAATAATCGTGTTATTCGTTGCAAAGTCTAATTTGAAAAGAAAACAAATTCATTTTTAAGTAGATTCATTTTATAGTTTATGAGCTTAAAAGTGAGAATGTATGTGTAATAGACTTTAATTTCTTTTTAAAAAATTTCAATGTCTGTACATTCTGCATCTCTCTCTTTATAAGGTTGCCTTTTTCCTCATTGATTTGCAAGCTCCATGAAGACAGAGACCTTGTTTGTGCTGTGCAATGCTGTAGTCTCAGATTCCAGAATAGTACCAGGCACAAAAATAGCCAAAATTAAACAAAAAAGGTCCCCTGCGGTTTACAGAAAAATTATGTCAATGATGTTAAAAGGAACTTTTCTTAGAATTAAAAAGTACACAAGCTGGCACAAAATTTCAATGTCAAGTACATTTATCCTGGTCAGGCAGACCATTCTGAGTTCAAACTACAGGATTTCTAGGTGCCACATTGATCCTACATAGCAGATGTGGGTTGGAATGTTTACTTTCTCTGTAAATTTTTGACTATACTGTAGAGAAACATAGATGTTCCACACTCCTCTTTTGGGCTTTAAGTTTTGAAAGACAAAACTTTCTACAAAACTGAAGAATGAGCAAGTGAATAAATATTTGTTTAACAATAAGAAGTCCCAATTCCAGAAAAGATTTATGAGTTATGGAAGAGATACGATTTACTAATCAGAAACATTTTTTTTTTAAATTTAAGTATATTTGTTATACAATATTACATTAGTTTTCAAGTGTACAATACAGTGATTCCACATTTTTATACCTTACAATGTGATCCCTCCACTAATTCTAGTACTCATTTGTCCTATAGGACAACCTTTTACAAAAAGAGAGGAAAGAATTTATAAATGTTTACACTGTGATCAAATTTTGCTAAATTTTTCAAGTTTAAACGGTTTGCTATATTACCCAATTAAAATTCTTGAGACACATGCAAAAACTGCCCCCTACACACACAATAGAGTCAATACCCTTGTTTTACCCTGAGAGGATCTGCATCGCTGTGACAGGACTTTTTTCTAGCTCTCACTCTGGGCCACGCACTGTGTTCAACACTTAAGATTCATCTGCTCAGTTAATTCAGCTACGAATGTGAAAGCTGAGACACAGAAAGGTTAAATAACCTTTTCCAGGACAGTAAGCTCCTAAGAGACAGAAGCAGGATTTCAGCCCCTTCTGCTCAGAATCTGAATCTTTACCCAGTAAACATAATTCCACAAGCCAGGGTTCTTGTCTTTCAACATATGTATGCCTGGTTTCTCCCTCTTTGAAATGATAGTTTATAATTTTTTAGTATTAAATATGTCGTGGGTACCTAGCTAAGGGATTTGTTACACATACTAACTCATTTAAACTTCAAAACAACCTTGTAAGGGACACACTACTTATGACCACTTTTATTTTGCAATGAAGAACCAAGACAAACTGAGCTGAAGTAACTGTATCTAAGCTATATGTTTGTGAGAGGTAAATCCAGATTTCGAGCAAAGCACCAACTTACTTTTAACCCCCAGTAGCCTCATTTATCTCTTCCCTTCCCTTTTCTTCTCACGTTGACACTTATTCCTCTTCCTCTTATTTCTTTCCTCCCTTTCTCTCCAAATTTCCCCATCTCTTCCTGTTCAATCAAAAGAGTATACATATATATTGTCTTCCAAGTTTTTGTTTTTTGAGATGACTCCAACAAATGAAGAGATACATGTTACTCTTGGGTAGCATGGATTCATATTGTAAAGATGTCAATTTTTCTAAATTAATTTATGAATCCAAAACAATTGCAGCTGAAGTCTTAATAGATCATTGAAACAAAATTGAGAATCCAGATACCAACTTAAATATATGTTGAAGTTTAGTATATAATGCAGATGACATTTTAAATCATCAAGGAAAATGAGAATTAATTAAAAATTTTAGGGGAAGAACTGGCTAAGCATCTAAAACATTGGACTTATAAATAATACAATACAACCCATTCTGGAGTGATCGAATATTTAAATAAAATATGATACCATCACATATTGAGATGAAAACATGGGTTTCATGGTTAATCATCTTGAAACATTTAGAAGATATTTCTAAAAGTGACATGAAACCTAAAAGCTATTTTAAAAAGAAGACAAATTTGAATTCAAAATATCTTAAAAATTTTAGTGTGGCAAAACAAAACTGAACAAAACCACATGCCCAATGTTGGTAAATCTGTGAGGAAAGGGGCACCCTTATGCATTTTGAGAGGAACATAAATCGGTGCAAGTTTTAGGAGGTGAGTTTGCCAATTATGCCGAGATTTTAAATGTCCACTTTGTTTGATTCAGTAATTCTACTTAGTTCAGACCACCAATATCTGATATGTACCTGGCATTGTGATAAGTCCTGTGAAAGGGAATACAACAAATATAGTCCCTGCCTTCTTGAATTCAAAATGTTTTCTTAAGGAATAGGCATATTTTTTTCCATCATAGTAACAAAACTTAAGCTCTAGGGTCCCTTATATGCATGACCCCATTCCAAAGCCTTAATTGCTTTTGTGCTTAAATTTAACATTTATTTCTTAAATATGGCATTCTTAGGGTATCATGCTTAGAATCAGATCAAACCAATTTATAAAACTGTGCACATATAGATTTGTCTTCATCATAGTTATATTTATGGTTGAAAAAAGAAAATATAATCTAAATAAATTAATAAAATAATATCAATGACTTTAGTTCTTCATCAACAGGCACTGCATTAAATAAATCAAGGCACAGACATACAAGACAATCTTATGGAATCGACATGACAAAATAAATCTCTATTAATTGACATGGAAATATGTCCATTATATTGTTAAATGAAAAAGTAGATATCAATATAGTCTTGGCTGTATGATTCATTTATGCAGAAAAATATCTATATTTATTTGTATCTCTATCTGCTTCTATGTTTACCTTTGGTCAGATTTATATCTAATCTATATTTATAGGTTTCTATTTGCATAGAACGATACCTGGCAGAAAGCTTTTCAAAATGGTGACAGGGTTTATTTCTGGGTCAATAATAATTAGGGTGATTTAAAAATTCTTTTTTATTCATAATTTTATGCATTGCTTGAAGTTTTAACTTTGAATATATTTTGCTCGTTGACAAAAAATATGGTGCTTTTGAAAATAAAATATATAGCACAGATATGGGCAAAGATATGTTGTAAAAATTTAAGTATATATTACACATTTGTATGACTATAATTAATGTTTATGTATAGTCTGAAATAATATACAACATAGAGTTAGTAATATTTGTGTAATAGAGTTGCAGACATCTTTAAAAATATTTTGTTAATTGAATTTTTCAATTTTTCCTTAATGTGCATGTTATACACATGTAATGAGCAGTAACATGGACTTATAAACACATTAAACATGTCAGCCATGTATACTCCTTGTATTAAATAATCATTTTTGACCTGCAAACTAATTAAACATATATTTGATCTTTCTTCAAACATAGCTTTAATATTGCTTCTGTTGTCATGTGTGCTTCTAAAAAAAAGCCAACTACCCTTATAGCTGACCTCTCTCTCAGTTCTTCATCCTTCCCATCAATGTCTTTGAATTTTTCTTTTTCATTCTGCATTTCTTTTCAGATTCTAGGGTTTAAACTCATCATTGCTAATTCTATAGTGTTAATTCTGCTCTTTATTGCTTTTAATGCAGATTTCTATTCTATTATTGCATTTTTAATCTCCTTATAATCTTTCTTTATCATGTCAAACTCCTGTTTTTATTTCTACCTGCCTCTCAGCCAACTCCCTTCTTATCTCAACTTATTTTCATATAATCTCATCTTTCATCTCTTTATTCAGAGTCTGTAGTTTTCCTTCTATTAAGATTACAAAGCAGACAATTTTTGTGATTTCTGTTTCCTTTCGTGACTTTTAAATGTTCTTTTTCTGCCGCTTGATTGCTCCTTCCTCCTTTCAATGTGCGCAATATTTTCACTGGAACCATTTATTTTTCTGTTTTCAGTGGTGTCATCTTTACACAGAGAGGTATCTACCGATGGTTGATGGAAGACTATAACATTCCCTTCCACTCAGCCCTAGATTACTCTTAAAACCCTCTGCTCAGACCTTAAGCAAAAGAGTTGTTTGATATTCGTGGCTCAGCGCCACATTTATGGTTCCTAGCAGTGATTTATTTAATGATAATGTTGGTCTCCCTATTCTTGAGGTATTATTGACTTGCTGTGTGGAGGCAGTACATTGTAGTAATTAGTGTATTAGCTATGCACACTAAAATGGTGCGTTCACAGTCTAGGTTGACCAATTATTAAAAGAGTCATTTAACCTTCCCAAGACCCACTGTATCTGTGAAATGGACACTCTAGGAGCACATACCTCATTGCATCTTATGAGGATGATACTGATATCAAATACATATTGGACTGAAATACTTCAAACCTATTATCTCACAGCATCCTCCCAACTATTTTTAGTCTCATTATACAGGTGAAAAAAATGGAGGCAGCAACATAATAAGTAATTTTCCCAAGGTCACATAGCTTGTCAGATGTAGAACTGGTATTAGAATCCAGGCAACCTGGTTTCCAATGAATGTTTTGTATTTAGCATCTGATAAATGTTTGCTATTATTATTACTAGGCTGAAAATTTATTCATGGATGATCAAAAGTAGTGAGTAGTTCTTCCCTTTCCTGAAACAATAAAGGCAGAGCTCAGTGTTCTATTTACATGCTTTCCTTTTCTTTTCTTTCCATTATATTCTAAGATGAAATTTTGCCATAGTTGAACTCTCTCTCAGTTTGTACAGAATTGCTGAAAATTATAATCCTGGGAAATATTTAGAAGAAATTCAAATTAGGGAATCTGGGATGGAATGTGTGTGTGTGTGTGTGTGTGTGTGTGTGTGTGTGTGTGTGTGTGTGATTCTTTTCATCTGATCCATATATATGTGCATGCACACACACACACGCACATACACTTATACAGACACCCAACCACTTTACAAGCCATGCTCCATGTTCTGTTTCATAGAGCTGTGGTTCTACGGTCTATCTATGGTTTGCATTTGTCACAGATTCTGCTTTTCTGAGCCAAGGCATAGGAAAGTGTGTTGATGTGCATTGTCCTTCACGTTGGCAGTTTTGATCTCCTGCAAGTGACGAGGTATGTGCTAATGTCACCTGACAATTGTGTTTCTCTTTTCCACTCCATGAATATTATAATTAGAGGAAATTCCTCTAAGATTCTGCCAGTAGATTAGTTGTCAATCTTAGTTTCTTGGTTTATTATGCACTTTCATTTCTTTCTGTGTTTTCCTAGATATTTTGTGATAAAAATCACAAAGTCTGAAATGGCGAATTGCTCTTCAATCACTTTCTTAAGCTGCTCTCTCCTCAATTCCACCCTTACATTTCAACTAGACACACACACACACATACACATATACACATGGAGAACTTGAAAGTATGTTAATGACAATGACAATATAATAATAAAGATAGTAATGTGAACATTATATGAGAAAAATAGAGCAATTTTCTTTTTGCTCTGTGCCCTTGCTCTGTGATGGCAGGAGGTTGTTAGGCAAAAGTGGTATAGATGCGGATAGATTTGCAGGTTGGAGGGTTCAAGAATTTCAGCAAATTTCCCTTAATTGCCAGAATTGCCAGCAAAAATAAATAAACAACAAATACATAGATGGATGGATGGATGGACGGACGGACGGACAGACAGACAGTAGATAGATAGGAGGGCATTTGCAGAGAATGAGAAAGCTAAGATTGGGCTTGAGCTATGAGAAACCTGGCAAAACTCTACTGTTTCCAATGAAGAAGAGCCATTGTTTTATTAGGATAAAGATCTGCCTGGATAACAAAGACAAAAGTAGTGATGACCTAGACAAGAAAGAACCATTTATTTCCTTCATGTAACAATCTCAGCATAAGCAACATAGGCTTATTTAGTGGCTCCATAGTCTTGAGGAACTAAACTCTTCTGTTTGGTTGCTCTGAGTTTAGTCCTCACCTACATCATCCAAAATTACTTCCCACCATGTCCATATTTCAGGCAAGAGAAGGGAGGATGAGAAGCAGAAGGAGGGCTCATCTCCTGCGTCTAAGGCCACTCCTAGGAAGTGGAACACATTACTGCTATTTACATTCCATTATAGAAAGTTCAGTGTGGTCATACCCAGCTGCAAAGGAAGCTGGGAACGGTAGTCTTCAGCTGGGCAGCCATATAAATAATGAAAACTTAGTGGTTCCCTTACTAAAGTAGGAAGGGAAACCTGCAAACTGGATGAAAACATTCTATGCTATAATCAATAGGGGTCATATATTTACGGTTCCCAGCAAAGTTGTGAAGTGAGTCAAGTTTGTTTTTGGAAGTCTTCCTCTTTCTTTACATTTGTCCTCACTCCAGTTTTTCATGATTTTTGTCAAATGTTTAGTGACTTTTTCTACTATCAGGGCAAGTAATTTAATATTTATCCCAGCTTCCCATCTGTGCTACAATTTCAGGTGGTCACCTGACCTCTGCTTGGATATTTCCAGAGCAAGAGCTCAGGACATCACTGGATTGTTGGATAGTTATAATTTTTAGAATTTTCTTTTTTTTTCAATTAACTTGAAGATGTTGTTATAAATAAAAATACGGCAGATAAAGCCCATTGCAGGTTTAATAGTCACTCCTTCTTTCGTCCCTGTTAAGAAACTTCATTTTTTTTCAGATAGTACATGGGGATCCTTTGATTGCTTAACATTTAGACTCTCACCCTAGAATGCTTCATGATTGATGTAATCTAGCCATCACAATGTCATTCCCCATGACCCATCATGTTGCCCAGTTCTGGATAATGATACGACAGAGAAAAATCAAGGCACTGGTGACTGCAGATTTTCCTTCCCAAAACTGAAAAAAACTAAAATAAAAAATGCATCTTATACTGGCAATATTGATGAAAATAATGCAGAATTTCCTTAAAATTATGGAGAACACAGGCAGAATCAGCTACTGGCTTAGACTGGTTGTATATCACATACATTGATGTTTGATAGTCAGTAATTTCATTGACTGTAGCAATTAGAATTGGAACTTGGAACTTAGCTAGAAACAGAGAAACTGAGGAGTCAGTACATGGGGACAGGACATGCTGACCTAGCTGCACTGAAGGGAGGAATTCTGGACCTAAGCACAGTGGTCCTGGAGAAAGTAGAGAAGGTTAAAAGGTCCAGGCAGTTAGTGAAGAGAAGACATGAAAGAGAGAGGAAGGGAGATAAGAGTCCATCCAGGACAGAGACCCAAGCAGCATGTAGACAACCCCTACTATGTGAGTGACCAGGAGACTGAAGGAGTGTAGCCACTGGGTTTGTGAAACTCAAAAGTGGGATTCTAAAATCCTTTAAAAGAGGCCTCCTCAGGCCCATAATTAGGTAAATAAATAAATACAGCAAGAGCAACTGATGAATCTGAGAGGGCAAGTATACTAGATAGAACCTAAGAAAGGAATGTAGGCACTGAAGAACTATTTAGGGGCATGGTTTTGGGGACTCAAGTGCTAAAAAATAACATCATATGTTTAAATAGGCTATAGAGGCATGATTTTTTGAAGTTTATGTTTCTCTATTGGGAAATATTGACATGGAAATATCGTCTCCTTACTATTCACCTCCCCTCATTAATTCTGGGTGATCATTCTTTTGTTCTTTGTCTTTATTTCTTTATTTTACCTTCACTGTTGCCTTCTAGATTAAGAGCTTTCACCTGACTCTCAGCCCTCTCTAAGCACATTGCCTCTAATGGTCTTTAACACTTTGTTTTTATTTGTTTGTTTGTTTTGGCTTTTCTTTTGCACCCTACAATTTAATCCCCAGTCTGGACATAATTCTGTGTAGCTGGCACTTTGGCTTGGTTTGCTTCAGCCCCAATCCAGATGGGATTTGATAAAGGGTTAGGGGATTGTTGTTATCAAGTGTGCTTGTCCTAGCTTTGACAATTTCCCCAGTTTTGGGATGGTATATAAAATTTTTGTTTCACAGGTAAGGAAGACTCATATAGGATGATTGAGGGGTAATAATCTGGTTAAGACTGGTTGATAACCAGTGTTAGGAAAAAAAAAAAAAAAAAAAAAAGGCCTTCTGAGGACCCTGGTAACACACTGTGGAGTGGTGGTGGCTTTGTTGGGATTCCCACCCTTGGTTGGGCATTTTCAGCAGTAGCGAGAGGGAATAGAGAGTTTCTTTCCCTGATTATATTAGTTGAGACAATACCAGAGGCCTGATACTCCACTTGGCATCTAGTCATATCATCCTGTCTTGTTCTACTTGTCAAACAAGTTTGAAACTGTCACCAGCATCCTGACCAATTCACCCTGCCTTGTGTTTCTTGGCCCCAGACATCTGGAGAGTTGAGGCCCTGCCATATGATCTCAAATTTGTATTCCCTCTAAGTCTCAGCAATGCATGCCCCTGGTTGAAAGGAAAAGATATTGGATATATGATCATCCCATCTCTGAACTCCCAATTCTCAGTCACATTTCATTTTCTCCTTCAAAAATGATTAGGTACTCTGCTAGAGATGGCCTTTGTGCTCTGACCTGGTCTTTTTACTACGTTATCAGGCTTAACTCCTTCATACTCTCTCTGAATCCCCTCTGACATCCGTAAGCTAGCCCGGTGCTTTTCCCTAGTATTCTCAATTCCTTTTTGATTCTTTCTATCTCTCATCCTCTGTCCCCTCCTTTCTGTGCATTTTCATTCTCTAAAACTCCTTATATATCCTATATGGCATTTCCCCCTCAGGGATGGCAGAAAAGAGACAGATAAGCTATCGCAAGCTTTCTTCTCAAGATTCATAATTACATTTCAACAACCAAAATTATTGATTGCTAAGCACTCTCCCAGGTCACAGTGATAAAGTGATCAAAAAGACAATTCGTGCCCCCAGAAAAGCTCACAGACCAATGGAAAAAGAGAGAGAGAGAGAGAGAGAGAGAGAGAGAGAGAGAGAGATAAACAAATAATTACAATGCAGTATAGGGTAAATACTATAGAAGAACCAGACATGCCTAAAACTGGGAGAATATTAATGATGGGGCAATATATTTTGTTTGTAAAGTAAAAAAGAACTATAGATTAAATCCAACAATTCAATGTTCCTTTTCTCCTATATATTCAAGAAATATTAAAAATTGTAGAATGCTAGAGATAAGAGTCTTCCTTGCTTTATCTGTGAGAAAATAGACCTCAAGAGGCTTGCCCAAAATCACTGAGCATGTTATAACAATGCTGGAATATTATGTATTCATCAGGAAAATTAACAATAGCTGCTACAATAGAGAAAGGCTCACAATCTCAATGGCTTAATACAACCAAAGGGGCTCGCTCCTGCAAAAGTGATGTGGGCTATGTGGTCTTCATTTTGTGGGTATGGCATTTGCAACACAGATTATTCTAGCAAGGGAAGACAGAGGTGAAGAAGACATGCTAGCTCTTCATTGTCTTGTCCTTTTAGTAAGAGATGTCACTTTCTCTCATGATTCATTGGCATCCACAAGCCTTATTGCCCCAATATGAGAATTTCATAAGAATGCATGAGATTCATAGTGTCTTTGCCGTACCTGACCTCCCTTGGAACTCCATCTTCTGCTATCAATTTTTCCCCCCAATATTTGCCGCTTGTGGTGATAAAACACAAAGTATGTGTTAGAGATTGATGGATGGATGGATGGATGGGTGGACAGATGGATAAATGTGAAATACCTTCTACCTAATGTTCATAATCATGTCAGCTGATCTTAGCTAGGTTGGTGTTTATTTTCTACCTTACATTTGTTATGAGTTGACCCCAATGCTCTTCAGGTGATGGGTATGACCATCCTTTTGTCCAACAGAATTCGAGAGACTTTGGTAACTCAGCATAGGACATCATTGTGTTAATCATTTTGTGACTAGTACTGCAGAATAAAATACCTAGCATAGTAAATAATAGCATTAGAACTGTCTTTGAAAGAAAAGGTCAATATTATACATGCTTGCTGATAGGAGAGATTAATATACACTTACTATTATTAATAATAGTAATTACACTCTATTGCTTTAGCTGATCCTTGGGTCCCATTTATAGGAAAAGCTTAATGTTCTTCCTGAGCATGACTTGGCGTATTTTAGCACATCGTTGCGAGCATTGAAAATCAGTGCCAGGATCTTCTTATCATTCTATTAGCTTTTTGGCACTTCGATTATGTATCTGTATTGGGCTTGCTTTTCCACCACTGAACGAGTTAGCAGGGATTTTTATATGAAAAGCAGAAGACCTTTTCTTAATAGCATTTCCTATCAAGGGGTGTGACTATAGATCTTTGTATATTTTGCACCATTTAGCACAGTCACTGTTACAAATGAAGAGGACAAGCATCCTTGTCAGGACAATTAGCACTTACAGCAGAAAATTCTTCTAAAAAAAAAAGCTTCAACTGAGGTTGGCGTGCTGGGAAACTTTTTGGTATTGGGAGCAGAGACAGGGCAGAGGAAAATGGAACACTGGGTGTTTGGTAATCAGATGATCAACTTCTTTTCTGTTACAGTTTCTCCATCAAGATTACCTCTGAGTACTATGCAAAGGATTTGCAGAGATATAAAAAATGTGCCAGCACAGATGACCCTTGTTTAAAGGCTAACCAGATGGAGTGTACATTTAGGGGTTCCCTCATTTCGATGAATTCCCCTCCATGTTCTTCATCTGCCTTAGATTTCCACTAATATTTCCAACTTTGGATTAAAGCATGAAAGGCCTCTATTAAAATGAACCATTGTTAGCTAGCAGGGGTGAACCACTTACTCTTTATCGTTAATGTCTTCCCGTGAATAATTAAAATGAGGTTTCTTCCTTTAGCTAAGCTTTAAGAAATAATAGTGGTAATGTTTAAAAACTTAAAATTTATGGCACGCTAGAGTTTACAATACCGACTGAGTTATTCACCCATTTGTTTCTCATAATCTTGTGAGATAAGGCAGGTGGAGAGGAGGGTTATTCTCATTTAGCTGCCGCAGAATCTGAGGCTCTGACTGGCAAATCAATTGCCTGGTTAAGGACATGCTAAAGGACTGGATTATATTATAGAACGAGTAAGAAGTAAGGAGGAGCAAAGAGAAAGTCCAGACAACATACAGGAGTATCAGTTCATGTTGGACCATCAGGAAGTATACATAATAGCCAAGGTGAGTGTGAAGGTTTGGAGGGTCTTGCAGGGGTTCGGGTTAGAGAGAGAAGCTATTAAGAACAGTTGCATTGTATACCTTTTCTTGAGTGCCTATTACCTACTAAGACCTGACTACACTCTTACATATACTATTTCAACTCATCTTCTTTATAATCTTGCAAGGGGGATGAGGGTAAAGGGGATCAAATATATGGAGATGGAAGGAGAACTGACTTTGGGTGGTGAACACACAATGGGTAATACAGAATTGTACACCTGAAATCTATGTAACTTTACTAACAATTGTCACCCCAATAAACTTTAATTAAAACAAACACACACAAAAGAACAGTTTAATTTAAAAAAAAAAGAAAAAAGAAAAATTAGAAATCATGCTCCAGATTCTTCAACTACAAGAGGCATACTCTTTTCCTATTTCTAAGCCCCACATTCTTTCATAGCCACATGCTACCACGTGAAAGCAAACAAAGAAAAGATCAGGGCAGGACCTTGAAAACAAATTTCCCTTTCTTCACATCTGTCTCAGGCTTGGCTTCTCTGCCCTTCACCTTTTGATTAACTCTGTAATCCTGCAAAGAACAGATATTGGATCACACCCTGACCAAAGGGAGTGTTTAAAAATTTCTACCTGAATACTCTTTTGAAGCTTTCAAAGTTTGTCATTCTCCCTTCAGATTCATTATGTAGAACATTTCATATGTTTATTTCAGTAACTTTTCTATCTTTGTTAAAGCAGTTGCTACCCCAGTTGCTGTAAACAAGAATTACTCTCTCCTTGATTGAAAGGTGACCACCTCTTGAGTGAAATGTGGCAGTTACTTAACAGTGTACATTAATAAAACATGATTGTCTAATAAGCAGCAAGTAATGATGAGATGAGGCATTTAACTGACAAGGCAGACAACGGCTCAGTGGGCTCAGAGGTATTTTTGACTTTTCAATCTCCCTATTGAGCGGCCTTGAGCAGGCTGCTTAATTTCTCCATTACTCAGTCTCCTCATCTGTAAAATGGGGATAATAACACTTACCTAGCACACGGAGGCACTGTCAGAATTAATTAACTCAGACAAAGTCCCCTGAGATGCCTGGATAAACGGTGCCATGCGATTGTAAATGATTAGTAGCCTTATTATTCTGACACTTGCCCATAAGGCCCATCGATCAAATATGGTTCTAGCTGAACTGGGCAGAGCGATGGATTCTGCCACTGCATTCAATGGCAGTTTGCCCTGAAGATAAAGTCTGTCACAAGCAATGTCTCCCCAGAGCAAGCTTAAGCTGGTAGCAGTATTGATGTAGGTGATCTGCCTGCCAGGATGCACAGAGGCAGTTTAACTAGAGCTAATTATGGCCAGCAATAATGCCAGAGCCAAGAACTCACCTCTGATTATGAGGGGATGTTCAGAGAAACTATTTCTGAACCGGATCATCAGGCCGAATTTTCTGCACCACTGGCATGGGTAGCATTCTGAAGGATGTCAGGGCACCTCAAATGTCAGAGGAAGGAGACCTGCAATACTCCTCTAGAGGGGAAGAGACCCAGAGGCAATTGTGATCCTCGCAAATTGCCCTGTGTGACCGTCATCATTTATTTATTTTGGCCACGTTTTTGGTTGTTGAACAACTATGTTATGTTTGTTCTTAGGATAGAAAGATAGGGATAGAGAGAGTTGGCAAGCAAGACAGATAAGATGGAGTCCCTAACCTCACAGGAGCGTTTGATCTAAGAGAGAGCGAGAGAGAGATGTACACGCAAAATAGAGAGAGTAGAGGAAGTGGAGCTTTGAAAAGCTGCGCACCAGTGAGGAGCATAGGTGCTTTGATGTGGCGCAGCTGATGTTACTAATCATAACATCATAAGCTACAAATACGTGTGATGTATTAATGGAAATATCCTCATTTCCATGACTACCATCCTAGTGCAAATGACTATCATTTCTCTACCACGCTATTTTGATAACCGCCTGGCTAACGTCCCCTGTTTCTTCAATACTTGCCCTCCTGTAGCCTATGCAACACACACCAGATCACTCTGAGCAAGTTACTCTTTTGTATTAGTCTTTCAAGGCTTCCTTCCCCATTGCACTTAGAATCAAATTCAAACTCTGGCCATTGCTTTCTGTTTTTTAACTGACCATCTAAAGGAACCTAATTCTAAAATCCAGCTGTTCTCTAAGCTCCACCCATATGAGTTTCCTTTCAGTAACCTAAAACCCAAGCATTTTCCTGCCTCGGGGCCTTTGCATGTTGTTCCTGCCTGGAATGTCTTTCCCTAGGTGACTTCTGCTGTCTAGACCCCAATCCTCAAAACCTATCAATTTAAATGCCACGTATTCAGAAGACCCTATCTAAATAATCATTTCCCCCTACTTTGCCAATATCCTGGGCTTTGTTGCTCCCCTTTATGGTATTTTAAAAATTTGTAATTCTTCATTTAGTCACTCATTCATTCATTCATTTAGTTGTTAACTGGTTCTGTCCTGTACAGAAGGCGCCTTTCAGAGGGAGAGAACTTGTCCTCTCTTATTTATCAGCACCCAGCACAATACCTGGCACGAACAAATATTAGATTGCTGAATGCTGCTGAATAACAATTACCCTTTTTAAGCACCTACTATATGCCGTGCACTGTACTATATACTTTACCTACAAATCTCAGTTTTCTATGCAACAGCCTGGGGAGGTTGGTATTACTCAGTGGCAGTTTTCATCTAGTGAAATTGAAATGTAGGAACACGGAGACTTGCTGAAGATTACAGCTTGGATTTAGTGAAAACTAAATTCAAATTCAGTCCTCCTTGGCTCCAAAGCAAGGGCTGGTCCTGTTCTCTGATGGAGGGGTGGGTGGTTGGATGGCAATTCAAATGCAGGGGTCCATCCTCAATTCTCTCTGTCCATGGCATTGAACATGGATTCGCTTGAAAGGCATTTTTAGGGAACTGAGTCTACAAGAAAGACCTGAACGCTTAAGTACATTTATTAAGTCCTGAGATCCTGGGGATGACTTTGTAGAGGAAAATCAGTAAAAACCTTGAGATGGATAAGCTGAAACAATCTTTTTCTGCCCTTCTTAGGACATTTTCCCGTTTATTTTTCAACTGCTTCTTGCCCGGGGGCATCGTAATCTTTGGCTTCTGATTACTGTTCCTGGAGGAAAGTTGAGGGAGTGTGGAAATCCTTTCACTTACGTTCACTTCAATTCATTTAAGAACCTAGCACATTTGAGAAATCTGCATAGATACACAAAGAGCAAAAACCTATTGAACCAATGTGTAATCAGATTGTGGCTTTTCTCAAACTTTGATATTTAACATGTGATATTTGTTTGAGAGTTGAAGCACTCAAAGCACAGGTAACTTTAAAAAATGAGACAAACATTCACATAGAAATGCCATTCTTTCATTGCCAGTTTAAATTAAAGCATTTATAGATGCACAGAATTTTTTATCATTCCATTTTTATTGTTCCATATTGTCTCAGAAAGATTGTGTGTGTGTGTGTGTGTGTGTGTGTGTGTGTTTCAGGATTATTTTGCTGAAAGGTTTTCCAGTTGCCTATGATAATAGTAAAAAGATGTTAAAGTAAAACCAGGTATGTATTTACGTCATCAAATCTCAACCAGAGCAATTTCAACAACCATCAAGACACATAAAGATGAAATTTCAAATATTGTGGCACAGCTATGGACTGTAAACTAAAATCAGAAGTGTTAGAATCAAATACTATGTCCGTTTTCCAGAGACTAAGCTGTGTTCAATACCAAGGGCAGGAGTGTGTATTAAACATAAAGCAAGTCCCTTTTGACTCTTAGGCACTAGTACTGATGACAGGGAGAGCAATGGCTAAATCATTATAAAGCGGTCAGTGTTAAGATAGAAGTAGTCACAGGGTTCTCTGGGAAGACAGAAGGTAGAGCCCTAAATCCAACCTGGCACTATCATGGCAGACTTCCTAGAAGAGGTGACACCTGGACTGAACCTTAAAGGAATCCCTTAATTGTCAGGAACATAACAGTGGTCTCAAAGTACTAGAAGCTTCCTTTTGCTTATCCGTTCATTCCTGTCTATTGCAACTGGTTTTCTCTTCAGGCGGAGAACTGCCATGATCAGTTTTCAGACTCATATTACTTTTAGACAGGAAAGAGCTTCTGTCTTTCTAGCAGCCATTTGAAAAACCCTAGAGAAAGGTTCTAATTTTCCTTGGTTGAATTTCCTTTCGAACACTTAGCCCAATCATTTTGGCAAAGGACGTGGTGTTCTGATTGGTCTAGCTTTTACCCATCAACATAGCTAGAATACTAGTTATCAAAGATGGTGGCTTCCATTTAAAACCTATAACTTAATATGCTGACTAGAAAGGTCTGCAAAGAGCAGGAGAAAAAAAAAAAGTTACCAGATAAAGCTTAAAGGATTGTTGACCAGATGAAATAGTTGGTACTTCAAGGGACTATCTTCCAACCTACCAGGGGCTAAAGTAATTATACCACTATGGATACAATTCAGGATGCATTTGCCTGCTAAGAAACTGTCAGGCAAGAAGAAACAACCATTTGCTAATTCATGTTCTGTGCTAACCCTTTTTCTAGGTGTTTTACTTTCACCATCTCATAAACATTCTTCCTACAGCCTTCGAAGACAGGTATTAAGTACGAGGAACTGAGAAGTTAAATAACTCTTAGTTGATCACATGGATTAAAAAGTCACAGAGACTTTTTCTTTCTTTGTTTTTTTAATTAGCAATTCCATGTTCCCTCTATTTCACCATGTGGGCTCTTTGGAAAACAATATTTGTAACATAATGCCTAATCTTCCAAATGGCAAGAGGTGTGCAAATAGGAGCATTGTTTTGTTTTCTTTTTTGCTGACTTTATGATAAGATGCTCTTTCTTCTTCAGATTTTAATGTGCTGTGTCAGGAGAAAATACATAATGAGTGCTCTGGATTTTTTGTCTTTTGAGCTGATTCTGTAAGACGTGTCACATGTCTCTTCCTTAGAGAGAGTAATTAATGGAGTGTATTGTTATTTCCATATGATATCATCTCTGGAAGAATTTCTCTTCAGGCACACAGTGTGGGGTTGAGGGGAAAGGAAGGAGGGATACTTGTAAATTTCTGCATTCATATTGAACCCTATCCCAATAGGATGACACAAGCAAATATCAATAATTAAATGGGAAATGCCCCTTTATCTTTGTGGAGAGATCTTCCTATTAAGCTTGGGTGACAATTCTTTTGGAAGGGTCAGTTATTACTGGCCTTCCAGTTGCGTACAGATAGAATATGGGGGAGTGGTGACATAGCAAAGGCAATGATTGGGTCATTCAGTGGGAAGCCAATAACTGCTCCTTAGGTAGGCTCATTGCTCATTTCATCAACCCTGCATGGAGTTCCCTAGGAAATAATTTTTTCCTCTCTCATTAGGTTTAGTTACAGAAGCAAAAGAGATGTATAAACAGAGAGGAGAAAAAAAAAGTGTATCTCGTTTTATTACTCTTCTGAGTAATAGTTGTAAAAGTTTTGTAGAGGGTATTGTATACAGTAAAACAATCATTTGTCAAAGGGTAAACTTACTGAACACCAATGCTCTGTTTTTAAAAGATCCCTTGTGTGTCATGAACTACACAGTGTTCATAAAAAGCTGTACTCCAGGGTTAGATATTCTTGCTTCCTCAATTACTAGAGTTTTCTGAAGTCTCTCAAGGAAAGAGGATTAAACATTTATTGTCAGGAAACACCAGGTTGCACTTTGACCCCATGCTTTGACGTGTTCATTAGCCCATACTCTAAATTTTCAATTACTGAATCCATAAACTACCACACACAAACACACACACACACACAAACACACACACACATACTCACGCACACACACACACCAAGTTAGAAGTAGTGAAGGAGAGGGAAAAAAAAAAAGCAACAGCCAGGAGCCATATGCAATGCAGTTCTGAAGACTATTTCTGGCCTGCATTTCAGTTTGGTCATTATAGGCAGCGTGTTCCCTTAGTGAACGATACCTGGAGTTACATTTCAGTCATAAATTGATCTGATTGATTTTTTACTATTGGATACTGGAAGAAAATAAGACCTTTGTTATCTTTTAATCTTTACTCTTTAGTGGAGAATTGATACGACTCACATAGTTGATAAGGCACATGAAAGAAATTAACGAATATCCCTCGTGGTGAATTGGCGGGGATAAAACATGTTTAGATAATGATGCACATATAAAGAAGATACTAGAAGAGGAATGTAAAAGGCAGTTTATATGACATGGTCATTCAGAAATTCTAATTTGAAAGACTAGCATAAATTATATGTGCAAAATTAAACAGAGTTTAAAAAATATAGACTGATGGCTTCAGTTCTGACTTATAAAGTGATTGAAAGTTGTGAACGAACCCTGGATTTACAACAAGAAAAAGCTGGACAACTTGAAAACAATGAGCTTTCTGGGACCAATCTGAGAACTGAGGTCTCAGGGCAAATCATCACCCTGAAATTTCTAGAGGTAGGTACATCTAGAGAGATACAGCCTGGTCCTGCTTACCTGGGACAGACTCCTGGAGCCATAAACTGGCAGTAATATTTAGGTGGTAATTTGAGGCTGAGTGTGGACTAATATAAGACTGAGAATCATCTGGTGGCCACAGTCTTGGAGGTGGGGTGCAATTATCTGGGTTTTACCTCTAGGAATTCAACCAGGTTTGTGTGGTAAAGATCCAGGAAAGATACCCTTCCTGTCCCTGGAAAAGAGAAGAAAAGGGTAATCATTGTGAAATATACCTGGAGCCTTCTCCATAACAAAGGCCTACTCTTTGGGGGAAAAAAACAAACAGAAAAATCTTTGCCAGAGCCTAATCCCAGGCAGGGGAATGGAATTCCTCTCACCCTAGCCCCTTTCTTCTTATCTCACCTAAGAGGGAAAGTATAGTCTGCAGGGTTAGGCTTCAAGGAAATGGATTGGGAACACTGCAGATAAGGAAGAAATCAAAGGGCTGGTGGTAGAAAAGTTGTACAAAGGAAGAAACTCTTACAAAGTTGATAGTCCTGAAAAGAAATGCCCATTGAAGACTAAAATTTAATCAGAAGACTATAGAACACTCTGCCTCCCTCTCACTTTAACACTATGTAAACAGGGCTTCAGTTTAATAACAGGAGGTTATAGGGGAAAATCTGTCTGTACATACAGACTCTTTATGAAGAACAACACAAGCAAAGACCAAAACAAGGACACTAGAAGAATTTGAAGCCTCTGGCATCTACAGCAAACATTAAACATAGGCCAACTCCTAGCAGATTAACTAAAGTCGACACACTGCAGACCAATTCTTCAATTCCTATTAGTTGATATAACGTGTTTAGCTTTCAAAAAAAGAAAAAAAAAGTTAAAAAAAATTACAAGGCATGGCAAAAGGTAAAAACAACAAACACACCACAAAAATCAGTCTGAAGAGACAAAGTAAGCATGAAAACCAGATTCAGATATAACACAGATTTGGGAATTATCAGACAAGGTATCTAAACTGAATACTATAAATATGTTAAGGGCTCTAATGAAAACAAAAAGTAGAAAACATGAAAGAACAAATGCTAATATAAGTAGAAAGAGGGAAATCCTAAGAAAAACTAAACAAAACAAAACATTGTAACAGAAATGAAGAATTTTTTGATATGTTTCTCAGTAGACATGACATGGCCAAGAAAGAATCTGTGAAACTGAAGATAGGTCAACAACAACATCCCAAACTAACATGCAGTGACATAAAAGAATTTTAAAAACAGAACAGACATTCAACGACTGTGAGACAATGTCAAAGGTGTAACATACACATCACTGGAACAGAAGAACAAGAGAAGAGAATTGAGCAGAATAAATACTTGAAGTAATAAAAGCTGAGAACTTTCCGAAATTAATGAAAGACAGAAAACCTCAAATCCATGCATATTAGAGAATAAAAAACAGGATAAATACAAAACAAACAAACAAACAAAAAGACTACATTTTGACATATTATATTAAAACTGCAGGAACAAAATTAAAATGAGAAATATTGAGAGAAACTAGAGAGGATGGAAGAATCGTACCTATGGAAGCACAGGAATAGTAATTACTGCAGACTTCTCATCAGAAACAATAGAAGCAAGAAGATAGATTGTGGAGTGAAAGCGTTTAAAGCATTGAAAGAACCCTTCTACCCATCACCAATCTATAGTGCTATATTCAGCAAAAGTTTCTTCAGACATAAAGGAGAAATACTTTCTCAGACTAATAAAAAATGAGGAGATTTATCTTTAACTCCTCTAACCTGCAAGACATGTTACAAGAAGTTCTTTAGTCAGAAAGAAAATGTGTTATGAGCTGAAAGGTTGTATTCCCACCCCAAAATTCATATGTAGAAGCCTTCACCCCTCAGTGTGCCTGTATTTGAAGATGGGACATGTAAGGAAGTAATTAAGGTTAAATATGGTCATACAAGTGGAGTCCTGATCAGATAAGATTAATGTCCTTATAAGAAGAAACATCAGAGCACTCAAGTTCCGTTCCTCTCTCTTTCTTTGTCTGTCTGTCTGTCTCTCTTTCCCCCAGCTCCCCTCAGAAGCTTGGAGAAATGGCTGATTTAAAACCGAGGGAGGAAATGTGAGTCTGAGTTTCTTACAGTGCCAGGAAGTAAATAAGTTCTTAAAAAAAAAAAAAAAAAAAGGAAAACAGAAAAACACCCTACAATGATGGGTGTTTGTCAAAGGGTCATGGAAAACCATTGAAAGAGCTCCCAATGGCCCACTCTGGAATAAGTTGAACATCAAAATAATTAAGGTAGTGTGATTATTAATTTTATGTGTCAACTTGGCCTGGCCATGATACCCAGATACTTTATAGATTATTCAAGATCTTTCTATAAAAATATTTTTAAGATGAGATTAACATTTAAATTATTAGGCTCCAGTAAAGCAGATTACTCTTTATAATGTAGGTGTGCCTCTCCAATCACTGAAGGCCTTAACAGAAAAAAGACTGACCTTCCCTGAGAAAAGGGAAAATTTTCCAGCAAACTGACTTTGGACTCCAGCTGCAAATCTTCCTTAGGTCTCCAGCTGCAAGCCTACCTTGCAGATTTTGGACTTGCCAGCCTCTACTATCACATCAGCCAATTACTTAAAATCTCTCTCTCTCTCTCTCTCTCTCTCTCTATATATATATATATATATATATATATATATATATATATATATATATATACTCATTCTGTTGTTCTGTAGAATGCTGACTAATACATGTAGTAAGCATTGGATTATAATCCCATATATAGAAATCTCTCATACAGAAGAATTCCAAATAATTGATGTGGAGAATCTCCTTTCAAATAGGTGGTGTTTAACCACACCACTCCTTTAGTGTGGGCTGTCTGTAGTGACTTGCTTCTAAAGAAGAGTATACGGAAATAGAAAAAACATAATTTTACAGTGCACAAACCCGACAAACACTACCTTGACCAAGTGACAAAACTTAACCGCAACTTAATTCACGTTGATAGCATGAACTGTTTATATGAAGTGATGAGAAGGATACTTTGCCTATGTTGTCTTTCTCCCTAAAGCTCATAACCCCAGTCTAACTATGAGAAAAACATGAGACAAACATGAATTAAAGGACCAGCTACAAAACACCTGACCAGTACTCTTCAAAACTGTCAAAGCCACTAAAAACAAGGAAAGCCTGGGGAATTGTTACAACCAAGAGGAGCTGGATTATAAATGTAATAAAGACTCCTGGATGAGATCTTGGAACAGAAATAGTTCATTTAGGTAAAAACTAAGAAACTCTGTATGGATAATCTGGATGGAGTGAATATAAATGTATCAATATTGATTCATTAATTCTGACAAATGTAACATTAATGTAAGATATCAATAATAGGAGAAACTGCTTATGGCCTATATGGGAACCCTCTGAACTATCTTTACAACTTTTCTGCAAATTTAAATTTATTCTAAAATAAAAGAGTTTATTAGAAATATATATATATTTCTAATAAACGTTTTATGTATATATATGTACATACATTATATATAATGTTATATATAATGTATATATATATATATATATATATATATATATATATAAAGGGATAATAATACTTTAAATAAATAATGAAACTATTATGGCAAAATATCAACATCTTTCTTTTGAGGAAAGAACTGAGCTTAACAGAAATTTCAGTAAAGGTGGGATCTCTCAGCTAAAACACCCAAACCTTCAGAATATAAGAGCTCTGATTATTTATCTTGGCAACTGGTATTGACTTGTGAAATTCAGACTTAAAATAATTCCATGATTTTTGCCGTATTTTACTTTTCAGATATAAAGACTAATAAAAGCATTTGATTGCCATTTCTTAAAATGCATACTGAATATACCCATTAGTCCACTTTCCATGCTTTGTGTTGATGGAAAATCCATCTTTAACCATAAAGCAATTGATTTTTGGGAGCGTCCTTTTCATGTATTACTGATTTGTATTCTGTAAAGCCCACTATTGCAGGACAATTTGTTTGAGTGTAACCCGCTCTCTCTTTTGCTTGAGCGCTTTGGTTTATTCAAGTTACCAAAGCACAGAAATGGCTGAAGCATTGGCAGTACCCATTCTCTTTTCCTATAGGGAATACTCACTATTTAGCAATGAGCATTTTCAAATGCAAATGACCCTCCAAATTAGGGCAGTCCTCCTTCTTAGAGCCACTACTAAACTACCACCTGCGTATGTTCCTATTCAAAGCTGGTCTACTCAGCCCATATGCATCTCCTCCAGTATTTTATTTGACAATCTGTTTCAGCTTCGCAAGGGAGCTAGCAAATTATGTATTGCTCATTTTGTCAAAGTCATCATTGATGACAATTCCGGCATCAAGAGGCTCATTTTCTTCTGCAGATGTTTTTATCAAATAGAAGATAAATCATGGTTCCCCGTCTTGTTTTGTGTTGCACTTCTGGGAATAACGGAGGGCACAAATAAAAACCCTTTCATTAATAAAGAAAGAAAGGAATAGACTCAAGAGGATCACCATGCATGATTTTCAGATACGCAGAGCACACACTGGTGAGAGATTATATTTAGCACCAACGTAAGAGGCTTGGAGTGGGGGTAGTGGTATTGGGGGAGATATACTTAATTTTTAAGAGATTCATTTCCTCTCATTCCTTTGAGTATAGTAGGCCCGATTTCATTTAGAATTTCAATAAAGAGCAATGTTCACCATAGCATCTTCTATAAAGAGGCACTGTACAATCTGCCTGAAAAAATACATGATTTAACTCACTGGTAAATCATTGAGAGAGATGGTCATGAAGTTCTCATGACATGCATGTAGGCTCTCTGTGATTTTTGGCATGAGCACCAGGAGGTGATTTGGCCTGCTGAGTCTATATTCAGAATTGGTTGGAAGGAGGGAAAAAGCAAGTATGTGAATCTGCTTGACCTCAGCTATAAGATGTAGATGGTTTACGAAAGTGAAACAAAACTCCTAAAGAGAAAGAAATATTGAATATAAGCACACTATATATACAAGTGTGCTTATACTATTGTATTAGGAGTCTATGTCTGTAATTCAAATGACAAGACTGGCCCCACTGCAGTCCCTGTTGTCTTTAATGCAATATAGAGTTTGATGGGCTTGAATTCAGGGACTGCTATGGTAGTTATTGGAGGAGAATGGGCAAACGTTAGGTGACTCCTGACGTTAGGTGCTCCACGATGCAGATGACGATATTGTGAGAGACAGCCAAGGATGGACACGATTTTGGAAATTCCCGGGAAGATGTTGTTACTAAGATAAAGAAAATACTAGAGAAGTAGCTGAAAATAGAAAGGGAAGCAGTTGATACAACTGTACCTTTACTTCTGTCATCATTGCCAGGCGCAGTACTATGTGCATTTCATATACATTATTACTCATTGTTTTCAGAACGACATCTTGAGATACTATCTCCTATTTTAGTATGAGAAATGGGGGTTCCCAAAAGTTAGGCTATTTGTCCAAGACTATGTCACAAGTACTTTCTGAATCATTTTGAACAGTGGTTAAGGGCGTCGGATTTGCCTTCAAATGCTCTTTGGTGTGAATCCAGGCAATCCTGCATTTCTGACCACTAGAACGTTCGTCAAGCAGTATTTCTTTTAATTGGGTGAGTGGGTCCTTCTTTGGCATCAATTTATTCATAGATTCCTTTACCACCTATTTACTGAAGTTCTACTATCTGACAAACACTCACTAAGTTCTGGACAACAAGGATAGAATACGTTCTCATCTTTTCCAAAAAGATGACAGGAGAAAGGAATTAGTGTAGCAAACTTTTGTTCTTCTTCGAGTATCCATGTACAAGTTATTTCTTTTCTACATTAGTGCCTCTTACAGACTCTATTCAGTCTCTCCAGGAAACCCTTAGATATTTTGCATCAGCACTGCAATTTGCTATTTAAGGGAGAGATTCCTTCTTATTTCCCAATTGTTCTACGATCAAGTCTGAATAAAACATAAGCTGATCAATATATAAAGTATCCATAAAACTAGACCACTGCAGTGACTATTTGTGTTGATTTTTTTCTCTCTCCCTTTTTCCTTACTTCCACATGATTTAACATTGAAGTTAAGGCAAGAACAACAACAACAGAACAGGAAAAGCAAATAAGATTTTAACAAGTTTTCAATAGACTGACAAAAAGAGATGGGAAACTAGAAACATGAAAATAATAAGCAGTAAGTCTGCCAAGAAATACAGCTTCCAAATGGATCCTGAATGAGAAATTTACTTATTTATTTGCATCTTTCAGTTCAGTTTTGCGTTAACTATTTTTTTCCCTCTTGTTTTGAAAACCATTTGGATTTATTACATCTTCTGGTGTTCTTTTGCATTTTGTGTTTGTGTCTCAACAGCCAATCTCCTTATTTTAACATCTCTTTATGTTCAGATTTTTTAGACACTGCTTACTCTTTTTTTTTTCTACAAATAGTAGAAATCATGGAAGGAGCAGTTAGAGTTATTGTTAGTGCACAAATAGCGTAAGACAGATCGTAAAGTCCCTGGTGATCAAGGAACTATATAATGCTGACTAGCTCCAGCAGCGACAGCAAAAATTTTCAAAAACCAGATGCTTAGCTTTCAGCTCAACCCCATCAACTTATCCTCACCATGTGAGAATCCCCCATTACTTTTCCAAAATGCCTATTGTCTTTCTGACCGTCAGAGAAATTCTGTAGTTTCTGAGGTATTTCCCCAGCTTCATTCTTTCTACAAATGCATATAACTAAAAATGATAAGGACACATAACAAAAAGGCAAGCATGCATTCTTCTCCTTTTTTTTTTCTTTTTTTTTACCAGCCATCATAAACGCAGATGCAGAATTTTAAAACAGGGGATACTAAAGTCTTCTTGGTTAAGATGCTGTCACTTGTAGTATGAAAACTGAGACCTTCCTTGTAAGCAGAGGAGGCAAAAAGTCAGTTTTCATTTCCTAAAGAGCAAGATTAGATTATTTAATGAACTAACATTTTAGATATTGTGATTCTAATTACCATGACTTAGGTTACCAGAACATGACTGAATGTTCACTATATATATTTCATTTACTAATCTCCTTAACCCACAAAAACTTGCTTTAGAATCAGTGATTTATAATGTTAGGCAAGCTGTTAAATTTTCCACAAGTTTTTTTGTTTTGTTTTGTTTTGTTTTGTTTGTTTGTTTTGTTTTGTTTTTTAACTTCGCCTATATAACTCCAGAGTTCATTATATGGGACATTTCATTCCTTAGAACTTTTCTCTCACAGATATGAGGACATTAAATCTCAGAAATATTTTGTGTTGAGAATATCACCTGCATAAACACAAGATGGAAAATGAACTAAGCAGCCAGGAGGGTAACAAACAAAGTCAGTGCCTCAGCCAGCTAGTGGTTTTAGATATTTAGCTCAAAGGAAGTGAGCTGTAAGGCAGATTCCTGCCCCTTGGACTGAATATATTCCATGGCTACATGAAGAGAATTCAAGATACTAGAATACAGGGGATAATGGTTCTGAACTATTGAGAGCCAGTCAGGCCACACTAATACGTACAGGTATATTCATTTTCCAGGCTGTCAAAGCGAGCTAATACAAACTGGGTTGTTGATCACAACAGAAATGTATTCTCTCACAGTTCTAGAGGCTAGAAGACAGAAATCAAGTTGTCAGAAGGGCCATGCTCTCTCTGACGAATCTAGTGGAGGATCCTTCCTTGGCTCTTCTAGCTTCTGCTGGTTTCTGGCAGTCCCTGGCATTCCATGGTTTGTAAATGCAACACTACAGTCTCTGCCTCTGTCTTCAATGGGTTTGTGTCTCTGCCTGTGTCCAAATGTCCTTATTTTTATAAGGACACAAGTCATATTGTATTTGGGTCCCACCCTAATACAATATGACCTTATTCTAACTTGATTACATCTGCAAGGACTCTTTCCAAGTAAGACCACAGACAAAGGCTCCAGGTAGACATGAAGTTTGGGGGAAATGCAGTACAATAAGATTCCAAGTTCCATTTCAGGTGCCATATCTCTAAGATGCATCTCAAACTTAACATGTCCAAATCTGAACTCCCGGTTTCCTGTCTTAAATATACATTCCACTCACGGTCTTCTCCATCTCAGTTCAACAACAACTGAATGCTCCCAGATGTTCAGACCCAGAAATTAAGAATTATCCCTCTTAGCTTCCTTCTTTCAAAACTCACATGCCACACATCAGAAAATTCTCTTGACTTTCAAATTATATTTAGAATCTGGCCACTTTTCATATCTACAAAGGCTCTTATACAGGCGGCCATAATCTCTTACCTATATCATTTCAATAGCCTTCCAACTGGTCACCCATTTCCACCTCTCTTCACCTATAGTCTAATGTTAACACAGCACAGGAAATTATCCTTTTGAAACATAGGTCAGATTATATCACTCCTCTGCTAAAATCTCTCCAGTGGCTCCTCATCTCAATCAGAGTAAAAGCCAAAACCCTTACAAGACCCAGTGTAACCCTGCTCCCCAACTTATCTGACCTCATCTCCCCACCTTTCTTTCTCTGCTCCATTCACATAGCCCCATAGCAATTTGTCAAGTCATGCTCCTACCTTAGGATCCTTGCTTCATTATTTTCTCTATCCAAATACAACTTTAAAGTTACCAAAATCTCTACATTGCTGAAAGAGTCAAAGAATGTTGGAAAAAGTCATGTTCAAAATGATATAAAATGAATTCATGGGTCATTCCTAGTTCTCTGAACTGGAACAAAGAACACTCCTACAATAAAGAAATGCCTCTTTTCAATCATTGGCATGCTTAATAAGAATATGGTATTTTTAACATACTTTTATGCATGTACTAGACACTTTATCAAAGTGACTTTTTACATTGTAATGTAATCTATAAACTCTTAGTTTTATATCCATTAGGGTATTGAAAAATAATCTTCAAACTATGTCAAGGGAAAAAAACAGTGTGTAATTATGTGTTGGATAGAAAATCTCTCTTATCCTTCTCCATTATAAGCATACTAAGACTGTGTCGCATAGGCCCATCTATAGTTTATAGGGATAGAGTGGATTCATAGGAAGTCCCGACACTTCCAACTTTTTCAACCAACACCCTTGGAACCATCATCTATATTTATCTCCTTAAAAAACAAAATTTCATAAGAAAAGGTTTTCCGTAGAGTAACAGAATTATCCAAAGAAACACTTGACAGCTTCAGACAACTAGTTAACCTTAGATTCAAAAGGATAACATACATTGTTTATGTATTAAAACAAACAAAGGAACAAACAGGTGTCGAGCAAAAGACACAAGGATTTAAAGGAGAAATTATACAACAAAAGTCAGAGATGAAAACCAAGCAGGCAGAGCTCAGGAAGGATGCAGAAGAGAACAATGAAAACAGAATAAAGAGCAAAGACACATAAGAAACAACAATAAGACATGACTTCACCATAAAATGCTGTCAGGAATATTGCAAATGGGTTAGAGAAAATTGTGCAAAATGAAACAGGATGAACTAAATTTAAAATTGATTACCAAAAATATACTCACTGTGAAAGACAGAAAAAGCAAATTAAATACATGTAAAAATGAAGTTTCTCAGGATGAGACTAGAACATATGGAACATAAAAATATTTAAATATACAATGAAAATAAAACTATCTTGAAATTGCAGGAAAAGCTTTTATTTGCCTATGAGAAAAATGTGTACTTGTCCTGAAACCATTGACACCAAAAGATATTGGTAATATAATTGAGCTTCGAGAATAAAGGAAAAAAAAATAGAGCTTCCATTTTCAGTAATAAATTGGTCCAGGTTGTTTGGACGAATATTTTTGCTAACATAACAAAAATCATTAGATAATATATATATAAAATAAAATCCTTAAAGTATTGGATAGCTGAAAAGAAAGCAAGGAGCTACTAAGTCAAAAATTTGTGGGAGTGTAGGCACCCACGGATAATAAGTGGTGCCCTGCACTGGAATAAAGGAGCATTTGCTCTTAGGGCATTTGTTGCTGCTGGCAAATTTGAAGTTTGATTTGGCAAGCAGGGTTCATCCAACATGGAACTGGTGACATCTCCATCTTAATCTGGAAATATCAAGGTAAATAAGAAATCACTCTGTCTTCAGGAAAAGCTGCCTTGATGCTGAACAGACAAAGGGTGCAAAAGAAAAGAGAATAAAAAACAACTCTGAGGAGTTGTGGTTATTGCATTGCTGTTGCATTGTTTTTGCTCAGATTTGTAGTTTAGATTCATGTTTTCTGGGTGTTCCAAGTAAACTTTGATTTGGGGTGGTCATGGATTAATTGATCCTGTCAGAAGCACCTTCATTCTAGATAATTGAGAATTCATACCCCAAAATAACGTTTCAAAGACAACAAGCAATGCACAATCAAAAACACCCAGACACAAAAGAAAACACTAAAAGAGTCAATAAAACTATCAATTGGAAGTGACTAATAAGATTTTAAGTATTAATGCTAACTGAAATGGTTTATAAGTGCACAGTGCTTAACAAATATAAAGAAAACAAAGACAAACTTAAAATACATGTAGGTAAAAGGAAACCATAATATATCTTGTAATAGATATGAAAAGGACAAAAATGAAATTTTAAAGTGAAAAATAAACTTTAAAAGATCAATTGACAATTTTTTCCCCCATTTAAAACAACTTTATTGAGGGACCATCCTTTTTTAAGTCAACTTTATGGAGACACACTTAAGATGCACATGTCTTAAGCATATCATCTGATGAGTTTTGGAAAATAAAGACTCCTACATACACTATCATACACACAAGATATGAAAAATTCCCATCATGCCCTTTTTTCAGCTAGTGTGCGGCAAACTGATTGGTGGCCCCAAATACTGGGGTTACCAAAACAATGTATACACATGACTTGTATTCATCTTTTGTTATCGGTATATATTGAGTATTACATTTTTAATACAGTATTTTTTCTTTCTTAAAATATGTATACATATTTGTGGCATCCTCTGTATATCAATATTACTTGAATTGGTGAATATTATCTTATCTGGTAAAAATTTTGAAAATGGGATTAAAACCTCCTATCTTAAAGTCTGTTTTACTTGACAATGTGTAGGTAATCTACCTTATTTTGGTTACCTTTTCCTGGTATATCTGCTCATCCTTTTACTTTCAGTCTATTTGTGTCTGTGAATAGAAAGTGTATTTCTTGTTAACAGTATATACCATGTTTCCCCGAAAATAAGACCTAGCCAGGCCATCAGCTCTAATGCGTCTTTTGAAGCAAAACTTAATATAAGACTTGGTATTATATTATATTATATTACATTTTATTATATTATATTAAAGACCCGGTCTTATATCATATTAAAATAAGACGGGTCTTATATTAATTTTTGCTCCTAAAGATGCATTAGAGATGACGGTCTAGCCAGGTTTTATTTTCAGGGAAACACGGTAGTTGGAACATGATTTTTTAAAAATCCATTTTGCCAATCTCTGCCTTTTTATTGGATTGTTTAATCCATTTATATTTAATATAGTTACTGGTAAGGTAAGATTTATGTCAGCCATTTTGCTATTGATTTCCCATGTGTTTTATGTCTTTTCTTTTCTTCTATTTCTGCATTATTACCTTCTTTTGTGTTAAATATATACTTCCTAGTGTATAATTTCAATTCACATATATCTATTTTTTTGTCTTAATTCAATACTCTTCCAATTATTGCAAGACATTGTTTAATTTCCAGAGTTCTGAAAAATTTGACTTCGACAATTTTGCCAGTATTTTCATTGCTTTAATGGACAAGTAGAATTTCCTTACTCCATTATTTCAGAAAGATATGTAAAAATTTATAAAACCTGACAAAGAATCCTCTAAATGGCTGGGCATTATATACGCCCAACAGCAATGTAAGAGAAGTTCAGTTGTTTTGTATCCTTAGAACTATCTATGTTTCAGAAAAACAAATGAGGTTAAATGTACAAGAGGAAATCATCAATTAAATAATAATGGAGAATTTTCAAGAACTGGGGTTCCAAGTCTTCTATTTATAATAATCCCACAAAAGTGGAAATATGCGTGAACACACACACATACCATGTTTCCCCGAAAATAAGACCTAGCCGGACAATCAGCTCTAATGTGTCTTTTGGAGCAAAAATTAGTATAAGACCTGGTTTTATTTTACTATAATATATAAGACCCGGTATAATATAATATAATATAATATAATATAATATAATATAATATAATATACCGGGTCTTATGTAATATAATATAATATAATATAATATAATATAATATAATATAATATAATATAATATAATATAGTATAAGACCAGGTCTTATATTAAGTTTTGCTCCAAAAGACGCATAAGAGTTGATTGTCCAGCTAAGTCTTATTTCGGGGAAACACGGTACATACATATACATTTACAAATGCCAAGAAATCATTGTATACTTTTAGAACAATAAAGATGAAAGAAAGATTATAAAAAAGTCTAAGGAGGAGTAGGAATACAGAGTTCCTGCAAAAGAAGGAAAATCAGAGTCATTTGGTTTATTTTTAGCAACACTGGTTGCTAGAAAATGCAGAACATTTTATTTAAAGACTGAGGTCACTTCTTTTCAACCAAGAATTATATAACTATGCAAATTATCAATCAACTATGAGAAGCGAAACTAAATTTTTTTGATGAAAACATTTCAGAAAGTTTACATGTTATACTTCACTCCCCACTCACCCTGAAGAAATCATTTCAACATGTATTCCAACTAACATAAATGAAAAGACATGATTTCCAAAAAACAATGACTGCAACCCCAGAAGGGACTTCCCAGGATGACAACTGTACCATAGGTCTAGTGGACTTTAAATCTAGAGTGGGAGAGAAGGACAAAGCGTTCTTAGGGAAAATTATCCAGGAATAAAAGAGTGATTTCAAAAGCTGAAGAGGAGATTATTTGAACCCGAAGTGTTTAGTAGCAAATATTATATAATGTGAAAAGAAAGGCATTTGGAGCTTTCAAAAAGAACAAGTCTTACATAAGGAGGAAATATTATTTTGGATCAGTGAACAATGTTTATGTGGTCACAATTTTATTTTCAACTTTCAGAATCAAATTTTGTTCAAAAGTAAATCAAGGTCCAAAAATGAAGAAAATAAAAGGGCATAAACATGAGCAATTGAGAAAAGTTAACTTGATAGAGACTTACCAAGTACTTTTTCCAAATGGCATAATTTAGCGTTTCTTACAGATTCATTTAGACTACCTAGTTAGAAACTAAGCACTTTATTAATTTTCAGCTTTCAGAACCAAACTACAGTCAAAGCTAGAGAGTATAATTATGACAGCTGAATTCAATGTAAGTGTTGCAAACCATGACAATATAAAAGTAATAGAATTGCTGAAAGAACTTGGTTGAATAGAGAAGAAATAAGGATAGCATGACAGAGAAAGGCACCTCATAATTCAAATCAGGAGTCAAAAGATAAGTGTTTATAGCTGATAAATACATATTTTGTACATTTATTCGTCCCTATTTGACATTCAATGAATGATTTATAGTAATTATCTAATGAGGGTGGGAATGGGAATAAGTCAGTTGAATGAGAAAAGTTCCTATTTTATATCTTTTGCATTTTTAAATTATTTCTTCTACATTTGCATTTATTAGTTGTGTAACAATCAACTCTAAGTATAATATTAGTTTGTGAGAGTGTTTAATCATTAGCTTTTTCACACACCCTGTCTGGGCAGTTTTGTTGGGAAGAAATTTGAACCACAAACTATCCTCCACCCATTTCCATATTGATGATGTGGGAGTCAAATGCATCAGTTCTGGCAGGCAGACATTATTTCAAATTCAACATATATTATTTCCACTTTCTTAATTTGCAAAATTCGACTCAGTATAGTTCTGGGAATTACATGAGAACATACTTATATATTGCACTCAGCACAGTGCCTGGCACTGAATATGTACTCAAATATAAGGAACAGCAGCACGGCCTTGGGGCATACTTTCAAAACCCACTTTTCGCCAACCACCCACTTCTCCTGAGAGGCAATGTAAGAACTTTAGGCTGTGTGTGTGTGTGTGTGTGTGTGTGTGTGTGTGTGCGTGCGCACGTGCGCACTCGCACACATGGTTGTGTTTTTGAGGTTCTTTGTTAGATTACTTGAGAAGAGTGTCAAAGTCGAGTGTCCCCCACTTTTTATCCTATAAAAATAGTAACAAAGTAGAGGCTTTAGAATTTCATTCTAAAAAGCTATGACCTGTAAAATAATCCTTTACAATTAAGCTGGTTTAATTGTACTTACTAAAATTTAGATTTTCTTCTAATTGCACTAATAGGCCCCTATCCCTTCTTCATTCCATTTTCTTGCTAGTGACAGTTCTGAGGCGCCTGGGATGAAATGTGAGAATGCTTAGGTTGGTGGAAGAACCTTGAGTTAGAATTAATGGGCTATATTTTTGAGATCCAGCCATGCTCATAAAGAGCTGTGAAGCTTGTGGCAGGTGACCTACCCGCTCTGGGTTTTAGTATCTTGATGTAGCCCGTGGAGTTAATGAATCCTGGGTTCCATAGCACTCTCACATGAATGCACTGAAGCTTTATGCTCTGAGCAAAGAAATGTACAAATGTACTATTTCCATTACTCCTGGGTTAAAACATCTGGGCCTTTAGTGTGACATTTCTTCTGCACTGACACAATTTAGTGTGTTATGAGTCATCTCCTCCTTTTGAATAGATGCTTTCTGTTAATATTAATAAAGATTGTAAAATGACAGTACAAGGTATGATCAAACAATATGGTGGATGTTTAAATTTAAAAAAAAAATATTATAGTAAAAGACACACTGTCATTAACCCCCCTCCAAATACTCCCCTTTGTTTCGAGCACTCTTATCCCATGGTACTTACCACTTTCTGAAGCAGTTCTGGAAGTCCTCTTTCATGAGAGTCTTTAGTTGTACTGTTGTGGCTGCCTCTATGTCCTGAATCCATTCAAAATGTTTTACTATCATAGTCAGTTTGACTTTTGGGAAGAGCCAGAAGTCACACGGTGCCAGATCTGGTGAATAAGGTGGATGAGGACACGCCATAATATTTTTATTTGACAGAAATTGCTGTACCAGAAGCTGTGTGTGACATGGAGCCTTGTTATGGTGGAGGATGAAGTAAAGACACTCACAAAAGAGGACTTCCAGAACTGCTTCAGAAAGTGGCAAGAATGATGGGATAAGTGTGTTCAAAGACAGGACAAGTATTTTGAGGGGGATTAATTGTAATGTGTCTTTTACTATAATATTTTATTAAATTAAACATTCACTGTATTTTTACTTAAACATCCACCTTGTATTTTCCCCATTGTTGTTGAGCACATAGTAAATGTTTAATAAAAATGATGTTGACCAATTAATGAACAGCAGAACTCTGGAGTTGGTATGGGGAAGAGAAACTACATGGAAACTATTTTTCTTTTTCAAGATAGGAAAAGGACTACGAACCTTATACTATAAGAAGATTTGGTTTTAAAGAAATTTGCTCTACTGTGCACTAGCAAGGTTTGTCAAGACCCATTGTGTTGGTGTATGAAGCATTAAAAAAACAGCAACAAACAAACAAACAAACAAAAAAACTGAAAGAAGTTATCTTTTGAGAACTGTCAACAGGTTCCAAAGTTCCAACGCTCTCCTATGGCATGCAAAACCTTTTATGATATCACAACTGTCTCCATCCCCTGGAACTTTGTATTCTAGAAATAGTTCACATCTTTGAGTTCTCCCAATGTGGTTAATGTCTCCTTATCTTTGTGTTTAATGTAGATTCTCCCAATTCAAAAGTACCTATTTTTTATCCCAAAACATCTACTTATCTGTCAAAACCAAGTTCAGTGCTCATCTTACTCAAGAACCTTTCCTTCACAGTGCTGACCTTCCAAACACTGTCACCCTGTCCTGAAACCCTCCAGTCTTAAATTCTCTAAACGGTTCCTTTGAATGCACTCAGCTCTCTTCAGTGTATGGTCATGCTGTTTTTGTCCGTGTTTTTGCACATCTGTCTTTCTTCCTACGCTGAAAACAAGGAGTGGGGACAGATTTATATTCCTTGGTATAATTCCAACACTAAACCAAATATTTGCTGAACAACACACTTAATGAATTTCTGAGTGAAATGAGTAGGCTCCAACCCTAATCATTTTGATGATTTTATTAGTATAAATTTACTAGTTAGCCCAGTAATTTTATTTGTTTTTTTTTCTTGTTTTTTTTTAGCAGCTTTACTGAGCTCTTATTTGAATGCCAGAATGTTCACCCATTTGAACTGAACAATTCAATGATTTTTAGCATATCTTTCTAGGTTTGCATTCCCCACGATTTTGCCAGAGAATAGTTTATCTGGAAATCTTTCATGAATCCAGTAAATAGCTTTAACTTAAAAATATATAATGGATGAAGAGAGACAAGAAGAAGGGAGGAAAAGAATGTGATATAATTATTCTAAAGCCTTCTACAACAATGCTAGTTAAAGTGAAATATATGATATTAATCACTAGTTAAGGAAAGATACACTAAGTTAGATTTGTTATATATCTTATCTAGGAACAATTAAGTTAATTCTCATTAAACTCCATTTTTTACTACTGTCATCATAGCTCTTTCACACACTGCCTGATATATTGTGTTTTCTATATATCTATGAGGAAGAACGTGAACCATGAATTATATTTCTATATTTCTCTTCAGGACTTGTACTATTTTGCACATAGTAGAAGCAAAAACAAAACGTACAACTGAGAACCAATAACATGCCTCCAACTGAGAAACAAAAGAGGAAAAGGGAAGACATGATGTATCATCACAGAAAATATGTGACGGGCATCATAAGACCACTGCTGCACTCTGGCTTTAACAATCTGACTATTTCAGGAAACAGTTTGTAAGTTTTATTAATTTTATTTCTCCACTTCATATTACTAGACAAGATTTATCCTTTAGCTACGTATCACTCCAGAGAAACAAGGTGTGCAAACGTGGCCCTCTATTTACAAAGATCAATTAACCTACCATTTCTTGATGAGAGGCTGACAAGCTTTAAATAGTCTCAGGCAACCTTATATGTTATGGGAGGAACCTAAGGAGAAGAAAGTATTCAACTGAAATCCCAAGGATGTTTTAAGAAATAATTATCCAAGTGGCAGCACTAAAATAGCATCAGAAAACTGAGCCCACCCTCAATCTGCTCCACAACAAATCCCCCCCAAGGGGGGAAAATACTGAATAAGAAAGTTAACATATAGGCATAATTATTTGAATCCTGTGAAACTAGTTCCACCCCCTTGGAGTTTGGAGGTCAGCCTAATTTCTTTATTAGTTGAATGTATATTACATTGAATCTCTTTAAATTGGGGGAGTTGTCCATCAATAATTAACAGCTTTTTAACTGTATGTAAATGTCTAGGTCCCTTAGCCTGGCAATGTTTTATTTCTCACTCCTTTCATGTCTCGTCTACCCATTCATATTCCAAATTTCTTGACACATTTTTTTAAGTGCTCACTTATTGATATGCAGGTCCGATGTCACAAGCATCTTAATATTCTTTTTATTGCACCACTAACTGTATATCCATCCACATTACACATTCTTTGCCACCATTGTCAGATATATTCTATTGATTACAAGGCCATTTACCTAACAACTGCCTTCAAATGATCCTTTGTGAAAAGTCTTGTTCTACAGCAAAGTCATCCCCACTTGCAAAACAGCAAATAAGTAGGGGGCGGCATTGGTGTGTTCCCTTTAAGCAATAATTGGTTGCTTTGCCACTCTTTGGCCTGATGCTGTTAATTTGTAATGCACAAGGCTCTGTTCAGAAGAATAACATTCCATTTTTGTTTACAGAACTAATGCTTGATGCAAAAAGAGATAGAAAATAAGATTGGTCCTTTATTGGTGATAATTATACCAACAATACTGAGCAAGATATGGAGGGGTTAGATAAAAGCAAATGAACTTACTTTTTAAATTGAGTTTGCTCGATGGGATCACGCATCGAAGTACAAATCTTTTAGCTGTTCAATGAAAACTACCTTATTTTCCCCCCAATAACTTAAGGGTCCGTCTTTGTATTATTTTACTTAAGTACTTCAACCAATTTCCATAAATTTGCATTTTTGTTCAAAAAGCCCTAATGCCAATTATGTATAATAAATGTAATTAATTAGTGCATTCCGCAGCAACCGTATTCAAGTCTAGTTTAGAGTCAGAGACGCCAGAATGGCTGAGTATAGGGAACTGTGGGCTGGCAAACCAGCAAAAATCCATCTCATAGCCCCCACAGCAAACTGAAAAGGGAGGTTGGGGAATGCTTCCCAGAGAGAGTAAAATATATTGAATGTGGGAAGCCTAAGAAGCTTTGTTTCAGTAAACCTAATTCAATGCTTAAAAATAAATAGTAAAGGACCTACTTGTCCCAACATCATCACCTGCATGTAACCATCGCTTTTGTACCTAAATGTACTTAAAAAGACAATAGTTCCTTATGTTGTGCATTTATGCTTTTCCAGAAAGTTCATGCCCCCCAGGCACGTGTTGCATGTTTGCTAACACAAAGCAAAGAAAACCTGAAGTACAGGATTAGCTTCGGTTTAAAAACCATTTGCTTCTTAAAAGCTTGGGAGTTACCCTCTCCCTATTTTAATCATGAGAATCTCTGATGAAATTAGAAAATTATAGTAATTGGCCAAACCGGATGTGCCCATCGGGTTGCTTCAAGTTCATGTCTATGTATTTAGAATGTTTAATGCAATGGGGATTGGGCAGGGCGTAAATGACTGGCCTTCTCATCTAACTTCAAGTTGCATGTGAGTCATATCTTAGTTATTTCTTAAATTGATTCTTGCCTGAATGCTCCCATAGTGCTCAAAATACACTTTCATATATTGTAACTTAATAAATATTCAGGAGGGCAGGTTGTCCCTCTTTTGAAAACTTGGGAAATTCTGAGTGGTTTGAACTTCAAGTCACACTGCTAGACCCACCTTTTTTGTCTTAGGATTTCATTCACTTAGCGCTGATGACACCCATGGGGGAATCTGGTGGCTCTGGGCTGGTAGGTCACACGCCGGGGAGGAAGCTGCCAGACCTGTTCTCACATGCCTTCCTGGGATCCTGCCCTGACCATCTTATTTGGACAGATGAGAGATGTCTGTGCAGCCACCAGATTTAAATATACGAAGGCAGAGTTGTCTCATGCCTTACACACACCTGTTATGTGGGACAAGGTTGGGGCAAAGTAATTGCAAAAAAATACCTGGCCTACTCAGGAGGGCCTTCTGGTAAGCTCTATGTAGGTTTAAGTTTAACCAACACTTCTTGTTTTATTCCCCATATTGATGCCAAAGTTTGCTATAATCCTTATTTCCTATAAAGCAATAGGGCCTCGGGAATTTTATCTTAGAGTTTTCAAAATGCCTAATTTTTCACTTTCACATGCCAGTGCAGATACAAGGGACATTGTGCATATTTTCAATAAAATAATACATATGAGCTTGCACTAAGCTTATTTTGGATGGAATTGCTGGCCTAGAGGTGATCATTAATATACACACGATGTCACAAGGCGATGTAATGAACCGTGACTGAAGCCCATGTGGCCATTCGCTGCAGCAGCTCTTATTGCCTGCCACCGAATCCAGTGGCAGGGAAACCACAAAGCTTTGGTCCTGTAATTAATTTTTAAGAGGATCTGATATCACTGAGAAATCTAGTAACTTTTAAGAGTAAAAGGAAAGATCTGGTGCCTCAGATATAGCCCAACACTGTAAATGTATCAGATCTCCAACTGGGTTTTAAATATTTCTTGTGCTGAGGTTTGATTGGTTCTTGAGAAAGCCAACACTTCTGGGTAGAGGGTGAGTCTCCAGAAAGAGTACAAACCTCCCCTTTAATTATAAGTAACTCGTAGAAAGAGGCCTCAGGAGAACAGAAAAACTGAAACTAAAACGTGTGTGTGAGAGTGTGTGTGTGTGTGTGTGTGTGTGTTGTTTGGGAGAGTCTTTGTTGTAACGGAGAATTTTCAGATTTAATGTGTTTGTCTTCCTTACCCTGACCTCATCCTTCTAGACACAGTTCCACTGAAAAGACAGGGGAAGGACCATGGATTAGGGGTATTTGAGTGTTGCCTAGTACGACCCAAGGGAACGCTTTTGAAGGAGAGTATCAGGTTCCTCAGCAGTGTTATAAAAGTACAGAACTTCATGAGACAAAGAAAGATTATTGCTTTGGATGTTTTAGCACTGACAACTTAGATGCCCTTCTCGTCATTTACTTAAGGTGAGCTTGTCAAACCACCACCTAAATGGCATTCTGTTTTCTTACATATATATATATATGTGGTGGTGCGAAAAAATGTGTACACATTTTAAGAGATGTTATCTATGTTCAAGTTGTATTTCGCCATAACCAGAAGTGTCTGGATGCTGATGGTAACCACTTTGAGCACCTCTTGTAATTGCAGAAGTCAAATGTGACTTGTATTCATCTTTTGTTTCTGTTATTGGTATGTATCGAGTATTGCAATTAATAGTTTTTTCCTTCGTTAAAATTCATATACATTTTTTGGCACATATGCATACACATATTTTGATATATATATATATATATATATATATATATATATATATATATATATATGAATATTTTACAAAACACATAGTTTATCTTCACAACAGACCCTTGAAGGAAATAGGTCTGGTTTAGGTTGGAAAAATAAAACTCACAGAAGACATGACACTTGCACAGATCCATGGTAATGTGCAGATTTTAGTTACAGACTGAGACCCAGATCAGATATCATCATCACCAAAAACCTTTATTCATACTCCGTTATTGACTGCTAGGGATGATGGATCCTCCTACCAAAAGGTCTTTGATTAGTTAAGAAGGGTAATGTGTGGGTAGAAGCAAACTTGGAGGAGTACTCATTTTGCAGAAAAGAAATAAAAGGTGTGGGTAAGAGGAAGGAAACTGTCAAGGAAGACAATTGTTGGTAAGACAGGAAAAGGGACAAACATTGCCTGGAGACAGGACCAAAAAAAAAAAAAAAAAGCTCAAGAAAAGAGACTGTAGACAATGCATAAGTGAGGCTGATAGTTGGGGTATGCAATATACAACCACCCAAATTTCTCCTTAACTTATCTTTGAGAAAGTCTATAGTGGTGATTGAAACATTGGTGTGAGTCGATTTTGTCTAGATAATGAGATGTAGGTCAAATTTAGCATGAAGTACAAATCGTGGTTCATAGTAGAATAGTCTACAGCTGAAATACAGTAATATTTTGAAATCATCTGTTTACATTTGTTTCTTAGGCTGGGCTATGAACTACTCCGGAGTGCCTTCTTCATTGTTTTATCTCTCATACCTATTCCAGTATGAAATGTGACATAAAATGGTTGCTTACTACATTTTTTTGAAACTTTATTACTGTTTAAAACTAGCACTGTTTGAAACTTTCTTTCTAGGAGCCTTGCAAAGGAATGTCCAGAGATAATAATAGCCCCAGAATCTGAAGAAATGCTTTATGGCCAAAAATTGTTTTAATACTTGATTATGATATTTATTTATATCCTACCTTGTCTCAGAAAGGGTATATGATGGGTATAAGCTTTTGTGGTTTTTTTTTTTTGTTTTGTTTGCTTTGTTGTTCTCATTGATGCAAATAATAAAAATATATAATGGGTAATTTGAACAAAAGTAAATTTACTGGAAAGATATTGGGTAGCTCACAAAATCAGTGTATCCAATAGAAAACTAGATTTCTCTCTCTCTCTCTCTCTCTCTCTCTCTCTCTCTCTCTCACACACACACACACACACACACACAGTTTCAAACAGAACAGGAATAATGAGGGCTAGAGAAATTATTCAGTCAGGATATCAGGGTGCCAGAGTCAGGATAAATGAACGTCACCATGTTTTCAGATCTTGAAATTCTCTTGCTGAGATTCAAAGTTCTAAGAGAAAGAATCTGATTGGTTAAACTGAAGTCTTATGGTCACCTGTTCATTGGCTATACTGAGTGGGAGAGAAAAGCCTTGGTCAGAGAAACCTACAGTGTCTCCAACGACTCCTTTGATTCCTATAGTAGAGGGAATGAATGATTTTCCATCCCATCAATGGAGGAGAGTGAATTCATGAAAGGAAATAATGAGGCTTTTGGAAAGCACCCACGGTTGCTAAGCAGCCACAACAGTAAATATCCATAGTACTTGGGCACCTTCTGCAGTGGTTCTTTCCATCATCAGAGAATAAAAACTTTGAAAGCAGCCTGAAGTGACACCATGAATAAAAGGCACAGGAGACGTCAACCCCCCAGCCCAGCATATACTACAAAGCCACCAGACTTCATCGAGCATGTTCTACAGAGAGGTGAACTCTACCACTTCCACAAAAGAGGGGATTTCAGAAATGAAATGAAGGAAGGCTCTTCTGGATTGGTTCTTGTTTTCTTCTGTGTTTCCCACAGATGCCTTGAAGCTAAGCTTTCTTTCATTGATCACAGAGATTGTAGTTTCCACCAAATGGCAATGTCCTCTCCCAATTTCCAGCAGCTGTCTATTTTAAAGCGGTTGTCTAAGAGTATCTAACTATTTAAGAATAGCTATTAGGTTGGTGCAAAAGTAATTGCGGTTTAAAAGGTTACAAATAATTGCAAAAACCGCAATTCCTTTTGCACCAACCTAATACAAGAGCGTTGACTCTTGATTATGTATGGCTAAAAAGAAACCCATAGGGGGAGCTGTGAAGACTAGGCTAGCTCAGGAGAGCATCATTTCTGTCACTGACAAGTCACCAGGCCACTATAATTCAAAATCATTAGTCATGTCTTCATGAAGTACAGAGCAAAGCAACAAAAAAGCAGCAGGTACTGGAGCGCTTCTGGGGACAGATTCTTTCTTTTCACACACTGGTCATATTCTGACGACCTTACAGACTAAAAAAAAAAAAAAAAAAGACACAGGCTGCACAGGCTGGCCCTACCAGACTAGATTCATGCCAACCTATTTTGAGTATGCAGCAAAGCTGTGAATTTTGCTGATTCAGGATTCTATAGTAGGAAAAGGAATTCTGATAATCCTGTTGTGAGAATACCATGCAAAAGATTACCAAGAAAGACGTTACTCTTTTGTAGAAAAGATTGGAAGGCTACTAAAGAAAGTTTCCTAAATCTTGCAGAGATAAAAATATCATATGCCACTGTATCAAACTGAAGCAACACTGAATTTGTTACATACACATGTTTTGCAAAGCCAAACCATTCTTACATGAATTGCCTACAAACAGCTTTGAAAATGTGCCGAGCATTTAACAGATCACTGAAATACCAAAGAGTCCGCTGAGGTGAGATATATTTAGCCATCCACTGTGCCCATGCCTGCAGCCACCACTTTTGCCTGCTGCTACATCAAGGACTTTAATGCATCATTTTAAGGAACGCTCCTTTTGCAGATTAAAAAAAAGAAAAACATCCTGATGCAAATCTGCATTGGAGGATGCAAACTTTTTTTTTCCCCCTAAAAATGTGCATTTATGCCTCCGGGTGAACCTCAGGCCCTGTCAAGAATACATTCAAAATGAGGAAGAAGTAGCTTATAGGACTAGAAGAATTGGAACAATGCCTTCTGAAAAATTATCTCTCCTCCCTTATCCCATTAAATTCTATAATTTTACTTTAAAATGCACAACTCTGATGAAAAACCTTATTCCTCAGATTAGCTTCATTGGAACAGGAAAATAAACTTGTATAAAAGGAAGACAGCAGAAGGAACACCCAGAAGGGTAATGACCTTGAAACATTCCAGAAACATGATAGTTCTTACACTGGTTCTGGTCCAGATGTCACTGAGAAACAGGAGCGGGGGAAAGGTCTTTGGCAAGATCCCACCTATTTTGATATCCAATATCTCTGTTCCCTCCAACTAGATGTAGTTTCACCACATTAGTCATATTTCAATATCGGGTAGACAGATGAACTTGTCCCATTCAATCACTAATATTGATTCCCTCTTGCAAAAATGAAACTTTGAGTTGCCTTGGCACCAAATGTGCTACCCATATGCAAAATTAAAGACAGGGAATTAACAGGTGCTCCAATCAAACATTTTAAAAATGGATTCAGTAATGGACCACATTCCATCATGTTTCTCCTCTAAATGCTATGGAATAACCTTTGTCAGTGTACAAATATTCTTTCCAGGTTAAAGATTGGTGTTCCCAATAGATGCAGTGGAAATACCATCTAAATATTACATAGCTATATTTCTACCCTGTTAAGCCAAAATTTTGTACTGATCTAAAGGGTGTAAATTTTTTTTGGGGGTAGGAAACCCTGTCAATTTTCCAGACTGGCCTGTGAATATAATGTTAAACAGTTATTAGGTACCGTAACATGTGTGACCACATTTCTTCTACAAATACATTAATAACTGTATCTAACACAGAATAAGGCACTTTAGATTTATATACTATTTTGGAAAATTAGCATCATAATGTTTAGAGACATATGTTGTTGATATGTAAGCATTAACATGCAAGATGCATTTGAAAAACTTTTGAAAAATGGGTAATTTTAGATGGAGCCATTTCAATAAGTGCATTTATATCAGAAATGTATATCAGTGGTTGTAATGTTCTCTGGGAACCCTGATATACATGCAGAAAAAAACACTCGTCTTAGTGGGAGTGTTAAAAGTGATCCTAGATGGACAGAGAGGAGAGGAAGAGTGGGGCCATGGGAGACAGGCTTGTTGACCTCTGGACTTTATCCACTCCTGGATGAAGATGTTTATGACAGAAAGCTGTGACTGTTTCTCTATAATCAAAAATACCTCTCCCCACTATGTTTTGGTCCATGTGCATTGGTATTACGCACATGGCCTTAAACCAATTTAGACACGTATAACTTGTAGATTCTTACTGGTAGAAAACAGGCCAACTTTGAAGTTCAAGGAGTGTCAGGGTTGGCTAATCTTCTACCAGTGTGCCACCTGGTTAAAAGTAAGTTCCAGATCAATATCTCTCACATTGACCACTGGGTTTGTTGTTTATATATTTATTTGCAAGCAGTCAATGAAAGTCCACATGATTGGTTGTGTAATGAAATTCCAGCACTTTGTCCTGTTAGGTTCTATGACCATCACTTTGCATGAAACATTCACTCAAGGTAAATGTAACAGGCCAGAGGTAGGGACTGGTGGCATTTATGGTCTAAATTTGGCCAGAAAATTTCCTAAGCAATGGCTTGACACAGAAACTTGAGGAACTGTTCCCTAAAGTACAGCCTGGATTTGTGCACCCTACTAACATAAGGATTAAAATTTCTCTAAAAATATTTTTGCCAATAAATATATTTTGAATATTTTTACCAATGAGAACTAATTTCTAATGTTAACCATGGCATTTAATAGCATACTCATGTTGACATTTTTCTTCCCCCTGACAATCGCCAAGCTACTTTGTAAAGCATTGTTATTAATCTAGATATGGTTAACAGAAGCACAGGTAGAAGCCAATTCTAGAGTAAGAGTTTTTAAATTAGAAGGCTAGCTAGACACCTCTGGAGTGTGAATTCCTGATTAGAACAACCATCTTGATATGGGCTAGAGCTTACCCAATTAACAAACCCAAGGCAGCATAACATAGGGGGCTATGTTGAAAAATTTTTAAGTAAATTTTATTCATCTCACCACCAACACACACTTCTTGCCACTCTAACTCCATACCTAATGGAAGACTGGATATATTTTTTATTCTTGGCTCCATAGATTGCGTGGTGTCTAAGTATCACAGTAATTCATCATCCTTACCAATTTCTTAGTTCCCGTAAACAGTATCGAGTGACAACTCTGCATAAGGCAATGTTCAGGAGTGAAGCCAGACCCAAACGTGGATAAAATTGTCAGCTTCCAAACTGTTGCAGTTAAAGTCAGATACAACTTTTATTTCATTGTATGTACTAAATCCTAACTAATAATAGTAAGTTCTTCAAAGGAATGTATCATTATTTCATTCATCTTTGAGTAAAGGACAATGTCTCACACCCATCAATATGCACAGATTTTATGCCCATAGTATATAATCAATAAACATTTGTTATAGAGGCTAAACCGGGAGGGTATCTCAGTGCCTTGTTTCTTAGAGTTGCCGAGAATGAAGGAAATGGACGTCCTAGTTTGCTGAGAGTTAACGTCAGAGACTAAGTCTAAGCACTACTGCTAAACAGCTCTGTGTCCTGGGCAATATTCTTACTGTCTCGGAACTTCCATTTATTCACCTTCCAAACAGAAATGGGAACCCTCTGCCATTCAGTGATTGTAAAGTTTAAGCAAGAACACATATAACATTCTTAAGGACACCCTTCATTCATAGAATTTTCTCAGAACTATGAATCAAATGAATTAATTATCTAAAATGCAAACTTGTCCTACAGTTTCTTTCTCCCTGGAAATACAGTACAATAAACATCATTTACAGGATTGATTGGAGTACAGAATTGACTGACGGACATAAGCTGATTACATTATATGTCTCACATATTATACAATTCTGTGTTAAGCGCATCAGTGTGCCCCACAGAATATCAAAGTAACTGAAACTATTGTTTATTTTTGATGGAGTTTTCACATATTTTTTTTAGATTAATTTTATAAATTCTATGTGCTCAAAAGCATTATCCTGGGTCCTCATCATTACCAAATAATTGTGAAAATGAGTCACTCACTAGCTTCACTGTATTAACTAATGGAGTCTTTGCTTTTAACCTGTATAAGTTGAACTAAATTCTGTGGAATTAATATGGAATTCCTCACCTTGTGTTGATAATGTTGAAAAAATATGTTCCTTCAAAATATTGTAGGTATCCATTGTGTTCTGAACAGTGTGTTAGAAGTCTAGGATCTCATTTAATCCTCACATAAGCACTTCAAGGAAGGTATTGCTGTAGCCATTTTATACATGAGAAGTTGGATATTATAGATACCTGTATCCTATGTCACACATTCCAGTTCAGTGTAATGAGACGTCTATTGTCCTCTATCTATTGAAACTCTACCAACAAATGTCATCAGTGTGTCCATCTTGATCATCACTCTCTTTCTGGTGCTTATGAAACAACTGGCACATATGGATGGACAACACAATTTCTGCAGGTAGATATCAATCATTCACTTATGTTATGGAAATAATGTGAATGGTAGGTTTCAATGACCCCACCATGAGATTCTATGGACATGGCACAAAATCCTCATTCTTCAATGTCTTCTCCTTTTACTTTTCCATTACTCTGACTAATGTGTGGTAAAACTATGCCCTTTGGAGTCAGACCCAAGATCCTAGGTTTGAATACTATCTTGACAAATTTATTAACTCATCCAGCAAAATGCAAGACATGATGTTCAATATTGGTGATTGCTAAATATCGATAGTGTGTAAGTATCAGGCAGTTCTCAGATTATAAAGGGACTTATATACCATTATTTCTCAAATTTGTCAGTTTAATAGAATCCAGGTGGCTTGTTAAAAAGTATAGATGCACAGCAAGCCAGTCCTTTCCCAAACACATTTCCCTGTGCTTATGGAGCTTCTATTCTAGTGAAGAAGAGAAAGCAGGATACAATGTTAATATGAAATTTAATCCAGAAATCACATTTTGAATACAGAAAAATTTTTTGTAATAAATACTTTAAATATAATATAAAATATCCATCTCAGGAGGTTAAATTTACAAAGGTCAATTTTATACCAGGAGTACTGAAAAATTCTTTTAGCATTTACAAATGTTGTAATATAATACAATTCATTTAAGACTATGACACATCCGTGTAATTTGCAGATGTTGACTATCTAACTTTCTGACAACTTGCTGGGGAAAAATAATCATTTATTACAGAGACCTTTGCTTTTACATCTATAACATTCTATTGAATATGAAAACAACCAGAAAAGAATAAGAAAATTAAAAAAAAACTAAAGTCCCTTTATTGTTTACTTAAGAAGACTCAGTATGTTAAATACTTGGTTTAGAGTCAGTTTTTCACTGGACCTTCAATATTGGAGAATTATTTAATTCACCAAGAGGAAAGAAAAAGGAATCGATCAACAGGGGTTTTTATAGTACTTATGAAGTACTCAGTGTTGGCCTGGATGTTATAGAAGAAAAGAGGATGTGTAAGAAGGAATCACTGCCTTCAAGGAAATTACAGTTTAATTGGGAATTGAATTAGCTTGATGAAAATAATTTTGGAAGAATATGTTGAAGAGTGGAGATGATTGGAAAAAGTTTCATAAAGCAGTTGAGAAAGGCTGGATGTTAATGAACAAGTATGATTTTGAAAGGCTTGAGAATATAAGGAGAACAAGGTTGACACTTCTTGAGCCCTACTAGGTGCTAAATATGGTGCTAAATGCATCTTCACAGTTTTTAATTTTAATTCTCATAGCAGCCCGGAGAGATAGGTGAGTAATTACCTTTTGAAAGTGTAAAAACTAAAGCTTAAAGAAGTGAGATCATTTGTCCACAGTCCACAGCTTGTGCATTGCAGAAATGGGGTTTAGATACAGGCCATTCTTGCTCCAAAGTTTATGATGCTCTATATCAATATTCCAATCACAATATTCCAGAGGTGAGAAATGCTAGGATGAAAAAGCAAGACAAGGAAAGACATTCATTTGAGAGGGAAGAGGAAAAAAAAAAAAAACATTGAGCACCTACACAGATGTGACATTTCCCCCTCAAATATTTCTGATTTCAGAGTTTTTTGTTTGTTTTTTGTTTGTTTTTTCAGATGTGCAAAGCAACGTAATAACATTTACACCCCTCACAAAGTGATAACCCCCGTCCCCCAAGCTACTACCCCCTGACACCTTATATAGCTGTTACCGTACCATTGACTATCTTTCTTATGCTCTACTCCACCTCCAGTCATTACATATATGTATATATGTATATAAATATATATATATATATATATATATATATATATATATATATATACACACACACACATATATTTACATATATGTAATTATAGTTGACATACAATATTATTCTACTTCAGCTTCAGGTGTACAGTGCAGTGGTCAGGCATCTATACAGTCTATGAAGTGGTCCCCCAGATATGTCCAGTGCCCACCTTGCACCTTACATAATTTGGGGGGCTACTTTACCCTTTTAGTGGAATAATTTCCATAAATCAGTCTCCTCTAACTCAGAAAACATCATTGCTCTGCATCCAGTTGCACAAGTCATCCTTGAGTTCTTCTGTATCTTCACTCTGTAACCTCATTCATTAGCAAATTCTATAACGTGCACCTCTAATGTATCCATATCTGTGTTTGTTTCTCTATCTCCATGTAAATCCCTATCTATTTGTATGTTGATACTCATATTTGTATCTAAATATATCTATATATCTTTATCTCTATATGTCTTATATTTAAATCTGTATCAATTTCTATGTGCGTGCCTCTGTCTCTAAATATAAACAACTACTTCTATTATTTGTATTGATTTCTATATGCACATGTATATGCAAATTTCTATTTGAATCTGCACCTATATAGGTCTATCTCTAAATCTACTCTACATTTATATTTATATCTGTACCTACACCTACACCTATCCCTAAATGTATCCCTATATCTATCACTACACTCATTTCAAATCCATCTCCACTGGAACCAAGGTAGCCTGTGTCATCACCTCATACCTGGATTACTATGATAGTCTCCAAACTGCTCTCCCAACTGCTATCCTTGAGCCTCAATCATCTTTTAAATCTATAAATTACTGCATGCTAGTTTCAAAAGCCTCCCATGCCTTCCCTTACATTAATAATAGTATCCAAATTCCTGCCCAAGGCCAATTGACTCTACTTTTCCTGTCTCATCTCCTTCAAGTCTCTCCCTCAGTCTTCAAGCTCGAGCTACACTCGCCTTCATTCTTTGCTCAAGTACATCAATCATTTATGCCTCAGGGTTTTGTACTGCTATTTCCTCTGCCTGGTATGGGCTGCTTTCAGAAGTTAACATTTTAGCTTTTTCCTGTCATTCCGGTCTCAGTTCAAATGTTGCCTCCTGAGGAAAGCTATCCTTGATCATTTAACATTATGTCAGAGACTCTGCTGCATTAGAGGTGGCCATGTATGCTTTGGCACTTCTCCCATTGAGAGGGAGAGACCACGTAGCGTCTTCTTGAGTCTGGGTGGGTTCCGTGACGGCTCCCATAAAGAGGATAAGACGGAAGTGGTGCTCTGGGCTCTGGCCTGGAGAGACTGGTGATTTTCACTCACACTTAGAAGCAAATTGCCAGGTAATTAGAGTAACTCTCTCTGACCACTGTACTGTAAGAAGTTCACACCACATGGAGAGATCTTGGAGGATAAAATTCTATGTGGAAAGAGAAAAGAGAAAGGGGAGGGCAAAGGAGAGGGAGAAGTGGAAGAGAGCGAGAGAGCAAGAGCTGGTGGGGAGGGTGGTTTGGAGGTGCCGGTCATGTGAATGAAAAGGCTGGTTTTGGAAGTGCATTTCCCATCCCAGCTGCCACTGTGTGGATCACAGACGAACCATTCAGCTGAGTCCTAGAATTCTCAACTCACCAAAATTATGAACAAAATAAAATGTTGTTTTAAGCCACTAAGTTTTTGAGCAGGGTGTTACATAGCACTACTTAACCAGACACGTGACAAACTGGATTTTACATACTAGTTAATGCTAGAAATGTTCTCCCTTCCTCCCTCCATCCTGTCCTTCCTTTTACTTCTTCCCTCTCTCCCTCCTTTCCTTCCTTCCTTCCTTCCTTCCTTCCTTCCTTCCTTCCTTCCTTCCTTCCTTCCTTCTTTTCTTCCTTTTTTTCTTTGTTACCTGGTTACTGTCTAAACTCTTTAAATTATGAACCCCACGTGAACAACAACTTTGTGTATCTCTTTCCACATCAATCTCTGGTATGTAGAAGTGTGCCTCACAGATATTTGGAATCAGCAAATATTTATTATATAAATGAGATAAGCCTGTGCGTTTAAGTATTCTGCCTACATGGGGTTGGTAGTTATTGTACCAAAATTATGACATCGATCCTTTACATAAATAAACAAAAATCGCTGCCCAGATCCTTCCAAATACAAATATGGGTAAAACACCTGATGTATGGTGTTCTGTAGTTTTACCATGAGGTGGATTTCAGCAAAGCAAGGTGCTTGAATTGGCTGGCAAATGATTCTTCTCTACTGTTCTTTGATATTAGATTTCAGTGGAATGACTAATGCTTAGCTCGGTGCTGTAATGAGCTTCAAAGGAGGAAACAACATCCACAGATTTCGAAGTAGCTTAAAACACCTCCTTTGGCTCCTCAGTATGAGACCTTCTAGCTGGCAGAGTTCCAACCCCCTTTTCATCAGCCTCATGATGCCCTGGGCCAGGCCGCGTGGGTCCTGGCTGCCCAGCTGCCTCTGATCCGAGGAGCTGACACAGAAATAACTCCCATTGCTCAGAGATGACTCTTCGCAGGGCAGAGTTAGCACGGCTCTACAAATACCAACTCGGGGCCCTTTGAGAACTCCCGCTGTGAAGAAGATGGGATTTTCAAGATATAAGAAGAGCCCCTTTCACATCCTCACCCTTTGTGCTTAGTACAAAGACAGAAAAGGCAGCAGAGCAAGACAGGTTCCTGTCACCCACAAAGTAACTCTACTGAGCTAGGCACTTCAGAGACACTTCCTAAGGTGCCCACCCAACCTGTACCCTATGTTCCACCTCTGAGAAATTCTCTCCTGCCTCTGTCGTCACAGAGGTGAGCTGCTGCCCTATCCAGACTCCAGCCACTCTGGCCTCCTTTCAGCTTCTTCAGTGAGCCATGTAACTGCCAGGCTCAGGGCTTTTGCACAGGCTGGAACTTTTTAACACTTTATCTTCCTCACCTCTCTCAAAATCAGGGCCTCAGCTTAAATGTCACTTCCTCTGGGAAGGCTTTACTATTCCCCTACACAAGGTTGTGTATCTCTGCTATACACGTTTATTACACCCTTTATAGCAAGGAACACCCATGTATTTAAACAACCAGTGCACTGTTGCCTGCATTCTCTGTGATCAATCAATCAATTTATTGTGCTAAGTGTTCTCTAGTATTAGTCAATATTAAGCCCAATATAGGCAGAAATCAAGTCTGTTTTGTTCTTTTCTGTGTACAGAGGACTTAGCATGATACCACACATAGAGCAGACATTCAGTAATTAGTAGTTGAATGAATGAATGAATCATTGATGGATGGATTGCTGAAATGCTAGGTTAGCGGACATTTGGTCCTGTACAAAACGTTTATGGAGACATTTGGACCATGCCAAAAGGTCATTGAGCTTTGGTCCTTGATATTTGGTCCTGGCCAAAATGACCACAGAAACATTTGGTCCATCTATCTAACCCATGTGACATTACCAGCTAGACCACCAAGGCAAGAAGGGTTATTATTGGCAATACAGTCACAACACAATTTCTGATTAAAAAACAAAACAAAACAAAAAAAACCACATAAGAGTACAGTATTTTTTAGTGTGTTAATCCTATAAACCAAAGGTTTAAACATTATGGCTATTTAAAAGCAGAGAGGTTTTCTAAGTGTGGACATTTTGACAGGACCCAATATTAAGAATCATTTGGCATAGACCAATATGCTTGTGAACATTTTGGACAGGACCAAATTTCAAAAACTCTTTTGCAATGGACCACAAAGTCTCCATAGATGTTTTGGATAGGACCAGATGTTTTGCAAGAGAGATGGTGTCTTTTATTGACATTTCCCCTTGTGTGTGTCCCTAACAGAGGTGAGAATCTTTGTGCCTAAATTCTTTGTTTCTGATCCTCATACTAGATCACTGATCTGTTCAATTACAGCCTTACTTGCACCTTCTATGGTAGACCAATCCTGACCTGATGCAGGAAGTACATAAGAATTCCCATTCTCTTATTTATGTATTTCTTACAAAGTTGTCCATCCTAGCAAGGACTCTTACAGCCTATGGTGCTGAATGCTGGGACCCCAACTATGTCCTTGTAGGATGCTCCTTTGTGATAAGAGGAACCCAGTACACTTAATTCAAGCCTGAGCGTCTGCTGGCTATTCCAATTATTGAAATTTACTTCAGTATCTAGCTCAGCCCTTGGTACATGGCAGGCACTCAATAATTGGTAGTCATTATTATCAATGTGATTATTGATTATAAATTAATGGTCCAATCACCCGGGCCTTCTTTCTCCTTCTCTGTGAGATTTGTGTCTGTTTCTTATATTCCCATGAGGTCCTTTCAAGCTGGTCCAGAAATCTTCACCCTGATCCTAATCCTTGAACTCAGTCTTTTCTGTCCCTGATTATTTTTCTGATGCCTATTTGCTTCTCTTTCAGCAACTACAGATCATTTGTGCTGGAATTACATTTACGGAGGCTCGGCTCATCTGTTGGAACTTCCCATCCCCACCAGCTGCTTTTCAAATGACTATCTTAGCAGAGCACTGTGACTGAGAACAGGGATTATTGTGACTCTTGGATATCACTGCTACGTTCCCCAGTTAGGAACACCAATATTTGAGTCACTTTGTGTGAGCATCTCTAATCTGTGACAGCTAAAAACTCAAATTCTGGAGTCAGATTGATATGTTTGGGAGAATAAATCTGATTATTAGCTTTGAAAACTGGGGAAACGTATTGAATCTCTAAACCCCTTCTTCCTCTTTTGTAAAATGGAAGTCAGTAATAGTACCTACCTCCCAGGGCTGTTGTCGGGATGGAGTGAGATGACTTGAGACTAAAAGACTACTCGCACACCTATTTTCCCAGGTCTGTCTGCGTACCATATGGTTATGATTTCTTGCTTGGTCTTAGCATCTGCTCCAAGGTTTGGCTAGATGTGTCTGGTTCAGGTATTGCCCCTGTATGTTATCTAAAGGAACACATGCATTATTGGTCTTCTAGCTCTTTGGGAGCTTGAGATTACCATGGATGCCAATATAGTAAGAAAGCACCATTTGAATCCATTTGCTTGGGTAGCCTGATCACACTAACAAATATTCCTTTGTGATTCTGTCACTTACTGGACAATTTCTCAAATGAATTGGGCTGTGTATTTTTCATTAAAAACACTATAAATGAAATTATTATTTTTAAAAGCTTTGCTAATGAGATTTCTGCTTCTGGGAGATAGAATAGACATACTTACCTCATTATCCCACTTAGTACAACTAAGAATACTGTGTATAATATATAAAATAAATATAAAAAGATTCTGAAATATTGAGAAAAGAAGGCAGACTGGCAGGAAAATTTAGGCTCTAATAAATAATAGGGTGGTTAGTTACCTAGGTTTTCTTTTTGCCTCATATATCCTGACTCAGAGCTGATGAAGTCAGCAATCTGGAAACACCAGCCGGCACAGATAAAAATAGCCCAACAAAAGCCTGCTCTCTCTAACCAAAGGACTAGGAAAAGGGGCAGCCTAGCAAGACAGAAAACTTTTAGATAATAACTGCTCTATTCTAGTTAAATAACACACACACACACACACACACACACACACACACACACACACACACACAAATCCCTCTGTAGGTCCTACTCTATGTCAGCAAAAGCTGATTAGAAACCTACTTTGAGGATGTAACAACAAACTCCAGTACCCTTCCTGGGTTGGAGTTAGAGAAGGTAATGAAGGATGTAGAATTTTAATCCTTGCTATACAGTAACAAGGCTCCACCCATAGTGTCAGTACACATCCCATGGGAGCCTGGACTTAACTCAACTTGGCAGTACTGCTCCCACTCCCCACTCAGGTGGTACCTGAAGAGCCCAGTGAAGAGTGGGATCTTTACTCATCGCCCAGTAGTAACAAGGTCACCCCTACTGCTGTCCGTGGAGACCACATGGGTACTCAAAACTCACATCTCTGTCCAGCAGTAATGAGAGGCCTTGCCAAACTTTGGTGTCAACGATGGCTGAGGGGCAAACCTAGAATTTTATCTCCATGTGGCAGGAAAGGTGTGCTGTCTTCCCATTTTCCCCAACAGAGGCATGCCCCCAAAAAAGCCAGATGAAAGAGAAATTTAATAATATCAGGAAGTGCCTAACATAATACAAGTACGTCCATGGTTCACTAGCAAATCACATGTCATATCAAGAGCCAGAGAGCTCAACCATGAGATACCAGTGCTGATGTGACAGAGACGTTAAAATTATCTGACAATGATTTTAAAGCAGCTACAATCAAAATGCTTTAATGAGCAATTATAAACACAGTTGTAACAAGTGAAAAAATAGAAAGCCTCAGAAAAGAAATAGAAAGTATACAGAAGAACTAAATGGAAATTTTAGAACTGAAAAATACAATTACTGATATAAAAATTCAGTGAATAGTCTCAATTTCAGAAAAGAAGAAACAGAGAGAATCACCAGTGAATGGCACACAGCACAGTAGAAATTATCCAATCTGAATAGCAAAGAGAAAGTCAACTGACAAAAAAAAAATTAATAGCAACTTAGGGATCTGTGGGACCATAATAAAAGATCTAACATTCATGCCATTGGAGTTAAAGGAAGAGGGGAAAAAAGGACAAGACTGAACATTTTATATATAGAAATAATAACCAAAAACTTCTCAAATTTGTCAAAGATCATAAATGTACAGATTCAAGAAGCTGAGTGAATTCCTGATACAATAAACTCAAAGAAATCCATGCAGAGACACATTATAATTAACTTTTTGAAAAGTAAATACAAAGAAAAAGTCTTGAAGGTGGACAAAGGAAAAATGACACATTACATGTAGGGGTAAAACAATTTAAAATTATAGGTTATTTCTCATCAGAAATTATGGAGGCCAAAAAAAAAAAGGCACAATATTTTCAGTGGTCAAAAGAAAGAACTGTCAACTGAAAAACATGTACCTAGCAAAAATATCCTTCAGGAATGAAAGGAAAATCAAGATATTCTTAGATGAACAAAAACTAAGACTAACTCACTTTCAGACCTATTCTAAAAAAAAAAAAGAAGAAGAAAAATGACTAAAGGAAGTTCTCTAAACATAAAGGAAATTGTAAAATAAGGAACCCTGAAACATCAGGAAAAAGGAAAGAGCAAGATAAAAAAAACATGGAAAAGCACAATATACTTTTCTTCTTTTCTTACATTTGTGTCTTTTTTATTTTTTTGATGATTGAAGTTAAAATTTTAATATTGTATTACATAGTTCTAACTATATGCTGAGGAAATATTTAAGACAAATTATATTATAAATAGAGGAGTTAAGGGAACTAAAGGGAGAGAAGGTTGTAATACTTGACTTGTAAAATAATGACACAAGTAGATGGAGACACACACACGCACACACGAGGTTTCACAATTACGTTCACGAACTTGTTGCAATGATGTTGTTAACCTTTTTCAATATCAGAGGCATTATTCATTATGAATTTGTACCAACTGGACGAACAGTTAACCAAATTTACTATTTGGAAGTATTGAAAAGGCTGCATGAAAAAGTTAAATGACCTGAACTTTTTGCCAACAATTCATGGCTCTTGCATCACCACAGTTCACCAGTTGACATGGCACTGTCTGTGAGGGAGTTGTTAGCCAGTAAACAAATAACTATATTGGAAAACCCTTCCTACTCACCTGATCTGGCCCCCAATGACTTCTTTCTTTACCTGAATACAAAGGAAATATTGAAAGGAAGACATTTTGATGACATTCAAGACATCAAGGGTAATACAACAACAGCTCTGATGGCCATTCCAGGAAAAGAGTTCCAAAGTTGCTTTGAAGGGTGGACTAGGTGCTGGCATTGGTGCATAGCTTCCCAAGGGGAGTACTTCGAAGGTGACTGTAGTGATATTCAGCAATGAGGTATGTAGCACTTTTTCTAGGATGAATTCACAAACTTAATTGTCAGACCTTCGTGTGTGTGTGTGTGTGTGTGTGTGTGTGTGTGTGCATAAATACCTATAATAACCACTAAAAAGGCTACTCACAGGGAAATCAAAATGGGATTTAAAATAAATTCAATTAACCCTAAAGAAAGCAAAAAAAAAAAAAAAAAAAAAGAAAGAAACAGAAATA